>NC_045642.1:56040923-56678488 GCF_009829145.1 Chiroxiphia lanceolata
AATGGAGGCACCACTGGAGTTACAATGTTTAGAAGGATAAAGTTACATGGAGAGAGGTTCATTTAAAGTAGTGACTAATTAATGACCTCAGAGGTAACCCTACCACCTACCACATTGGTTAGAGAGGTGAATCCTGTTAACAACCTCCTAAGTGCAGTTTCCGATTACTAATCTTTTCAGCAGCTTTATAGTGTAAGAGAAATGACTTCAAGCTCCAGTTCCCATCACAGGGTCATCTCGTTTCACTTTCACTCTGTGCTACAAAAGAATAGTCCTATGGGCAGCCTCTGACAGCCAAGAGGCTATTTTAATATTGCCAGAGCTCAGCAAGACATTTACATTTGAAATGCAATGAATGTGGAGTGGCAGTTCGACTCTCTTCCTCCTGTCATATCAGTTGCTAAAATTGTAGAATAATTGCTCTTACCCCATGGATTAAGCAAGGAGTGAACGGCCTCAGACTGTCCTGTCTTTGATGTTAAGGTTGTGGGGACAGACCAAATCTTTTATTAAAGTAACAGACATAGCTGGGAAAAAGGACAAGATGTTAGGCAAGCCTATGGGAAAGATTAAAGATTGAGCCTGAAGTTTGCTCAGTTTTCCCAGCTATATAAAGATATATAAAGATACTACTTTTCCCTATGAAATTTGCCCCTTTACACCACCGTGGCTGCTGTTGTACTGTTATGTGACTTTACTGGAGCACAGTAAAGCTGCAAGGGGGCAGATAGGAGAGAGAAATGGGCTACAGCCATGTGGCCACTTGGTTGCTTGATAATCCGAGACCGTGTCTTGTCTCACTAATTACTGTGTAATAGCTGTGTACACTGGCTCACTTTGGGATGTCTTATCACAGGGGGAGAAAGAACTGGGTTTAATTTAGCTATACAGAGGGACTGCATCTGTTTTCTCAGCCACTGAAGGATTATAATTGTTTCTAGATGGTGGCAGGTCATGTGCATGTAGGATTTTTAATTATAACTGAAATTTCTTTTCAACCTGGGGAAATATTTTAATTTCAACATTACTATTATTATTTTTTTTGCTTCATTCTAGCATCCCCAACTCTTTCTGCTCTCTTATTTGCAATGTAAATACTTCCCCTTTCCACATGATTGACAGATTTTCTTTGTTCATACCTGTCATTGTTTTTTCTTTTGATTCATACAACAATTACATAGTTCAGGTTTAAAGGTTATGAAAACTCTATTTTGGCATTCCACCAGTCTCACCTCTGGAAACATGAGTCAAATACTCTTGTTTAAAATTCGCTTTATAGAAGGAAACATTGCCACCTAGGTCTCTACCTGTATTTCTTTTCTTTTTTTTGTCACTGTGTTCGTCTGACCCTATCTTCTTTTGTGCAGTTCCAGATGCTCAAATCTATGTTAGTGTAGGGCTTGCAGTGTTATGCCATAACTTGAGATGTTCTGCTCTCTTCTGGATGTCAGTCATAATTCATCTGCTCAGTATAAACTTGTTTGTATGTTTTTGCATAGTAAAAGGTGTCAAAATAAAAGTGACTCATTATAAAGAGGGTGACATTAAGAAGGAGTACAAGATAGAGGGCCAGAAAAACACAAAGAAGAAAGCTCAGGAAAATTAATGTTCTCTGTGCCTAGCCACCAGGATACCCAAACATAAGACTGACTGTTTTCCATATCATTTTTGACATATTAGTCATTCTATGGAAAGTCTTCTCCTCCACCAGCAACAAAGAGTGGACCAGCCAGCATAAAGTGAAACCTGGACTGTCCCTGGGTGAAGAAATGGCCAGCAAAGAGCATATTCCTATGAATCAAATAACTTTTTGAAACAAGCAGGTGAAAGGCAATAATCCTGGAAAATACAGAAGATATGTACATATATGCAAAATCCCATATACCCAAAAGGTCTGTTAAACCTTTTTCGGCAGCTGGAAAGCCACTATTATCCTTTTTCTGACCAAGTTAGGCTTACAAGAAAGACTAGTGGAGGTAACTAACTTGAGATTCTAATATTGGCCAAGAAGGTTATGAAGGATGTACAAGATATGAAAAGAGTCCTGTTATCTTATTGGATCCCCAATATTCAAGACTGATTTTCCCATTGCTGGTCAAAAGAAGGATTCCAGAGAACACTGAGGAAAGCTGTCCTAGCCTGATTCCCAGCCCACAGGTCCTGAACAAGCGGGAGATGTTGGCAAGCAGATGTCAGTCATGTCTAGAGGAGGGTCTTGTGACTTTCCTTATGGTGATTCTCTGTCATATACACTTGCTCAGCCTGTCAGGGTAAAGTTATTGACTGTCTTCTGCTTTTCTCAGCTGGGCAGCTATCTGCGAGCTGGGGACTGGATGGGATGTTTCATATGGCAGGAACAACATTACACCACTGCCTTTGAAGACCAGCTCTACCCCTTTTAAGTAAATCCTGAGTTGCAATGAGCAACAACCTCCCTGCAGAAGGGTCTGGTTGCAGACTCTGTGGTCTGGAAAAGCAAGCCAAGAAGTGATGTGGATTTCACATCAAGAACTTTTTAACACTTTTAACAACTGTGAAAGCTGAAGACTAGGCACAAAAGACTAAACACTCCTTAGATGAGACAGAGAATTAGTTAGGCATGTGGATGAATCAGTAGATGAGACTTTGAAATCAGACCTTTCTTTTGAGCTAAGCTCTTGGCCAAAGGGATTTGGGTGATCCCTTAAACCTGCAATTCATTCTGTGCACCAGAGGTCACATATGTACCAGACCACCCTCATCTCCTTGAATGACAGCAACAGAAAGCCAGCTATGGAAAAATTTATCATCCACTGTATGCAACAGCCTTTTGTACTCAAGAAGAAGGATCCCAGGCCTGGGATTGATTGTTGTCTAGAAGAAGGAAAAAGCAGCAAGAATGCTGAGGTGGGGATTTACAGTGAGTAGCAACTGACAACATTTTCTGAGTCTGTAGTTGGTTGGCTACATAAAGCAAGCTAAGGGAAAGCCAGGTGAGGTCTTTGAAATTTAAAGCAGTGCCTTTTGGATGTACATCTAGCCTGGAGCAGCTGGCTAAAACACAGCCATGCAATCCAGGGAATTGCCTATTTGGATTTTGCCAGACAGTTTTGTGGAAATTTCAGAGAGTCACATACGTATGTCTACAGTGAAGGGTTAAAATGGGTGTTTGGAAGTATAGACATGAACCGTGGAACAGTGGTCAAAGCAAAAAAGGGGAAAAAATCCAGTTATTCCCATAGGTGTTGCGCTCTATGGGAAGTGCTCATGTGGATTTTGGATATGAGAGTGGGACAAACTGGGATGTGCCCTCCTAATCTCACTGCTGACAGTACATAGCATAAGCTGCTGTTTCAAACACATGAAAAATAACAAGAAGGAACTGAAATCTAGTTAATAAAATGCTTCCTCTGGGGTCATCCACATTGTTGCCCTCAGTAAAGGAACAAAAAATAGTTTTTGGAAGCCTAGACAGGTAGAGTGGATCAAGCGATGTAAACAGTGTTTGTGAGCACACATCCCTCTGGCTGACATACCCATGTCATGTGGAGAAGTCCATGCCCAAAATGACAAAAATCTTCCATCTATTTTATCTTAGCAGTTCTGGGTGGGAGGCCTATTAATCAGATTGCAGTCAGTGTACATGAGCTCCAATATGGTGTTACCTCAAAGCAACAGACTTGCACTTTTCCATCATCAGCCTTCTCTACTCTCTAACATGAATGATCTGCCTCTAATCATGTAAAATCACCTTTTACAATGCATTCTGTACTGATTGGGTAATGAAATGTTTGATTGTGAATATGGAACTGGAAAGGGAAATGTCACTGTACATAATGAATTTTACTCCGCTATCTGCAGAGCAAGTCAAATAATAGGAAAAAACCAATACTTTCCATCCTCCTGCAAGACAAAACAGAGAGCTTTCAGTGAGCATGATTTTCAAGGACTGATGTTACGGTGGCTTGAGCAGGAGAAAATGCAGTATTACATTATCTCTTTAGGAAAAGGGCAAACTGGGAGTACAATCAGGGTTTTTTTAAAAAAAGTAAAAGGCAAGAAAAATGGTCAAGTTCTGGGTACAGAAAAGTCCACCAGCACCAGTTAGACCTCCATGGCCTAATAAAAAAACTGTTGAAGATGTTCAGGTAGCTCTGGATTTTCCTTTGTTGTTTATTAATCTCTAATGAATGACAATTTGCAATTCTATCCCTTTCCTCTTACCACTTTGGGATGTTATTTAAGAGAGCTGTTTTGAATTAGTTAGTGCCTATTGTGTAACTGAAAAACTCTTACAAAGGAACTACTGAGCATCTCAGAAGAGCCATCCATTCAACTGGTCCAGCAAGAACAAGAAGTGTGTTGGCTAAGAGGAAAGTTTAATTCTGCTTAAAATAACACCCCAGATATTTCTGTGAATGGTTGCTTCTGAGAAGCTATTTGTTTATAATCAGTACTCAGAACTAAATATATAAGAAGATTTTCTTAGACATTGTCAGCATCTGATTTTTGTTTGAAGATACTTTATTTATTTAATTTTGTGTTGAAGATGGATAAACCACTGGAGCAGACACAGACCAACATTCCAAGCAATCAGCTGAAGAAATGTCATTGCAACCAAGTATTTGGATGGAGCATGCCTTTTGGACCATCCTCTGTCCTGTTGTGCATAATATATGAACACATGAGGAAAAGCCATGTCAGTTTTACACAGGAGTGAAGTCCTGTCCTAGTCACATATCAGCTTTTCTTTTTTTTTTTTTTCTTTTATTTTTGTTTTTATCCCTTCCTGTTCTTTCCCATGAATTTCCTGTACAATGTCTTACTTTCCTATTTGCCCTCGAATTTTCCTTCTTTTTCTATGCTGCATGGGCATCACCAGTAGTAAAGAATACAGATCTCTTTTCTAAGCTTTCTCGCATCATAGTCTCCAGCTGTGAGCTGAAACAAATTATAGGGAAATTCTGCTCAGCCATTATAGGCATGATAATAGTGCTCAGTTACTCTGTGGACCTGCCTGTGCATTTATGTGGCAGATAAAAGAATGGACTATGCTTAGGGCAGATGGGCTCTTCAAATACTTTAGCTTCCAAACTCTCACAAGTCTTTCATGAGCACATATTGACTGAATTAAAAAAATCAATAATCACCAGGTAAATAAAAGGTGTGCTCTTGACACTGGAGAATCCAACCTAATTTTCAATTCTCTCTTCCCACCTGTAGTGGTATAGCAGTTTGCCAGATGTACATTTTTTTTTTTTTAGCTCACAAGCAAAATGAAAGTATATTTTTTTTCTCTTCCCCTTTGTTCTCAGAAATGTAAGAATTATTTTTAGCAAAGCTTTCAAAAAAAAAAAAAATCAGCCTAAGGGCACTTCTGGCAAGAGAAATTGCATCCTCAACTTGTTTCCTCTGAAAGCTAAAAAAAAAGATTGTTTAATGGAATTTTTCAGGCAGCCTTAACTATAGGCAGTGATGACCCAAGTGCATAGCAAACACCTAAAGTTCATATTCTTCAGTTATCATCTAATACACACAATATGCACTGTTTTGGTATTCTGTGCTACAGTAAGATAATTTCTTAAGTGTTCAAGAATAATTGATATCGGAATTAAGGTAAAAAGTTCAATCTGGGTTCAATTCAACTTATAAAAGTAGCCTCCTAACCTCCCTTTATTCATTTGGTAAAGTCACTTAATGCAAAGATCAGTGTTCCCTTAGGGATCTCTGGAAAATCATTGTTTTATTTCTTCTTGTTACCTGTTTAGAGTACAAAGTCCCTGGGAAACCAATTGCCATATGCTGTTTCCTCATAATACAAAGAATAGTGGCACCACCAGCTCTTAAAGGAATGTAACTAAGCAGAACCACCCCAACTGAGCTCAAAAATCAAGAATTTGCTAACTTTATGAGCTGTATCATTTATCCAGGTTGGCTCCTAACTTTGAATTGTAAATAGATTTTGAACTGTTACCTTCAGATGTTATTAAACCCCTGTTATAACAGAACACAAAAATGAGGTATATTGTATCACTATTTCTTTTTGATTGGAGAATAGTCACTTATTTTCTGACTGCAGTGGCACTTACTAGTGTCGATGAGATAGATGTATTCAGTATGGCACCATGTATCCACAAACCCAGGACTATCCCAGGGGAACTGTGCAGTGCACACAGTTCTGCAAGATTTTATTGAGCTGCCATTGATTGCAATGCTGTTTTCTGTTACCTGGATGAGCTGTGATGCAGTTGGAAGCTTGGCAATATCTCCACCACAGCTGCCAAGTCATACCAATGAAACAGCAGGGCTGGGAGAACAGAGGGCTTTCTATCTTACCTGCTGCTTATTTCCAAGGTACCTTTTGGGGCAGAGACAGGATGTAGAGAATCTTAGCAGTTACAAGCTGACAGTCACTTAAAGAGGTGAGTAGAAAAGACAACTTGTTTGCTGTATGATAGTAATTCACACATCTAGAAGCAATTCCAGAGAAGAGAGAGGTTTAATGCTGCTCTTTGAGAAAGATGTAAACTTGAAACTGTTCCCTGGGCAGAATTTTATTTAATATACAGTCCTGCACTTAAGTTTAGTTAAAAATGACATCCTCGGAGGCAAACTTATATGATAAGACAATCATCACAGAGGGATAAAACCCTTCTTTCTTACTGTTATAAATCAAGGCTGTTGTAAATCAAGGTTTTGCTATGCAGTGGGAAATGCTTTCACTCCAATATTTGTTCATGCTGTGATCAAAACAAAACCTAAACCAAAAGACAAAATCTGCAAAGCTGAAATGAAGGATTTCTGCACTTAATCTATTTTATTATCTTCCTACTTTCTCTTTGCATGATGTCATCATCAATGCTGCACAACACAATTTGAATTGAAACAAAGAGCTTTGTGCTGATAAATGGAGTGCTTCAGTCTATCAAAATGCCTTTACTACTTGATAAAGAAGCGTTTTTTGATTCTTCCACAGAAAGCTTTGTTTTCTAAAGCCTCACATACTCTGCTGCTGGAGTAGACCCTTAGAGTATTTTTTACTGGCCCTTATATTTTCTTTTTTTTTTTTTATCCATATATATCTTTTTATCTAAAGACATAAATAGATAATTAATCTGAAGGAAATATTTCTAAGTCAGACAGCTATAGTTTGAACATTAAAAAACGTCTTTTTGCAAAACAGAATACATCCCTTGAGGATTGAATGCTGTTTCTTACTTCCAGATGGCTTTTGCACATGTTTTTCCTATACATCTTACTTCTTTGTAGTTATTTTCTTCATGATCAAGTTTTAGCTAGTGAAGGCAGTCCTGTCTAAAAAATCAGTGTTGATTTATGTAGAGGAGAAAGTGATATGTAACTGAACCCTGTAGGAGGAATTCTTTGTATATTGAAGGTTTGTTGTAGATGATATGCCAAGCTGAAATGGTATCTTTGCCAGTTAGGACTGAACTCCCCTCTCTCTGGGGAGGGAGTGTTGTAGGGTTCCCAGGAGAAGCCCACTCTGGAGGCTGAAAGTGTCACACTGGGGTTCATCTCCTCTATCTGCAACAATGCATGAATTAAAAAAGATTGTACAGAGGTTTTATTTTTCTTCTAAACTATCAATAGATGCTTATGTGCTGTAAAACCCCAGCTTTCCTATATTTCTTTCCTGTCTCATTTCTCCTATAAAATGGGCAAAGCTCTCCCTCACCTCCCAGAGTTGTTGTGAGGGGAACTACACTAAAGATTACAAACTACAGTATGAATGGAGCTATATTAGTACATTAAGAGACAGACAGAAGGATGAATATCATCCCTGAGGAGCAAAAACACCTGCCATTCCTGTGTCAGCTACAGAAACTAGTGCAATATATTTAGTAGCTTACACAATAGCAATACAAAGCTATTAAAGTAGGGAAAGCTGGCCAACAGATAAGCCCGAAGAATTTCTGTTCAAAGGCAGGGTTTTTTTGGACTTGTTCCTAGCTTGACATCTTTGCATTATTGCTTTTTTAACTCTATGAAACACAATCATTCTCTTTCTTATATGAATTCTAGACTTAGAGCTGTCTGGCTTTCAAACGTAGCATCCACTCAGAGAAACGGGGACTTAGACCCACGTGTTGCACAGCAGCAGCAGAAAGCCCAGCTCAGGGGAATCAGTGGCATATTGGTCTTATGGCCACCACTCTGGGTTATCCTGTTAGATGATATGGGACAGGTGGTAAGGGCAGTGGGGAAGCAGGCAGGTCAGCAGATGGGTGCCACACAGCTGCCAGTTACACAGCGACCATCACAAACCCCGTGTCAGCTACCAGGAACCCTGACAGCTAAAACCCAGGTACTTCTGTTGACTTGTAGGTAGAAGGCTGACCTCTGTGGATAGGATTTACAGTGTATTCTATATAGCCCATAAATCAACTGGAAGTGTCCTGAAACTCAATATATGCACTGACCGGTGGTGACATTTGAAGAGGGAAAGGTTTTGGAGTTGAGGATGCACAAAGGCAACTATCTGACCCACGAGCTACACAAAGCGGCTGAAACAGCCAAACACAGTGGACTCCTCCTGACTGAACAAAGATTATTGACAGACATTATTTGGTGTCTAGTGGAATGAAAACATTTGAGAGAATCGCAAACTGCTCATGGTGAATGTATTAATCCGTTTCTGGAAAGGAAATAAGAGCAATTTTTTCCCTGGCTCGGTGGTTCCTTAGTGATAACTGTGGTTCCCTGACATCTGTCCTCACTGTTTTTTTTTCTCCCCATCCCTGAGGAGAAGTGAGTTGATGTCAGAGATATTTACAAGTGTATACAGGTGTATCTCAGCATCCAGATGAGAGAGTGGATGCAGTGCAGACCTCAGTGATTCACTGTCTCTGGAGTCTGTCGCATCTATTCGGAACAGATATTCTATATAACAGGTAGAGTATCTGATCATAAAAAGCGTGTCCTTTATATCACAGCTCTGATGCATTGCCTTATGGTTTTATTACAGTGTTTCACAGAGAGGAAACCAGAGTGAAACTCAATAAATTCCAACAACATGAGTATGATTCGTCCTCCTAGTAATATTTAGAGATCATAATTTTAATGAATAGTAGGTAATTTAGACAAACCATAGAATTATAGAATGGTGACATTTTGTTCTTGCAAAAACCACTTTGTGAAGAGTGGTGATGTTTAATATGTACTGTGTCATGTCTATCAGGACAATATAGAGCCCCAGCTGTTGACCCCAGTTGCAAGTAAAATTGGCAAAGCACATTTTACACTTAATCCCAAAGACAGAGAGATTTTTACAATGGAAGGAATAGACTTGGAAGGAATAGACATCTTTTACATCATCTTGCTTACTGCAAAACATAATTAAATTGCACACTAAAAGCAGGTTAGAAAAATTTGCTGAGGCCCCAAGGCACACTTTGTTCGTTTTCATGACGAAAATATGACTCATGATATCTGCTGTCAAATAAATATGTTCCTAACAGAACGGGAATACCCATCTACTCTTGTTTCCTATCCTTGGACTGGAGGTGAAATGGAGATAGACTTCAGACATAAGCACTTAAGCTCAGATCAGAAGAGTGCTTTTGAAGTGAATAGTCCTCTCTTCTCCACTTATATGTACTCTTATATGTAGTTCACACTACAGACAGGTGTTGGAGCATGCAAACCAAACTCCTTTCAGAGAAAACTAAACTAGAAAAACTCCAGGAGTCTACCTAATCTGTCCCAATGCTAATGGGTCTTCCGGTCTTGCTACTGAGTCTTTCATTACTCAGCTGATTTATCTATCTGTTGAAAATTGGTCTTTAAATTCTCCTTGAGAATGCCTATTCCCAAGGAACTCTGTGGGCTACTGAGGGCATGTTTGGAAGCTCTGTGCTGTAGAGGAGAATGGAGACTAAAGCTCGCTGTGGCACTTTGCTCTTCTGGAGGCCTTCTCCCACTCAAGTCCTGGGATCCCAACACAGCTGTGTTTGTGTAACTGCATTTGTGTAACTGCATTTTGTGTGCTGCCTTTTAAATATGACTTTTGCATGAAGGTGACCCTAGCTTTTGGAGTCAGCTTTGCTTGTATCTGTCTACACTGATTATGGGAACAAGGAGAGCATTATAATGTGTCAAACAGGCAGTAGGTTTACAAAAACTAAAAGAATTGTAAACAGTCAGCAGTGAAAAGAGAAACCAATAATCACTGTGAGCTGGTACTTACCTGATCCTTTCCTTCAGTGCTCAAATGTAGAGTAACTCTGATTTCTACAATCTGATTTGCATTCTTAAGCCCACACTGTGCTAAGACCTTTGGTTTCATGAAAGAAAAAACAGAAAAGCTGTACCTGTTTCTAACATGAATTCTTTTTCACCTCTCTGTTACTAAAGCCTCTCATTTGGCACCTACAGTTCTGAGTTCCAACTTCACTCTGGACTCTGGCCAGAACCTACTTTGACAGAAAACATTGAGAGCTCAATGTAATGTTAATCAAATGCATCCCCACTAATTACACTGCCGGTGTGCTGTGTTCTGTTTGGGGATACCTGGTACGAGGGAGACATTGACAGGTTTGGTTAAGCCCAGAAGAAGGCCATTAAAATAACAAGGCACATGTTAGGTTAGGAGAAGTTCTATGAATCAGGTTTGTTCAGCTTTAAGAAGGGAAGGCTAAGGGGGTTTCTTATTTCTGCTTTTAACTCCCTAATAGGAGGTTATAGAAAAGATACAGCTGACCTTTCTCAGAAGAGCACAGGTGAGGGACAACATGCAACACTCATATTTTATTCCAAGGACAACAATTATTAGATACTAGGACTATATATCTATATCTATATCTTTATCTATATCTATATCTATCTTTTTTTCCTAATGTAATTAAAGTGGTTAACCACTGGAATAGGAACCCAGAGAGGATGTGAAGTCTCCCCAGTTAAAGATCCTAAAAAAAAACTGATGGAGGAAAGCCCTAAGTAACCCGATCTCGCACGACAGTTAAATCTATCTTCAAACTTGGACCTACTTTGAGCAGAAGATTGGATCAGAAGACCACCAAATTAAATTATTTTATGATTTTTTGATTCTACTCTTATTTACAATGCTAAACCAAGGAACACCTGGCCTGAGGTCGAATTAGCAATCTGGTGCCTTCCATAACCAGAAACAGGCCCTCTGAAGCCAAGACAAAACAAACATTAACACAAAAAATGTGAAAGAAAGTCAAATAGAGATGAATAATAAACGGAAGCACTACTGTGCCAGTGTGCACTATGAAATACAGCTGCTCCAGTCAGTTCAAAGTCTCCAAGATAACAGTTAAAGCAATTACTGAAAGAGTAGCACATTACCCAAAATCATTAATATGATTGCTCTCTCTCCCTAGTGCACTAACCCATCACAAGGAAAGAGTTTTCAAAGAGGAGATTTGGTGATGCCACTGTTGTTTGTTTAATGCCATTGTTTGCAAAGTATCTGTGGTTTCTAGGTGACCTCAAATTGTTGTTTTGCAGCTTACAAGTAGACCCAGTGAGAACAGAACAAAACTTGAGGTTTGTTTCATGACTCTGCACTACTTCACTGCAGGGAATGCCTTGTCACCTCCCTGCAGCACTTGTGTCCCCGAGAGGTAGTTGTCATTCACAAACCTTACATGAGGCCATGTCCACCCCAGCTGGAACAAAAGGTCTGAGTCACAGCAGAGACACCTGTGACAGTCATCACGGAGCAGAGGGGTGCTTACTTGTGTCTCATGTTCTCATTTGTACCAAACCCAAGCCACAGTCCCTATGCCTGTGAAAAAAAAACAGTCAAAGGGCACTTTGTGATCAGTCTTCAAGGGTAATTCCCCCTTCTGGACCTACACTTTTCTACAATTCGTGCTGAGGTGACCGAGAGTGTCGTTTTCAAGGGGAAAGACTGTCAGTTGTGATTTTGAGTATCTTTGTGGCATAGGCTGTATGAGACAGCAAGGGCAACTGAATACAATGTTTTCCTCACGCATTGTAAACACTAGGACACAGCTACGAGTTTCTCTGCACTCGTGTTCTTTGAAATTACTCTTAATGAAAATATACTAGCAAATCTCGGTTGCTCATAAGTTGATTTATTGCAAGAGAGAATCAGGAAATGATTTCTCGTTTCCTTCCCTTTTATTCTGACTTCAAATCATGGTTGCAGTGCTCTGTAGCACACACTTTAATTTAGCTTTACACAGACTGATTCCAAATGATTCATTAAACTTGTTTTTTTTTTTCCTAATTTTAAAATATGCAGGATTTTAGTATAGAAGTATAGAAAATAATTAAGAAATTTATTCGATTCATTGATGAATTATTAATCCATGCTAATAGTGAAAATGTAATAATTATTATAGATGTCAGTACATGCTGTGGGACCATCGCAAATGCACATTTTATCAGCTCGTTAAAAAAAATAATTCCATAAATAAAGACATCCCTGCATCATTTGTAGTCCCAAACCTGTGTCCTAGTACTAAAGTGACATTGTGATATAAATATATCCTTAATAACTTCCATTTGTAATTCCAACACTACTGAAGGGGTTTCGTGGCCAACAGTGAGAAGTGTAGGCTCCTTAACGCCCAGCTGACTTTTCTCCTCGGTATAAGAATGGTTTCTAGGTAAGACAGAGTTTATCAGAACTATAGCCTCAGGAAAAAGAAACATTTTTGTTTGTCTGACCTGAACTTATGCTACTGTTGAAAGATCTAGAACCAACAAGTTTGGCCCTGTCATGAGGAGACAAAGACGCTGTCTACTTCTCAAGCTCACAGTAGTTTGACGGAAAACACAGTAATGGGGTCTCAGTTCATGGGTTTTTGTTGTTGTTGTTGTTTGGTTTGGGTTTGTTTTGAGGGGGTTTTTTTGTTGTTGTTTTGGTTTTATTTATTTATTTATTTATTTATTTATTTTTTATCTACCTTACAGTACAAAGGACTCTAAGACACACAAATCCAGTCTTCCACTTGATTTTCTGCCCATTTTTCTGTGAATTCTTTGACACAGAATCATACTGCTTCACATTCGCCAACATATCATTTTCCTTGTCTCCTCGTGATAGATTAAAATGTTATATCCATTTGGGGAAAACTGAGGCACACATGGGATCTTGTGGAAAAGAGGGACTGATCAGTTCCTTCCACTTCACTGACACAGCTGACATGTCAGCTTATCCTTCCACCTGGAAAGATACTTTAATTTTATTCCTAAAGAGTGAAGAATTTTTGTGAGTTAATTTCTTTTAAAACCTCTTTTTCCATTCACCAGCTGGCTTATCTCCAACATATTTCACATTTGACCTGTTGGTTTCCATTCTACAGCTATAGATTGAAAGGAAAAAAATACCACTGCATATTTTTAAGCACAGACTGGAGAGAGTTTCAACATACTGATTGTTCAGAGTGATGAATCATACTAAGTCTGGTTTTTTCTAGGCTGCATTGCACTTACTTGTTATGGCATCTGGTACCTAAGATGTGGCAATCTGATGCAACACATCACTGCTCACTGACACACCACCAGAAACACAGAGACACCTGAGATAATGTGGTTATATTTGGATCCCTTTTGGGACCCGGCTTTTATTTCTTTTCTGTTAGTACTTGTGATGGATTCCAGGAGGCTGAACTACTCAGTGAATGTGTCCACCTGCCTCATTTCCTCTACAAAGCAGTCCTGAATTTAACCATAGCCTTGTTAGACTCCTTATGCGACCTTACTTTTGTGCTTTAAAACTTACTAGACAAAAAAATCAGTAACCAGACCTGACTATTTAGGCACCAGAGACAAAATGAAGCCACATCCTGCCATTAGGCAACCCAAAGAAAATAAATGGCTTGAAAATAGCAGCTAAAGAAGATCTGGGATTTCAACACACCAGTAAAAGCAATTGACTTACAGATGTGTGATGGGTTGCTGCCCATCATCTGAGCAGTTTCTCATGCAGGTCCTTAACATATTATTGAAAAAGATTCATGCTGTATTTTCCCTTGTGTTTGGGGCAGGTTAGAAGGTTGTACATCATAATTTGCAGAAGATTTGTGGCAATCTTAAATTTTGTTACTAGGTCACATTGGTATGGATACTTGCAGTCCCAGTACACTGTGATTCTGATTCAACTCAGTCTTTGTAGTGACTTCATGGGGATATGGTTGTGCTCTGAACTGCTGACTTTGAGTTTCAATATCCTTCAAACAAGGACATTAGGACTCCAGTTGTTTGGTTAAAGCAAACACATAAAAATACTCACAAACTTTTAGGCTTCCATTTCCACATAAAAATAATAACAATAGACTTTTTCTTTGTTAACTTCCCTAAAACTGTAAAATTACCTTTGCTACAAGGTAGCATGCAAAGTTTGGAACTTATGCAGTTGGCTTCATAGAAAACACCTCCGTGAATGGAAACAGATCACCCACAGGAGAAACCATGGAAAAATATTGTCAGTTTAAGTGTTGCCATCAAACTTCCTCAGCCCATTGAGTTGTGCAATTTTGCATATAATCTCCAGTATACTTAAGAGAGGAGGAAAGCACCTGGATAAGGAGTGGTAAATATAAATCAACAGATAATGATATTTCTCTTTCAGTCACACTTATTACCAAGAGCATCAGAGTCTTTATGCTTATCCATTTAGAATAATATCCCCTTGAACAGATATGGCTGGCAGTAATTACGGGATACAAATTGACAGATTTGGAGTTGAAAAATTTTCCCAGTTTAAAAATGCTAAAAGCAGAGAGGTAGAGGATTGCCTGTGTCTCTTTCTGTCTTCTCATTTTCACTAATTTGGAGAGGTGACAGCGCTGCACTTCTGCTGCTGTCTGGCCTAATGATGCTGTTTGCATTTCCCCACCTTCTCTTTGATAAGCAGAGATCTGATCAATGCAATAGAAGGGAATCAGAGCAGATATGACAAAATAGAGAAGCTCTCCAAATTTCTACTTGCTGTTTTCAGTACTGGCCTTGCTTGTGGAGGGTAAAAGTCTCTAAAGGATCATGTTTATTACTATAGGATTTAGTGTACCTGATTATAAACACAACAGGCTGTTCTTTTCTATAAAGGGTCCTAGTCATTACTACTGTTTTCTTTTTATTTTTTTAAAATATAAAATTCTCATTGCTCCTGCCTGCAGCAGACATGAACTAATGATGCTTTGCAAAGAACTTCAGTCTCACTGACAAGGGAGTGATCCAAACTTAACAATATGTCAGATTCAAAGTTATCTTTACTGACATTTCTGAGAGTTGCTACTGGCAATGTAATTCCGGATGTGGATTCACTTACAGTTCTTCAAAATGCTATTTAAAATCAAGAAACAGGGTTAAAAAGGCAACCCAAAGAGAGGATTTTTTCTACTTTTGAATAAATCCTTAAATTACACTAATGGAGTTGCAACTCTCAAAAGATGATCTGAATATGGCCCTAAGCATTTTTAACAGTTACATACCAAGTCAAGGCTTGATCCTCTATGCTCTTTGCATCCAAACCTCCCACACAGCTGCTTCTCTCATGAAAGCATAATCATAAGAGCAGAGGAACAGCCCAAGTGCTCAGTGTTACAGCAGTGGCAGGCAATAGCAAACCCTAAAAAAGAATTAAGTTTGGATAGTTACCCAATGCACCATTTCTATAAATCACCTGCATTCTGGACTCTCCTCATTGTGTGCTATCATACATCTATGTTGCAATGATGTCTTATGATACAGGCAATTTACCAAAGGGATTGGTATGAAGTAGAATTTATTCGGATTTGAATCCAAGACTGCGACAGTTACAGACATTAACCACAAAATGCCCTCTAGCTCAACTGAATATACACTTTCAAAAATTACCTCAAGTTCATTCCTATTTACTGGAAACAGATTCATATGGTGCAATAGCAATGCTGGATATTATATATGTCACACAGCAGGTTACTATCAATAGTTAAAACCGGAATTGAGAGATATTACTAAGGGCTTCATTGAAATTCCGAATGAGATAAATGAGTAGAAATTACACTTTTTCAGAGAATAATGAAGGCTTCAGGGCTCATTTTGAGCTCACTGTAGTCTTATACTACTGCAATGTCATTGAAGTTGGAGAAGCCATACTGGATATACACTGCTGTAACTGATATCCAAATGGGTTCTTTAATAATAATTAAATTGTAAGACAATCTGAAAGAACGTAATTATGACAATTTGTGGCTTTATCATGCCTGTTTCTTAAAGGAGGAGAAGACAAGAGAGCTAATGAAGGAACTAGATTTTCTGATTCAGGTGCAATTCTGTAGCTTTAATTACCTCCCCACCCTCCTCTACACAGCCCTACTCCCAGAAAAAAGGAGTCCAGGCCACAAGATTTCTCCACAAAACCCCACAGAAAATATGAAACTTTGCAAGAAAACATCATAAATAATTAAAAAAAAATTAACTTATTTTTACTTCAACTTCCCCCCCACACACACCTTCCCAGAAATATTCATAATGTGCTGATTTTGGTGCTTTCCCAGAGTAGAATGCACTTTGTGCACACCTTTTCCCATGGCATTAAGCTGCATACATTGAAGCAGCTGCTGAAACTTGTTTTACCATGGCACATCTTCACAGTGCCAGCAAAGAGCATAAACGAGGTAGGAAGACACACAGAAAGCTGATCTGAGGCACACGTGGGGATTGCAAACATGACTTTGGAACCATTGGTATTTCTTTTTTTTCTTTATGCAATCTGTCTTGCTGAAATTTTGGTCGCTGCAATGAAGGTGTCCGACCCAAGATCATCATCCTGAGCTCTCATTGCAGCCAAATAAGTCTTGGTCAATATCATTGAATCACGGAATGGTTTGGGTTGGAAGGGATCTTGAAGATCATTTAGTTCCAACCCCCCCTGCCATGGGCAGGAGCAACTTTCACTAGACCAAATTGCTCAAAGCACCACCCAGCCTGGCTTTGAACACTTCTTGGCATGGGACATCCACAGCTTCTTTGGGCAACCTTTTCCAGGGTCTCACCACCCTCACACTGAAGAACTTTTTCCTAAAATATATTCAGGAGGGTTTAAGTATGATTCCTGTGGTGAAATACAGTACCATCTTTGGAGTGAGCTGAATCATCTGCTGTCTTCTTTGGCTGAACTGACTAGATGGGACCTCAGAAAACCAGCTGTGATGCAGCCATCTGTATTATAGGCACCCAAAAAGAGATGAGCTGAATTTTGTTCTCTTTGTAACCATGACTGGTAGAAAGTGTAGTAGAGTGAGCTCCTCATGGGAGTCCAAAGCACAGCAGTGCCCTCTATTTTGTTTTCATTCGGAAATCACAGCTTTTGGCTCATGAGTTTTCAACTTTTAAGCTGGTAAGAAAAAAGTGACTCATTCAGAACCACTTACATTATCTTATGGTAAAAATCAACAATAAAAAACCTCATTAAATACAAACCTTCCTCCTTCAGGGCATAATTCAGTGCAAACTCTCATCCCTTTTCTCATTGCTAAACCTCTCTATTTAATTACCCACAGAGGGGAGAGATCATCTAGATGTCACCCTATGAATTCTTCTCCATAGGACTCTCCTCCTTGTCACTGCATGGAATTGCATACATCCTCCTACAAAAAGGAATATTTTGCCCATATAGAGACACTGTGGAGTCTCTTACTTTCTCAGTGTTTCCCTTGCAGACAGCACAAGCAATAGTGCCATTTTATTTTGTCATTAGAGTGCTAAAAAAATTCTTTCATTCAACTATAGCAATTTTCTCAATCTCTGTAAAATCCTGGCACTGATAACAATGTTTTCTATTGGATTTAGGAATAAATTAGTTGCCTCTGAATGAAGGATGTCTCTGACTGATCTCGACTATAGCAAGATTTACCTGGAGATTTATTGCAGCTTTGCCTTTTTGTTTCCCCATGGGAAAGTTCACAAATGATGCAGCAATCTTGTTTCAGTAATATTGTGCTTAAACATACTTCACGGATTATTTGGTATTCAGGATGCTCTTCTTATGTGAAGAGAAAAAATAGCCAGTTGGTAAAACCAGACTGAGATTTTCAAATAGTATGACAGTGAATGTTAAACAAAACAGATTTTGCTTCTATCTCATTCAGACAATAGCCACCCGGAAAGCACCTGCATGGAAATAAATACCTTAATGTGAGGATTTGCAAAGCAATAGAAAAGGGTGAGTGGAATCTCATTACACTCCCATGAGGAACAGTTATTTGCATTTTATTGGTAAGTAATTTGAATCACGCTAGTTCAGCAAGTTAACCCAAGCCGTGGTGAAACCATAAATAAGTGCAAGAATCCTAATTCTTGGTTCTCAGCCTCAGTCAGTTGCTTTTTGTTTTTCTGGCCCCTGTGGGAAGATGAAATAGAGGCCGTACCTATAGCACCTGGCAGTCAGTAGGAGAGGGTAAACCCGTGGTTTGTCCACACACTACTGTGGCCGTGGCATCAGGAGCAGCCAAGTTGTGCCAGTCGGGGGCTGTGGACCAGGGAGGGAATTCAGCCTCCCAGCAAGGCTTGTGGCCTTGGCACCAGCCTGGAGACTGCACTCCCAACTTGACACTAACACTGTCTCTGCCAATGCCCCAGCTACCTTGGAGACATTTATTTTGCACTGTGGGCTTCACTTCAGAGGAGTTTTCAGGTTCCAGAACTGCTACCCACACTGTGTCTGTCTCCACATCAAGGTTAAAAGCTATATGAAAACTTGCCATTTTTTGTGCTCCTCAGCAGAACACAGTCCCAAATAGGACCCACCTGTTCCAGTCTTTGACGACAATATTTGCTATAATGTGATTAGGCAAGAGTGTGATTTTAAAATCTGACTAAAACTGGATCCAATGGAGATCCTTTCGAGGGTTAAGTCTTCAACAACTGGAATATCTGGCTTGAAACCCTTTCAGTTTCAAGTGCCAAAACTCCTGAGGGGTGAGCAACAAACCCAATGCCCTCTTCCTCTCTGCTCCATCTTCAGACTCAGTGAGACAAAACAAATCAAATCTGCTGGCTTTGGTTTGTTGAAACCTTCCAGATAAAATTTATGGTTTGTGCATCATTTAATCCCGGTACTTTCCGGCTCCCAGTTTCTGTTTCATTTATTAGTCACCTTTATATTGTAAGTAGCTTTAAACTGTAATGTCGCTTGTGGAGAATGAAAATAAAAGGCTTAGTCTGCAGAGAATGGTCCTCATGCACAGCTTTTGTTGGAATTACATGGGGGCATTAGGCTTTTTAACACTAAAATGCCTATGCCTTTGGAAAGAGTAGAACTGTGGCTCTGTGAAATACGAAGGGCTGATCCCAATCTGATTTAAAATGAAGTAAATCACTAGTGACTGACATGAACTCAGGCATTGCTGGACCATTTCAAGGTGGGAATCCAGCTCTTGCAGTGCTGTCTATGACCCTGGGCAGCAGTAGTTAACAATAGAGGATGTGACAAGAAAGGCTTTAGAAACAACCACAGCATGACCTGCCTATAGAGAAGACTCCTTCCTAATCTTTAGTTCAAAGGTTGGTCTGTGCCTTCAAATACTGTGTCCACCTCCATAAGCACAGATAGGTTCCTTTAAGTCATTGTCATTCAAACCTAATTTTCTTACAGATTCTTCAATTTCAGTGAAATCAAGGTATTACATCATCATAGCAGCCATAAAGTCCTGTATTAATCTCCTGAGCCTGACAGAAACTGTGACTTGACACACGAGATCTGAATGGAAAAGCAAACAAAAGACTTCCAGGAAAGCAAGCATGGCCTTATTCACTCCCTAGGTTATGCAGACTTTGTTTTACATGTGCATGGGGGCACACTTCTTGTGTACATAGCAAGATTGATCATATACTGAACATCTGGAATTCACGTAAATCCCTCCTCAATCAAACGCTAAAAATCCTGTTTTACAGGATTCTGCCAGCTGTGTTAAAACACATCTGACATCATATCTGCACTCCAGCTGCCCTTGTGCCCACAGGTCTCTCCTTCCCCAGAGAGACATACTCTTTCTCTACTGAGGCAATCTGGAGGAAGAAAAGGGGAGGGAAACCTCCTCCAACACAAAGGAAAACCAAGCTGATCATAAAACTTGTCCCCTTACAAGCAGCTGGGAAAAGTCTCATACAAATCATGGTGGCTTGCTATTGCAAATATTTTTGTTAACGTTTCCTTAATCTTCAAGTTGCATGAATTTAAGCTATGTTTAGCTCTATGACTGGCTTTGAATTATTCCTGTTATTGGGAAAGTACCTTGGGAGAACCTTTGTTCTTTCATATGGCATCATAACCAGCATGCCAAATCCAAGTGATTCTGTCTGAGGGCATTTGGTAGAAATTTGCTACAGGGAGCAGAGCAGGGATATGACCAGAAGGAATTGACTGGAGCGGGACCACATAATGGAGAAACTAATGCAGTCTTATGGCTTAGACATATTAGCAGATCAGCTCATCACAGCCCTGGTCTCCCACTTCTGCTGTCCTGCTTCCCAGTTCAAGAGCTGCCTTCACATCTCCTTCAGCCTCTCCCCACTCTGTTCTCCGTGATCCTCTACCTCTGCTCTCTGGTGACGTTTCACAGGGTGCATGCCCTGCTGGGAGAACTGCTCACCCAGTACTGGAGGATGGAGGGAAGACAGTGGGCACTGAAAATATCCTGGGCAGAGGACCTGAAAAAAGATCCGAGAACCCCACTATTTTAAGTGACAACTATTTTCCAATATGTTTGTGTAAATCCTGTGTAAATCCTTTACTGAAAAAATCAAAACGGTCTATGGGTTGCGAAACAAATATATATCTTAAGAGGTCTATTTTTACAATTGATGGAAATGTTGAGAATATACTAGAACTAATAGAAATTAGAAATTGGGGATTGTAGAAAACTGATAAAAAAAGGAAAAGAACAAATCATAGCCTGCAGAATTCAGGCTAATAAGAACAAAAGAGCGAAGGAAATACTAATGATGGTGCTGCTACTTTACTAGATAGAAAGGAGAGAAAGTATAATCTTACCCAATGAGAAAGAAAGATTTTCTGTCAATTAAAAAAAAGGCATTAGATTAAAATAAATTTGAATATTGCATCTGGATTACTTACAACCAAAAACCTTAAAAGAGCTGTCTGAGGAGCTTGTTATATTGTTGATTGAGAAGATCCAGAAGGCTGAAGGGAAACAAATGCTAGTCTAATATTTGGAATAGAGTAGGTCATACGACCCTGACATTCTTCCCAAGCAAAATAATGTCTGGCTAGTATAGGTTTCAATTAACTTAGAAAGAAAGGAGGCTAAAATAACACGGTTGAGTTAGTGGGAAAGGAGTCTTGTCAAACTGACCAAAAGCATATAACTTTATAAACTTGGTTGACAAAGGTCTCGTTGTGGATATAACATACCATGTCTAGATGTTCAAAGGACCATAGTTTTGCTGCAGATCCCCCAGTAACACAGCCAAACATGTTACGTGGTAGTTACAACATGACTGCAGTTGCCTCTTTCCTAACGTGGCATTTGGCTTGGGATGAATGTTATCTGATAAGTGAAAAGAATGATTAAAATCCACCTGACACACCTAAAATGGATATAAATGGCTGTCTGACCGTATGGCTGGGGATTAGAAATCATTAGAAAGTATATGGATTTCTGGCAAGAGGCTTCTGAGAGCTGTTCATCTTTCTAAACTCTTGAACATTGTTGATGATCTGAAAGAAAACTTAAAATCTTTGCTGATAGAATTTGGAGATGACACATAGAATTGGAACATGATGAATAACGAAGAAGACAAATTACTGACAGGGAGTGATCTGGATAGCATGATAAGTGGATTGCAGCAGAAAACTATATGTTTTGATACAGACAACAAGAAAACCAGACATTCATCTGCGTAAAGGTTCTGCTTCAACACTGGGAAAAGGTCCCTAAACTGGCTCCGTGATTATTACAAATCACCATCTGACAACAGGAGGGTCTATGGCAAAAGGGACAGAGTAGTCCCTGTCTGTGTACATAGAGCAACTAGAGATTACTGAAATATTAGGTATACTTTTGGAAATCAGGTAGATTCTAGATAAATTTGAAGTAAGGGATATGACAAAATAGTGAATTATTCACTGTAACAACTTGCCTGATTTGTTCTTGACTCTTAGACACTCAAAAAAAATAATCATATTTTTCTAAGGGACTGGGTCAAAAAAGAAGACCCACGGCCAACATTCTTCTTAAGGGCAGACTGCAAGTTAACTTTTGATTCATAATCTAGGAAGGCTGCTTGGAGTTGTTAGATGGGGTTTTTTTCCTTTAAATATTAAATAAGACCAACTCCTGCATGTCCAACTTGCTACAGGAGTGAACACCATTCCTGAAATTCAATTAAATTGCTTCAGCTGTCATATAATATTAAAGACACTGTTAAAAGCCGATGGAAATTAGACAGAGCTTTTCCATCCTCTTCACCCATCTATGGGCCAGCCTTTTAAAAGGAGGATCCCAAGAACAGTGACTTTACCAGCCATTCTGTAAAATACCAGCATGTTGATATGGGCCAAATGCTGTCCAAATGCTACTTTTTGCTGCTGAGTTCATGATGGCTTAACGTGTAAACAAAATATGTTGAATTACAGGCCACTACTTGTTTCAATATTTTCTGTGTTCTTGCATTTATGATTTTGTAATATCTTCTTACACCACCGAAGTGTAAATTTCATGAATAAATTCTATTATCTCTGGAACTTCACTGACTAAAAAAGGAGCACGTATGCGGTTTCAAAATAGTTAAATTCATTCTTGTCACATATCACAAGAAGAATTGCATGAACAATCCATACTGAATAATTTACTCAGTAAATTTACAGTTTTAAGGTGACTTTTTAAAAGATCCACCTAAATTATTTGCCACTGTCAGATGAATCTTTTGTGGGACATATTTGCATATCTAGCCGATACAAACCCCATTTCCTCTGAGTCTTTATGCAAGCATTTTATATTGGCACTGTGGGTCTCAAACTGATGACTTTAAAAATTGTCTTTGTTCTCCCATTAGATTCCTACCCACAACCCACCCATCCCTTGCAAACATGAGCAGTCTCAACAAGTTTTGCTGTTTGTGCGGTGGTCAATAATTTGAGAACATAACCATATAGAATATTTGGATCACTGAATCCATCTTCTGAACTCATAGACACTGTATCACTTAGTCTCATGCTGAAGTTCAGGTAGAACACTGAGGTTTCAGGGTTGCCCCCACACATCCCACTACCCAGCTGTTGAGGAGTCTGCTTTCTTGGATAGATGAGGAATTGTAAGTTTTGAGTTCATTACATTCAGGTGGCTTCTTTCAATCTCCTGATTATACTTCTTATGCAAAGACTATCCTTAGCCCTAAATCACTCCCTTCCTCTCCTAGCATTTACTTCTTAAATATTTTTACGGTGAACAGTTCTACCTACTTCTCACCCTTTGTTTTGATACACTAAGCATGCTTTTCTCTAAGATAGACTTCTCCATAACGTTTTAGTAACTCCTCTAACCACCTAGGTCAGATTAAATTTCTTTCTTGACTGCCAGTCATAAATTTTATTCCGGATGAAATCGTAACATTTCTTTGTAAAGTAACAGAAATCTCCAGTATTAAGTAGTCTGCTTGAGACACAGTAAATACATTGTATTTATTTCTCCACAGCTGCACTACACTGAAGGCTTGTGTGGTTATTAATGATTGATGTGTCTAAGAGACATAATAGATGGGTGTAGTTCCATGTTTTAATTGATCTGATAACAGAGCTAGTTCAAGACATTCTTGCCATCTCAGACATTTGGGTTTCTGCTTCTTTTTAGTAATGTTGATATTAACTTCTTGCTTCATGCTTACTGCTTCTGTTTCAGATAAGGAACAGTATTTGGTGTCTTGCAGTTGCCATTTCTAGCAACTCTCCAATATTGCTTCTTCCTATGAATCCATCCTTCTGTTATATCCTTGATTTATCCAAGTCTTTTCTCCATTTCTGCAGCTTCTAGGTAAGGAATTCCCATCTTGCTCTAAAAATTCTCCTAATTATGTTTCAGCACAATTGTATTTTTTCATTTTGTCATAGTCCCTGATGAATTTGAGTATGTTCTGAAGACCAAACAAATCTCCCATCTCGTATTAAGAGTCAACCTAATACCAGCAAATACTGGATTCAGTTGTAATTCTATGACAACATTTAAAAAAAAAATGTCAGCTCAAATCTGCCCCAAAATCTTTCCTTCATGAGTGTCACTGACAACTTCACTACAGTAGTTCCTGTCTCAGCAAAAATGGTTCTCTCTTTTTGGCCTCTTCCTTATCCATGTTATAATTTCACTATTCATCACTCACCTTTTCCAATTTAGTTCATGTGTCATTATAGAAATGCTCTTAGAAATTTAACCCACTTACACAATTTTTTTCCTAGGAAATGAGCAATTAAAGAGACAAATGATCAGAAATACCATTGAACAATATGTACTGGAATAACATCATCTTTAGGTGGTCCAGGAAAATTATCATATTTATTGAAACTCTTAGGTCTTTATTACTTGAGATGACCAACTAAGTATGTTTGATAAATAACCTCTTCCCACACTTAGGATGTTTTCAAGCATTTTTTGATATTTGCACCTGGAACCAGACCCAATGAATCTTTCTTGATCTTAACTTCATTTCCCTTTAGACGTGCACTCAGCTGTGAGGCCAAATGTTTTCTTGTAAGCTCTTAAATTGACTCTCAGAGTTTACAACTAGTCATTAACCTATGTTTTAAACCTCCCATCTTTAATATATTTTGCAGATGATACATCGGCACAGCAGCGTGTCCTGCCTAACAAACATGCCTGGAGATGGAGTGAGCATAAAGACATTTAAGCAAACTGATATGTGGACAAGTAGGTAAACACGGGAACGCATGATTGTCAAAGCTCATGGCGTGTTTTATCAGATGCCCCAGCAGCTGACAGGAGATGTCAAAAACATGCTGTATTTTGCATAGGTTAGCTTAATAATGATCACAGACTGGCTGAAGCTCTCTAAATTCAGGCCAATGAGACATATAGCTTGTAAATGAAACATCTCAGGAATGAGAGCTCACTGAAAACAGCAATCTTGCGCCTTCTCTCTTTTTTTTTTAAGAAATCTGCTTTGTGAATGGTATTATTCACTATGATTTTTTTTTTTTTTTGGTAAATAACCAGGATCAAAAGGCCTTTTCCAATTATTGAATAAATTACATAGCACTAAGGGCAGAATAATCATAGAATCATAGGATTATAGAATATCTTGAGCTGGAAAGGACCAACAAAGATCATCGAGTCTGACCCCTGGCCCTGCACTGGACAACCCCAGGACCACACCAGGTGCCCAAGACCGTTGTCCAAATACTTCTTGAACTCTGTCAGGCTTGGCGCTGAGGAGCCTGTTCCAGCATCCAACCACGCTCTGGGTGAGGAACCTTTTCCCAATATCCAACCCAGACCTCCCCTAACAGCACTTCATGCTATTGCCTCAGATCCTGTCACTGGTCACCAGAGAGAAGAGGTTGGTGCCCTGACTAATGCAGCAGTATTTAGGTTATGAGTTCACTGGGAAGGAACATGCCCTTTTGTTGCCACAGAACCAGGTTGCTATCAGCCAAGCATTGAGACAGCTGAAGAAGAGAGGTAGAAGAGATTGCACAAGAGTCTCTACCTGGATTGATTTAAGACAATCTCTGTTTCTATTATTGTTAAACTAAGTGTGGTAAATGCATGTCAGTTTTCCTTGCTCTCCTTTGAAGCAGCTGAGGCTGCAGGACACCTCACCTGCTGTCAGTTCCAAGCTGCACCACCATGGGCTGCCACTTCACAGGCTCACTGAACCGTTCTTTCACCTCAAGAATATTACCTGGATATGCTCAGCTGTCTCCCTCCCAGTTTGGAAAGCATCACTGGAGACCTTCTCACAGTGGCAGAGCTGATATTCCCTGCTGAGGTGGAAACCCCCACATGTGCAGCAGTCAGACCTTGGGTCCTTGCACTCAGGGAGTGCAGTGAACACTCACAGCATTTGCCCCATGTAACGTGTTGGATAATAAAATTCAGATGTGTAAAATTCACATTTGAGGGAGTGAATTAATGTGTTAAGGTGTGAAAGTCTTTTTAGGAGACCTGAGTTCTTGAAAATCAAGATTTCATGTCCACCTTGGAACAGAAACTTGCTGGTGGTTTAAGGTAGAAACCAGCTGTATTTCCCTTTTATTGCAGTTAATCTTTTGAAAAGATTGAATACTTTAAATAGATGAATGTAGCTATATGTAGCCTTTTATAAATACTCACTATTCTTTTTTTCCCCAAGCAACTTTTCATAGATGATTTGAAGCACAGCCATGATGCTTTGCTTTCATAGTAACCAGGTTTCCATATTTTGTGTGCTTTTTTGCTCATTCCTTCTTTAGGGTAGGCATTTTCTGTGCAATATATCCATTGATCATACTGAATTTTAAAACTATGCCTCAGAACTGTTGTTTGATTACTTGACTTTTGACTGGCTTCTGGTCATGTTTAGCTGAATTATGGACCGGAAGGACCTGCTGCCTGACCCTTCTCCAAAGTTATTTGGCTATCTCTTCAATAACTCTTTCTTTTTATGAGTTTTCAAATTAAAACAAAAAATGAACTCCTTAAGTGCTAATCCAGATTTTATTTTTCCTGAGAAGAGCATAAGCATAAAGAACACTTAATCAGGCATAACAGTCAAAAAAGTTATTTATTTTTCTGAATGATTTATAGTCCAGTTTCTTCTTTTGTTGTTGCAGAAAAGAAGGAGGAATCAAAGTAGAGGTTCATTACTCAAAATGGCAACAGTCCCATTAGGGAGGGACGGAAGAAGGAAAACATAGCCATAATTTTACCTATTTTATGAGAGATGAGCTCTTCCATACTTCTCTGAGCAGACAATGTTAAATTCAATATAAAGAAATACAACACCGGTAAAATAAATAAGAAAGAGAAGGATTGCTGTCTCAGGAGCATCACATAGAAATAAATTCACTCTCTGTTACATTCTGGTGTGCTACACACACATGCTGAAGCAGCACACCTGGGAGGGCACAAGGTGAAGGAACTGGAGTTGGAAAGGAGGTTTCAGTAGCTCTCACTTCCGTAACAGGATGTTTTTTGGGTCTACCCACACTGCGAGGCAAAGGGCAGGCTCGGACGTGCTGAGCCCAAGATTTCCATCCATGCTGTTGGTTTCAGCTACACAGTAATATTCCCGCAATATATAGTATCCATCCTATAAGCCAAAGAACTGTGCTCTCAGTGCAACGAGTTTCCCTTGGCTGCTTTCTGGCTTTCTGTGGAATTTTAACCCCAAGACAAACAATAAGGGAACGAATATTTACACACATCTACATCTTTGCAAAATGGCTCTTCTGGCCATGTAGTTCAGAACAGCTCAAGTAACACTGAAACTAAATAATTGGTTTTATATTCGGGAAAGTATATTCAAAGGGCACTGACAAAGTCTGCTCAGATGGTGCATAAATGGACCTATTAAGCACTTACAGATCCTCCCTGCAGGTACTGAATACTTGCAACATGTACTCTGAGTGCCTTTTTAGAATTGGTCCCAGTGCAGAGATACCTAATACAGAACCACAGCTTTGCATGGGCTCCCTTTGTTTGTGGCTACTCCCCACTTCCATGTGAGCTACAGCCATAGACTGCCAGCTTCTTACCAAATTTCCATAATTTCATTAAGAGTAACAATAATTATGTGAAGTACTAGAAAATACTTTGTTTGGCTTGTCTAAAATCTGCTGTAATGGAGGAAAGAAAGGCATAAATAATATGCTTTTTTTTCCATTTTCAGTCTGTTCACTAATTGAAAAGAAGCAAAAGGGTCTAAACCCCCCTCATTTCATCCAGTCATTGTCTGACAGCGAGGGAAATGTCCTTGGAAGGAACAAACAGTCAATCTGTGCATAAAGACAAAGCAGAAAAAATCTCAACCCTGATAAATCATTGAAAATAATTATGAAAACTGAAAAACGAGAAAAAGCCTCAACATAATTATAGTCTAACCAGAGAGAAAATGTTTTCAGGTTTTATCAGCAAGGTAAGGAGAAAAACAGGATGCGGTCGGCTCTCAAACTGGCAACTCTGCATGATTCCCTGATGTAATTTGGAAGAAGCTGGATAACTTGTGATTTACTAAACTCTCTCTGGTTAGCAAATCTGTTCAGGGGTTACCAGCATATCAACGTGGTTTTACCAGTGTGTGTCAGCTGCAGATTATCCTCCCACCCTGCTCTGACCTGTGAGCATATGTGTGTGCACAGCTGTGGATGAAAATCAACCTCTGGCCTGTCAGATAATGCACAGATGAAACCAGCCTCAAACTGTCTGAACTTAATATCTATCTATCTGTCTATCTATCTATCTATAAAAAAATATTAGTAGTACTTCTTGACTAGAAACCTGCAGCATTATCAGTACAGGGAAAGCAACAGTTTTAGTGCTGGATGCTGTAATACTACTAGGGTTGTTAGACATAAGTCAAGATGTTTTGTTTCTTTCTAACTAATTTGTTGGTTGATTGAGGGGAAAAAAAACCAAAACAAAACAGAAAGTGCTCATATAGGCTACGAGATCGGAATAAGGAGAGAGAGCCAAGAATCAAACCTGTCTCTCTCTTTCCTAAGCTAACCTCTTCAATACCAGATCATCTTCCCTGGAAATAGTGGATTAGGAAATTATAGTGCATGAAAATGAATTAAGTGTTTATTACATTCGTGTGGTTCCTAATCACTGCTCTTGACACAGCTGTTATCACTTTAGGAAAGATGAGGTTAAGGAAATGTCAGTTGCTTTTCAGCCTGCAAGGAAGAATTTGTGAGGTCATGTATTCATTTCCATCACGAAAAACTGTGATGTTGCTATTGAGAATTATAATTTTACTATATGATCAAGCAACTAAGAGCATTTCTAAAGCAGGAACAAGTGGACTAGATTGTCTTTAAAAGTTCTAAAACATTCTATGATTCTATGAAGAGTCTGGGGCTATGTGATTTGCTTTGGTGTCTGTAAATTCTTCTAACAAAAAGTCTGCTTAAGTAGAAATATGTGTCTCTAAATTAACAACAGTCTGACCACTTTTTATTGAGGGTCTTGTGAAACAGGTAACTGATATCTGGTAAGCTTCTATGCATGAATTACTTTGCTGAGCAAATTCATTACAAATTCATCATGTCACTTGAAGGAGGCTTAATTGTTTGGTGACACCTTATAAGCAATGGTAAACAATCACCCCCTCCTCTTATAATACAGTAATAGGATGCTAGGGAGGGAAGGAAATGTTCCCTGGAGTTGTTCTTAAAAGATAAACGGTCGCGTCTGACCCAAAGGATAATAAATATATTTACCCTTCAGGTATCAGTGCCTGTCATCCCAAATGGATTGCTATAGGATAGTTATGTGAAATGATGGTACCTCCCAGAACTTCTACCATTGCCCCAGCAAAAAGATGATAATGTTACAGCTAGATAAAATTTCTTTGGAGCAAACAAACAGAGAGGAGGAAGATGCAGAATATGAAACAGTAACAGGGAGAACCAAGAGAGCCTTTCTCACACTTGTAGCCTCCTCCTGCTCTTGCTTGTGGAACCTGGCCACTGGATTCTGGAGAAGCCTGAAAGCCCCACAGGCATTCACAAATCTTCACAGTACTCTTCCATGGGTTCCATGTGAATTCCTGCAAGATAAACTGATTTTCATTTTGATGGCTTGTTTTCATTGCGCTCTTAAAAACCTGGCAACCAAGTTTATCTTTAAAAGCAATATCTATGCACATTTCATTTATTTCCCAGTGACTGGTTATTTTCAGTGGAAGTGTCATCTTCAATATTTATCTGAGCTTAAAGCTCCTTCCCTGCACACACAATAAAAATAAGCTGAGATGACATGGTGAATTTGTGATGATTTATCTTCCACAATAGTTGTACTTAATCTGTTCAAACGCTGGCCAAATAGTATCCAATAAAATGCATAGGGGTAAGACTGAGTCATCTTCTTTATGGCATGGGAGCACTTTATTACCCAAGCATCAAGTGGCCTTTTGACTTCAGTGGAACTTCTTGTTGGGTAAAATGCTGTTATTCAATACGAGCAAATCATTCCCATCATTATTAAACACACTATTATATCCTAGAACCGCACAGATTCTTATCTTGCCAAGCCAATTTTAAAGGGGCGAAAAGTTCAGTTTTAAGGAGGATAAAAGAAAACAAATGCTGAAAGGACAAAATATGCATCCAAACCCAGTCCATGAACACCAGTGGGCCCGAAGGGTACTGTGAGACTCTGAGCTTGGACCGCTGTACATTTTGACACTTTCAGATGCAAGAAACATTTTAATACTTATTTGGCATTTATTTTCTGTTGCATCTGCCTTGTCAAGTGTCTGGCAGCACTAAATACTATTTTTTTTCCTTTGGAAAATGCTGGTAATATTTAAAGTTTTCACACGCATAGAGCAATTTTCATGGACACAGTTGCCACACTTTTTTAAATTCCCTTTTTTCCTGTTGATACTGTTAGATGACACGTTATGCAACAGCCAAATTGGAGAAATTTTTAAACTTTGACCTCAGTTTAGGAGGGTGTCTAATTTCAAAATATTGTTAATTATGCACACGTTATCTTTTTGGCTACATCTAACACAGAAAAACCATATTTGTATTGAATTCATTACCTTTAGTCAGTTCTTAACTTGGTATTTACTGGGGTATTTCCATAAGGAAGGATAGCAGTTTGGATGTGGTCTTTAGGCCATGCATTAACTGTCTTACGAAGGAAAATGTGGTATACAGGGTGATATATAAACCAGCATGTGATCTCTCTCACCAACAAAACGTCAAGTCTCCTCAAATATGCAATGAAATTTCCAGTGCTGGGCGATGCACAATTCCAAATATTCCTGACTAATGACTAACGGTAGTTTATGATACCATGAACGGAACAATTGCCGCCATTCGTTTTTTGCTGAGAGGATTATCAGCTTTTGGATTTAGAATAACAAAAACTAATTTCATGGAAACTGGGGAGGTGTAGAAATGTTATCTCCTTGTCTGTGTTTATTCAGTGATAGCATTGTTTAAAGCCCACTATCCTGTCTGCATCTGCCACTGCAGCTGGCCCAGCCAGCTCACCAGTCTTTATTTAGCTGGATATTACAGCAGTAACGTTTCATTGCAGTTGTGCTTGGAAGAAGTCATAGTCCATTGGTTTTATTGAAGCTCACTTCTAGTTTACTTCCATTTCAGGGAAAAGGACAGCTGTTTTAATATGTACTTGGAGGAACACCTAAAGGGTTTTAGTGTTAATTAAGTTGGGAGGAACTGTTTTTAACAAGCACCTTTTTGTAAATGTCAAGCGGCTCAATCACGTTTCACTGTTATTATTCGAGTCAGACATTAGGCAGTGCAAGCATTGGCAGGCTTGGAGCGCCACGTGGTACTTTGCTGTGTGGCTTCTTTGGACTCCAAAGAGTTGGTTAAAACTGCGGGGCTCCATGGAGGGGAGGGCACGTTTGGCTGAGAGTGCATTTCTATCTCCCTGCTCTCTCTAATGGGGGAACTGAGCTTATAGAAAAGGGTTTGATATGAACAAATTATTTCACCTTTCAAATAATTTTAATAAATAGAGTAATTTCAGCTTAATTTCGGCATGAAACAGAACACAATGGGCTAATGCTGTTCACGTGTGACCTACAGCAGAGTTGATGAGCACATAACACCAGAATATGTGTCCTTGTCTTTTAGCATGATCATCTAAAGGTTAGCACTTCACACTGTGCCGAACTACTTGCTGTTTTGAGCCACAAATGGGTCAAAAGGATAAACAGACCCAAAATTTCATTGAATGCTGTCAAGCCCGAGCAGTGTGGTTTGTCTCAGCAGAGATCCTCCTGCAAGACTCCAGCTCATGGGGCTGACTGTCCTAATGCCCTCTAGGCTCCTGTGCTGAATCCTCATGGGTTTGGGGGTGCAAAAAGGAGCAGCCACAGTTTTTAGGCATTCAAATGATTACATGAATCATTGCCTTTTTTCCTCCCCCACTTAGCCACCTGATGGTGCTATTTAAGAACATGTGAGGACAGGCTAAGAGCACAGAAGGCGGCTCGCTGCCCACATTCAATAAAAACTACAGATGTCAATAGGAGTTTTGCCTGAATAGTAACTGCAGTTTTGATCCTAGGATTTGGTGCATGACCACACGTTTTTATCGCTTCTGCATAAATGCAGAAAAATGGCCATCTTGTCTACTTAATCACGTGAAGTACTTAAATCTGTCACCTCTTCTTGCATGTTCAGGGGAAAAAAATCACATTCACCCACGACTGCATGAAATTACTCTACAAAGCAGCTGTATAGACCTGCTTTGGTGCTGCTCACGTTGGAATATTTTTATCACTTGAATTCCTGTTTTATGACTAAAACCTTCAAATCCGTTCTCATTTTACTGGAAGAGATGAAATACGCTGTGTGTGTTGCGTCAAATCACCTGAACACATCTTTATTTGTCTCTAATTGCAGATTCCCACTGCACTGAATTAAGTGGTCGACCTTTGCTGTTGCAAAGTGGTGTAGTCACATAGCTTCACCTTTTCCTGCTTAGAGGCTTGATCCAGTGACAATGCTGAAAGAGACAGGACACTTCTTGTTCACTGTACTTCTGATATGTGATACTGTATCATCTATTTGATAATTAAATCAATTAGTGGGTGAAATAATGGTTATTTTTACTGTAGTCTCAATTTTGCATTACCAAAAGGAGATAACTCTAGACCTTGAACATTGTAAAGAACAGGTTGCCTTTTGGCAGTCTTGGAGATAACTGATTTCCTACTGTAATTTCATAATTTCATCCTTTATGTATTTATAAGCTACATATCCAAACCCAACTAGCTACTTTGAGTGAATCACACACATGTGCAAACATCTCTCTACGTTTGTGGCTCAATGGCTTCTACTCACTGGGCCAAGAAAACTCTGTTCAGGTCTCAGCCGTGTGCCAGTCATAGTCATTTGCCAGGATTGCAGGGCAGAATTAAGTAGATGGGTGACTATGTGAAGTGTAAGTGGCTCTTTGTGCTTGAGCACTCCATGAGCAAGGAGGAATAGAGGCACTGCTAAACAATTCTCTTTCCCTGCCTCAGAGCCACAGCTGCACACACTCCTCCTCCAGCTCGTTCCAGACAAGCCCGTATTACAGCCTTTCATGCACCAATAGATACTAGCTGGAAATATTTTGTTTAACACATATTTTCCTGCTCTTAAAAAAAAAAAAAAAAAAAGAGTGATATATTCTTTTCCAATACTGAGCAGAACAGCTTCTCAATATGATTACTCTTTCCCATTGACAGAGGATTTTGGAACATAACAAACCATGCCATTCTCTTTTGCCTGCAGAATCTACTTTATTTTTGGAGCTTTCAAGGGATTTCAAAGCACCGAGCAAGACAGATAAATAAGAATATAAATGATAATATATACAAGAAACTGCATCATCACTTTAGTTGGACATAGATCCAGGATGTTCATATAGGCGTGTAAGTCGGGCTTCTCTTGAGTTAACTGGAACTAAATATAGCCATTTATTCCTAAAATATTGGCTATTTTCTGGTAGTAGCTGAACTGCAAATGTATTAGGAGTGCACATGAAGTAGAGAAAGGTTACAGTACAAGCTATAAAGCTGAACAAGCGTCCTTTGTCAGCGCATCATGAGCACACGGTGCTATTGTTCACGTGTTATGATATGACCTTGGTCTTATGCTGTAATTTTTTATTATCATATAGAGTGATATAAAGCTTACCCAGCTTTTTGAACACAGTCCATCAAATAACAGCCTCTGTCTTCTCTTTGCATTAAATTCTACAGTGATTAATTTCACTTGTAATGAAGTTTTATAAGAAACTTAAAAGCAGAACAGATTTATCACTTGGGTTATCAAATCTTTGTTAGTGCCACTGGAGGAGTTTAAGAATATAAATCTTTGAGAAACAGATAAAACAAACAAATCATAATCTAAGATCAAGTAGGCATCTACAACCTAGGACAAATAAAGTCATCTTGCAGATAAATACACAAGACTATCATAAATATCACTTTGTTTGAAAAGCTAATACCAGGGATTGACAATTCAATTTTAGTTTGAAATAAGCAGTGATCTAAAACTTCAACGAGAGCAATACTAGTCCTCATTGACAACCTAATGAACAAACCAAAACCAAGTTAATAAGTGTCCTGTCCTACCAGCCTCTGAGAAAAAGTGTAAGATAAGACTCTAATGAAAGAGTTAACCATCAAGTCAAGATTTCCTGGGGATCTCAGTGGGAAATGTCTTTTCTGTCCTTTAGAATCTGTTAATTTAACTTCTTGATCTAAAAAATCCTATCAGCCTAGTTTATATTTGGACAACCTGTTGCCTTGAAGCCAAAGGACTGCATGATTTTGACAGAGACCCAGGCCTCAGAATAGCTCAGGGTTAAGTCTGAAATATTCACTCTGATTTCTTACAGAGTAATTTTGTATTGGACTGCATGAAAATATGAGCATCCTTGCACTCTGCTGTCCTCTGTGCTGCCTCATGTCCTTCCTTCCCCTGTGCTGGATTGGTGTCATGCAAACCATGTAATCTTCAGACTGATGAGTGAAGTCTTACATTTCCTTTCTTCTTATTATCTCTTCCTAAAGGACTGTCATCATCCCAATAGACTGATCTAGACAGAACATTTGATATGGTGCTGGTCCACATTCAGTTTTCTCTTTGTAATTAGATGAGAGTCAGCATGTCAACAGTGAAACCACAAGTTGTTTACTGACAGTTCTTTCCCAGCTTTACATTTGGAACTTGCTTGTGGTCCCTAAGCTTCAACATTGTGAAATGAGGTGAAAATTCACAGAATCATTGAATGGTTGAGGTTGAAAGGGATCTCTGGAGGTCATCTGGTCCAATTGCCCTTCTTAAGCTAGGCCACCTAGAGCAGGCTGCCAAGAACTGTGTTCAGATGGCTTTTGAATATCTTCAAGGATGGGGTCTCCACAACATCCCTGGACAATCTGTGTTTCTCACTTGGGGATAAATAGGTTCTCTGTGACAAGTCTTTAAAAAACAGTTTTAAGGCCCAAACCGAATATCCTAAACAGAATTTGTATTTATACCAAAGGTAAAAAGGCTTAACTGCAAGTACTTGAGCAGCAATATTTATTTAAAAAAACCCCTGGTTTTAATAAGTACATTGAGTTTTCAATAAGCTGTACATGAGAAAAAAAACTCCTGTTATCTAGGACCATGGAGAATGTGAATGTAGACCCAGAAACCAATAAAATTACACCTAAATGTTAAGACTTAATTATGGCTTTGTTACAGACTCTGCTCTCAGATTTATAGCTAGTGATTTATAAGAGCAGCTGTGTACTGAAAAAAAAAAAAGAAGAAAAAACTTTTATTTATTACCAGAAACTAGTCAGTGGGAAGTAAATAAACTCTTTCCTTTCCATATTTGTATTTGAGTTCATCTTTGACTACACCTTTAGCTGTTACATTATCCAAAAAGGGAGCTTTCCCCCATCCCCTTGTAGCTCAGCTCCCAGCCCGGCTCATTCTGTGTGCACAGCACAGCAAAGGACAGGGAGAATCTGAAAACCTCAGCCACATCCAGCTGCCAGGGGAATCTGAGGTAAGCTGAATGCAATTTGCACACTGGAAGTTGTCCAGCACACCAGGACTATTATCTTCAGTTTTTCAAAAAGGTCTAGGGGAATGTTAATTAACACAAGAGCCCAAGACCTTGTTTTTATGTGTCTTCTGGAGAAAGGACACCGGGCTGGAGAGAGGTGCGGAATTTCTAATGAGCACAGAGGGTAGTTAAGTTGTTGGCTATCAGCTGGGATGGTCATGTTGTGCTCAGAGGCATATGGCAGGTTTCAATGATGGGAAGAGAAGGGAAATACTACTCAGAGTCATGACTGACTCATTTTATAGCTGATTAGCTAGATGATGACTTACCTGCAAGCCTGAAAACATGTAGCTTGAGTAGGAGTGATTTAGACAAGTGATCTAGACACATATCAGAGCATAAGCCACCACTCCAAATGATGGCACCTATATATGTGGTGTATGCAACAGAGAGGCAGTTTTGGCTGTAACTCTGTAAAGCTTCCCAGAACGTCTGGTACACAAAACCCTTTTTGTTCTCTGTGCTGTTTCTAGTCTTTTAAATAAAAAGGAAAACATACACTATGAAGCTGCCTGACAGACTTGAATTTTGGCCTCTGTCTCATTGTTTCTGCTAGTTTACCACCAAAGTAATTTTAGACTGGAAATCCACATTTTGCTCCTTATGTATATCATGATTTTCTGAATGCAAAAGCCAGAGTTTTTTGTGCAGTACGGAATTCAGGCAGACTTTAAGCAGGAACAAAGAGAGAGAATATACCTCAAAGTAAAGACATACTCATAAATGAGCTCTTCTCTGTATGAGTGAACTACATTCTCGTCCATGACAAGTGGAATTAGTACCATACACACTTATTGTTGGAGGAGGGACACGTAGATTAAGCCACTAGAGGGAGATGCAATATGCATTTGGCTGGAGTTAGGAGAAAGCTTTATGCCATAAATTCCTTTGCAGCAGTTGTAGGTAGCACAGTATCTGCAAGTCAAGTGAGCAGGGCTTTTAAATTTTTTTTCCCTGCTATGTAAAAAATACACATATATAAAAAATGGAAATGTATAATATGTAACATGTAGAGGCATAATTGACTTTAACAATGTGTTTGAGTCCATGCTCATGCCAGAATACATTCAAATATATGCATGGCAGTTGCTGTGTGGTTCTTGTGCTACAAATGGCTCATTAACACAGCTCACAGCTTCCACTCTGTCTCTTTGTGGGGTGTCCAGCACCAGATTGTGATGATGTGATTGTGATGATATGATGGTTTCTGGGTAGCAAAAATTCTTTAATTCTAGATAAAATATTGACAGCCCTGGGCTAGGGCCATACTGCCCTTCTCTCTATGCCCAAAGCCATCTTGATAATGAGATACTGGGCTTCTTGAGAACCTGTGTGAGGTATGATTGAAGCTGACCTTCATCTCAGCTTTCCAGGGTGTGTGACAGGTGTCTTTTAGCTCTTGGACATATACTTTGTTAAATGGTTTACTGGTTAGGAAGATCACCCCCTAATTTGAGGCATGATGGCAGGTCTTTAATGGGAGAATATCAAGCACAGATAGAGCAACTGAAATAATTTTGAGGGACTGGATTAGAATTTAAAATCTGTTTGACAAATGAGTGAAATGAGCTGAGAAAAACTGGATGTAGTTCAATGAAAACAGAGAAGAGTGGGCTCTTCTAAGTGGAGATAATGAACTGTACAAACACCGGATGCAAAACGTCTGCTGGGCATCAGCCCTGTGAAACAGGATCTGGAGGTCACCAAGGTTCACAGGCTGAGCTTGAGTCAACACTGTCACACGACTGCAAAAAATAAATATTATAGTGGGCTGTGTAAACAGGAGAGTTGCACATAAAAGTCACATGAATTAATCCTTCCATGCGACTACACAAAGACAGTGCTCCTCACCTGATATCCCTGGCTCTGTGTTACAAAGAGAGGTGGGCCAATGACAGAGTATCAAACAGAGGGCACAAAAACATTCAACAGTCTAGAAAATGGATCCCTTTTGGAAGAGTTGGGTAGTTTCAGCTAGAAAAAAAGAAGATAACAGCTACCAAGGGTGTGAAAAGTTGCTACTAAGAGAGAAGGAATTGTTCTCTTTGTCCTCTATGGGTTGGACAAAGATTAATGAGTTATTGTCTAACTTGCAGGAAAGGAGATGTAGGGTAAACATCAGGAAAAAGCTGTAGGTGATAAATAGCTGGGCAATAGAAGAGATTTCCATGAAATGTGGTGCAATTTCCATCATCTGAGATTTTCATGAACAAGGTAAACAAAAGAAGTGAGTGGGTCCTGCATTGGGGGTACAGAAACAGACTAGACAATCTCAAATAGGATCTTCCAGTGCTAATTCTTGACAGTATGACACATCTTTTTGATAAAAAAATGGGCTTCAGCAAATATATGTTTGCTATAAAGCTAATTATAAAAGCAGTAGCATAAAATCAGAATTGTTTTTGCTGTATAGAATCAAATCTTCCTTATTATCTGATACACATAGTAAAAAATATTCCAGAAAAACTTGTTCTGGTGGGCAGATGAACCACAGAAATTAATAAATTCTTTCTTATCTAAATTCTACAATAAGATGATCCTGGCACATTTCTTTCTCAAGTGAAAGTAGTGGCTTTTTGTTTGACTTTTTTTTTTTGTGTATCCAATTTGAATTTAAAACACAAACATCCTGGCACTGCTGCACCCTTGATCTCCCATACATTCTCTGAGAAGAAAAGTTCCACGCCCCCCTTGTTTACACCCCTTCCTGGCAAACTCCCAAATGCCTTGAGTCCAATCCAAAAGCACTTCAAATAGAAACCATACAGCTATGGGGGGAATATTTTTCTTTAACGAAACGTTTCTATGGTACTTTTGAATAAACATTTTTTAAGGTCTGCTATTAAATTTTATTAGCTTCCTACTGAGTAATATAGCCAATTGGATTGCTCTAAGTGGCAAACAAACAAACTGTATATTGAAACAAACAGAAAATCCAACAGGACATCTTCTGGGAAAGATTGTTCTGAGTGGGGCAGGCATCGCTGATAGGGTTGCAATGCTCCCAGCTGCTATATTCCACCACGTAAGCTCCGTGTCCTGGGGCCTTTTGTACTTCCTCTTTTAAAAATAATTATTCATTGTGTTTGTGATTAATGAATCTCTTCATTTTGGGATGTCAGTTTTTGTGGTTCCTTTATATTCTGCACAGAGAGATTTGTTTAATGACTGACAATTACAATGGGATCATTGTCTCAAGGAATGAAAAGCAGAAAAAGCATTGTTTGGATTTTTATTTTTTTTTCTCTTTAAGATTAGTAATGGAATCCAGAAACAGAGATCCAGACAACTTTCTGATGGAAACCAGTTTAAGGTTGTTATTGGTTCTATTCAGCCCCCTGGAAGGATTAAAAGACTGTTTGTCTTATGTTACAAGCCTCTCCCCAGTTTATGTACAACTGACACATCAGCTCCCCTGCAAGGAGCCAGCTGGGGGATGAGGATGGATGTGAGCTCCATGCTCAGCTGGTGCTTGGATCCCCCCTGCCCAAGCAGGGTTCCACTCCCACTTGTGTCCTGCACCTCTTTCCCCTGGTGAAGTCCAGGGGCCAAGTCCAATGGCACAGCTTTGGGTGAGCCTGAACCCAAAATCCCACCACTGCAGGGGATGGAGAACTATCCCTAAACTTCAGCTCAGCATTATGAAGGGGTTGTTCCCTGGGAGGCTGGGCTGTCCTCTCCTGGCAGCCACAGCTGGGAATTTGACTCCAGAAATTGACTGCCCCTGAATGGGAGCGTGACCTCGTGTGAGCACTTTTGTGGGCACTAGGGCTGATGTTGCTTTCACTTCAGCAGGACTGGATGTTTGCCCATGTCTGTGGGGTTTTGGATGCCTCAGAGAGATGCCAACCATTTCAAAAGAAAGGGTAATTAAAGAAGAGGAAAACAAACATGCTTTTTTTCCTATAAACATCTTTATTTCCTTCAGTGAGAATACTGGCTCACTGGCAATAGAAATTAAAACAAAACAAGAAAAAACCCCAAGAACTCAAATTGTAATAAAATCGTTCTTTTATTTTAGAGAGAGAAGTTTCCTCCCCTGCCCTCTCCATCCCCCTTTTTTTTTTTTTCAGAACACTGCCAGACAGCTGCCAGCCGTAGGACTACACTTAGACAAGCCAACCCCTTTTTGCATCTTTGGAAATGAATGTTGGAGGTACTTTGTTATGCTTAGCTGATTTATCTGGACACAAAAGGAATGTAGGCACTCTGATGTAGATTGAACAGTCATTTTGGTGGTTGAGATAATTTCAATAGTGCGTTCATGGGATTCATTACTTAGAGTTATCCATCAATTTGACGAGTCCAGAACTATGAAAAACAAACAATCCCCAGTATGAAAGAATTTCTTAAAAGAAATAAAATAGCAGTAAAATAAAATGAAACAAAGCAACAAAGAAAAGGAAGGGAAAAGGAAGGACACAAGCACCTGCATCACATCATGCTTTAAATTCAGCCTAAGGATTTTAGTTCATGTAATGGTTTGAAGCCCAGCATTTCACAAAGTAATTTTCTCAGGCACTGTACTGACTGCGTTGTGGCAGAACAATCTCATCAGGGTATGAGAACAGTGAAAATATTCTGCACTGGGCTTTCCTGAATTACAATGAGGTGCAGAGCCAGAGCCCTGCTGGAAATCACTCTGCTGTCTGAGAGAAGAGAACGGGTCACCCTCTCGACCAGGGGACGAGTGCGGCATCGCACGCAGAACCAGGCTTTTGTATCTCTAACAGCTATCTACTTCCCAGGGGCTGCCTAATTGCCATTGCCATCAATCCCCTTGTCACCTGCAATTTCAATCAGTCTCCTAAAGGTTTTCCTACCTGGGTTTTCCCTTCGGTGCTACTTTCCCCTCACCAAAGGAGCCTTGGATATCTGTCAAGCCAAATGCTTAAGTGATCATTCCAGGAAGGCCAGGGAGCAGCAAAGTCTTTGATTATAGATGGCCTGTTGTATGTGAGATTAGGTATCTGCTCCACTGTGAAGCTAAATGATACAATGCAGGGGCTGAATAACTCCTTTCAGTCATGGTCTGAGGTTGCTGTAATCCTTTTTATTTTTCTTAAACTGTGGCTAGCCATGTGTTTTCAGTTCCAAGTAAATGCAAATCAGTCTGTGTGATTTGAAAGTTGGGGAATCATGCAATTTTCTTTAATTCATATTATATTAGTTTTTACCCACAGGATAATATATGCACATGGAGCTTGGGCAGAGGAGAAAGGCAGAGGGGAAAGGGAGGCAGCAATTATGTATGCTGTAATTGCTCCCACCCAATATTATGGCATGCAATGCATTTGATATGACTGTAACTCCACAGTAGTATGACATTTTAAGCAACATCAGCATGAGCTTTGCCACTTCAAGCCCCCACATGCCTCCCCATTCTCCATTTCCACTCACAGACCTCATTCCCTTTGCAGATGGCATTGCTTACCATCAGCTGCAACAGCTGTGCAAGGAACACACCATCCCAGGGAACTGTCCCACGGATGAGGTGATGAGCTCTGAGTCTAAATTTTGGTTGACAGCTCCAACACAAGAAGATTGAGAACTAACTACCAAACCCACATCCAGCAAGGGTTGCTCTGGCTCCAGGAACACTCCCCACAGAGCCAGAACTGCAGACCTCAGCAGTTCTGAGAGAGGCAACACTCAAACACTCCTGTAAAGGAATGAATTTTGAATAATTAAATGGAATAGCTGTTATTTTGTCATTTAGACCACCATTTCAATTGTTCTGAACATGTCATGAAAGAAGAAAAATACAAGCTCCACATTGATAGGGGTAAGATGCTGTAGCTCCTGTGATCTGAATGGAGCTGGGCACATTTGTTCAGTCCAAGGACATGATCTTAGAATTGTTGCATCTTATGCTTCCCTTTGGCAAAGCCTGGCACTGGGACTGACATGCAGTGCAGCATTTTCAGACAGAGCTTTAAATTCCTTTCTTGGAAATGTGTTGTTTATTTAAGAGCCTAAATCAAGTAATGGAAAAGGGGTAGAAAAAAGCATTTTGGACTAACAAAAAAGTATGAGGTAACATCTGTGCCTGGACTCACTTTGCTTTGCAAGGGGCAGTACTCACACAAGTTGCTGCAATTAGGTCAGTATCATGCTGAGGTTTGATAAGCTGCAGTGGTGTGAATGGCACTCAGAGCCCCAGGAGGTCTCCTCTCAACCAGCAGTTCCTCTGCTTATCCTGTTAACTTCAAAGAAAATACAATTTTTGTCCCACTAGTATCCTCAATTAGGCAGATAGTGAATTAAGGCATTAAGTTATCAGCCCACCATCAAAAACTATCTAATTTTCTGTTTTAAAATGCCTGCGATTGAGAGGTTCCCTTTCTAATTCTTTCCTGTCTTGGTAGGCCCCTACACATGGGAATAAGGATGATTAGTGCAACTTACAGAGACTTAGCAGAACTTTGTTCAGCTTTCAGTAACCACTGAATTTGGTCCAAGGATGCTGCAGTTTTGCATTGTAAGCAAAAGAGACCATCAAATAAAAGTAATCAAAAAATACTAAGCTCATAGTTATTTAATATAGTGATAGGTCTCAAGAGAGGATTTTATTTCCAAGAGCTGAGTTACAGGAAGATGTGAACAGTTTTAGTGTAGTGATTGCCTGAATCTGGGGTGTCTTCATGCTGGGAGGGGTATAAAAAGAAGGTCAAGACTTAAAGATCTAAAGATAAAGGGAGAAGAACTAGAGCATAACGAGATGGAAAGATGATCTATTAAACAGAGCAGTGGACTTGTATAAAACTGTCACTTCTGTAGAAGGATAGTGCACATGGCTGAACAAAACCTGCAACCCTCTGAACAGTGCTATACCCAATAAGGTCAACATTAATGAACAAATAGTGTTCCAGTGATGCAGGAAATAAATATCTCATGCTTTCATCCAAGGTGGAGGGTCTCAGCTCCTCACTATTAACCATCTCTGTGGTAGGCTGTGCTCCTTTGTTTACTTAGCTCTCTCCCATGAATCCCAAGCATCAAGTGATTCAATATTGCCCTATCCAGTGAGCAATCCAGCGTAAAGTACATACAAGCAGGCTGATTTTTCAGATGAAGCCACACAATAGTTCCTTTTTAATTGCATTTGACATTACTGGTAATGTTCTGTGCAGCTCCATGCATAACACACATTTAATTGTACCTGTGTGGTAGTGATAACACTACAGCATGGTAATTTTCTGTATTTGTAGCATGTGGGAGCCAATTCATTCTGGGTATTTCAATGCAGTTTATTAACTGGGAAGATTGGGTAACTGGAACCTCCTTTATTAAAGTTATTGGCTGCCCTGTAGCAATAGAAATAAATTGTGATAATAGCCAGAACAAATTAGCTTGCGTATGAATTAGCCCTTAAATGAAAAGAGGAGGGGAAACCAGCCTTCTCTTGGTACATAAAATGCCTTTATTAAGGAAGTACGAGCATATGAACAAATAAAAGTAAACTTGTATAAGGAAAGAAATTTTCTCTTTCCAGACACCAGGAAACAACAACTTCAGGGTTGAGGTCTGATTTAAGCCTCATGGACAGGCACCGTGGGGGACTTGGGGAACTTCCACTTCAGACAGCCTGTACCCCCAAGAGCAGTGCCAGGTCAGGGCTCTGCCTTGGGGAGAGCTGACCTTCAGACTGGAAGAACTGAGGAAAATCTTGCAAAGGCAGTTCTAGAAACAGTATAATTGTGTCAGCCAGTGTCTAGAGCTGAGCAATGCTGCTCTCAACCCTGAGGTGGTCATACCTCTGAGTGATGTAAGCAGAAGTACCATTCAGTGGTAGGCCAAGGATCTCTGTGTTTTACTATTTATTGTGAAAAGTCTCAATGCATGGAAAATCCATAGTGGCTTAGGTCAGCCAGAACTAACTTCATACATCACCGATTTTTGCTCAGTTGTTTGTGAGAGGTGCTGCTGTACCTCTTCAGAGATTTTAGGCCTCCTGTAAGGTCACTTTAGCATTATGGAAAGATCCATATGAATGATTCATGGACCTCAACACAGATATCTACTGCTACTCCAGGCTGTCCATCCTGGCCCTTGTGGCAAATCCAAGGGGGCTTGGACAATATACACATGGCACATGCTGTACTTGAGGCACATCTCAGATGCTATATGGTCTCTAAAATGACACTAGATCAAACCATCAGACTGCTACCCTCCTGACTGCAAGAGGCTGTGAATACACACAAATACTTGGTGCTCTGAACTCCCTTTCACGTTGCACAAGAAAATGTCAAAGGATTGAGCTAAGAAAACCCATAATCTTTGCAAAATAGATTACTCTTTTGTCTTATACATAGTTGAGGTTCAGAATCAATTCTAACACTGCTGAGTTAGTCCATATTTTCACTAATGCATGAATGCAATGAGTACCAGGGTTATATAGAGTAAGTGCTTGAAATCTCATAGAATTGTAGAACCATAGAATCATTTAGGTTGGAAAAGACCTTTAAGATGATTGAGTCCAACCATTAACCCACAACTGCCAAGCCCATCACTAAACCATGCCCCTAAATGTCACATCTACATGTCTTTTAGATAACTGCAGGGATGGTGACTCCGCCACATCCGAGGACAGCCTGTTCCAATGCTTGACAATCCTTTCATAAGAAAAATGGATGATCAAGAGGAAGGCAGACAAGGCAGATATCCTGGTTCAAATCTGTTGATTCCAGGATGAAGAGGCAGCCGAAATATTCTAAAGGAAACTGGGGGTAGTCTAACAATCACCAGCCATTGTTCTTGTGGAGGACTTGAGCTTGCTAGATCCGCCCAAGAGCACTGAGGGAGCTGGGGGAAGAGCTGCCTCCCTCCCACTGTTGCCCATGTTTCCCCCCTTCTGGAAGTAAAATTAAGGCAGAAAAAAAGCTCATCCTTCCTTTTCATAGCTTAGTTTCTCTCACCCTCAGAGGATGAGACACTGAGTGTCAGTGCTGACATGAGGCTGGGAGTGGGAAGGAAGGGGAACTCATTGCTGCTGCAGTGACACCAACCTCAGTTAACTTGACCCCACAAACCATACCCTGGGGTTCTCTGAACTTGCTTTTGAGGAGTCTCTCTTTCAACTGACTATATAGAGGAATTTAGGGTGTCTATCCTCCTATTTCAGACCCGAGCTTACTCTGTGAATACCTTCCCTCCTGCTCCCCCAGTATGGTTCTTCTGACAATAGCAGACTAAGGAGCAATGCTAAGAAATAGCATGGGTGTTTGTTCTTGCTTGTTTCAGAGAAATTGGCTGGGATTTGCTCCAGCACAGAGTCTACCATCACTGCCACAAATCCCTTTTTATTTTCTTGTTAGCTGTTTTTTTAATTACATCACGAAAAAAATGTCATTGACGGTCCCCAAACTAATTTTCTATGAACAAAGACAGTGAAATGAATTTTTATAAAGCACATACACGAGAAATGAAATGTCGAATTAAACCTAAAGGGGTGTTGCCTCTTTTTCCGTTGGTAATCTGCATCAGTGTTCATTTTCTTAGATCACTTTCTAGATGTGTTCAACAGGGCTCCCTTTTACCTACAAGGCCTTCTAGCAGTGCTAATATGCCAGAGTTGCAATCCCATAATAAACAACATTGCATGGCCTTTCTAGATGTGCAATAACTCTTATTCCATTGCCTCAAGTAGGGCAGACCCTTACCTTCCCACAAAATGCATTTTAGGCTTGCCATTAGCATTTGTTTTAGCTTGGCTTTTATAGCAAAGATCTGCATGACCCCCCAAGTAACATTTGGACACATTGATGTAAATTTGTCAGACAAAAAGAGCATCATAAAAGTGTTGTGGAAGTTGGCTCTCAAATAGAGGTCAGCAATAGGGGTGTGTCAGACAACCAATCAGCAAAAATGCAGTCATTTGCCTGCTCAACAAATAAGGGGGTGTGGATGGGGATTTGGAGAGAAGGAAGAAAAATTAGCACCATGGTCTGCCCTTGAAGGAAGCAGTATGAATTGTATACATGCAACTTAAAAATCTTTATAGCAAATAAAAGCACAAAGGCTTTATAAGTAAAGAATATTTACTTGAGCATCCCAAGCATTCTAACAAGGATTTCTGCATGAAGTTGGTCTTGAACGGTAGTCTGGAACACTGACTTTTTTGGTTAAGTGGAATTTGCTAACTTTATATTATTCTTACTGTATTGTCAGGGAAAAAAACATCTCAAACAAAACAACAAAAACTATTTAAGTCAATTGTTTCTTTCAATTCAGAATGTGGGAATTAGCAGAGTGAGATTGAAGAGCTGTGGATGCTGTCCCTGGCTCTGACACTGACATGCTTTATGGTCTCAGAAACATTGCTTCTGCTTCTGCTCCATACTTCACCTGTTCGGTCCACCTTGCCTTATTAGTCTGTAAAATATTCAGCTTAAGGACTGAATCTTACCATGACTTGAACAGTACCTAAGCACAAAGGGCTCTTTGATTTCAGTCAGAACCACTAGCACAGGTAAATAGCACATTTTAACTGTAAATCTTGTCAGAGGAAAAGCTGAATTTAAAAAGGGAATTGGTGGAGTGTGAGCAACATGGGTTACATGTGTGGGAACACAACAGTAGGGGGGACTTTTAGTGATGATGGTCTCAGCTGATGTCTACCTTTGTTGTTGTTGTTGCTGAAATCAATTATTTTGGACTTAAAATTCAGAAAGTGCCTATCAATTTGTGAGGTGCTTTTACTTTTCAAGGTAACATGGGACCATATTGAAAGTCTATACCCAGATTTTGCAAGGACACTCCTGCCAAGCCTATTGAGACTCTTTTTTCTGGAGATTCTTAAAATGTCCTTTGCAGGAAATCATAATATCTCTGATTTTCCTTGGGCTGTTTTGAGAAATTCTGTCAATGACAACAGAAAACAAGCTTCAAAGAACGAAGGATTCCTCCATTGTCTATGGAGGAATCTCCAGAGTTGCCTATAATGCACCATCATTATGCAACACAGGATAATCCAGTCAAAAGATATTAACACCTAAGGATAGAGGTGGAGGCTGATGTAAGTTTTTATTGGTATTTTCAACATCGTAAAAGTCAAGAGACCCCATCTAAAATCTGTTCAATACCTCCTAGCATCAGGCATGGTATCACCCTGCAGCAAGTGACTGCCTCAGTCAAAGACCAAAAAAACCCAAAAGGCTGCCATAACACAAAAATGACCAGAAGAGGTGACAACCAGAACAGGAATTGAACCCCAGGCTGAAAATTTCTTCATTTGTACAGTCAATCAAACAAGATTTTGCTGCTCACCAGTGACCTCGGCAGGACTGCAAATGCGGTATCACACAGAGAAGTCTCTATGCAGAAAAAAATTATTGTCAGGGCACCCTTGCTAGCAGTCTCAGGAGGCCAAAGGGTCAGTCTTACTGATCTACTTGCTGCTCCCCTCAGAAAACAAAGGAATGCTTCATCTTTACTCATCACCTCATCCAGCAAAGCTAGTTTCAATTTCACGCATCACCCATTTTTCTTAAAGCTAAGATAAAAATCTTTTTCTTTTTTTTTTTCCCCTCATTCTTTTTCCTTCCAGAAGATTTAGGAATAATGCTTAACTGGTGCCTCTTTAATTTCAGAAATTGGTTACTTGGAGTGAATTTCAGTTTGCTCAGTCTAGGGGAAAATCCATGAGCAGGAGAAATTAGTCTTCTGAATGGCAAGAACAAGAAGGAACTGTTTTATAAAATAATATAAATGCTCAGATTTTATCAGAAGAATGAAACAGAGAAGAAAACTGGTATCAGAGTGCCTTTGTCCCACTCAGGTGGGTCAGAGGGACCCTGAAGATGTTCTGAGTCATTGCTTACAATTCCTTTTCAGGGCATGTCTGATACAACAGAGGTTATTTTCTTTCATCTGTCCACTTTTTCTTCCCTTTAAAATGGAGGTACTGGGGTATTTTATGGCAGGAGGGGAACTTGTGTCATTTGTCTGACATAAAAGTGGTGGAGGAAAGGCATTTGTTGGGGAGAAATTTTTATAAATTGAATCACAGCTTGATTGTGATTGAATAAATATAAATTGAATCAGGCTTGAATCACAGCTCTGAGTTCAAAATAGTTTCATTTCCTCTGAACACTTTTTGAGGAAGCTGAAATACTGGGCCTCCGCCTTGACACAAATATCAACACATTTTGTGTTCCCTTTCACCAAATAGGTGCAAAACAGGGTAAAATGAAGAGAAAACAGAATATCAGAATGCCAGTAATCCTGTTCAGCAAAAATTATACAGTGGTTGAAATTATTAACTGTAAAAATAAATGTTCGTTACTGAGTGAGAGGAGTTAAAGGAAGTCACCCCAAAACAAGTGTAAACTCAAGGAAGAGTAAGTCAAACAGCATTGTTACCATAAGAATATGTAAAGCATTCTGGTTTAGGCCTAAAATAGTCAATCAAACATCACAATGTCACCATTGTATGTATTTCTACTACAATTCATATCAACATCAATAAGTGAGAATTCAGTTGACAAAGGAAACATTATTTTAAAACAGAAATTGCTGCTCAGTAGTATACACTGGAGGATGTCTGAAAGTTACAGTTTGCACCAGCATATACTCTGCATCTTAAGCAATAATTTTCTTTGCATGATCAACTGGGACATTTTATTAAAAATACATTAAGTTTTAAAATGAGGTATTAAAAAACTTAATAACATGTCATAGACAACAGCATTTATTGGTAATAAGAAGAAAGGAAGGACAGACATGCAGAGAAAATGGTTACAAGAGACAGAAGTTCAGAGGAATGAATATGCTGTTTTAGCTGGCTTCAGCATCGTTTCTCATTAGAAGTGTTTTCTTTCTGATTGCCATACAAGTTCTCACCCTTTTTTTCTACCACATCGGCCTCTTCTGGCTGGAATATGATGGCAGCTACATGGCAGACTTCAAAAAAACCCCTGTAGACTTCAGAAACAGATCCAAGATGAGATAATGGAGATTGCCTACTTTGCTGGGCTCCATAGTGCTTTGCTAGGTGCAACAGAGTAAACATCCCTTTTAAGTTTAAAAGTTCCAAAAAATTACTCAAACAACAGCATGAACCAAATTGATTTTGAGAAATCAAAAGGCTCTGTCTCAGGATTTTCGACTGTTAACTGTTATACTCTAGTCTGCTGGAAAGTAGGAGATCCATTTCAGGTTGTTCCCTTACAAAGTCTCAGTGTTCTCTGAGTATAAGGAATTAGTCTGAAGGAGAAATTACTCTTGCTAACTGGAGGAGATTACTAAGATGTCTTGTGACATAGGGCCAGCCAGGAGGGAGCCAAAGCCCAAACCTGTCTTCAGTGACATGAACTCTTTAGTTTTCAAGGACTGAACGCTTTGAAGTGGTTTTGTTTTCCCTCCCACTGCCCCTTTCTCCTTCCTTCCACACCATCCCCTCACCTCTTTCTTCTTTCTAAAGGAACAGCTTCCCCACTCACACACCACAGGGCTCCATCCTCTTTATTACCTTCCCAAAACTCCATCTGTTCAGAGATCAACCCCAAAAGTAACAGTGGGGTTGCTTTAGAGAAAGAAGTTGTAAAAGTAGCACTGCCTGATAACGCCATGTGTACGAGGAGGTGGCATAAGACTCATCCAGCTACAAATGGTGGGGGCACGTTGAGCACCTCACAGCAGCTTTCCACACCTCTGATGGGCACACAAGCAGATGACCACTGCACTGGAGCTGTGTAGGTCCCTACAATTGTCATAGAGGGACTTGGACTACGCTTATCCTGCTTTTCTCTGGCTAAACTGGTGACTGTGCTGCAGTTAGTGCATGGGACCTGGTTCCTTGACTGTTGTTTTTATTTAATGCCATGCAGCTCCTGCTGCTACTGGTCTGACTGTGGGGAACTAGTGAGTATTAGGAAGTGCAGCAGAGGAAGAGTAATTTCCACAGGGTATGGATCTGACAACCCAGTCTGCTCATCTCCCATGAGAGGGCAAAGGGAGGATTAAACCCCAAATCTCCTAGCAGTTTTTAAAACAAGAAAGGAATAATCTCAGTAGTGGGTGACATTAACTCCTTCAAAACCCCCAGGTTTGCTTGGCTGAAGGTGTCAGGGGAGACCGATGACATCCCGGTCATCTGCCAGAGCCCAGCTGGGGTCACTAAACCATTCTTATCTAACAGCTATCAGGCAGCCTATATGAAGCGAGTAGGTCTGTTTCAGGGTCCCAGTGGGTAAATATTCCCCCTACAAAACTGTCAGTGTAATTGGTGCTAATTGTCACAGTCAGCAGAGGCCATGAGGTGCTCGCTGCATGTCAGGGCTGAAGCAGGTGGGCAGAGCGCCCTGCAGAAGATACTGACCGGGCAAACCTGACCTATCAGGCCCCAGGCTGCCAGCTACTTATCTCCAATAAGTAAATAAATAAAATAAAACTAAAAAGGGAAAAGTCCCAGGCTGCATGTGAGCTGTATGCAGGCCTATAATGGCTGAAGTGTTTCACCAAAGCAGTTGCCTTATGAGTGCACTGGAGATGTTACTGAGTTAAACCATGGAAAATCCAAGTCTTTCTGACCAAGGTGTATGCTTCTGCCAAGATCTGAGAAAGAATATTTATTTAAAAAGCGAAATTAGAATGGCTTCCTTTGGACAAAAGCATTTTTTCCTGTTACTTCATCCCATCAGTTTTGGGAAGCACTGTAAGAAGCTCTGACCTGCTAAGGCTGCAAGGATACTTATTATGAATGACAGGAAATAAATGGATGATAAATAGAAAATTCACCTGGGGCATAACATTAAGCAAGGACAACTGAACACAGGATGAGCTAGCCTGCCAGAAATAAAACTCCCTCCTTCTCTCCTGCTGAATGGAGGAAGGGGACAATATTTATGGCAATCCTGTATGGTTATGGTGTTGGTGTTCACGTCCCTTTTGCCCCTGACCTAGCTGCTGTGCCAGTACAGCCCCAAATCCAACACAAGCAGCATCCACATTCAGTTTGTGTCCCTCTGCTGACAGAGTCAAGCCTTCCTCACTGAGGGGGATACAGATGTGGTTTGCCAGGCTCTGGTCCCATTCAATCCCTGCATGATCCCCATGGTCTGTCAGGGATGACAGTAAGTCTAGAAGAGGTGTCTTTCATAGAGGTGTTAAATTATCATAATTTTTGAAAGATATCAAAGTCATTATCAGATTGCAGATGACTATTATCAGCATGCAATAGAGGTGCATAATGACGCCCTAGGGCAAGATAGAACTTAGATCTCTCCAATAAATAATGCAATTTAATTTTATAGGTTCCCCCACTTGCCTTTGGCCATGTGTCTTGCTGTCCAGGGCACTTTGGAAATGGTGTATATGACTGTGTGGAAATGATTCTCAGATGGCAGAGGCAGCAGCATGACTTGTCCACAGTGGGCACTACATGGCCACGTTGTATGGCTGGGTTAGGAAAAGAGCATCACAGATTTACCTGGCTGTGCTCTAACCTAGGCTTGCTGTATTGCTGCAACATTTCAAATTCCTGAGAGCCGCAGTCAAGTTAGTCCTAAAAGGTGACGGGATGCCAGCTGGCATCATAAAACTGCTCCTTACCAGCCCGACATCAAAATCATCTGGATGTCATTCACACTGATTGGGGCTCTTTTTTACTAATAAAAGCAAGAATCCACATCAAGTATGATCCTAATGGTGCACAAATTCTTTCTGTTTGCCACTTTCACAGCTCACATGCTCCATGCTCTGATCAGAAAGCAAAGCAAGAGCAGACACCAGCTTATCCCTCCCCCCCCTGCTCTCAGCTCCATGCCCTTCACACATAAGGGTTTGTCTTTGTAGACTAAGCCATAAGAAGCAGAACTGATAAAATATTCAGGAGGATTTTCAGTGACCTCTGCTGTAAGGCTCCCCTCCTAAAGGTACCACAGGTTCAGAAGGGAAGAGTGAAAGAAAAATCAGTCTTAAGAATCGGCTTTCCTGATCACCCAAATAAACCTAATTAGTTAATGCCCCTTCATATGGAGAAAGGTTCCCCTCTGTACAAAAATACAGCCTGTAGGTGTTCTGTCCTCTCTGTTCACAGTCCTGAAGGAATGAGAAAGTGCATAAAGCTTTATCACTCCTTCTTTTGCAACTGCTGAGGAGCAATAGGAAATCACTTCAGGACCCAGCCCAGTGTGCTGAGATTTAAGAATAATCAGGATGCTGAAGAAAAAAAAATGCTGCAAAAACCAGCAGGGCTTTCAGTCTGCTGGAATAAACCATAACATCAACTGAAAAGATGCTTATTTTGTTTGGTTGTTTATTTTGATGGGCTTAAAAATTATTTTCTTCCTCTTCCTTCAGGGAGAGAAGCTCTGTCTCACAACGTTCAGCTGGAGAACATACAAAACTTTATGGCTGCAGTTTGTTACCTTCTAGGAAGGCTTTGCTGGGAAAGTAGCTTTTGGGCTTTTTTTTCTGCCAGTGACTGCTATAAGACACAAAACAGTTTGTACCTGTCAGCAAAACCAGTCCTTTTTCTTAACTGCCCTGCTGCTCAACACTCTTATTTCACAGTGTCAGGCACTGTGAGCACTTTAATCTGTTAAAAGGGCTCTTTTTTCCTTTTAACACTGAACCCATGTTTTATTTATCAGTCTTTGATTTAGAAACGCTTAAAAGGCATCACACGTTTTCTAAGATGGATGACTTCTCTGTGGCTGTTGTGTGTGTCTGTGTGTGCACACAGGTGTTGTCATTGCTGCAAGTCCAAGGGAAAGCATCTTTATAAAGGAACACTCTCTGGCATGTGGTCCAGGAGAAAGCCTTCTCTCTAATACCTCTCTGAGCACGGAGAACTGTAAAGCTGTCCTGTAAAGGACCAGATTCAGGTCTCATTGAACTCAGTGGGAGTCTTTGCCTTGGCTTTAGCGTTTCTTATTTTTCAGGTCCTGCTGAAAGACAGAGAAACAGTGGTGAATGAAGGGAAATCTAAAAATTGCATTTTGTTTATGGGATTTTTTAAGGCCCTATGAAACTAGTTAGATTTATTGTCTACAGCTGATAGTATAAATTTTGGTCAGGGGTTACAGAAACCTAATTTGTTAGCTAGGGGAATATAACCCCCTCATTCCCCTGCTGTGTTCAGTGTTTCTTTGGGGCAAGTATATTCCAGCCCCGCAAGCTGCTCCCATCCTCCAGCCTGCTTGACAAATGTATGAGCTTTCCCCAGCCCTCCCACCACCCCACATGAGCTGTGTGGCTGTGTCAAGAGAATCACAGTGATTCCCATCTCCCCATATGCAGACCAGAGAGCTCCATGCTGTGCATTACAGCAAAAGACTCCACTGGCTACAGAAATTGCTCAGTGTGTGATCCGGGGGCAGCCAAAAGCAGCTGTTTGACTCGCCAAGAGACAGAGTGTGCCGTTTGCAACTTGTACAAATTACTGTTACAAAGAGTGTCTTTCACACTGCTCAGGCATGCACACAGGCCCAGAGCAGATCCAAGACCCATCCATCACCTGCAGCACCTCTGCCTGACATGCAGGCCACATCTGTGCTACAGTTCACAGGGAGCACGCACCCCTGTGTGCACTCACGGATGAGGTCTCTGTACTGAAAATACCTGCAGTGGGGTCTTCCCTGGCTTTGCAACATCTTGAATGTTGATCTAGTATACAATTAGTGTTTAATTATGGTCTGGGAAAGGGAAAATATGTGCTTCCTCACAGGGGGAGAGTCTATACCAGCAGAGGCTGCAGCTCTGCCACAAGGAAATCCAGTATGGAGCCTGTCCCTGCAGCCACAGAGGACAATGGCTCCCACAGGGAGTAGCTGGGAACAGGAGGTGAGTTTTGCTGCTGTCTCACAGCAGCTGAGGAAGTCACTGGGGTAGTGGCAATCATGCAACGACCATCCTCTAACACCTCCTCCTCTCAGTGTAGCCAACCAGGGTCCTACATCTGCAGACAGAAGGGCCATTACTGTGTTGCTCTGAGCATTTCCAGGTAAGAGTGAGCTCCTGGCCAACCTGCTTTTAAACAGGAGGGCTGGGAAGTCTGGCATCACTCTCTGGCCACTCTTTATATAGCCTGATTTACATAGGACAAAAGTCAGTTCAGGAACTGTGATCTGTTCTCCCTGGAAGGAAAGGGTGAGTAGGGAGCACCTCCTAAAAGATAGAACACCATCAGGAGCATTCCAGCCATGTTATCTGTGGTCTCAGTCCCTGAAGGAGCTCATTTCCTTTCTTCCAATCTAACAAAACTCCCTCACTGTGCACAGGAATCCCACTGATGTGTGAGAAAAACCCAGGATGATGTGATCAGGGACAACAAGCCCCACACTCTCAAAAATCAAGTAAGTGCCCAGTAAGAAAAGATGATAAATATCCTGCATGAAAACTGGCAAACAACTTTTCTTCCCTTCAGAAACAAACAAGGATGGCTCATGCTCACCACTGTTCTGCTATCCACTGATTCTTTGCAGTGTATTTTATTACCACTATCCTTGCCTACAACTTTTTCTACCAAGCCATTTCTGAAAGCATTGGTTTTAGGCCTGCATTTAAACAGGAGATCCCTGAGGCAGGGCTGCCCCCTCTCTAGCTCAATAGGCACTCTTTTCTGGAGCCTGGCTGCTGCCGCAGGGTCTGTCAGATGCTCATGAGGATGATGAGATGTCTAGACACCCTTGAAGTCCTGGTGGCTATTTGTCTTTCACTCACATTTCATTGTGAAGGAGTTGTTAATATTTAGTTGCTTAAAGAGAAAATTCTGTTCAAAACCCTCCCTTGATCTGAGCAGACTGTGTGTTGGTCCCATCTTCAGTAGCAAAGTGATATTTTCCCCTTGAAAATATGGCTTTTGCTCTAAAGAGCCAGCTCCATTACGTAATCCTGTCAATCAGCTGCCAATCACATCGCTATGGTAACTGGGTGCCAAATGCAATACTAAGATAAGCATTAAATCTCTGCCAAATGAGGCCCTCTGTTCTCCCCGTCTCAAAACCCTCATCCTCCTTTTCTCTCTTCTCTTCTTCTCTGTCTGCTATTGATGTGCAGTTTTCACTTTCCTAACAAGGCCTCTGTAATGACGCTCTGCTCAGTGTCCTGAAGCTATTGAGATACAGTTGAGTTTTGAAAACAAGGTTGGCTGAAATTACTTTTCAAAGAAATGTAAACCAATGAAATGCAAACCAAAGAAAAGCCTTTTTTTTTTTTCCTGTTTTGTCTTGTTTCATTTGGAGTCTCTTATTACACCCTCCATTTACATTAGCGTGCCGTGGCTGCTGTCCATGTTCTCTGACCAGCCAATGACACAAGGACAAGGTCAGACCAAGGATCCTCTAACCTGTTATCCTTCCTCCAACAGCAGCAGACAATTAAGGAAAAGCTGTAGGAAGCAAAAAAAATATAGGAATTCTTCCAGTAGTCTGTAGCTCAGAGACTTCCTGAACTGGAAGTAACATCTGGAGCATCATAATAGGTCTAATACATCAAATTTGTTGATCTCAAATTGAACCCATTCATAATTTTGGCTTCCACAATATCCTCTGTCAAAAGGTTCCTCAATGTAATTAGTGCAGGGTGCGTAAAATTCTTCTTTATGTTTGTGTTAACTCTTCTTTTAGGGCAATTCCACCAACTGCTTCCTTGAGTGTTATATGATAAAAGGTACTTTAATTCCCCATTCCCGTTTCATTATTCATAGGCTTAGCACCTGTTGTTTCAGTTATAAAAAAACATGGAAATGTTTTGCTTCCCTGCTTATTTCCACATACTGCAGGTTGAAAACACTGAAATGTTTCCATATTCAAAATGTTATAAATAACCTTCTTGGAAAATTCTCTCTGTGGTGTTTTGAACCCAGCCAAAGTGGAAGAGGAATGAGACCTATCACTCCATGGGAAATTTTGCCATTTTGAGTTCTTTTTCAGTTTGAAACAGGTATAATTTTTGCAAAACTTAAACACAAAGTGACTTTGGAGAGCTCTGCATTTTTGTGTTCAAAGTAAGCTAATGTGTCCAATTGCCTAAAGTTGAAAAACAAAACCTGCCTGTCAAGCAGTTGTCTCACAGTGAAAATCAGAAAAAAAAGAAAAACAAAACTGAAAAAAAAGAGAAAAAGAAGTTTTTATGCCAAATACTATACTGTGAAATTTGGTGTTTTGACAACATCAGACGCTTTGGGATTTTTGCCTCTGAACTGAAATTTCATCCCCTCCAAATAAAAATCAAGCAACTCTCACAAAATATAGCTATCTTGAAGGAAGCCTCGTGTTGGCAAAAGCTTTCTCATGCAGTGCCACATTTTGCAACGGTTGATCTCAGGAAGGAGAAGAGTGGCCGGGATTTTATCCGTGACTCTGCCCAGTTGAAAAGGGTTGAATTTACAGGCTGGATGTCAGTTTTGCCCCAACTTCCTCCTGCAAAGGAACCAGCGCTTGCTGTTGCTGGCATTTGCAAAGACCCTGTGGCCAGAGGGGCTGCCGTGCCAGGACATCTCTCCCACTCGGCACTGACTCGGATCTGCCATCATGTCCCTTCAGACACCCCAACCAGCTGTCTGGGGCTGACAGCCTCTGAAAATCAGCTATCTGGTAGCTCCCCAAAGCCGGGAGCCCTGTGCACCACGTGTCTGGGAGAAGAGGGAGAGGTTCTGCAATGAAATGGTATTTACAGGGCCACAGAGGCTACTTTCCTCTGTGCCCTGCCCTTCCCTAGCACTTGGACCACACTCACGAGCAGGAACGATGCCATCTTGACAGGTGGACATAAGTGTAGGTAGCCAAAAGGTCACATAGGTGTGTAAAAGACATTTGTTGAAACAGATGCTCTGAGCCAGGAATAAGAAATAGTCTGGAGCTCCCTCACATCATTAATACGGCCTGATCCCCACCACTGGATTAACAACAAAAAACAAACATGGGGTTGTGCTAGGTAAGATATGTCTTTCTTGATTATAGACCAGTGTTTTATTTTAAATTTTTTTATTCCCTTTTTGTCTTTCTTCTATAGAATGAACAAACAAGGTTTTGCAGTTTTGGTAACCTATTTTGAGAAATGTGTGTGTTTGTAGGGTAGGGGAAAAAAACAACAGAACCCAAATGTGCTTCACAGCTTTGTATGTGGATATGAATACAGATTAATATGATATTAATGTAATGCAATTAAGAGAAAGCTGATGTTATTGTTTGAGACAGACATTATTTCCCCATAGAAGAATAAATCAATTGCAATTATTGCACTTTCTGTAAGAATTTGCACATTTCACTCTAGGTCAGGTCTATTACTGAAATGAGGTACTACTATATTTTAGCTGAACTGAACAAAGGGCAGAGGCAGTGACAGGTACAACATGTAACTAATCACACTGCATGCATAATGACTCAAAAGCTAATGAGGGACAAACTAAACCTAAACACTCTCCTGAGTCTTTGCATTCTTTAAAAATAAAATAAAACCCAGACAATAAATAGACAAATAAATAAATAAGGAAGAAAAGAGGCCAGCCTATGTCTGCTTTTCCACCAGAGCAGCAGTAACACAAATCCTCTTCTGGAGCTATTTATTGCCATCAGTCTTTGACATAGTCACTTTATGACCCCTGCACCTGTAATGTGATATACAGGAGAAACAAAGGCATGAAGGGAAAGGGCTCAGCTTCCTCTCCTTAATTGCTCCCTACAAAACAAAAGCCACCCAACGAGTTGTTTGGAGAGGAAAACAATACCAAGTACCCTTGAAGTTGCTGTGGACAAACTGTGTGTAAGTAAAATTCTCCGCCTGGAACAGATCTGGGAGACGTGAGTGTCACCAACACCCTCCTCCTATCCCCCATGCAGAAAAAGGAATGCTCTTATCCCATTTGGGCACCAAAATCTTCACTATGTAGATAGCTGTTTTGGTGTGAGGGGAGAGCTGGAGAGTCAGAGGAGCTGATGCAAAACGACTACAAGCCCTGTGTCTCTGAGCCAGATAGAATCAAAATGTGCTTGGAGCAGTCTGGAAACCAGGCTGGCCAAGAGAGGGTATGTCTCAGCTGTGCTTTCCTAACAGCTTTCTCAAAAAAAAGGAGATTTTAGGGAGTTCTGGCACATTTGCTTCCCTGCAAATTATTTGTAACCAAAACCTGGTTACTAACTGACTTTTGATTGCACAGACCCTGTGTGCCCACAAGCTTATCTCAGGATAAATGTGAAGAACAACATCATTAAGCTTAAAGCAATGGGATTCCCTATGCTATGTCATTTCTGTGTGTTTGCAAACCTGAAGCCCAGATGGTGGCCCAGGGCACCTGTAGCATCCTACCAGGCAGGGTTGGGCTTTTGTCTGTGCTGTAGGCAGGCACCACAGGTCTCAGCTGGGAGGCAGCAGGTTTCCAACACATGGGGAGAGCAGTGCCAGCTGCTGCCTCCGGGCTCAGACCAGACCCAGGACGGCCCTTTTCCAGTCCAGTGCTAGACATGGGAGGATTGATGCTGGACTTGTTGACTTGTTGCTGGATAAGGGTGGAGGGCAGCTCCTCACAGAGCACCAGTCTATGTTAAGGAGCAGTTTCATTGCTGCCTCCCAGCTTTGCACTGCAGCTTTTCTGTGTCAGCCCATGGGAAAGCCTCTTTCTCCATACAGCTGCCAAACACAGCCCAGAGGAGACACTGAAGGTTTCATGGCTAGAGATTACACCCGAGACTGCAAGTAGGTCTAATACCGTTCATCTGCACTATTAAAAAGAGTATATGTGTGTGGGGGGGTAAGCTTAATATAAATAGCTAATATTAGGGAGTTAGTTGGCAAAGAACTGCACAAGACACTATTTTTTTGTATCTTATGCTTGAAGTCTTTTTTTGCATTTTGTTTGAATACTTGTTGGTGTACTACTATACTGTTATAGTATCTTCAGCACTAATATGTTTCTTCTTTCTTTTTTTTTTTTTAAACAAGCATCAAGAAGTTTGAAGATCATGTTTTAAAACCCTTACATCTGCATTCAGTCAGAGAAGAGAAAGTCCTAAATCATGCCTGTTGTGTTTTTTGACATTAAAGAGCAATAACTAGGAACAACAGGACCTAATCTGTTCCATGTTTTCATGTCCCTCTAGCGACATGTTATAGGAATGGCTTTGATTGACATTTTGTCCTACAGAAAAAGCAAGCTTTCAAAGGGCACAAAACAGTGCAGACACCTCACTCCACAGAATATTTTCTCCAAGATTTCATTTTTTGCAAGGATTTCCCAGAAATCGCCACAAATCTATTAGCGACAAGAAACCCCTTATGTAGTTGAACAGGGAAAGCCTTCCAAGATAATGTCCTTTTGACTCAAATGTGTAAAAACAAGCAGCTAAAGGGATATCCCTCTAATATCCTTCACCACGTTCCATTGCCTTCACAGGACACCTTTAAACTCCATCAGGATTCCAGTCCTGTCTCCAGCTAATTAAAAGAATACACAGGTATTGTGTTTTCCCCTTTTCTACACAAAGTGAGTGTGAAGTGTCAGTCAGATTCAGTAAGGTCGACCCCTGCCTGGTCCCAGCTCTGTGTTGTGTGCAAGGTTTAGTCCCACCACTCCCAGTTGCTGAATACAGAAAGCACCACAGGAGACCTATAGCCTGCCCAAATAATTTCCCACCTCTCAGGGCTACCCAGGAGGATCTGTCTGTGACACAGACACCCCCATAAGGACATGGCTAATGGTTTAGATTGGGTTTTTAAAGGATACAGTCTGATGGAGGAGCTGGACTGAAGACATCTGTTTTCTGACACTGTGTAAACAAATTGATTCCCCTGGTCCCTGGCTGGAGAGGGAGATGCCTTTGTCCCTGTGAAGAGATGAGGTTCATGCTGTTCCCAAGAGCCTTAGTGGGAGTATATGTGCTATAGAAACTCCCCTGGCCAAAGCAGGGTAGCCTATGACCCAGTCATGCTGCAACCATGTCCTTGCCCAGCTCTCACTACATTTTCAAGTCCCTACACACACACACAGACACACAGACACACAGACACACACACACACACACACACACACACTCTCTCTCACACGTTAATGTTTTTGTTAAGAGGCTTATTTGTGACTGCCACATGCCATACACCTCTATCCATATCCATAGCGTCTACAATATCCATGATCAAACCCAAATGACACTACAGAGAGTTAGAGTTCCCCACAGTAAATACCCCACAGCAAATACCCCACAGCCAGCTCCTACCAGAGCACCGTGGATGATATGAACAGATGTGCACAGATGCACGGGATCACACGCTGGCTTTGAGTTATGTTGTCCCTATCCACATTTTTTGTGCACCTCTTCCAAATGTTTTTTTTTAGCATCCAAAGCCAGCATGCAGGATCTCCAGAAAGGAGTAGCTCCTCCTGACCCTTATAGACAGACAATAGATAAAAAGGGAAAAATTTTCCCTCCTGCTGGGTCTGCAGGTGTCAGACAGGAAAAGTGGAAAAGGAAAGTGTGATCTACACAGAGCTATTTCAGACTGTCCAAGCAGAGAATCCAGGCTGGAATGCTTTGCAAAACAAGCTTTTAGCTTAACAAGCTCTATCTATTGACTCTATCATATTGGCCTTTATGAATATTTCATGCATTCTCCCTTCTGCCCACTCCTTACTGCATTTATTTGTTAAAGAGAACTTATTAAAACTGCAAAAAAATGCATTTGAGGACCATTTATTTTAAATACTTACAGGAGGATGTAGTCAAAACCATATTTTAAAGATTTAACAGAATCAAACATTCAAGATTAAAGGAAGGAGAGAGCCAATTAACTATGTTACATAGTAACAGGGCAGTCAATAAGTCATAAATCCACCAAGTTGTCTTGGTGGTGAAATGTTTTTAATCATAACTAGATAAAAGGTATTTGGAAGACACGCACTATGCATTGAAAGTATCTTTAATGTACACATGTTAAACTCCACTCTTCAAGGTACAGAGCGCAATGTCAGTTTGCAACAGCAGAAAGCCCTCCTTGTAAGAAATTCATACATAAAAATTTTTCAGTTATGTCTTAACAAAATGGAGAAAGGGCTCAACAGTGCAGAAAAGGTAAATACAGGACAGACAGAGCTCACTATAAAGTCTTTCACCTTATTTGAGCTGCACAAACTGATCTGATTCTACAATTTATACTATAGGCCTCTTTATTAAATTCGCGTTTGAACACAGCCCTTTCTTTCCTAGAGTATGATCTTATAGTGACCACAGTCTAGGCCAGTAACAACATTGTTAATAAAATTAGACTAAAAGTTTCTGCAGTTCAACTAGTGGGTGACAGAACCTCCTGATGATGAGTGTAGGTTTTGTGTTTATAGCAACCTGTGAGTCCCACCGTTCTTTTATTTACCCCATAGATGCAGCACAGATTATGAAGTGGGTCCCTAGCCCAAGTTCCTCTTGCAGAAGGCATTCCAGTAACAGAGTGAAAGGGAGGTAAAATGAAGTATTCCATTTATCTCATTGCCAGAGGAGCTTTTGAACAATGAACTTCATTTTCCCTTCCACTGCATTAAAACAAAACTCTGCTTCTTCAAAAAACATCTATGAAATTAGACCAGCACAACATTGATGGCATGAACTAGAGAATTAGATTTGCTGTACTTAAAAGAAACAGTTGAGGAAGATTACAAAAGGAAGGGCAAACTCAAAGTCTTCAGCTATCACTAAAACTATTCATATCCTTAGCAAGGCAGAAAATTGGATAGCTCTCCTTCTGTTCATAATTTAATGGCTTCTGTTCAGTCACAGCCCTACCTACCTGCTTAAAAGCAAATCATATGTAGCACTGATGCACATTCATTACCATCTTCTCTCCAGATAATTTGACAGTTCCATGGCATGGTGCCACAGTTGGTCGTTATCTCAATCCCCAAGTATCACACTCCTGCAAGATGTTACAGTGACAAAGAAATCATTGGTAGCTCCATTTGCCTTTCTTCACCTGGTCAGCATCCACTCCAAGGGGAAGTGCTCCAGGGATTTTACAGAGGGAAGTAGGCATAAAACAGTCTCACTGCTTTTGTGTTGGTTTTGTTTGTGTGTTTGTTTTATCAGGGTTTTTAAATATTTAAATATTTACGGAATGAACAGTTAACAGGAAATAATGAAGTGTAAAAAAGTACCTCTCACCGTTAAATACTGGAAACTGCCCCCATTTCCTCCCAACTGACTGCTTCTTATTCACTTGGGACCTTCTCTAAGGACTCAGGGAAGTCAGTAAAGACCTAAAGGGACCATTACTCAATCCTCCCTCAAGTATGCTGTTATCCCAGTATTCTCCACTGCCACAGCCTTTTGCGCCCTAAGAGGTTAATAGCTGATCAACAAGATGTTTATTATAAAGTTGATATTAAAAAAAAAAAAGAAAACAACCTCCAATTCAATAATTTTCTGCCTTATTGTCAAATGCTCCACCGTTTAGACTTGATTTGCATGATTTACTGTGCATATGTTTTTTTCTCTGTCTCCAAGCCCAGAATTATCTTCTATTGGGGCTGTATCAGCTGCTGAAGCTTGCAGATTGTCTTTGTCCTTTCCAACCTGCAAAATATCATCTGTAGAATCCAAATCACTGTCTGCCTATTCTCTTATCTTCTACTTCTTTTACCCATCAATAGCCAAGCTGTGCTGTTCGGTAACTACAGCATATTGTAGGAAGAAACTGATAAGTACATCAAACAGCATTCACAGACTACACACAAACATGTGCCACTGACATTTTTTATTGCCTGTGACAAGTCACCCATCCCCATCCAGTCTTTCCAGATGCATAATGCACATTTCAAATCTGTGTCACTGTAGGCACTCTTTATTATAAAGAACTTATACATATATAATCACAGCTAGAATTTGTAAAGCATACACAAAGTACTTTTTTTTCTAGTATTAACCAAAAAAAAGAAAAAAGACAACTATGAAGCTATAAGAATGGGAGAGCTAAATTTAGTACTTAAATAAGGAGTGATCAGATAATGCCTCACGATTTAATGGAAGCAATTTAAGATTTCCCCTTAGCTAAGGTGTGGTAACTGGTCTTATGTGACTCCCACATCTGTTGCTCTGCAAAGAAATATCCACTTTGTGTAAAATTTGCACCACTGATCTGGCTTGTGCTCCAGGTGTCAAGGAGTTCATACATAGTTGGTTGCTGAAGATTAGCTGAAAAGGAGCAACACTTTAAATTACTTTATTTTGTGAGACCTACCCATTACCATCTGAAACAACCTCTGTATTTTCTGAACACCTACAAATTTCCCAGTGACCATAATTCACTTAAATAGAAGTTCATAAAGCTTAAAGCAAATTTTCATCTGTTGGATGAAAGTTACTGCAGAAGCTGGTGAAGGGTTTGTAGCATAAATCTTAGGAGGAGCAGCTGAAGGTGCTAGGGTTGTTTAGTCAGGAGAAAAGTAGGCTCAGGGGGGACCTTACCACTCTCTACAACTGAAAGAAGGTTGTAGTGAGGTGAGGGTTGGTCTCTTCTCCCAGGCAACCAGCAATAGAAAAAGGTCTCAAGTTGTGCCAGGGGGTATTAAGAAAAATTTCTTCCCTGAAAGGGTTGTCAAGCATTGGAACAGGCTGCCAGAAAAGTGGTGGAGGCACTATCTCTGCAAGTGCTCAAAAGAGATATCGATGTGGCACTTGGGGGTATGGTTTTATGGTGAACACAGCAGTGCTGGTTTAATGGTTGGACTTGATGGTTTTAGAGGTCTTTTACAACCTTAATGATTCTAGGATTCTATGGTTCTTTAGACTGTGGCTGGATTTGTAATAAAAACCTTAAGTGTCATGCACTGCTAGAGATGAACAAAATTATTGGCCTAACCTGGAATGTTCAGGATTGAAAACAGAAAAAAAGAAAAAAAAAAAGGTTAATTTCTTAATTCACTCACAGGATGCCCAGGAGATTTTGGTAAATCACCTAAACTCTGGTTATGAGTTTTCCTCTGTCAAACTGCATTTGTTCTTACCTGGGTGTTGTTCTTCAGGTTTTTTGTAAATGGCTAGGGAATCCAAGCCAAGACTATACTAAAGGTCACAACTCTAATGAGTCATGTACCTAAATCTGATCCAGTCGGATTTAGGTTTTACTGCAATATATCACCTAGATTATCAATGCTATACAATGCATATTACATGTGTGCATTCAGTATTCCCACAGTGGCAAAACTGGAAAAATGTGATACAGGCTTTAATATTAAGTCAAGATTGTTGCAGATTAAGTTTCACATATGTTTTGACTATGATTATACTTTTCACTGTTATTTTAGTTTGTCATATTCCACACACATTTAAAATGTTAACTAATCTTTTGCAACTGTTAATCAGTAATCATTTCCCTACTACTGAACCCTAAAAAGGAGACTGCAAAACATGGAAGGAATTATGAAAAGAAGTTAGAAGCGTCTGGTTTTTAGGTTTGAGCCGTGACTGACAAGCAGTTCTGTTATTCATAAAGGGAAAACATCTGTAAAGATGTAAGCCATCAGGAATGATAACCTCTGAACTCTCACCCCATGCTGAGCTCTAGTAAATGAGTACACCTATCTCTCTTGCCAAGTGTAACGCGATACAGATGTGAAGTTTGCACTCTACGCTGTTTGTCTGGCTTTGAATCTTGAAGTTAGATTGGGAGGATTCTTAAAACAGCAAATATGGGATCAAACTGAATTAAAATTAATAAAGTGAGAGGAGTAACTATGTATTTTATGCCAGTTTTGAAAGATTAAATATTTTTAGATAATGAAACAAAATGCACACCAGTTTCTACTAGGGCTTTCAGAAAAGATTCAAGCTGAGTCTTGCAGAGTGGTGTAAAGTCACTAGCTTCTACTGAAGTTTAAAAAATTAAAACAAAAAAAGCATAAACGAGTTTTATCTGGATGGGCAATCAATACCTGCTGTAGCTGTACTGAATGCAACAGTAATGCAGCTATTAACAGCGTGCAATTTTACAGGGTAACGAGATAAGTCAGCCCTTAGTCTCACAGGTCATAGAAAGCCCTGCAGTTTTGCTCAGATGGCCACATCATCGAACTGCAGCCACAAATGCTTCTCCAGTACTTTTCTCCCCCAGGCCCGAGGTTTGACAGGAAACACATTCCACAAACCTTTTAATTTAGCTTGGCTCTTTCTAATGAGAAAGGATGTTTTTAAACAGACATGTGCACTGGTTTTCCTTCCCCTCCTAGTGCATGCATCCGCCAAATAAATATTATCAAAGCATTAAATATCTTGTGATATTTCATCTGAGTATATCCAAAGTGCTTTACAAACTTTAATTAATCTTCCAGTGAGAGCAGCACTGATAGACTCATTTGGCAGCTTAGGGGGGTAGAAGCACCGGGTCTGAGTACTTCTCACAGCCGTAAAAGGAACAAGAAGCAGGGTAGGCACTAGACACCAGCAGTTCCCTTTACTGCTGGATTTTCTCAGGCATTTGCAATTTATGCAAGGCAGCAAAGTCAATGATTTCAAGGTCATGTGGGCAATGGACACTTTAACTCTCCCTCTCCAGTTAGTGAGACCCACAGCCTCTTTCTGCTATCATGACCAAGGCATGGTTCAGCTGTGCAAGTTCCTGCAGGCTCCAACCTCTGCATTCACCTTCCCAGCATTTGGATCTTGGTCCCAAGTAGGACAGAACTGGGCAGAAGGCTTCAACTTGCAGCAAACCAGCATGGCACAGCATGGGGCATCTGAAGCCTTCCTTCTGATGACTCATTTAAGACTCTTGAATTACCTTATTTCTCTGGATGTCAAAAATCGTCACCAGAATGCATGTGATCTCTCTGTACCTGAGACTGCAAGGGTTTGGGTAGGTTTTTCTTCTTTCCTTTCCTTCTTTACACAAATATGTCAAAGACATTATTTATTACAATGAAACCGTGAACATACAAACCAAAATTGACACGTCCTCACTTCAAATTCCTTTGTGCCTGGAAGACAGAAGATAAAAAGGCAATTGATATGGGCAAACAAACCCATATTTTATGTCTTTCTCCAGTCTTCCAGGCTGTAATGGGCTGTGGTCTGAAGCTCAGAGGACTTCAGCCTGATTTATATGCATTTTTTAAGTAAGTCTCACTGTTTCAGATTTGTAGCAGGACCAGCAGCAAGAGGACCTGTGTTAGGAGGGGGTCAGGTCATTAAAGAACACAAATGTGTGCTATTCCTCCCTGGGAGCTGCTGAGTGAACTGCGTCCGGGGTGGGAGTTTTGAAGCATCTCACTTCAGTGTGGAGCTGCTCACTGGGAATTTTTTGTGATTCATTGACAAGCTGATCACCACAGGAAACAGCATTGCTCCCAGCACATTTGTTTGGTTTGATTTATTATTAGACTTGCTCCTTTTCTTGTATATTGTTTCGTGTTGCTTTGTTTTGTTTTAATGGCTGTGTGTTTCTGCAGAGCCAGCACTGATGGCTTCTGAAGCACCATATAATGCTGTACATGTAGCACCAGCCTTCAGGCCCATGCTCTGCTCTATATGGGTTGTGGCTCTCTTGATGTCATGAATAAAGAGGTGCCAGAAAGGAGCAGCCAAGCATCATTTCAGATTTATCAACACAGGACTGTGCAATTTATTCCCATGTCGAAGCAAGCTCCTGGGATTTCTGGAGAAGCACAGGCTGGTAGAACATGATGACAGAATTATACACAGCACCATTTTCCCAGCTAAATCCCAAATAATAAAGGCAATGAAGGGGATATGCAGTCATCAGTTTTCAAGAGTCCTTGATACAGAATTTTAATCTGAACTATGGGCATTGCACAGACTGGAGTTTTAAAAATTGGTAGATTAGGCTGTCAGGACTCTTGCTTTTTCATTCTGAAATGCAGAATGTGACTCCTCAGAGACAGCTGATGCTTGGAAATGGTTGTATAAATACATGTATATGTGACTGATTTGTCCCACCAGACTGGTAGAGGATGACTGTACACACCTCAGCATAGCCTGCTGGCACTCTTCAGGAGTAGGAGTCCCTGAGAAGTGAGGCTATGGCATTGTCCTTGACTGGAGCATTTTGATAGATCTGGCATTGAATTTGAACCATTAATCATGGCACGGAGTAGGCTGCAACTGTATTCTGAAAACTCTTTCTGGGTGTTGGCAATAAGTAATATATTAGTGTTATGAGGACATCGTAGCTCTTAGTGCATTTCACGTCCAGTGATGCTGGGGTGGTATCATAGGTTCATATCAACATAAAAGGCTTGGGGTGGAAGGGACTGTAAAGATCCCCTCCTTCCAACCCTCACACCATGGGCAGAGATGTCACCCACTGGATCAGGCTGCCCAAGGCTCCATCCAACTTGGCCTTGGATAAGAGTCTTGTACCTAGGTCTAGAGACCCAAGGTCAGCTTTGCTGGGGTCTGGATCCATTGCCCTTGTTTTGAGACAGTTTGATGGCAAATAGGAGGTCTCACATTCTTTCTCAGTCATGCATAATACATGGCTGTGCCAAACCTGTGCATCTTTTTTTGGATGTGAACAATAGCATCACAGTAGTGAATACTTGGAGCAGGAAGGAAACATTCTCTGATATTTCTATTCTGACAGATGTAAGGAAAAGCAGGCAGCTTTTTTTCTTCTCTGCAATTGCAATAGGATTGTCCTTGTTGACAACATGAGTGACGTTTCTGCCTGTGTAATTCTTGGCAAACGTCACAGGAAAAAGAAAGGCTTGAGCCAGAATCCACATGCAAGGCTGTTCCACACCTTCTCAAGTTCAGCTGGCCATACCTCTTCTCAGGAAATAAAAGCCATAGTCTAGGAAGCAGCAGTATTCACAGTAACAATAATATCATATGCAAGCAAAGTGAGACAAACAAAGCAGGATATATAAATATAAGGGGCAATTATTAATCTTTTGTGTATGCTTAGAAAAAGCTTTGCTGAATACAGTTTCATGTAACAAGGTATATAAGTGTTTGGGGATTTTTTTCCTTACATTTCAAAATTCAGGCCAAATTCCCTGCGAACTTCATGAATTCTCAAAGACTATGACTATTTTTGAGTCTTAAATAGAAAACTATAAAACCTTCTGTCCAGACTAAATTCTGAGAACTGCAGAATTTCAGCCAAGATGTGGTTATGGTGATATCAAGTTTCAATGGATGTTTTCCAGTTCACTGAGATCTGGACAAGTGAAAAAAAAATAAATAAACCATCCACAAGGACTGTCACCTAAGAGTAAGCCTGAAGAACATTTAACATTGAAGCTGCAGAATCAATCAGTCTAGAAGTTCTTGCTTGACTCTATTTTCTTGAGCATTACTAAGTCTCAAACCAAGAGACTTTCCTACAGTCAGATCTGACAAAGGATAGGAAGAATCACCTAAGTAATCCTGAAATGGAGAGAGGGAAATGGAGGAGCCATCTCACGTTGTTGTTCTCCCAGAGAAGCTTCTCTTTGGCCTGTACAGAACGGCAGGGAAGTCTGAATCCCTCTGACTACAACTGGGTCAATAGAAAGGAAACTGTGTGTCTCTGGCTTCGTACTGACTCATATCTGGGAGTTTTGGACATAGACGGTGCCCTTCATTTGAGACACAGCGCTCTCCAAACTCTCAGAAACTGGAGCCAAGGAGAACTGCTGTTGCAGTAGTTGCCTGAAAGTATGTGATCCGGTTGTTTGCTGTCTCAAAAGAATGGCACGGGGTATATTTTCACTAATATCTGCAGCAGGAACATAAACACATTCTGGACAGCAGCACCATAATTCAGCTGCATGTCCTCCTTCCTCAGAAGAAAAGTGTTGCTCATCATTTCTCACACTGTTCTAATCCAAGGATTACTTAACCTTTTGATACAATCTCTAAACTATCTTGATTAACGTTTCCACAATGGAATTCCTCTTTGTCTAAACATAGATAGAGCTAAATTTTGGAGATAAGCTTACTAATTCTGTTTCCCCTTCCACTTTGTTTGCTCCCTGACAGGTGGAGCTTTCGGTTTCCAGTAACTGTTTCGCTGCTTTCTGATGCCTTATAATTTGCTAACTGAACAGTGCCTGTGCTAAGAAACATGCAACATACCTGGCTGCTGAAGCTCTCAGTGCCCTTGTATTCTAGCCAAGGATGTCCATGGATGCAGATAAGGATGAAGAGGAATAACTGATTTTTCACAGAGAAACACGAACAGTGATGGGACCTGGCAAGATTTTAGTCAGACCTGGGTTTTTTGTGTTGATGGTTGACACTCAGCAGTGGAGGACTCATACATCTATTGCTATTCTTAGAGAATTTGCTCCTGGCACAAAACCAGAGGCCAGAAAAATAATATTTCTGGTTTTAAAGAAATTAATAAATAAAATAGTGGGCAATGGTTGTTGCTGTAGCCAGATCAATTATGTAACCATGTAAGTAAGGCAAAAAATATGTAAAGAATTGATTTGCTTTTAGCCAATGACGAACAAATAGATTTCATTTTGGGTTAAGAAAACCTTATTTAGGTGAAAATGACAGCAAAATTGTGGGAATTTCACTTCGGTTTTGCCCTGCTTCTCAGCTCAAATAAGATTCTCTTTAAATACCTAATGCTTTTGAATATAGAATTGATCAAAATGTCTTCCTCAAACACCTAGGTGAACCTTCAGTTTATTTGAGAATTTTACACCATTTTCAAGTGGTTCTACTTACAGTATTTGATGGCCATAGTTTAGACTGATGCATAAATCAATAACTTGTTCACAAATAAAATAAATTATAGTGGTTTATCTGGTCTTGCTGGGTAGCATATGCAAATTTCTTGAGCAGGTTCCTAGAGTAGTTTTATTAGAATTCAGGTTTTTGTGGTCTTTACAGAACGACATACTGAGGAATAACTGGAAAGGAAATAAATGGACATTTCTCCGTAAAGTAAAGATAGGTGTAAACAGTGCTTATGTCTTACTGAGAAGATCAGTACTTCACTACAGTAAGTGCTATAAATTCTTTTTCCAAAAAAAAAATAAAAATAAATTGTTTAAATTGCAGTAGACAAACCATGAAAAAATTGAAAGGGAAAATGAGGCAAAATTCCCTCCTAACAGAGCAGTTCAACTGCACAACCTGGAATCCAGATAAAGTGGTTGGATTTTCAGCACCTTACAGCCAGGCTGACTTGCCTCACACTTTTGAGATTCATAGTGTGTCTCTGCTGAGGATGATTGCTGTGAAGAGCTGGAGTGTAAAAGACACACAGCTGTAACAACTGTACTCAACCGTATCCATTGTTTAAAGTCATTGTTTAAAGCCACCTTTACTCTTGCTGGATACCTGGAGTTTGTTTACTCTTGGATCATTGTCAAAGTGGGTTACAGAATGCAGCCATTTCCCTTATTTCATCGTTTCCATCATTTTTTCCCAGTATTTAAACAATAGTAATCTTTCTTATTTCCATAGTTCACTTTTGCAGAGAAAACAGATCAGCTGTGAAACCTGTTTCTAAGTAAGATCCTGAGTTTTTTTCCTATTTTTCCCTAGAGTTGGTGGAGTCGGGAGGAAATCAGATGACCTGTACAAGGTCACAAAGAAAGTTCTTCAGGTAGAACTAGAATGAAGGATTCTCTTGTCTTAAAAGCAGTTTAACTACTCACCTCCTGCTAATAGCTTTTTTTCCCATCTTTTCAACCAAACAAAATACACTTCAGAATTTTCTTACCTTTTTTTTTCTTTTAATAAAAAATAATTGCTCTCCAAAACACATCAAAATGCAAATAGGAAAAATATTTCCATAAATTGCTGCATAACTTTATTTGTCATTGTTATTTATTACAGTATTTGTGTTAGTTATTCATGGAAGTTCTGGATAAGCCTGAATCCCATTGCTGAATAAGGCACTGAAATGAGGTCTTCTGCCCACTCCTACCTATGTGAAGCTCATCTATTAACCCACTTTGTGACATGTGCAAATCACTTACTCTCTCTGTACCTCAGCATATCTCTGTTTTAGCCTTGGGGACCCATTTCCTCCCTGTTTTGTCCGTCCAGCCTACAAGACAACGTGTTTCTTCCCTGTTTCTTTTACAGAACACGGTATCTCAGCAGAGTCTTTACATGCTGCCATAACACAGCAATAATGAGACTTTAAAAAATGGAAACTAATGAAAGGGTAAAGGGAACATAGGCTATACATTACAGTAGAAAGGGCCTAGAGGACTGGTCATTATCCCTTGTACTATTTGTAGTTAATGCTGGGAAAGAGATGATTCTTCTCCATCATTAGATCCTCTATGACAGCATGCTTAATTGCATCAATTCAATCTTCTGCTTTTACCATAACTGTCATTCTTCCAAATAGCTCTCAAACAGAGGCAGTATCAAGAAATGCTGGCAGTGCCTTCCCCTGCTCTCCCAGGGGAGTAAAACACTCTTTCCTCTGTCTCAGTGCCTCTCCAGGAATCTTAGAATGCTAACATACTTTGAGACATAGAAACAGTGCAAGTATCTAAAAATATGGTCATTCAAAGTCATCTGAGATTCATTCCACTTTTCGATTAAGGTATTTGAGGAGTGGGAGAATGAAGGCAGCACAGAAATTATGGGCAGCAATGGCAAGAAGAGGATGGATTAGCCTTATTTTTTTGGTAAGGACCATTTCTGAATTGAGGTTGTACTTTGGGAATACCATCCTTCTGCTGTCACATCCATTCAGTGACAGACTGTCCTGAGACTGAGCTGAATGTGTAGGACAGGAAAACTTAAGCCATTCTTTGGCTTGATCTCTCTTCTCTGCTTCCCCAGCTACTATGCTTTCCTCTCTCTTTTGACAGCCATTCCTAGGTCTTTCCATTACAGGCCCAAGATCACCAGATGCTTGGCTGCCTTCATCCCTGAACAGTACTTCCTACACCTTGTGCTCAAGCCAAACACAGACCTGGCTTGCTTCTTTCTTTCTCCCAGTTAATTTTTACTCAGTATTGTTGCATTTAACCTGCCATCTGCCTTTTGCTGTTTTTTCTACTCTCTGCTCTTGTCTTTGGTGACCTATCAAAACTCAGCAGCGAAAGGTTTTTGTTATCTCCATTGCCACTTCTTGTAGAATTCTGCATTCTAAAATATAATTCATAAGGACTTGCTATCTGTAACTTTTAATACTTCTAATTGCCTACCTTTTCTGGTACAATGATAGAGCCTTTTAACACTTCACTCCCCTCCAGGAAAATGTATCCTAGTCACAGAAATGTGACCTTCAACTCCTTTTGTGAATGCTGAAGGGAAGAAATTATTCAGACTGTCAGCAACTTCATCAACCCAACTGCCACTAACTTCCCAGTCATGCTCTTTTATAGCTGGATAACCTCATTACCTTACTGTTTTCTTCAGCTTTGTTGGGACAGAGAAATAAGGTAGCTTATCTTTAATTCTCTTGGCATTTTTGTTTCATGTGAGCAATCCCGGTAAACCTTCTGCACGTTTCTGTCTTTTGAGCAAACCCTGGGCCTTAGGGCTGGGCTAACCATTTGTGCTGCCCTCAGTTTCTGCCTCTTCTCAAAGCCAAACTCTGGTAAGAGGCACAATTCAGTATCTGAGTATCACAAACAGCTTCCCTATACACAGGTTAAGAAAAAAATAAAAACAATCCCTGCAACATGTACTTCAACAACCGTACTAATCCAGAGCCAGATCTATGTTTCAGTTTTACTCTGAACTTAATCTCAAAATTCAGATGCCCCTTGGAAGCTGATCAAGAGCTTCTGAAGAAACAACTGTGGAGTCAAAGATCCCTCTTGACGTCCCCATAAAGCAACAAGAGGAGAAGCCGGTCGCTTTCCAGACCTTTAATGGCACAGACATTCAACATGCAGGCACATAACACAGCTTAAATATCAAGGAAATTTGAAGTTGGAGGTGGTGATTTTTACGGAACTGCAGTCATATGAAGCGTGGCATGAGAACCGGGTCCTTCTCATGAGGTTCAGTTTCAGGGGATGGAACTGCTTGGGGTCGTTTGGGAATATTATCTATTCAGTGACATCACAACCTCTGGGATCTCTTTCTCCCTCCTTTCAAAAGAATACTAGAGTTTATGTGACTTTCAGGCTCTTTACATGAATTTTCCACTTCTCTTGCTATAGGCTGCTGGAGAGAGCTTGGTGGCTTAGGGAATAGGACACTGTTTACAGATGTTCCGGAAAACCTTCAAGTATATAAGCGTTTATCACATGCTTACATCTGACTTCAGAAGTTTGGACTTGGCATCCTACATGATCCCTTCCAGGTCTGGCTCCTGTATCCATACATAGTTCATGAATTTTAAAATATTACAGGTTTCTAGCACCTGCACTGCTGAAATGTGCAGAGAACACAAAAAAGGGGAAATGGGTCAGGCACAGGAAATTAAATAAATTTGAACCAAACACTAAGGGAGAATCTGAAGAACTCCTCCAAATATGAGTCTAACTGCAAACACAAAGGGGTAGAGGGAGGTCAGTCTTTATAGATTGTCACAAAAATTTGTGGACTACCCTTCTGCCTTCAATGAGCAGTAGGTCTATGGGTTTTAAACAGCACACAAGAGTTTCATCTTACATTTGAAGAAGGGGTTAATTGCCCAGCCTCTGACAAATGAGAATAAAACCAAGTGTAAGGCAAGCCATTTATCAAGTCTGTATATCACAGAATTTCCAGTGTTCATTTTAGCCCTCTTAGTTTGTATCACCTTCTCTTTAATGCTTTATTTAATTTGCTTTACGTGGTATTCCAGTTTGCTATTTTGAAGCTGATTGTTGGGGTCCTCTCTTTTGCCCCCCCCATAGCTTTGATTGTCATTTTAATTCCCTCTGTAGTGTATTTGTGACCCCAGCTAACATAACGAAGCCCAAATTGTCCTCTAACATTATTTTATCAACCTCCTTTCCAAGTTATAGTCAAACCCAGCCTTGTTTCTTTGCCTGTCAGCTGATGTCCAGATTGAATTAGAAACCACTCTCATTCCAGATTTAGAAATATATTTCCTCTACTTAATGCAATCTTGTCTGTGTCTGGGTAATTAAAATCATCTATTACTACCACTCAGGTTCATTTACATGTTTTATCTTTTAAAATTTATGCAATAATTACATAAAATACTATGCTCCAGTGGGCCAGCTGGATGGAGTACAAATAGTATGGCATATCTTATTATGGAAACATACCTTCAGCTATGAGCACTGACTCGACCATTTCCAGGCTTTGCTATGATCACAACTGAATAATCTTTCACAAGTAAATCAACATACATTTCTTTGCATATCTGTTTCTTTCATGAAGAACTGTCAAAAAAATTCTGATGGGGCATTCCTGAAGATAAGGACCTGAGAAAGTTCAAGAAGTCTGAATGTAGAGCCAGCAGAAATCAGGTATTTAACCCTCTCCTCCCCCCATTCTGAGAGAGATGAAAATAGAAGCATTGAAAAAAGCCACCTGGCACTCACACGTCTGGAAGATATATAAATTTGGTAGCAAAGTACTCAAAGATGGCAAAAGCAAACCTCAGAAAAAAATATCATTTCCCCACAATTGCTGTTTGCCCACGTTCCAAAGGTGATCGTCTTCATAACAGGAATACATTTTATTCCATTCAAAGTCATTAACTGCTATTATCAATTTCAGTGATTGCTTGCTTCTGAGATCTTCCTATTAAAACAGCTTGTGGTAAAGTTCTTTGTAGGCTCCTAACAGTAATTTGAGGGCTGGCTTTCTTTTGTGAGGAGACTTTTGTGAAGCTAGACTATTTCAGTAATCAACATGAAAAGATACTAGAATAATAAATTTCTTAAAGGCACGATTTCCTGGGCATCATGGTTTTATTGTGAAATATAATAAATTATTTCAATTTTTAATGAAACCTCCTTGCTTTTCAGCTCTAAAATTTAAAAAATATTTTTCTGTGCATGCAGATAAACTGTAAGTAATTTGATTTGACAAGGCACAAAAGGTAAAACCATCTAAACAACCTTAGTTACTGAGTTACTTGTATGACAATGCACCACAACTAAAGGAATTGAAAATTTTAGACTTCCTTTGAAAATAAGTCAGCTTAGAGAAGCTTATGACAGGTACACTCAGCCTCCTTTCATAGTCCACCCCACTCCATTCATTCAGCTGCACACTCTAATGAAAGAACAGGAAAAGATCTCTTCTGCTGAACCATTCAGCTTCTTTGTCAGAATATTAAAAGATCCCAGTGCACTGCAGCTGCATGAATGACTTTCCAAAGCAGGAGAAATACCTGTCCTGTGGACTAGAGCAGCAAAACACACTACATGAGAGGGGGAACCTGTGAGATAAAGAAAGTATATTGTATATATTTGTATATTGCAGCTGAGGTCAATTTTGTTTCTGAAGCCTGATCCAAGTCACTGCAGATCCATCTGCTGAGTGCAGCAGAGGTGGAACATGGCAGCTGGAATGGCTGTACCTGTTCCATTAACTCGTGCTTGTGTTTTACCAAAGGGCTGCTAGTTAAAATATGCTTCTTTTTCTTCTTCAGCTCCTCTCCTTCAAAGGCACAGCTATTCATCCTCCATTCCTTTTACAAACATGTGATGAATACAGATCCAAATCCTACCGCTTTTCTCGAGATCTGATATTCCCGACATCAAATCTCAAGGATCAAAGTAAAGCATTCATTAAGTCTGTCCAGCATTGCCATAATGATCTCCTTAAATGGAATATGGTGCTTTACACATCAAAAAAACACCTTTCTCATGAAGTAAGGGACCATTCATTTCTCTCATATACCTGATGGCTTGAGATGTTTGTCAGAAGTTCTACCAGACTAGGAAATGCAAATATTGTTTAGATATCTTAAAATATGAAAGGACAGCATGATTATTAAGTAGATGGCCTGTTATTTCCTTACCACAGTATGCCATCATGCTCTGGGTCCTCAGGGACACATCTCCAGGAACCATGAAAAATGCAGTTCCTAGAATTAAGGACTTCAGTCTTTCATCTCTAGCATTCAAGAAAACAACTTTTACAATAAATGTAACCCTGGATGTTAAGCAGCAATTGACACATGAATGCAGCTGAATTTTTGTATCATTTTTATTAAATCTATCCAGATCATAAATATATACTTATATATTGTGGTAGTGTAGAACTGAGGTAAAGTTCAGAAACCTACAACTAATTTCAAATATACAAATTATTATATTATGATACTAATAAAGCTTTTTCATGGCATGAAAGATGGGAGGAGAAAAAAGATTGACTACTGTATTTTTTTTCAATAAACATTTATGAAGAGAATGAGGACAAGGCTTTGTATATACAGGCTGCTACTTATGCAGATAAAGGCCAGTTATAAATATGAGCAGTGACATCTTACAGCAGGGTGTGTGGGGAACATCCTGGATAATCAATTTAAGCTGACAGTCAGTATCACAAGACACATGATATCAACTACAGTGACAGTGTTATCTGGGTGAGAGAGGGGTCAGTTTCCATTAGGAAACCCTATTTTCCAGAGATTTTGGAACCTGGCACAATAGCTGCTAAAACTTGGCATTAGAAAAGGTTTTCCACTCACTAGCATAGTTTCCCCCTGAAGAACTGATGACCAAAACTGAGATGGCTATTTTTGGATAGTTGAAGACGGAAAGGAGAGGGGGAAACCCCACCCATTATAGCAATATCAGGGGTCTGTTTGCTTTCCATTAGCAAGGGAAGCTGCAAACCTCTGAAAACAACAAATGCTTGGAAACTGTATCAGTCAGAGCCAGCTCACCGTATAGGTAATATAGGTTGTGCCCAGGGTAAGGAGACTGTATACTTTGTACATGAAGAGGTAAAACCTGGAGCCAAAGAGAAGAGAGAAAAGTAGGGCTGCACCCCCCACACACACACACTTACCCACAGTCTCACCTCGTCCCCCTGATTTTTCTTCCCTCTCAAGATCTACTCTACTGGGGCCACAAAATCGCTGTGATGTGCCAGCACATCACTGAACGTGTTGTCCAGGTACCCAACTCCTAAGGTAGAACTTCATCTTCAGTGCTCAGAACCAATACTCTTATCTATTCTTTTAAAGCAGCCTGGATCAGGGCTTGGAGGGTTGTAAAATGGGATTATAAAAGGGCACTACCAAAGAGAAAGTTTATCACCCAAAGAGTAAAACAAACATGACAGATGTGATGAGAGAGTAAGAGAGAGGAGGACTGCTATCCCCAGTGACGGGCCTATTAATTGTATGTGGTAAGATTAAGTGAGCAGCCAAAAGGTCAGGCAGGAAGACCTGGTCTTGTGACACCCCATCCAGTGCTGTATCCACCAGACCTTCCTTCCTTCTAAGACACAGCAGAAGTTTCTTTTTTTTCTTCCAAGAAACGGCAGCAGAAATCTTCCTGGCTTTGCCATGCAGCCCTGCTGCTCACAAAGCCTTCCAAGCTGTCACCAAATCAAATGTGCATAATGCTTATTAATTTAGTTCCAAGATGCATCTTTTTTTCATTCCTTATGCTTATAAGGATTTTTAACTCAGAAATGCTCACTTTAAGAAGTAAATAGAATATTTTCTACTGCTGAAGCCTTTAGGCAGTTAAATTTTACTCAGACTGCTATTGAATATTATCAGCTGAAATATTTAAGGTGGCCTTGATTAATGTGAAAATCTTTAAAAATAGGGACTTGGTTGTCTAAAGCATCTGCAAGTTCAGAGGGTGAGGTGTATCCAAGGCTCTGCAGCCACTGCAATTAGGCTGTAAAACTGACAAAAGCAGGATCTGTTCCTGAGATTTCTGGCAAATCTTCTGCTAATCCCAAGCAAAATTTAGAGCAACTTCTGATCAAAACATCAGCGTTTCTGGTCCTAGTCCTAAGAAGATCTTGTAAAAGTAAAAGGTAGTAAATAAAGAAGTAGGTTTTCCCAGATTTTCCAACAGCTCCTTAAAGTGTTGAAGTTGCTTTGGCTTCTAAAAATGAACAGAAGGATGCAGGATATGTTGTTCCAAGTGGTTTGTTCAGCCCTGTCCTTATATTGCTGGGCTACTACCCTCAGATGCTGAGCTGAATCTTCCTCCATACTGGTGCCACTATGGTCCAATTGCATGCTTTAGATGAAACTCATCCAGCTGGAATTTGGAGATATAGTAGGAAAAAAGTGTTGCGGGGCTTTTTGTTGGTTTTCTTTTCTTTTCTTTCTCTCTAACTTCTGCACAAAATAGACTTCTTTTCCTTTGAAGAGATAAAATGGAGTTATAGTCTGACCTTGGAGGGAGTGTGAAAAACAACGCTATTCATATCCTCTTCAACATATAAACAGGACCAAGTGTGATTAGATAGCAATTAAAAAAAAAAGCAACAAGTCATAAAGACACAGACACATGTTGGAAGGTCAGTGCTTAATTTGCCACTTGCCCCCAGAATTCTGGCCAAAGTGTCAGAATTCGTCACCACCTCAGCAATTAGAGTCTTGTTCCGCCTCTTAAGTAGACAGGGAAAGAAGCAGGAAAAAACTGCAGCAAGACCTTACATTTTTGACATACCACCAGATTGTTGAGCTACCTCACCCAAGTTTCCTTAGAATTTGCAAAGAGCAGGAAAGTTCAAGTGGTAGACTGTTTCTTTTCCCTGTGTTCAGCCTCCAATAGGCTCTTCTCTGTCTCCGCTCAGGACAGAGCTGCACAAGAGCGCGAGCACGGCCTACAATATTCTTTGAGTGTCTGAATTTTAAACAAGCAGTAGTGAGTAAGATTGCCAGATATTTTGATGAATTGAAATTAAGCAAATATGTGTCAACAGGAAGGAGAGAAGCCGTTGGAGACAACAAAGTTCATGAATACGTTCAGCCATTTTTCACTCTGGTTGTCTAGTATGGAGCTAAGCTTCAGCTGGGAGGTGTATATACTGCAAATAACACTGCCTGGGAGCGGTTAGAAGAATTCTGTGACAGGGAAAAAAACCCCAAATGATAATCCCACAGAAACTAATTATGCTGTTCGATTAATGGTTCTGGATCAGTTCTCATTTAAAATCAGCATCACCCTCTAGAACTACATCAGATGCAGACGCAGCCCTAAATCCCTTTGCCTTCACTTGATGAATCAGTTATGTTCTTTTTCTTCACAATTACAGCAGTTAATTTATTTTGCTAAATCTATTTTAATTTACCCCTGTAACTAGGGCTTTCTCAATCTCCCTTACCATAATGGTGTCAGATTAACACAGTTTTTAAAATGTAAATTGATCTGTTTTGATTGATTTTGTTTGACCTTTAAAAATGAATAAAGGGATTTCAATGGTGTAATAAACCACATTCAGGGAGCCTAAACACTTTAAAACACAACAAATGTGCATGGATTAGCTTAATAAAGCAGAGAGCTTAGAAAGTAGTCCTGCTAGCAGGTCCTCTGGGCTGACAACCAGCAGCTTTGCAAGCTCTTAGAGTTCAGAAAACTGCAATAGCTTCAATAGGGAAAAAGGAAAAAACCAACCCTGTTGTTTTGCAGTGTCTTTTTAGGGGCATATGAGTAGTACCAGCACAGCACATTCTCTGCTCCGTAGATAAGCAGATCATTCCCAAGTATAGTGGATGACTCCAGAAGCAAAGGAAAACTATGTTGGAGAACCTGGCCCCTGTTGTTCATTTCCTGCTGCTCTCCATTTCCCTTATAAAGTCAGAGTTAGTAAAACCTCACAGAACAGAAAGAAGAAAAATACAGAAATCATTAAAAATATTCAAATATTTTCCATGGCAGAGAGAAAATACAAGAAGGAGCTTTGCAACAAATAAATGTGCAGCCTTATCTTTTCAACTGAGTGATAAAGCAAAAGAGAAAGTAGGCAATAAAAGGTACACTGAATGCACAAAGCAGCAGCAGCCAAGAAAAAGTGTGTACAAAGAAGTGGAACCAGGGGATTTCAGGTTATTAAGGAAGAAAAAAACAGAATTCCTGTGAAAGAGTTAGGTCACCAATCTTCATTTTCATTTCTAGAAAAACTCTGGAACAAACTGTCCCTGGAAGATAAAAGTGGATACACAACAGATGCTTTAGGTTTGTCATGGGCAAGATATGTCAAAGCTATCTAACTTCCTTCTTCGACCAGAGCAAGGGTTGTGTGAATGAGGGAGAAGCAATAGGCATATTTGACCTTAATAAGGCTTTTGACACTATGTCACATGACATTCTCATTAACAAGCTAGGCAAATACTGTCTTGAGGAAATTGATATGGGAGGGGTGAAAAAGTGATTGGAAATCTATACTTACCAAGTACTTATCAATGGTTCATTATCCAAATGGAAGGGTGTATTGAGTGACATTCTGCAGGAGTCTGTCCTAAGTCTGCATTTATTCAATATTTTCATTAACGGGGATGATGGAATAGGAAGTATGTTTATTAAATTTGCAGAGGATATGGAGAAAGGAGAGACTACAGGCTCACTGAAAATTCAAAATGAACTTGTCTATTGAAGGAACATTCTGAAAATTAGCAGTAAGATAAATGGAATGACATTTGCTAGGAATAAAAAGCAAAGTAAACAATACTTTGGCAGAAATAACCAACTGCACCTATCTGAGTTGCTTGGCAATAGGCTAGGCAACAATTCATGGACAAAGACCTCTGGGTTGTACCTGATCAATAGTGACCATGAGCCAGTGACATCATTTCTAGTTCAGGAAGGAGCGCTGTGAGAAAGCACATCAAGTAACTCATATATGTGAATCAGCACTAAGAAATATTCTCTGATACTGTTGCTCTGTTGGAGCACAATGCTCTGAGAAAGGTGCTGTCCAAAAGGCAGCAGTAAAGGTGGTTGCAATCTAAACTAACACAACTAGTTGCGTGTGAGTGAAGAACTTGGGGTCTTTGTGTTACTGAAAAGGCCTCAGAGAGGTATGTAGGAGCACTTAAGAAGACTAGAGGCTGTTAGAGATGAGATATGGTCTGCTTCCCATGCCCATGGTGGCTGGAAGAGCAAATAATGAGTCTAAATTGTAGATGAGGAAAATTCATGTTAGACACAAGGGAAATGTTAATGGTAAGAATAGAATAAATTGTCTGGCAATGTTATTGAATCTTCAAAATAATGTTTATAGGTAAGGTTGGACAATCAAAAGTTAAGAATACTGCAGCTATAGATGATTTGCTTGGGGCATTAGGTGAGGAACCTTCCCTTCCAGCTCTGTGATTTTATCAAGTGAAGTTGTAGACTTTCTAAAGAGTAGGACTGAGTTACTGGAAATGGCAATGTCTAGAGATCTAATTCAAGTGAGCTGAATGCTTTCCTGTGCTGTAACTCAAGGAACTGGAATATGAAATTTTGAGAACAAACATTGTAACTTATAATTAATGTACCTTTACGATTGTGAGTCCCTGTATGTAAAGAAGGAGAGAGATTGAGGAAGGAAAGAAGCAATCTAGTAACTATAGGACAGATATTCTGATCTAGTACAGTGCTTAAGAGCAAATTCTGAAAGGAAGAAAAGCAAAATGAAACACAGAAGAGGTTTTTTTTAAGGAAAGTTGTATAAAACTCAGGCTTCTCTCTCAGTAAGACGGTTATTTTTTTCTTTAGGAAGAAATGTTCCCTCAACACAGTACCTGGCAAATTAATAGTTAAAATGAGCAAGCTGGAGATGAAAGCAAATCATTTAATTAGTGAGGAACTGACTGAAGGGGATATGGCAATAGATTAGAGGAAGTTTTTAGAGAAGCTGCAGAAGGATAAGTCTTGGGACCGCTTTTTACTAGGTGGTCTGGCTCTAAAAGTGCAAGGCTTTTACTGATGACATAGGGTTGAGAGGCATCACTGAGACATTGGAAAACAAAGAAAGAACTGTAGTAGCATGAAAAATGCTAGAAATGGAATGTAGTTTCGTAGCCAAAAAGCATGTCATGCATATGGAGACTGATGAGAGAGCAGATTAGAAAGTTCATGAGCTGGACACAGCAAAGAGGAAAATGTTCAGGGATTTCAGAAGACAAAAACATTCTTTAATTAGTCATTAAAGTGTTGTGGACTGAGTAAGAAGAGCAGCTGAAATAATAGATGGTATCTATGAAGATATTCCCAACATTAAGGAGGAAGTAAGAGTGTCATTATGCAAGGCACCAAAAAGAACTCAGTCTGAAGACTGGATTTAAGGAGTGGATACACTGATTGGATCAGATAAAGCAGAATATATTTTATGAGAGGAGGTTGAAAGAGATAAACTTTATTTTGTAGATCTACATAAACCAAACCAGAATAGTAAAAGGAGTAAATTCACTCTCCCAAGAGATACTCAGGGCAGTAGCATGATGATAAAAATTCCAGGAAAAAAAAAGGTTATTTTAGCTAAAGGACAATGGTAACAAAAGACCAATGAACTGTGAACAATTTTATTTTAGCTACTATTAGGATGCTTTTAGCCTCTGGAACAGTATGCTGATGTTAACAGCTGTGTGGACCTGCTGTTGAATTTACTTAGAGTATGATCTTTTTCTGAACAAGAATTCCAAATGATGCTATATTATGGGATGGCAAACTGTACTCTCCCATTGCACTTCCCATTGTGTTTTCCCACAAACTTTTCATTATATGGCTAGAATAAGTAAATGGGAAGAAATTTTGTGATTTGCAGTTTTGAAAGAATGATGTGGTGATACCACGGTTAAGGGCAACACAAGTTGTTTCATTGCTTTCAATCAGTGTGAAATTCCTTCCTACCCTGACAGTCTCTCAAATTTGAATTCCCTAAATGCTGAATGGAGATGGCCTAGTCCATATAACAGTGAACTTTGGGTCTGGAGGTCTCAAGGCAGTTGTACTCACCAAGGGAGAGTGAACATCAAAAATCACACCCTTACTTCCCTTCGTACTCCAGTGTAAGACATTTGTCATGAGCAGACAAGTGCAAAAATAGCTATTCTCAAATTAGGGAGAATGGGATAATGTCTTACTTAAAAGCCAGATGGCAGTCAAAATGCCAATCAGAGCAAGTCCTGATTTCGGGTAATGTGCTGTTATACATTGCCATATGCACAAGTACCAGTTTAGATTTCCTCTACAAACTGATCATGATCTATTTCCTGCAAATTATTTAGAGGATGTAGCTGATTACCTAAGAACAACCCTCACGGCTCGCAATTAGATAATTCAGACTTTTAGATACAAGAAGAATAAACAGCACAAGGTAAGCACCTAACATAATAACCAGCTTATGTTTTAGTTCACTTATTAATATGTTTCCACATGTGAAAGCAAACATTATTATTGCTTAGAGAATAAGTATTCCAGAGCAATAACGCCAAGCAAACAGACTCGTGGCACACATGATCAACAACATCAAATAAGAAGGGATTTGATCATGGTCAAACTGAGCAGCTGGCCAGAAATCCAGGCGACATTTATTTTGGAAGCTTTCTAACAGCTGTCCCGCTGGGTCCACTTTATGATAAGTGTCTCTAATATGTGGCAGTGCTGGTCAAACACCAGAAATAATCTGCATGCTCTTTCCAAAAATTCCAGCCAGCTGGTCAGAGAATAAAGGAATTTCATAATGAGAATATTCATAATTTCCCCCGTCTTCTGCATGGAAATATTTTGGCTCGATTTAATTCTTTCTAATCTAGTACTATAGCATCAATACATATTTAGATTTTGAATATAAATTATGAACTTTTTTTATAACAATTACAGAGAAAATATTTTGCCTATTGTGCTTAACATACAGATGTTAAAGAAAAAGTCTTCAGAGTAACAGGTATCCGTAGTTAAGAAATGTGGGAATACTCAGAGTCTTGCGGATTTTGGAAACACCATACTGCATATGCCAACAATATGACAGCATAGGAACTTCCATAACAAGTCAAAATAAAAATCCACACAGCTCAACAATGCCTTCAGGAATGGCCAGGATTATATGATAAGGCAAGAAACAGGACAGTTATAAGCTGGCATAAACTCTACATCAGCATCCATGAAAATGAACAGGTTGGGAACAGCAAATGAAATAAATGGAAGAAGTCGACTTCTAACTAAAAGAAGTCAAAAAAGAAAGTAAAAGATAAGAAATTTTAAAAAGCCAGGATTGACCTACAGTCCTTAAATTACCTCATGCTGAAAAACCCAATAAAATATATGTTGTGTCCAGCATAGTTTTTTTAATTCTATAAAAATCCCCAACTCCTTATGCTGTTCTAGCAAGTATCCCAGAGGCCTATTACCAATCTATCCAAATTCACTTCAAGGCAGTACTTTTGTAACTGAAATCAGCTGTCTCATTGCTTCTGTGCAAGCCAGCACACTTGGATTCAATCAGAATACTGTTTGCTCGGAAACCTGGGAAAATAGGTTATTGCTCCTGAAACCTGTAACAAGGCTGTCACACCTCTCAGATTCACAGAGCTTAAAGCCATGAGCACAAATCTGGCTCACCCTCTATATAGATTCACAATACCCCCTACATACCTCTGCTAATTCCTATGTTCAGCAAAGGCATCCAGGTTTGTCCTGATGCAGTGAAGACACTGTGTTTGCCATAGTAGTTCATCACTGTGTTATTCTTCCTTAAGTAATTTCCCTGATTCTGTCTATGCCCTTTCTGACTTTCCAGGGTTATCTTTAAATTACAAATATCAGAACTGTACCTTGTCTTTAGTATTAGTCTGACCAGTGCCAGAGGCAGAGGTAAAACCACCCCCTTGCTCCTACTTCTCTCCTCCTGGGCATAGAGCCATGGCTGTTGTTGGACCTTTTTTTTCCACTGCAGCAGAATCATCCAGTTTTCCCCTGTCAAGGGATTCTTAAACCCTGTCGATCATGAGATTTGGATTTATGACAGAGTTCAATGCCAGTTGGCTTCAATGGTCATTGGATTGCACTCTGGAGGATTCTGAGACACAAACAGCAGAATGAATTGGAGTACTGCATCCCTGGAGACTGGCCCTGAGACAGTCTTATGTCTTCCACTGGCTGCAAAGCTGCACAGTGGACAACTAATTTGCACTACTAGGAGAGAACTGTATTCTAGTAATCAGGTTTTCAGCTTAAAAAAGAAAACATAACCTTGGATTCAGAAGAGAAAAAAAATTAAATGGTGAAATACTGCCATTCAAATCAATATAGGCTAAGTACAACAGGCAGAACTCCGATTTACAAAAAAAGCAAATATTGTATTTTGGTCTCAGGAAAGGGAAAAGGAAAAAGTCTGATCTGGAACCTGCTGAGTTTTCCCAGCCAACAGAGCAGAAATAGATGTAGGTACAGAGACTTTGCAGCTCTGCAAGCGTCTTGTGAGGACGTGTTCCATCCTTGAAGGAAAGGGGTTTGTAAGAAAACTAGAATCTGCTTATTACAATCTAAGTAAAAGCTTCTTCAGCTGCAGCCAACTGCAGTTTAATTTGAACTGTGTTCACACCGACAAAAAAGCATGGTGACTAAATTGCTTGCTCTAATCATACCCTGCCTGTTTGCTTTCCTTACAGATGGTCATTAATATCATAATGATGACCTGTGAGAGACAGGCTGTGTGCAACTATCCTCTTTAGTTTAGCCAAGGTGAATTGTCCAGCTGTAATACAGCACTGAATAAGTGGGGCATTTAAAAAGAACAGTAATGTGAGCTGCACCGTATGTGAGAAGACAACAGGCACCTTGAGAGGACTCTGCTAAACATGGTGTTTTCTACATGTATGTCTTCAGTGGGGCATATCTTGAAGCATGGGGTCATATATCCAAATACGAGACAAAGAAATACAGAACTAGTCAATTTTTTCATGAAGATTACATTTTCCCAAATTAATTGACACATTGGATTAGCTTTCTGGGACAGCTGTGGGTTCAGAATTGCCATGTCTGGAGACAAATCCTGTCACACTTTCTTTTAGATGGGCATAGAGCCCCCTTACAAAACTGAAATCTTCAGAAGCTTCTCTGTCCCTTTTAGAAGAGAGATGTTCCTATTGTCCTGTCCTTATATTTCACTGGAAAATTGCTCTTTGGCTGCAATGCTGTCAGGTAGTTTCCTTGTACTCTTGAATATTGGTTGAATTTTTACTTGATGGAGTGAACCCTCCATTCTAAATCCAAAACTTCAAACCAAAATAAACTACTCACAAAGCCAACACAATTGTGCTTTCATGAATCTTGTTCCTACATCCTAAATTTTCTGACTTGTTTTATGTGCACAGTAGAAAACTAAGTGAATGATTTGGATTAATGGGATAATGATTCCAAAGCAAGCAGGTTGAATTAAAGGTAGCTCAGAAACATTGTGACTCTCTTTAACCTCTTTGTGTGCTCTGCCTCCCTGAAGACTAGAAAGTTTAAAGGGATTATTAATGTGACAGTACATGAGAAATTGAGTAAAGGTAGCTCTTCTAAGCCAGACTGATAGTCCACAAACACTGGTAGGCCCAGAGAAGAGAATATTGTTTCCCCTAGTAATCCCTCCTAACCTACAGCCCCTGCAGCTCAGAGTCCTTCCAGGTCAGAGGTAGTTCCTATGCATGTAGTGACCTGCAAGGGTTATGTTTTCTGTCCAGTCTCCCTTGAAACTTTAGTTTCCATGATGTCCTGTGACAAGAGGTTCTTCTTTTAAACTACATGTTTTATAAACAACTGCCTCCTTTAGTTTCTATTCTGAATTTCCCACCTGCTGGCTTTACATCAGACCTACTGGTTCTTATAGTGAAACTTGTATCATCCCTGCTTTACAGACCTTGCCTGGATGTGCAGGTAAGCAGGACACACAATTTTTTTATTTCCATAACGTGGAGGAATTCTATTCTATATTTTGGATTTGTAGGCATGTAATCAAATTGCTGGTATTATACAAAAGTTCAACTTTCAGCAGTTGCTACCTGTCTTATTTATGTTTAATTATTGTATCATATATATAATGATAACATATATATATATATGATTAAATACTTAGTAATTTATATCATCATATAGCAGTATTCTCCTTTTTTGTCCAGTCAGAGAAGCCAGAGACAGATATATAATTGAATCCTTGTCTCCAAAAGGAGAAGAAGAAAGATTCGCTTGATTTTTGTGATGGCATTTCATTGACCAGCAAAATTTGTGACAAAAAACCACACAAAAATATTTAATAGAGAAATTAAAAATATTGCATCCAATTCCTCATTTCTCCTGGTATTTTGCAAATCCCCAGAAAATTTCGAAGCACAAAACTCCTTTCTGCCCCTTCTCCTGACTGCAGAATATTGTGAGGAGGAGCTATGCCTGGCATGCATTTGTGGAAAAGGTGTTTGAGAAAAGGAAACTCTGGTGGTTTATCTCATCAGAATATAACAGCCCAGCCACTTTCTGTGTTCTCTTCCTCTAATACTATGTCAGTTTTACTTACACTTCCCTTATCAGCTGACATCTGCAATGTCCTTTGTATTGTGACACATCATTGAGAAGATAGAAAGTCTTGAGAGGTTGTCATTGCCTCTCTCATTAGCCATTACACTTTCCTCTGAAGCAGTAAGCATGTTTTCTGTCTGTTCATGGGTGTTACTAGCCCTTTATTTAACAGCAATTCTTGCTGTCTCAAAAGTAATCCCCATGAAGGATGATAAGGAATCTCCAGTCGCATAACATGTTGCTGTTTGCAGCCTGTGAATGTGCTGATTGGATCAGCTGGGCTCACCAAAATTTCAAGACACAGACACAGATAACCTGTTAAAATACTCACACGCCACGACAGGCAGGCTGGTTTCAAACTGTAGATTAGGCATCAGCTGGGTCTTTCAATAAGCAAGTTAAATCCCATGCAGAATTCCTGGAGGTGCCATGTTTCATGTATTAAAGTGGGTTGAGTCCCAGTCTTGGTTCCCAGCTATCAGTTCCCAGCAGCAATGAGCAAACTGCTGGATGATGTGGCAAAAGCACTGCCTCTGGTTTGAAGTAGCTCTGTGCACTGGATAAGGATCACAGCTGGTCAAATACTGAAACGCTGGCTTGTAAAAATTTTTCACTGAGTTTGGTTTGCTTTAAATCCCTGCTTGATGGTCATATCACTTATACACACCCAGATACCTCTAGGATATCTCTGGAACTATTTTTTAATCCCAAAAGTTTTGTGCATTTTAGCATGAATTATTGCTTATTCAAAAAATATCTACTGAAGTATGTTATTCCTTATTAACCACAGGAAGCAAAACTGATAACAGATTGTATAACACACTATGTACGTGCAGGGGCAACTAACCAAGGCCTGTCACCTCTGAAGCAGCAGCACACACCCCAAAAATTCTCCACTGTAACCGTGGTGCACCTATTTCTGTGTTCGAAAGTTATTTCCCACCAGTCTGGACTATTCTGCGGAATAATTAATTAATACAAAAGAAAGAGCCGTGTTATTAAATAAGGTTATTTGTAAACAGTAAACCGATTCATCAGAAATGGAGATACAGTACTTGCTCCCTAGTGTTTCAACTGGGATTTAACCTGAACCTGTGGGTGCAACCCTTTCCATCTAACTGAGGTTATTTAAGAGTGAAAAATCAGCTTTAGACTGTTCTCAGATTTTGTGGACACAGAAAGGCAAACAAATCTCTTTGGATTATTTAATGCCACTGCAAAATGAGACAGTCGAATCTCAGTTTTTCACTAGGAAACTTGCAATTCACCAAATCAAGCTGGACCAAATCTCCTGCAACTACAACCCGCAGGGGCTCTGCTAGAATGAGTGTAAATACATCCATTCCAACACAGATTTGAACTATCAACCTTAAATTTAGTTTGAGAATTCAAATGTTTCACGGCATGGGATGTTTTTAGGTTTTTAATCCATAGTCTTTTCACTGCCACAGTACCTGTATTGGTTGTCCATTGCACTGAAAAGTTACTGAAAAAAACCCAGAAAGTAGTAGAATAACTTACTGAGCCCTAGGTATGGCAGCTACAGGACAATGCACAGAAACTGCTCTTCTGCAACCCACAGTAAAGCTGCTGTTAAGAAAATGGAAATTATTCTTGCTACTGCAATCTTAGACATCACTTGCCATAGCAGGACGAAAAAATTTTCAGAGACAAGCCTGGTCTTTGAAGTGATAGGATCTTTTTCAGCTTTCCTTTGGAACACAGGGGGACATTAGAAGCTCAGATAACATCATTTCCACTGGAAGTGTCTGATAAAGATTGGTGTGTTTGCAACAGGGCAGAACATTGCTTTCAGACACAGCTTCTCATTTCAAGTCAATCTCAATCTTGCATTTTCTTTTCTGTGCGCTCAGAAATCTGTTTATAGCTCTTCTGTGATGTCCAGTGCAAAGCAACAACTCTGGGTCAGTTCCTCAGGTAGCATAAATCGATGTGGCTGTACTGACTTCAGTATTGCCATCAAATGTAGCTGAAGGTTCGGCTCTGCTGGCATTTAATTTGGGCATTTGAAACACAAATACGTGCACAAACACTGAGAGCCCTTAAATGTTTCTATATATGGGGAAAAGTACTCACTTTACCAGAAACTAACAGTCCTTCAGCTTTCAGCTCTTTCTAAATAACTCAGACAAGCAAATCAATCAACACACTATTTTCCAAGCTTACAACAAAGTGCAGTAGATTTTTTTTCCTCATGGTATACGTGTGTATCTGAGGCAAAACGTAAATAACATAAAAGTTCCAGTTAATATAGCTCTGAGCAGGAACACATTTTTTTCCTTTTATGTATGATTTTCATGGCTACATTCAGGCAGTGGTTATTAATTTCTTTTTTCTCAGTTCAGCAGGGCTGTCTGCAGGTGACACACAGAGCAAGTGTATAATCTGGAGTTCATGATAGGGAAGCCACGCGAATGAAACAACACCTGTTTACAAGAGAGTAGAAGATTTTAATCCTGAATTTCTCACATGTTACTCCTCCAGTTCCCTGTCTGCAGCTTTTGTGGTGTCTGGTCTGGGGGATGATCACAAACCCATCACATACTAAGATCATCCAGTTTTGATAAAGCCAGAGCAAAGGCTTGTCAGGGCATGCAGCTGGGAGGCATTAGGGCAGTGATAGCTGGGGCCTTGCCACTGATCCCAGTAATGGGTACATGAGAAGAGCCAGGGGAGCCATTTGCCATCTAAAATAAGACAGGCTACAGCAAAGACAATAATCCAGAGTGTCAGTGCTGAAGTGACTGTACTGTTCCCTGTCACCCCAACCCACTTTGTGCCTATGCTTCAGAGGACATAATGAGGCACCCAAATCTAAGCTTTCTGCAAAAGGGTCTGGGATTGGGGAACGAGGCACCTTTTTGTCCTGATCCCCAATGCCAGCCATCCACACAAGGCTGATAGGCCAGTTTGCTATAGTGTCAAATCCTCCTGAGATGGTCAGGTTTCCTCTCTTCTCAGCCTTTCTATGAAAAACAAGCAGCAAAGCCAATGGTTCATTTTTCCTAACTGAATGCCATCCTTAGACTGGAGTCCTGATCCAAAAATTTCACTGCCTTTTTAGCCTTGAAATCTTAGGTTTCCTGACTACAAAAAAGAATAGGACACCAAGCAGCAGGACACTGCTGTATCTGAAGAGCATGGATGATGAAGCCTTTGCTGCCTGAGAAGCAAATTTATTAGGAAGATAAAGGGAGGCCATGATAGATTAAATGTTGCTGAGAGATGAAGTAGATATCCTTAAGGGTGTGAGCAATTTCTTCATCCCAGGAAATGGAGGACCTGTAATATTCCAGAGTCCATACTTTCCTTGAGGGGAATAGAAATGCTTAAGAAAAAGCCCTCACTGTAGTAGAGAAGATAATAAGGCAATTAAAGCTCTCAGTACTATTAAAAAGTTGACAAAGCACCAGGATTAGATGAAATACATCACTGAAATCAGTGTGGAAAGAGCAAATAAAATCGAAGAGCCTTTGGAGAAGAATTTTGATTGCTTACTAATGGCAATGTTAGTACCAGAGGATAAGGTAATTTCAGTACAGAAGGAAGGACCAAGGTTAAAAATGGGCACATTTCACCTGAATTTCAGGAAATTAGTCAATAATGTATCTCAAGATGAATTGATTTGAAAGGTCAGGCAGGATGGTGACATTGCTGCAAGTGGGAAAATTAGCAAAACTGGTCAGAAATTGCCCTTTGGCTGGCAGCCAAAGGTTCTAATAAGGTACTGTAGCCTTAAGAGAATGCGATTTCTATTATCAAAATTCATAAATAAGCCATCCTCTCTGGCCACATTCTTTACATTCCAAATACTCTATAAAAAAAAAGGTTATCTGCATTCATCACTGTACCCTCACCAAGCCTGCAAAGGACACAAGTCTGGCTGATGCACCAGAAGGTCTCGCTGCCATGCAGTGGAACTTCAGCAGGCTGGAGAAATGGACTGACAGGAAACTCATTAAGCCCAAAAAGGAGAATTGCAAAGTTCTGCTCCTGAGAAGGAACAAACCTATGCACTAATAAGTACATACTGGGAGCAATACAGCTGGAAAACAGCTTGACAGAAAGTCCTGGATGTCCCAGTGGACACCAAGTTAAGGTGTTAGGTTATGGAGCAATGACGTGCATTTGACATAAAGAAGGTTAATGGTATCATGGGTTGCAGTAGGCAGAGCTTTGTCAGCAGGTCAAGGAAGGGGGTTCTTCCCCTTATTTCAGCACTGGTGAGGTCACACCAGGAACCCTGTGTTTATTCTGGGCTCCTCAGTACAAGAGAGACATGGACATACTGGAAAGAGTCCTAAGAAGGACTCCAGAGCATCTGGGGCATCTCTCCTCTGAGAAGAGCCTGAGGGAGCTGAGACTTTTCAACTGGAGAAGAGAATGTTCAGGGAGATCTTTTAAATGTCCCTAAAATAAAAAGCAAAACCAAAAGAAATACCTGATGGGAGAGTACAAAGAGGTTTGATCCAGGCTTTTTTCAGTGCTATCTAGTGACAGGACCAGAGGAAAAGGGCACAAGCTGAAATACAAGGAGACTCTGTCTGAGCATCAGGAAATACTTTTTTACTGTGATGGTGAGTAGTGGAACGGGTTGCCCAGAAAGGGGTTGTGGAGCCTCCCAACTCAGACTTATTCAAATGCCATCTGGACACAGTCCTGGACAACCTGCCCTAGGGGACCCTGCCTGAGCAGGGTGGTGGTTGGACCAGATGACTCCAGAGGTTCCTTATAGCTGTAACCTCTCTATGATCCTGTGACCTGTGTTTTCTGGCTGTTTTACATTATCTGAATATCCAACTATATCAGGAAATAGCCTGCCTGAGAGCAGAAAAAAGGAGATAAGGTTTATTAGATATGGTTCCGTCTCTGTACTTGGTGTTCCTCAGAAAAAATATGGGGTCCTTCTTCCATCCAGTGATTCAGCATTGTCCCATTTTAGCGTATGCTGATTAAAATATAAATAAAAACTAGATTGTCATCCACTTCAATAGACTCTGGCATTAAGTTTCTTTTTGGGCTTTGAGCTCAGTGGGAGAAGAAAAATCACAAAGGATCTCACAGGTAAGACTTCTGTCTCTTTTACCCTCAAAAGCAGCAGTGTCTAATGAAGTGCCTCCCACTGTTGAAGCTGTTTGATTTTCTGATCTGATGCAAAATCATCAGGTCAGCCATAGGACAGCTAAAAGAATTGATTTCTAATGCATGAAAGAGTCCCAAATATGTATTCGTCTAAATAACTGAAAATTGTTCCTGTTCCAATCTTAGCTAAAAAAAAAAAAAAGGCACAATGTTTTCTAAGAAAATACAGCCTTAGACTTTTTCATGATAATAAGTACTGAAAAGTAATTAACAATTCCATTAATCAAAAGTTGCTTTCCAAATTAAAAGTGATCATTTCAATTTCCCAAACTCTGAAGAAAAAAATTTATGACTGGAAAACAAAACACAGGGTATTTAGAGATCTTGGCATATGGATATTACAGGATTGTTTCCATATTTAGACTCATCTTTTCATATTTTGAACAGTGCTGGAAAGAAGATGTATGATTATTACCTGCAAATGTTATTTTCTAGAGATAGAAAGAGCAATGTAGAGATATAATTAAAAGTTGTGGAATTCAGATAATCATAAAAATCCTGAATAGCAAAGACCAAATGGGTTCTGTGGAATACCCACTAAAAAAGAAACATTTGAGGAATGAACATATATTATGTCAAAAATTAAATTCTATTCTACATGGGAACCTTTTTCCACTGACAAAGGAATGAATTCGATGGCTTAATGAGATTTTCCATCTCTAATGTTTATGATTCAGCATATTAAATATGACCTAATTTCTATGATATACGGTGCATACAGGAGGCATATGAGATCCTGGAAGAAAAAAAAATCAATTGATTGGTGGCAATGTACTACTTAAGGGACAGTGAAATTTAATCTGAGGATCATCAAGGTGTCACAGAGAGAAATGTGACTTCCTGAATTTTGACAGCCACCTTTGCCATATTACAACACCACCTTTTCCTGTTCATCGGTGCAATGATGAATAACTTCTCTGTGCACATTATCAAGCTGAAGTTTTCCATTTCCAGAAAGTCTAGCTAAATTATGTGCATGGTTACACAGGTGCAGGCGGGTCCCTGCACTGGAAGGCAGGCACCCATGGCCCTCCTTTTCTCATTTATTCCTCTAGTCAGAGAGCAGCTCTGAATATTCTTATGAAAAGCACTGGAGGCAGCAATCAGAGGCAGTGCCCAAGAAAGGCGTTCATCTCAAAATGGTCCATCACAGGAACCACGGAGGCAGGGAGCACAGAAACAAGGAGGAAATTGGACTGAAGAGTCTGTGCCCTCACTTTCCCAAACGAAACAGAGGTGATGTTCACTTCTGGAGCAGGGAGTCCTCTGAGGGGATGTGTGATACTGAAGACCTTGCAAGGCAAGCAGTTTGCCCCCACAGCCTGCTCCATCCTCCTGTTAACCTGTGGAGCACACTGGAATGGGTTGGAGGAGATGCAATTCCGTTGCCGAAGGCTACTTGGGATAATTGCACTCTTGATGTCCGGCTGATGAAGCTTGCACAGGATGGTACGAGAACAGTGAACTGGCCCCCTTGCTCTAGGACACAATCAATACTAAATTAGCCTTTAATTACAAGTCTTTTAATTATTCAGTGTTGACTTATGGTATGAAGCAGCAGCTGTAAATCTTTCTAAAGCAAAAGCTTTGATTCCTGGTATTCTGTCATTATCTCCTATACTATCCTTGTGCAGGAAAATATAAGAACTCTATTGACATAATTTCATAATTTTTACAAGACTGATCTTAGGATCCATGCTGCTGCTCAGCAAGGGCAATAATAAATTTTAAAGCCTCTGGCTGTTCTTAGGTGGCACTACCAAGCAGAAAGTGATTTGCCTGAAGTTTGATAGATCTTAATCGATTTCACTGTAGCAAGAAATAATTTTTATCTCCAGTTCATGAAAAAAATCTGCACCAAATTACTCTGAAAGTAGGTATAAGGAACTACAGCATAGTTCCAACATAATAGAGTCCCGAGCCTAAATCTACATCTACCTAGACTAGATATGAAAATCCTTGCTTTCTAAAAGAAAGTGTGGTTTGGTCTTCGTTGCAAATGTACGCAAAAAGATATGTTTATGTGACAGAAATATCTATAATACATTTAATATCTAAATCTACTTATATATCTACAGAGAGAGACATGTCTGTTTTATCCTGGCTGTTTACTTTTTATAAAAGTAGTACAGCCCTTTCCGCTTTTCTCATGCATTGCAAAAAAAGGTAAAGCAATTGAGAAAGTGAACCTTGTGACATTTGCAACAAAATTTAACAATGAATCTGAAAAGAGTTTTCTACGAGTTCTAAATGGCATAAATTTCAAAGAGCAGTGGTCTTCTCTGTGCAAATGGTTTCTTAAATCAGTATTTCTGCACTGAAACTGCTACAGCTGACTTGGGATGCTGGCTTCCCAAAACAGAGAAGGGGATGCATCCTCTTGCTCTTGCAGAATTACACCCCTGGCTAGTATGTACATCTCACTTAAAAATGTGAAAGATTTTACAGGTTTGGAGACCTGTGGCTCCTCCGTAGCTCACCTACCTACCTGTCAAGTCTGACCACGTATCCTCTGACAATGAACATGGAAAAGACAAAGTAGCTGAGCTGCAAGATTCAGCAGTTGTATCCTCTATGTAGCTGGTCTGGTTTTACAATTCGCTGGCATTTACAAGGATGATTGCTCTTCTCTGCTCATAATAGTAGTCTATTATTTCTCACATGCTATAAAGAAAGAAGTTTCTGGAAAAAGCATCCGTAAATAAATCCTTCTGCCAAAAGTTTATAAATTGTGTATATCCCAGCAGCAGCAGTTCAAGCATTAATGACTTAGCCTTTCTTAATCACTTTTTTAATTACAAAACCCAGACAGAGCTTATTATCAACAAATTACTTCATATAATGTCATTGTTCCTTCTCAAATAAGATCATGTTGAATGTGTTAAAAATGTATAAATAAAGCCAACACCAAACATTTGCATAACTTAAATTTATTCAACACTCGTCTATTACGGGTGTCTTCAAAGCAGTGATTTTTAGGTTGTTTTTCCATCTTGTCCTGTATTATCTTTTGTGCTCCAACATGGAGTTTCATCCCACTGAAGGCAGGGGCATAAAGTGGTAATCCGTTGGTGCATTCTTTGCTGTGTCTCATTAAAACTGACAAGAAATAATTACTTCATACTTGTTCTCATTAACAGCTAAAATTGTCTTCCACTTTCTTATATTAGTTATAATTTACATTTAGCACTAAATCCATTAACTGGTGTCAAGTCCTCAGGTCAGAAGTCTCATTTTCCAACTTCTTGACTCTTTTCCCCCACCTCAGGAGAGCAGTCCCTACTTCCATACAGCAAGGGGTGCTGGCAGCAACATCACTGTGTGATGCTCTCATACAGGCTCAATGGTATCAGCAATAACGGGAAAATGAATGATCATCTCTACCTCCCAAAGTAATCCATATTTGCTGTCCTGTTAGACTTTGCTTCATTATTACCATAAGGGTGATATACGGGCAGTGATTAGAAGCCCAAGGAACTCAGGTCAGCTTTTTCCATTTGGTACCATGTCAGCTCTGTTGAAGCATGTTAATGCCCAATTCACATCCTTAAAAATACAGAGTTGTAGAGAAAGCGATGGGAAACGCAGTAGTGTTGGTATAATATGGCCCTGAAATTAAGTCCTGGAGGAAATTTATATTTGCATGGTATGAGAAGACTGAAAATTCAACCTAGACAGTACATTTTATGCTCCCCCCCAGACTTTGTTGAATTGCAGTGGTACAGCTAAAGTTAAAACAGACAAATTTCAGACTCTGCAGATGAAAGAAGGACAGAGCAATAGACTGCTCTGTAAAACTCGAGATAAAACTAAACTGATGGCATAGACTTGTAACAGTAACAAGGATTTTTCAAAGGCACACTTCAGTGCATGAGACTGAGAGTTTTACGAAACTGCAATAAATCTCTTTGAAGAGGAGAAGACAGTAATAGTCTTGTATTTAAGGCCACAACAAGGAATTCCTGGCAAACTTTCACTTTATACTGCTATTTTTTTCAATGGGACTTGGCTGTGTTTCAGTCATGATCAGAGAGGGCCCAGAAATCTTTGAGATATTAGAAGAAGTGCAAGTTTAAGAGATCTCTAAGCTCACTGTAATTCTTTGTCAGCAGACTCACATCTCTTTATCAAGATTGAGAAAGGAAAAACCATAGTATTTGGTGCTGTTTCTTTTTTTTTCTCTCTGACAGCCTAAAATTATTCAGAAAGCTGCCATTTAAGAAAAATAAAGGGCTCAGAAAGGAAAATTTCAGATATTATCTTGATTTAAACTGCACCAAGATAGCTTCAGGTTTAAGTGCTCATGAAGAGCTATAAATTTCATCATCCTTATTTTTCCTGTGCCATGACAAAAGAGAAGGAGCTGAGAGCTGCACAATAGCAATGCTCAGCACTCCTACCCCTTCTGCATTCCCCTGTTTGGTTGTGAACACACTGCTCTGTGCAGATACTGACCAGTTTGAAATGTTTTCCCTTCCTCCCTGTCCCCCCCAAACCCCTCTCCTGCAACCAGGAGGGATCTCTGTGGGCACTTGCGTTCACCCTTGGTTTTGGGGCAGGGAAGCCTTGTGGAAGCCCATCCCAGTGGCACCTAGTAGGTGCTGAAGGCTGGATATTGGGCTAAGTTTCTAGACCTTCTTCTCATGCAAGAAAGGGGATTTTGGTTGTTTTCAGTCCGCTGCTCAACTGCTGTTTCAGTTCTGCTGGTGGGCTCTTTTCAGTGGCTCTACTACCTCCTATGGCACACAGGAATGAATAGGATTGCTTGCCAGCTGGCAGCCCAGGGAATCAGCAGCAATTGCCAGCAGCTCTACTGCCCCAGTTAGTTGTGGGTGTCTGCAAGATGAGCCTCAGGTTTCTGCTTCTACCTTCTCCTCATGTCCCCGGGTCCCTGAGACGGACTGTGAGAGGATGAAGAATCAGCCTTAAATGTCTCATTGGGACTAATGGGTGAATTTTTAAGCTAGCTCCCCTGTGAGTTTAGCACAAAAAAATACCAGCAGAAAAAAAAGAGTTGCTATGTACGGGGTATTTATATAAGCAGACTGTATGCAAGGAGGCTGCTTTAAGAAGACTGTTTACTGAGCTGACATCATTGCAGTCTGTTCCCCACACTCTCCTGTCTGTGTCCAGTGCTTCCCCATCTGCCCCAGGAACAGGCATGGCCTGGGGCACAGCATGATCCCTTGTCCTTGTGCTGGCCCTCTGTGGCAGCTGGAGCACCCGGGGCACTGTGTGTCCAGACATGGCACCGAGCAGCTGCTCAGTGTTTTCCAGGGACTTTTCCAAACCTCTGAGCATTTTAATGTCTGCACAGTACACCCCATCTTTTAAACCACTGTGTGTCTTCCCAGCCAGAGGCTATTTTGCATCTTTGCCTCTTTGCCTCGTGCTCTAAGGCTGTGAATCTGTTATACCTCTAACCAGCAGACCCTGGCTCCTTTGTGCTTTGATTTTGCTCTGGAGACTTCTTGTTTGATCCCAGTGCAGGGTCCAGTTTTCTACTGCAAAGCCATCTTTTTCGTTGCCCCAGCTGCACATGTTGCTCAGGAAGTTGATCCAGCCAGTCCATTTTGGAAATTCTTCACTTCCTCCCAATGAGCTTTCAAACAGCCAGAGGAAAATGAGCATTTACAGAACACCTTTGCACCCAAATTCTTTCCGATGAACGAAATGGCCAGTTGGAGGTGAATGGCCAGGTGTCATTAGACAGATAGCCAGGCAAAATTGCAAACAACCAGATTTTTCCCCAAACACTCCATGTAAAATGTAAATACAAGAAGGTAAAAGATAATTAATTACTTTTTAACTTAAAGGTTTTTTTTTTTCCTTGCACAGTGTCAGTATTTGTTATCTCTCTTTTTCATTTTGAATCACAGGCTTTGTCAGTTTGCAGATAAGATTTCATTTTAAAGTTTGAAGGTTTTAATGTGATATGTGAAAAAAAAAAAAGAAAGCTTTTGATTGTAATCTCTAGGGTCAAATAAAAAGAAAGAAAAAAAAAGATCAAAATGCTGCCATTGTAAAAACTTGTCAGAGATTTAACTGTGACATTCGGGCATATCATTAAAATTTGCTTTACAACTGCTGCTATTGTACTTCCATGCATTAGTGTGAAAGAAGTTGAAAGAAATATCTTTACTTTTTCCTGAGAAAATTAGCTTTCATTCCCCCCATATAAACAAATGTTGAATTTTATTTTTTCTCCTTGCTGTTTTTTCTCCTTGCTGTTGGTTTGTCAAACAGTTGATGTAAACATACTTAAGCCTCAGGGGCTGCCCCCCTATTAATTGGAGAAATACAGGCCAGATTAGAGGAGCTCATATGCCCTCATGGCATGGGTGGTGGCAAAGCCGATTTGAGGTTCCCTATACAAGACTCAGGACAGGTTGTTCTGGTCCCATGGCAGAGTGATAAGCTCAAGCTTTGCAGACAAAAATTTGCATCTGAATGCATCTGGCCACATCGAAAGCTTAATTCTCCTTCAGATTTCCCCCCACAGGCTCTCTGGGAGATGGTGCAGCAGCAGTGAGTTAACCACGGCTTTTGTGTCTGTGGGAGCTCCCTCTGGGTTTTTGGGTTATGCTCATAGGAGGTGGTTGTTTATGCTCACGGGCCCTCCTCTGCCACAGGAAGTCTGCTGAGGTGGGGTCTGGCACTTGCAGAGGTTTCTCTGCTGTCCTCCTGGAGATATGAGGGGTTTCCCTGCAGCTGGGCAGACGGACACCTCCTTCCTTAGCATGGGAAGGTTTCCACATGGTCCTTATGAGACACTGACAAATCCCCCCAGGCCACCTCCTCAACACCACAAGCAACCTTGTGCCTCTGCCCTCACTTGTTTTGTCTTTTTTTTTCATCTTCCTCCCTCTGAGACTTATGTACACAGTTTTATGTCCAATTTGTGCTTCCCCATAGTAAAATTTAGTGGAAAAAAGGTGAATGAGGGAAGACATGAACAAATACACAAGGGGAAAAAAAAAATGCTCCTCTTTTAAGATGGTACAAAATATTTTAAAGAAACAGGATTTCATTGTGATGCTCAAAAAACAAATGTGATTTCTTAATTCTTGGGTTTTGTGTTGTGGAAGCTCTTTTTTCACTTTTCAACCATAGCAAATTGTAGGTAACACCAGAATACTCCTTGACGTTTCTGAGGTAAATTTCACACAGATGAATTCCGTGTTATAACTCAAAATATCCCTCTACATTAATGATAGAGTCAGTCTCTGTTTATTACACTATAACTGGTGCAGCATAAATAAATAAAATCATACAGAATAGTCAATTCTGCTGGCCCAGCATCATGTATCAATTTGCACTAATAAGTTAATTTCCATAATTGTTATTCAGGACTAACATAATTTGAAAGAAGAGAGGTCGTAATGGTCATGATGCCCTGAGAGGATTTTGCCTTGCTGAAGTCAACACATTGAAGCCTCTGAAGGATTCTGGAGAGAATAATGCCCATAACCCAATCATTCAGTTAATGTTATTACTAATTTATTTGTTTTCCATCAGCGAGATACCCAGTGACCTCCAAAACAAGACTGTGCCTTTGACACACAGACATATTTGCTCATCCTGAGTCTTTAAAATCCAATGGTAAATCTTCCGGTAAATCTTCCAGTAGACCTTCAAAAGCACTGCACGCATTTGTCTCCTCTGTTTTTTTTTTTTTTAAATAAGCTGGAGCACAGCAACAGGGAGTGCTCTTTGTGCCTAGTAAAGCAAATAAAACTCCTTGAACTCCCTTTTGTCCCTCTTGCTGAAATCCTTTCAATTTGGCAACATTTGGTCAATTGAAGGGACTGAGGTGTGATGCTGCTCAAATAGAAGGCCCTGTTGAGCTAACTCAAGCAACACTAACATTTTTACAAAAAAAAAAGACATATTTCATAGGGAATTTCTGGTGAAACTGCTATACATCAGATTAGGATGTCATATGCTACATTTTATTTTGTCACTTAAAATTAAATGCATTTGTAATATGTAGAGTACTAAAATAAAATCAGGATTTAATCCATTTTAGAAACATGTTCTATTACAGGAAGAAATGTGCATGGCAAACCCAGAATGTTATAGTGCATTTGCAATAAATATCAATGACATTCGTTGGTGGTTTTATTTTTGCCTGTTCGTCATATGTGAGACACTGACCTTTCTAAATATTCTCCACAGACAATCTGATCCTTAATACAATGGTGAAATATTATTGTAATTATCATTTGTACAACTATGGTAGATGTTGCAGAAGATGTTTTGGTTAAAAATGAATAAATAGATTAGTAGATTGGACTACTACATTACAGTTTACTGTGAAATTTTCAGGAATAAAGAACTGCTTTCCTTGTTTTGCTTGCTGTTCAAAAGGTAGAAAGAAGTGAGATGAAAAGTAAATTAAAATCACTTTATTTAAAGGTCATTTCTAGTGGAAACAAAACCTAAAATATCACTTATAATAAAATTTTTAAAAAAACCTATAAAGCCTAAAAAGCCTAAAATAATTGCCTAATTAGGCATTATTCACAGAATTTTCTAATATCCTTCCCCTAAATAGAAAAATTTCCTTAGTGTAAACAAAAAATCACAGAACATGTCAACTAAACTGAACTTGAAATTTCAGTTTGAATTAAAGCTTTAATCTAAATTTTCCATCCTCTTTCCTTTGATGCCTGATACTCCAAAGTTACTAGAACAGGAAGGCTGAAAGCAAAATAAGTGCAAGCAACAACAGTCTTACAATATTTGTCTTGCTGGTGAGTTTGGAAATGCCAACAGGAAATACTGATCCTTGCAGTTAAGAGCGTGTGAAAAAGAAATGTAAGGATCTCTTAGGACTAAAGGAAAGCCTCAGAGATGTCCTTCCACAGCGGACATCCTCACTCTTCTTACTGCTTCTCACTCACCAGACAAGAAATGTCCATGTCCCCACCCGGATCTACAGGGGGACCTTCCTCCATGACATGGCAGCCAGACTAGAGAAGGTGGCCATGTCACCTCTGCACGGCCCAAGGGGGTAATTGGGAGGTTAACTGATTAATGACATTCAAATCTGCACCCACCCTTGGGGTATGGCTTTGAAGCTCTCTCTAACTACAAGGAAAGCATTGCTTAAGTCGAGCAGAAAAGTCATGTTGAGAGACCTGCATCTATAACTGGAAAAAAGACACCTTGATCTAATTGTTTTGTTAAGTTTCCACGGCCAGTTGGTGGTGGAACCACCACAATTGTAACCACCCATAAAATACATTACCTGTGGCATAATTGTTGCCACCATGTGTGTAGGTCTTGGTGGGTACAAGGTAACCCCAGTACCAGTGGCAGCCCTTTGGATATTACAAAGTCATACAAACTAAGAGCGAGCCGTGGTGCATTTTGATTTTAGGAGAGATGTCCAGACACAGAGTGGCCACTGAAGTATGATTTCTCTGTATCCAGACTCCATCTTGTGTCCCCCAAGAAAAGACTTATGGAAGAAAAGAGGACCCATTTGGATGGCACTAGTCCTAAAGTGCATCTTCATCTTTATAAAAAGTCATAAAAAAATTTTCCCATTTTGTTTTAAGAGACACTAACCCAGCCTTATCCATGACTTCACTTGGACTTCAGTACAGAAACTGAGAGAAGAGTTGGCATGAAAACTTAGTTTCTCAGCAATTAATTCCTCTATTTTTCCAGTCAGCAATTATATTTCATACAAAGAACTGGAGAAAAAAGGACAAGGCAAGGGGTTAACTTTAATATAGGCTTCGACTTCTCCATTTTTGTAGGTACAATTTATAGCTTTCTAATAGTAGCTTAATTTACTAAAAGCATGGGGCAGCTTGGGCTCAAGGACACAGTTGTTTGTGTTTCTTGCTTTCCTCTGGCAGTGCACTGTCTTACTCCCAGCTCTCCTCAGCCTAGGTTTGGAAAGGAAGACCATAGAAAAAAGAGAACTACTGATGTTAAAAGCACCCAACTTGCCATTCAGAGCCTTTTGTTGTTCACATACGTGCCTGGTTCCTGCTTGTGGTTCTGGGAGTCACGTTTCTCTAAATTGATGGCAAAATGGACTCATTTGAAAAAAACATCTGAATATGGATTTTTTTCTTTTAGCAGTCTCTTCTCATTAAATATTTCTTTGCTTTCATCTACAACAAGCATAACAAGATAATTCTATTTACCATCTCTCACCAAGAAAAGTAATTAGAATGCAAGGTAATTTCCATAAAATGCATTATGACTTTAATATCAGTAAAAGCCACTTAAATATTAAATGCACAGAAAAAATATTAGCTAAATTATCATAGAATAATATGATCAGGTTACTTTAGAAGAAAAAAAGTGATAGATGTGTTTTAATAAACTGTGCAAAATTATATGCATCATATTCTTGCTTCCTGTCAATTTTATTTAGAGTTAAATGCCATTGTGATAATTAGTTGGGTTTTACTGTGTTCATTAAAAGCTTTTCTAATGATCACATAAAGAAATAAGTGAAATTAATTCCTTTCTTCAAACTCAAAGAAATTCATCAAATGAATAAACAAAAAGCTTTTGCTGAGGCACAGACTCAATATCGTAGAACCGCAGAATCATAGAATCACGGAATGGTTTGGGTTCGAAGGGGACATTCCAAGAAGATAAAAATGGAGTACAAACACCACACTCAATCAATGAAGGGTTGGATTTTGGATCAGTGTTAGTGTTCTTGATTTACAGACAGGAGCTGTGTGTGTGAAGGGAATAGTAGGGGATAGATTGGATCAAATTTGGTAGTCCTGATCCAAGCAAAAGTTTGAAGTTTTTTCTAGGAATCCAGGGAAGATTCCCCAGTGAAAATGAGAAGAGATCTAACTAACATTTATATTTGTTTTTCAGGATGGGCATCCCACATCTTTCAGAAATTTTCTAAGCCCCGTTTTCAATTACAGCAACACCCCCCTCCCCCCCTTCACTGTGCTAGTGAAGTCTGCTTTCATGAGTACCTAGGACTAAAAACACATTCTCAAGGAACTTTCACGTCTTACTGGCCTTAGAAAATTTATAAATGCCAAAGACAACTTCTGGCTGTGAGAAATTACACCAGAAAAAGGAATATGTGAAGAATGATGAAGCTTCAAGATGAAAAACCCACACAAATAAATTACTTCAAAATCAGAGCCATTAATTATGATTTCCATATGCAAAAAGATGGTGTTATAAGAAAATAATGTTTTTGAGATAACTTGCTGCATAAAGTCAGTGAATTAGTCCAATGACTGCAGATGCTAACATCAATGAGATCTCCTTCGCTGGGGTGAGTGAGCCTGATTCAGAGTCCATGTCATGTTAGAAGCAGCTTCTGCATTTCAAAATGGGTCAGATCTTTAGGGAATATTAAGGAAGAGAAAGTGTAAAAACAAAGTGTTAATTTCAAAAATAAGATTAACAAGGACAAGAACCAAACAACCGAGTCCTTGAACCTCGGTGCTCATACACTTGCCAAAGCTGGTGGAAAGCACCACTTCTCTAATATGCCTGTTAAACCACAGTGCTGTTTTGTTCTTCACAAAACACCTCTCTTGGTAGAACTCCAGAGAACAGACTTGTTTACAACAGCTCTGTGAACAAATTCTCCCCAAGAAGATACCAAAGTTGAGAGGCAGTTAGGATCAGAACTGAGACTAATAGGAATGGAGTTAATCATGTCACCTTAATTGAAAAGTAGTAATAAAAATAATTGAGTTTAATACATAATTTAGATCATTGCATGTTAAGTTAATGCATTCTGCTTAGGCTTTGAAAAAATATTTATTTCATGTAGAGTTAAGATTTCATTTGTTTTTATAATGGAATTCTCTCAAATTGACTTTAATAACAGTTTGTTAAATCAGATTTTGAATTGATGCACAAATTTGAAGTTCTTATGTTAATTTTTGATGCAATATACTTAGCATTTATAGCATGCTCTTAAGGTGGTTGAATTTATTTTCATGAGATTTAATAATCATTTTTGGTTTATATTACAGAAATTAAATTAGTTTTCTATGCTGTCCTGATGAGGGGCAATTTGCCTTATGACTACTTTATTTTATTTTACTTTTACTTTTAAAACAATGTATTACTTCTTGCTTTTAAGAGTGGATTTATTCTTCAGCTATTGGTCACACTTCTATAACAAAATTTATGTCTATATTTAAGGTTATTCCCAGGAAAGCAGAGAAACTCTGTTCAGTTGCATTTTCTCTGAGTGCCTTCTCTGACCCCTGTTCTTGTGGAAAAGTGATTCTGTGCAGCATTAAAGGTTTCAGCTGAATTTCCAGGAAAACAAAATGGTCAGATTAATAAAAGCACCTCCTCTCTCAGAAACCATCCACCTCTAGGTCATTCTAATTTAGTGCTGAGGGATTCCACTTGAAAAGGATTTTTTTTTTTAATTTAAAACAATTATTGAGCTATCTTGGTGAAATATCTTATGCCATTCTGCAGTTAGATGCTCTGTTCAAGGAACTTTTCAGAGCCCATGACAACTTTAAGCAGTTTAAGTGCATACATAACTGCAGAGCTCATGTGTAAACAGGGTTTTAAAACCAGATACAGGCTTTGAACAACAGCCTGGAAGCTCAAGAATGACATTTGTAATTCCAGATCTGATGCTTCTTGACTTTGCTTGAAAGATATGTCCCCTTTCATCTTGCATTCCCAGCACTGGAAAAGGTGAGTCTCCTCTATGGCACCAGAGTAAAGTGGGGCTTAGCCAAAAAATGCTCCAAGGTATATTTGAGACCCTTAATGGGTAATTAAGATATAGATGAAAAATTAACATTATCACCATTACCAAGCACACATGGACCTTCCTGCAATGTTTCAAAGGACGCTGTTATAACCTCTTATTCTTAACTGCAGTAGAGCTCCACCCTGTCATTTCCACAACGCCATTCCAGACCTTTTTCTACACTGATCTAGTTTTCAAGATCCATTTTTCTCTTTCAGTCTTCCAGTTGGCTTTTTCAAGCAGCTGGATTCTGCAGCAGCAGCAGTTCCTTCAGGGTTTCAGCTGCCAGGTGATGGGAGATGTGGAACACATGACCTGATAAGGTGTGAGCGGCACCTTCTGTAACTGATGCTTGATTGAAAGTGGGGCGTTCAGATTTCCACCCTGTTAAAGGGAATCAGATCTCAGCAGATTGACCTCAGGGAAAACTCTGACCACATTCTGCAAGAACCACGTGCTTTATTAATTACTAGGAACACATTTCCTTATGACAGAAGTACAGTGTCCAAAAGCAGTCCCTTGCAAAAAAAATCTTGCAAGGGCACAAGCACCTTTATGCAGCTCTGGTAGTACCTGCCTGAGGGCACCACCTGCTTCTGGTAAGCCCATTCACCTGTCCCCTTCTCAGTCCTCATGCAATTCAGCTGCTCTGTGTATCTGTCTCCCCCGTGTGCCAGCAGCCATCATCAGTACTCTTGATCTGTTTGGACATGTCTTTGTGCTTCCTGCTGCTGCTGTAGCATTACCACTCATGGATAAACAGGAGCCATATTCCACCACTGGTGTCTTTTATTTTCTTATTTTCATTAATGTTGTAGTTTCCCAAGCAAGAGGGCTGGGAGAAATGAGCCACTAGGCCAGTAATTCCATCCCTGAACCTCACGGTAATATGCCTTAAACCGTACTTTCTTGTGGTTTGTCCCAAGTCATTTGCCAGGACTCAAATGATGGAGCTCCTGCAAATTCCCTTGGGAGATGATGCCACAGGAAAACAGAAAGGATTCTATTGATATTCAACAGACCTTTTCCTTTTGTTAATTTAATACCATTACTCCATATTCCACCATAGCCATTTCCCCCCACTCCATTGCGCTTCCTTCTTCAAAACACTTCCAGACATTTATGATCCCTTTTAATCATCTCTTAGTAAAGATTTTGCTTGTTTTTAGGGCTCTTCCCCCCTTGCATTCTGTCTGAATCCAGCCCCTCAGGGTCACACTCATCTTTTCATCCATAATTGAAAAGACAACCACTCTATACAGTAATGGGAGATTTTTTTTTCTTTTCCTCCTCAGCTCACGCAAGCTATACAGATACTCACTCATCTCTTCAGGCTCTAAGACATATTGCACCACTGAATTTTAAGCAAATCTACCAGACAAGATCAATGAGCTATTCTGCTTTATAATCTAGGGCATATATTGGCCATCCCTTTGTACACATTTTTACCTTTCCAGCTCTTCAGCAAAATGTAAACCTATCCAACGTCAAAAAGTAAAAATGAACAGCTAGATTCTCCTTTTATTTATAGAAGGGCTTTCCCCACTAAAACAGAGGCAGCCATTTGCACAGCAACAGCTCAGAGTATAATTTTAGCCCAGTGACTTTTACAAAGGCGTCTTTTCCCTTATTCACAAAAGGCAGCATTATTCCAAATCAGAGCACCAGTAGAAGGCATGTGCACCACTTACACTCCGCTTGAACACCCTGAAATGAAACACTGTGGACTGTAGTGTTGCAGGAGCACTGCGAGACATCCAGGAAAATTTTACCCACGTGGCACTGTACCATCAATTCGTCCCCAAGAATTGGGTTCTGTATGGGGTTACCTCTGTGGATCCTAGTAGATCCATCATTTTGTAGGATAAAAGGCTGATGTGCAAAAGGCAAAGGAAATTCTCTCCTAAAAAAACCTTTTCTGAAAGAAGTGGGGTTTTGGAAGGGGAAGTATCTTTTCTTTCAGGTGCACTGCAATGTTGGCCACATTCAGACCTGGCTGTCTGCTGGCTGAGGGAGTCAGACTGCACTGAGTATTCTGCTGGCTGAGGGAGTCAGACTGCACTGAGTATTTCACATTTGCTGTGGGCCGAGGATGTGCATTGGTACCAGGGGTCAGGTGGAGATTATAACTGCAGGCACAACACTGATTTCTTGTGGCAGGATGATTCTACCCAGATAAAGCCTAGAATCTGGTCAGAGAAATGCAAACAATGCAAGCTACCTGTGGTGAGTCACTGCTGGTGCCATGGTGCTATTTTGGTGTTGAATTGTGCTAAAACCAGCCCAGTTCACCAAACTTCAAAAACACATCCTGCTTTTTGAAGCAAGATTTGACAGATTAGCTACTAGCTGGCCTAGAAATTTGTGACTAGCAGTTAATCACTTTATACTGTAAAAGTCCAGTCCACTCTCATATGTTCAGTTTCTGCTAACATAACCCTTCTTCAGGTTGTAGATTCTTCCCTTGTGTGGGAAGGATACTCCTCAAGGCTGAAAGAAAGAGATGTCCCCACCAGTGTTGGTATGGGTGAGTTACATCAAATCTCTACTTAATTATTTCTTCCTTTTTTTTGCTAGTTTTCATATAATTGCTTCAATAATTGCTTTAATTACAGTGCACTATCTTATTTTATACTATACTACTAGTAGGTTTAGCATTTATATTGTGTAGTAAATAATTCCGATTAAAATCTTTCATCTGTTCACTCATCTATTCATCTGTTCATTTATTATAATAAATAATTCCTTCTATATGAATATATCTGATTTACCATCATTAAAGGCTGCAGAGCAAAGTGATTTAATCACACCTCTATAATTCCTTAAATTTAAACTGTTGATGAAATCTGACGCTAAGATAGGATCCTGCTGCACCCAGACTCTTCTCCTAGAAGGAGTTTAGAAAGCAAGGGAGTCCTTTCCACACCTCATGACTCAAGGGCAAGGCTTTTTTAATAACTTTACTTAAGCCTTCCACTCCACCCATGACACTTGTCAGCCAGGCTGAACCCTTTGTCTTAGAAAGAGTTGGATTTTGAAATGGCCTTTGGTAACATGAACAGTTGAATACATGGTTGATTATGACTATCTGTAAGAACAGACTTCTAAATTAGCATAAAAGAATTACAGTAATATGGTCATTGGTCAGTTGTAAATATACACACAAAAAAATCCATCTCAAAGACAGAAAAAATGTATAGGGCAAAGGTATCATGACACCAGTATCAAGCGGGGTCGCTTTAATTAAAAAAAAATGGTTTAGTTGAACAAAAAGCTTATTCAATTGTTCTTTTTATGCTCCATAATAACTCAATAAATATTGGTCATCTTTCTAGGAAATACTCTGCTTTAAGAGAAGGAATGAGCACCTACTCAATGATAAGGTTTTGTGAGGGGCAGAAAAGGCCTTGACTCTGTGAAAGTGTTGCTCAGCAATAAAAAAGATGGATGGATGGAAGGACGGAAGGAAGGAAGAAAGGAAGGAAGAAAGGAAGGATCTTTATTATTTTGAAAATAGCTTCCCTGTAGAGGTGAGAGAGATGCTCCACTTTTAATTTCCCAGCAGGTAACACTGCTGTGGGAGCCACATTCTGTGCTTGTCTGTCTCATGTGTGATGCAAAGTGATAGACAAAACTAGCAATAGTCATCACACATGTTAGATGGGTGCTGCAGCATGTGCCTACATTTTCCCAAGTGAGCATCTGGCTGCTGGCTACCTCTTATGTAGTAATAGAAAAAAGCAGGTATTTTATTTGTGTCTGTGGGCGTAGAGAAGGAACTCATTAGAATGTGACAAGTTTCTGGGCTGAGTGATATGGCACATGTAATCTCATTATCTCTGCTGGGGAATGGCAGGAGTATGCGTGTAAAACAAGATTTTATGTGTATAGTTCAGTCAGTGAGGACTAATGGATTGATAATGGGCTGTTTGTTGCTGTTCAGATTTTGGCTTGCATCCACAGCGGGGGTATATTGGAGCAGATCCACTGGAGCACACTGATTGATACTTATGCTAGACATAAGCTGGTGAGTGTTTAGACTTATTTTCCATTCAGTGCGCAACTTATTACTCTGTTGTCTCTAAGTTTACCCATGCACATATTACAAATATAGCCAGATGTCCTCATGATTGTTTGTATTTCTCTGAAAAATGGATGGAAAGGTCCACAAGTTCAGAGGGGAAAAAATAGGTTTGGGGGTGAACTGTGTGACAGCTAAGGAAAAAGGAAGCTAATTTTATGCAAGAGAGAAGTAAAAAGACTCCATATTTCACAGGAGAAGCCAAGAATTCCTGTAGGGCATCCCAGACTCAGTAGTCCCTGCTTTAAGGAGAAGGAATATTTAAGAGCACCACGAGAAAAATAAGGCAGGAATATGAGTTATAATGTCTTTTGTCCACATCATTGTATTTCTTGCCATGCCAAGAGTGATTTCCTTTTGTGATCATACGTCCTGTCAAGGACTTCATAAACACAAAACATCCATGTGGGAAGTCTAAAGAAAAGACAGAGTAAAATACTGGGGCCTCATGGGACCAGTCAGTCCTGACACTGACTCCTTTTCCAGTTGGGCAGCAGACTGAGAACCTTTGCTCAGGGCATATTGCTAATTCTATAGACAGACAGTGCTACAGGTTGCTACAACCACTGAGAACACAAGACCACACAGGTCCACAGTAAAAGGCTGCGTCCTCTGCATGCAAGTGAACATCCAGCTGAGCTACCTTCCCATTTGGTCAGTATCACAGATACCAATATGCCATAGGCATCATGATTTCTCTGCTGTTTCTCTGCTGTTTCCAACGAGAGAGAAGTTAGATCTCTGGCACAAACCTACAACTTTGAGCTGAAAACTAATACATGAAAATCAGAGCTCTTAAGCACCATTGGTAGTTCTGCTAAATATGACCTGAGCAGCCACAGATGTGCATGTTAGAGAAACATAATCCAAACCATAAGAGGGTGGGTCACGACTGGCCAAGTTCAGCCTTAAAAGTGTGCAGAAACTTGGCTTTCATGGTCTCCATCTCAGCATGAGACAACTGTCAGTGCAAAACACACTGAAGTCTGATCAGAGTGGTGTTGCCCACCCTAAGGAGAAGCGCTGTGCTAGCTGGCAAGGAGAACAGGATCCCAGCATCCAGAAATCCACTCCCACACAAGGACATATCTTTCACTGCTTTGTGGGTGCCTCATCTGCATCATGTGTATGTGAGGTCTCTTCCCCAGTAGCCATGGACCCACTGTGAACCCAGGGGAGGAGAAGATTTATGCTTGAGAGGTAGAGAAGAGAGATAGGAGAGAAAAGGGCTCACAGAGCCCTCTCAGCACCTTACAGACACCTTGTGGTGCTCCAGGTAGGTTTATTTCTCAATTAATGTGTTGCAAAGAGTGATATTAGCCAGGCTGATGGTATTGTCATTGCAGGCAATCCCATCAAGGCATGGCAGAAAGGAGCTGAATCATCTCCAGGCTCAGATACTCTTAGATATGTCACGTGGTTTTTTGTCCATCTGTGAAAAATGTGCCATTATAGGCTGGAAAATCTGTAGCGCTAATGTTGCTGTCATTCTGTTCTGCTGCTTTTTTTCCCTTCTGTACCTTTTATTTTGCTTTATAGTGTTACATGACATAGCATAATGCATTAACATTTTTTTACAACAACAACAACAACAAATTCTTCCTTTGGATCAATAGCAAGTGTAGTATTCAATTGATATTCTTGGCAGCAGAGCAAATAAGCCAGTGCCTGCAGTCAGACTCTGTCAACAGGCTCAGTAGTGATGCTTCCACCCATAGATGGAAGCTCCTTTCCTGCTCCTTACCAAGTGTGTGGGCACTGATTTGACCCTGAGATTAGCTCAGTTGTTTAGAGCACTGTGCTAATAATGCCAAAGTTGTGCCATTCACTTCTGAGCTGGACTCGATGATCCTCGTGGATCCCTTTCAATTCAAGAATATTCTGTGATTTCAGTAGACATTCCCCGAAGTCTGAGATACAGTCAAAAAAGCAGGATGTACTGAGGAATTAAGTCTTTTGATTAAGGACACCACTGTAAAAGGAGCAAATTAATATTGTGCAAGCAGTGTTGCTGAAAAGCAAGTAAAGGAAGATGTGAAATGAGTGCCATGTGCTGAGCAAGTGTTTCCAGCCACCCCTCTGAGTAAGTGGTGGTTAAGTACAGGATCTGTATCTGTGTTTTTCTACAGGATAAAGCATGCTCCTTCTAGCTGCTGTATGTGGCCTCTCTGAAAAAATTAGTGGGGAAAAATCTGTGAAGAACCTCAATATTTGGAAATCTGACAGGATCTGGCATGAACCACATGTCAAACTACTCAGCAAGATCAGGACATTCACAGCTGCTCTTATGCCTAGAAATACCAAATGCAAAAAAATTTTGGAGGCATCTAAAAGTATTTATAACTCCCTACAAATGCAGACAATGTTGTGAGAAGGAGAAAATGGATTTTATTTATGAGGTTTGGTTTTGGTTTTTTTTTTCATAATTGTTTCAGCTGAGTTTCCTGGAAGTGTGATACAATATTAATAACCTAACTTGCTCAGCTTTCTCTTTTAGACTCACTTTTTATTTTCAACCACTTTAAGGTAGATTCTCTGATATCTGCGAGGTCTTTCTCTGTTTGGAAAGACACACAGAAAAGAATTCTCACAAGTCTTGAAAAAATAGGATCTCTTTTTAGACACCAGGTTTGGTTGAAATTGGTCACCAGCTCTAAAGTAACTGGGCATGAGATGCAAACTGCCTGGCAGACAAAAAATGTCTTTATAACACCTGTTTTCTTAAGGCATTCTCAATTACTATGGTGAGAGAATGGATGAAACATGGAAGAAGAGCTCAGGAAGTGGACACAATATTAATATCTAATTAGGCTGAGGAAGAAGACATTCATCCCAAAGGAAGCCATCTGAAAACTTGATAGTAAAAGAAATAGTAAATTCAGTCCTCTTCAACCAATTCTGCTCAGTTCCTCAGAAATGTCTTCATGACCCAGACCTGTCATTCTTAATAAGGAATTCTTCCCCCTCCAGAGGGGCAAGAACAGGGAAACCTTTCTCTGCCTCATTACCTTTCTATACATTAACCAGTCATCCCAGGGAGCCAAGAACTGAGCTTGTGGCTCAAACACGGACCCCACACTGTGAGACCATCATGTTACAATGTATGTGAAGATGACTGAGATTTCTTTTAAACTAAAAAGCAAACCAACTGAAATAAAAAAAAAGAGAGCCATGCTGTCTTAATATGAAGGTCTTGCTCAAAACAAATTGAACTTGGAGCTGATAGCCATTATCTGCCATTCTTTTAGGTAGTTGCAAAAATTATTGGGCTTTGCCAAGCACCATGGGATTATAATTTTTAGGCTTTAAAAGTAAGCCTAAAATAAGTTGAAAATATTTTCCATAAATGTTTCATTTTATTTCTTGTGTCAACAAAACTATATTTCACTTTCCATTCCTTCCTTTCAAATTTTCTTCTTCGCTGCCCACAGGATAGCAGCAAATGCAGTTAAAAAAAAAAAAAAGCCATATTTTGGTCTTTCTTTTTGAAAATCAAAACATTCAACTCCCGTGAATTAGCTCAGGTCTTCATAGGGCACAGGGTAACTGAATCCCTGGTAGGAATTTGGGAACAATAATCTTTATGAAGAAAGAACAGGTTTTCCCTGTGTGATTTTATCTCTGCTGACAAGTCAGAGTCAACAACCCTATACTGGACCTTGAGGAGGACAGTACTCACCTAGAATTTCAAACTGTATTGAGTTCAAGCCCTTTATACTCCTTGGTGAAAGTTCAAGGCAGAATGGCAGAAATGCTGTTCAACCTTCACTCCTCTCATTCTCAATCACCATTCCCACCTTAACCAGTCAGGGCAACATGATTGCATTTGCAATTTCCCTCCAATCTCAAAGCTGCTCAGTCTCAGCATGTTGACTACCAGCATCCATGGTGAAAATTCAGCTGCTGTCTCCTGGGCTACCTCCTAGACATAAGCTAGGAACTTAAAGCCTCAGATATGCTGCTGCAGTAGCCAAGTAGGCATACATTCTTTTAGCAGTCTAGTAAACTTGGGCTATTTCACACAGAGATGATAAAAGGGGCAAGATGTAATGCTTCCTGTCCTCAGCTGCCCATCCTACCTGGCTCCATCTTTTGATTGGAAGGACCCACCTAGTGCTGCAAGGATGGATGAGGTTCTCATGCAGCAGCTGCTGATGAGGTGTAGTTAACAACTTACAGTGCATTTACTGAATAATTTAAATTTGGTATTAGTTTTCCTTCCTAGGCTGGGTGAAAACTGCCAAGGGTCAGGACTTCCATGCCCAGAGGGTCCCTGCAGTGGTGGGTGGACTCTCGGCTCTCTCTGCTGTTGATGTCCAAAACCATCCCTAGGCAGAGCCTTCAGCTTCTCTTTGCCATATAAGCCATATTATTTTAGAAGGCAGCTGCTATGGAATCTCTGAAAAAGGCATTTATAAACTAGATTTCCCCAGAGCGAGGTATAGCAAAACCAGCAAACCCCTTAGGAAATGTTAGCTGAAGCATCTAAATGTAGAGAACATGTTTGAATATCATTGAACTGTAGATGTTCTTGCTGAGCATGAGAGTCAAATACGTCAGGGTGTCAAAAATGAGTTAGGAAAGTACTGCAGTTGCTGTTTATGCCAAAGGCTCCTTCAGTTGACAGCTTTAGATATCTTAAAAGCATAAACATTTTAGCAGACAACAAGTTACATTTCCTAAACTAAGAGCTTTTTGAAATTATGGAAAAGAAACCCGTAAAACGCTTATGTATAATTCTCCTCCTTTACATTTATTTTAAAGCACTTTAGCAAAGTAACTCTCCCCCATTGTGGTTACAAGAAAAGAACTTGTTTACAAATTGTACACTGAAATTTAAGTTACTGGGAGTAGCAACAGGTTTGTAGTGACAGGTCACTTTAGATTGGAGTTTAATTTATGAAGATTGCTTTACCTGGGGCTATGGTAATCTATGCCTTCGGAGTAATTCACCCTCTGCCTCATTTCGAATGCAGTCAAAGACTGTCGTATTTCACTATGACAATGTAATCACAGATCCACATTAAAAAGTCATTATTGTTTAGAATCCAGCTTGGTTTGAAAAACACTTACTATAAAATTCAACAGCCTTTGTAAATTACCCAAAGGTTTACTCAAGAATACAAGGTACAGTGATTTAAATCTGAAACTTACTACTTTATCGATTATATGGGATTTTTAGGTCACTGCATTTACGGGAAATGATTAGTGACTAATCAAAGTAATAAAGTCCTTGATGTTGGTTCATAAATAATTATGAATTGAATTTTCTTTATCCAGTATCAGATAAAAACTGAGTTAACCATAAGATATCTCTTCTTCAACTTTTGTTTCGTACACCATTCTAAAACCCAACAGTGATAAAACCAACCATAAGAATAATTTTCTGATTTCTCTCTTGTCTTTTTTAAACCAGAAGCAATGTGCTCTCATATAAATATCTATTGCACTCTTCCACTTGAAGTTTTGTGTTGAACATAAAACTTAACTCCACATTTTAATTTTACGCTGACCCTTTTGGCATTTTTAAAACATGTCACAGACAGATTCAAACTCCTTTGTGATGTATTAAACCCCAGATTCATATTCTAACTAACATTCAGCTTACCTATCCCTGTACATATGGTGATTATTAAACTCCTACTTATCTTTATATTGTTCTGTATCCTTCTTCATAGTTTTCCCCCTGCAAATTGAAAGAGTTTTAGCCCTGACTATTACACAAGAGTTTAAAACTGTAATAAAAACAAATGATGCAATGAACCAATTAAAATTGTTGTATATATATTTTTTTAATTAGACATTTATGAGCTGCGAATTGGATCAGATATTCCCAATGCACATGACATGCTGACATATAATAGCTGCTTTTGGGATGTCAGGTTAGCTTTTTATGAATGCAAATAGAGGTAGGTTTTCTTTTTTTAATTACCTTCAGGAATAATTTTGTTCTCTGTATTTACAATACAGGTGGGCACTTTAGTGTAGCTTACTCAGAAGGTTTGAAAGTATTACATTTAGTAGCAGTGATGTTCAGATTTTGATAGAGCCACCATATGTAAAAAGGTTTTCAGAAATGTTTTGGATTCTGGGAAAAAGTGGATAACAAAAAGAGATAGATTCATTATCATGCTAGTGTCTGAACATACACAAGAACAAATTCTTGCTGGTAAACGAAATCATGGTGGATATTGTTGTGCCTCCTGCCTCAAGTAAATACTTTTGGATTGAAAAGCCCTTATCTCCTCCACTATTTTTAAATACTGTGATTAAACTGGGCTTTGGACAGTTTTTTCCCTCAGACCTTGTTCTCAGAGCTGCTCTGCCCACGTCCAGCGACACTGAGGAATTTCACTTCTGCATTGTGAGTTGGTTCTGCTTTTGGTGCCTTCTGGCTTTGTGCACCTCACATAAACAGGTGACCTCCAGTGCCATCACTGGAATCAAGCATATCAACATGGAAATTAGCAGCAGTACATTCTTCTGAATGGTCAGCTTCTATGCACCATGTTCGTGGTACAAATGGAATACTCACATCTTGCAGTCCATACTGCCTTAGGAGAGGTTGTGTGTTCAGGTGGATGTGATGTGAGGTCTGGTACTGCTCCTACTCTGTCTCAGTGCTTTAGAAAATCCAGTTTCTTTGCCTGTTGTCTATCTGGAAAAAAAATCCACATTATTTGAAGTTTTATATACACCTCACAACTTGCTAAATAATTGGGAAGTTATCATATAAATAGGAATTAGACTACCAAGGATTAATGATGACCTGTGGCCATGGCTCTGAAAGAAGTGGTTGTCTCTTTTTATAGAATATAGTCAAAGCATCACAAAAAAAACAAAAAACAAAAAACAAACAACAAAAACCTAATAGCAATTTGTGAACTGGAAAAAATAGGATGTGCTTAAAAGATATCAGAAATTGTAGACACTTAAACTAACAAAATTAGCAACTTCTGGAGTCCTGTGAAGACAGAGTGAGCAGAAACACCTCTTGGTGATATCTAAAGAAGTGTGTAATTCTGAAATGAGTTAATTAAAGAGGAACAGTTACTTTAACTGTGAGAAGAAGATATTATTGAGTCCAAAAAAAAAGAGCAACAACAATAAATTTCACACCTCTTTCATGTGAACCCACAAACATATGCCATAGCAGAGAAGGTTAGCAGTGCCCTGCTGAGCTTTGGCCTTTGTGTAGATCTCCTTTGGAAAACCAAACATCAGCGAGGGGCTCCAGAGGAGCTGTGCTGCTCTCCCCAGCCAGGGCAGGCTGTGGTGCCCTGTGGAAGCTCTGACCCCACAGTGGACTTGATCTGATCTCTTGTGTTGACATCACCCTAAAATGCAAGCTCTTGTCCTCTGCAGACAGACCTTGAAGTAGAAAAGCGCAATCAAATGAACAAGGGTCTGAAATTATCTTTTCTTGGTGCAACTTGGATGTAGAGGTTTTAATAAGGAAAGGCTTTATCAATTTTCCTGATGTTCAGTTCATTTTCAGTGTACCAGAGTCCTACTTGATTTGAGCAGAAACCCACTCTAATCACATTTCATATTAATTCACCACATATAATTCTAAAAGGGTTAATAATGAGGAATTGTTATTTTAATCAATGGTAACAAATTGCTATAGACTCTAACAAGAGAATAGATTCAAAGCACTTTTTGAAGACCACTTCCCAACAAATAAGACATTAAATCCATGAGTTACAGCTTTAAATTACTCTTGTATGAATTACATGAAAATGGGCTCTTTAACATAAAGGGCAGCATCATTTCTTCCCTCTGAACATTCAATCATTCTTTTGGGTAAGTGGTGTTCTCACTGGGTTGGAGGCAGTAGAGTTTCCAGCAGCTCTTGTAAGCCAGTATCAGGAAAGTGTTTTTTCTTCAATTTCCACGTAAACAGTTCCTATCAAATAATGTCCTTAAATTGTGATAAACTGAGTCCTGAGCCTGAACTTTCCAAAACTCAGCAGGGTTGGCCTCTGAAATAAGATTTTATAAGAAGGTAAGCATGGCGTTCCCATGAGAGCTATGGCAAAAAAAGTAAATAATTCTCCTCAGTGCAGTTCGCAATAAAATAATATACCACTGAGAGATGTGACAAGCCTGCAGTTTGAAGAGCTGGTGGCTAACATATGATTAGCATAATTAGCCAACGGTGCTTTCTTCATGGGTACCAGTTTCTAATTGAGGTACAGCTGCTCAGTGAAAGTCCTAGCTTTATGAGAACATGCCATCTGATTGAGAGGGACTAAGGCTTTTATTCCTACAGTAATGCCACCCTAGGTAAATCCCTAATTGGTAGGAGTAATTAACTACAAGGGAGACAATTTCTGCATATATCTATATATATATCTGCAATATCTAGCCATTGCTGTGATAGCATCTTCTCCCAACAAACCCAACCACAGGCAGCACGCAAGAGAAGCAGGGAGAAGGTAAATGTAGTTTCAGAGAAATACAACAGTTGACAATGAGAGTTACACAGTGCTTTGAAGAATAAAAGCCTTGGACAAACATTCACTGACTGCTAACACTGCTCTTGTTCTTGTTTTTATTTGACTCTAAGCTATGAGGGTTATTGCTGTTTTTCCTCACAGACTCCCACTTCCCACCACAGGCTATTCATAGGCACAGATTCACATGATTCACAACCCTTTTGACTGTCACCTGCTTGGACAAAATCCCAATCAATTCAAACCAGCAATAATCTGTTGCAGTTTAAGGGCATGGATGTTCTGGCTCGGTGTTACTCAGTGAGACATTGCACCTCGCCCACTACGACCCCTTTGCATACCCATCCAGGTATAGATTAAAATGGGGTGAAGTGGAGGTGAGTGAGAGTTATGTTAATTTTCCGCTGATGTAGCAACTTCCTAGCTGGGGAGAACCTGCAGAACTGAACCCTGACTTCTCATGGGGGATGTGTTGGTCTCAAAGGACCCAATGGATTCCAAGACCACAGGATGAGGTGCATTTATTTCACATTTTCCATGTAAATGGCTATGTAAAGTGTTTATTTTAGAGAGGGGCTAAGAGTTCCCAAGGCATAGCAAAGATTACTATAGCAGGTTATTATGTGCCAATTTTCCCCCGTCATTGATTACTACTTTATTTTCTGGGGTATTTTTGCACATTTTTTTCCCTAGAGTTTTCTGCTCCTTGAATAATATAATGCTTACATCAGTTTTAATGACTTTAAAGACCTGTCATGTACATAGGATGCAATACTTTCACGTGGCTTATGATTGGATTGATTGATACTCATTTCTGGTTTCTTCCTTTAAAAATAATAATACAAATACATATAAAAGTCCTTTGACACATGATGTTGATAACATTTCATGAATGCCTATCTGGGCATAAGGTTACATGCACTAGACAGGATTAGTTCCAGCATTTGTTCATCCAAATCTCGGGAACGATAACTTAAACAGTTAGGTCAACAGTCTGAGTGTGTGCTTTGGCATGAGCTAATGTTCATTTGGTCCTTATCTAAAAGAAGCCAGGTGTTAGTGTAAATTGGCAAAAAACTGCTTAATCCCAGTGATTTAGATAGCTTCTTTTCTTTCCTACAAAAGGAAAAGATGAATGAATTCAAACTATGGGGATGATGGACTCCTATTCAGAGGCTTTTGGCCAGATTTAGCAAGAGTACTCCTTGTACATCTCAATAAGAGTTTCTGTGTTTGCTCTGCACTGGTCTCTTACGTCATCCCACACCCTCTCGTTTATATTTAACATTTATTGGAATGACGAAACAAAGAAAATATCCTAGGATGAATTATTAGAAAAATCTCCCCTTTCCTTCACACATGAGCAATGCAGTGGGAAGTACATAGACAAGTAAAAAAATATATAGGCAGAAACAAAAAACAAAAAAAAAAAACAAAACTCCCAATGCCATGAAAACAGTGAAGAAATTTAAAATAATCAGAAGACAAACAGAATGGAGAGATATGCCTTCTTTCACATGCCTTCCCCCAAGCCTGGCTGTGCACTTACAGGGCAGTGGCATGCCAGGGCTGGGTGTCCTACAGCTACACTGCAGACTGCGGGGAAAGAAGAAAGTCATCTGTAGATCGAAGCGTCTGGTCCCACTGAGACACTAAATCTTCTGATGTTACCTCTTCATAACAGTTCATGAGATCTTCACTTATAAATAATCCAGCTAGAACAGCACGGTCTCCTCTAATTCTCAACCCCAGAAATACTTACAAATTTGTTTAATTTCCTAACCATTGAAGTCACTCTTGCTTGAAAATTGAACATGCGCAGTAAAAGAAGCGGCAGATTAAGGGTTAATCAGACCTGATCACTGTTGGCTTGTCACAGAAGTTCAAGGAGCTACAGGTGAAATGAGGGGCATCAGAAAGTAAAATATACAGCATTTTTTACTATCTTCAAATGTCTTTTGATAACGGCTATCTGAAAAATAATATTTTTCCCCATTTGATTATTTCTGGGTCAAAATTTATTGGTTTTAATTAGTGATATAGAAATGCAAAAAATTAAAAAAAAAACACAAACAACTCACCAACTGTCAACATTCTTCATTGAAAAATAGCCAGGGAAAGTCCCTGAGAGCTATTAATTAAGTTTCTAAATATGTGAACACCCACATATACCTAAGGGGAGTGGAGAAAGCAGTTTCCTGCCAGCTTTAGCTTCAATACATTTTCCAATTTTGCGCCTACAAGTTTGCCAGCACAAATATTTCCTGGGGTCATTCTGCCAGCGAAAAGTAAAAATGGCAGCAGTTCGTTGTCAGTCAAATCACTCACGTTTTCTTACTTGTCTTCACAAACATTTGGCATTTCCAGCAATTCAGTGGCACGTGTTTGGGATTGCTTTTACTGATGTATGTCGAAAATTTGCACAACATCTAGAGAGTTCTTTGGGTCAAATCTTCAATATACACCTCCTCTGAAAGACAGTATGAAATAAATATGAAACTATATTGACCACTCTTCCTATTGCTTTTCTCTTAATGAGATTAGTGCTGCTCAGTCCATGGCATGTTAATGACTTATCCAGTCAGATGCTCTTAGCTTTGTCCATCCTGCCCAGACTGGGATGGAAAGGCTATATCTTGGCTGGATGTTGTCGGTCATGCAGAACCATGTTTTGGACAATAGTTGGTGATAGCACCAAAGCTGGCATTGCACTCTGTCCACCCCTAGGAGAGAGGGGACTGGAGGCACTTATCAGCCTGAAATCTCACTTCTCCTGCCTCAGAATGTGTGGTTGAGGGGTATAATTGCAGCAGGAGTAATCACAGAAACCCACTCAATGCATGTTAGTCAATACAGATTGCTGTGTTGCTTTATTAAGGCAAAGCTTCCTGGTAGGGGCAAACACTCTCCTATGCGAAAACTCTTTACAACTCTCTCCCTACATTTGCTTTTCATTTTCATTCTAACTACTGGTTAAGTAGTAATGATCTGGGCATAGGGCATTTTCTGAGGATTGATGATAGTCTGACAAGCATTTATGGCCAGAGGTGTAGCCAAGGGTGCCATTAGTCCCAGCTGGTCATTAATCCCTGAGAATGCCCTGTGCTGAGGTCACTATTGCTATTATTAGATGAAAATGAGAGCAAACATGGGAATATGGATTTTTTTTTTTAATGGGTGATGCTGCTATGATTGGAATGTGTAAGGTGTTTCTAGGAATTAATGACTTACTCATCAGGTAGTCCAATTGCCCAAATTATCTGCACACTGCATGAAGCAGGTTACCATAATTAAAATGTTTTAAACCTTTTTTACTTAATTAAAAAAAAACCTGTGTCAAACTAACACAGGTTTTCAGAACTAGAATTCCCAGATATGCCTGCATATTTCAAATTTGTTTCAGAAGCAGCATTTGGGAGATGTGAATTTACCCACTGGACCTACCACTCATGATGAGGGATGCTCTGATAAAAGCTTGAGAGCTCCCTGGAGTTAGAACCTTTAATAAGCAGTACTGATTCAGAGGGTTCTGTCCATAAGCCTACTAGAGGTAACTCACTGTTAGTTAGACAGCCCCAGAGTAATAGAAATTTAAAAAAAAAAAAAAAAAAAAAAAAAAGGTATCTGGATGTCTAGGAAGGAGCCTGGAGTAGCCAACAGGGAACACAATGCATGGGGAGCTGCTGCCTCTCTCTGGATGCAGGACACTACACACAGCAACCCATGAAGATCCATTGGCACTCTCTGCTAGGAAGGCTCTCCTGAGAGCAGCTATCTACACCCTTCCTTGTAATAGTTGGGTGGGGCTTATCCTCTTGAACCAGATGTTGTGTTGATGCTTAAAACACATTTTTTTTTATTCCATAAATAGTCACTGATTAAAATATTAAAAAAAAAAAAGATCCTGAGAACTGAGAGAGAAGCCATGGTTAAATTCTCCCTTGGTAAATAATGGCTGGATAGTACATGAAGATTTCTTGTAAATATTTGATGGTTTTGAGCAGGGGTAGGGACAGATGGGCAAACAGCAGAGATAGTTTTTTAAGATAGACCTTCATGGCTTCCTCAAAGTAAGTATATGACATCATCATCTGCAAAAACAAGGATCTGGATGCCAGAGCAAGGGACCCTAAGGAGAGCTGTACTGTTCAGTTGAAGGGTTCACCTAGTCCTCTGTCCTTTCTCCAGTGGGTCCAAAATCTGACCTGTAAGGAACAGCAAAAACATGGGCTACTGTCTCCTGTTACCTTTCAGCCTCCAGCTATTGTCAGCTCCTAGGACTTCCTGAGGTTGAAATTATCTGTTTTCTATATAGTAACTCCCCACAAAACTCTCTCCCAAACTTTGTTGCATCCACAATGACTTCTAGAGAGGACTCACAGATATCTATCACTGACTTCATAAAGACCACATGCTTCTGTTTGCTTTGACTCCAGTTCTCAGTAGCTTCCTTTGGGGTCCACCAGTCCACTACAGAAAGGGGCAGTGAACAGTCGGTCACTGTCCAGCTTTTTCAGCTTACTCAGGCTTTTCTAGACCTCAATATTCCTCTAACTGCCTCTTTTACAGGCTGAAAAATTCTAGACCAACTGAGCATTTCTTGTAAAAATATCCATGAGTCATCTCGAATGATAATTTTATCTGACTGCTCTGAAACTTGTCCAGAGTCAGCCTGTGCAAAGGAAGCACAGAAACTTCAGAGTTGCATTCTGCCACTCTTATGTATGAAAGTCGAAAGCAAAATCAATGCAACTACCTCTAAATTAAGAGTGACAGAAGCTTTGCTTACAAAGCAAGATATGTGCTACCACTCATTTGTTCTAGTAATGTGGCAAGGACTGCTTTTGAGAAGTATCTGAATTGTAAAGCTTGGGGTCTAATATTAAATCTGCTGTCTCCAACAGACATACTTCAGGTGGACAGCATCACAGATTTTGTTCTTTTCAGTTTTAATAGTCACTTTTATTGGTAATGTAAAATGAAATGCCAAGGGAACTTTCCCAACATTGTTCCATCCTTTTTCAAAATTTCATTTGGGTACCTCAACCTTTTGAAATTTGCTAGTGAATTCTGAAATGAATTTGTCTGAAATCTGAAGTGGTTTTTTCCCCAGTATTATTTCTACTGTGGTAAAGAAGAGTACAGTAATATTTTAAGTAGAAATAATCTATGTTTGAAAGGATATTTGGCTTCTTTTAGTGCAAATCTTGGTAGTGAGTCAGACTTGAAGCAGTGCATTAATCATCCTAACTTATTTTGCATACATATTAGTACTATATAATAATAATAATAAATCAAGAATCTAGCCACACAGTTTTTTGAATTAATCTTGTCTACATGCTATTTTACCTTGCAAACAGATCAATTTGCATGTGTACAGGATGATTTGATATAGGAGACTTTTATCCTCTCTCATGCTTGTTGTATTCTTTGGAGAATAGAGCCCTCAACACACAGGTGCAAACAAATATAATTTTCTTAATCTCCCACCTAAAGAAGGAGAAGGACTTAAAGAAGGAAAGGAGACTGTGTCTATCACACAATGCAATGATGCAGAGAATAAGGAAGATATGCACATTGAAGGCTCTTCCATTGGCATGGGGAACCCTGCTTTCTGCTGTCAGTGAAAACAGGCCAGGAAATTCCTTTGGTTGGCTTTACATTCAGTTTCATTTTTGACGTGAAGCACTCAAATAGTGAGCAGGACAGGCAGATTCATGTTAGGAAAGAAAAAAATCTGCCTTCCAGGGTGCCAGTGCATTTTATCAGAAGGGGAGTTGTCAGTGTGCAAACGCTGGTGATTCAGAACTGGCTCTGTGTGTGTGCAAGTGCGTGTGAGAGAGGATATGGCTGTGAATTTTGCTGTGCACTTTGCCTGGGTTGCCTTTTCCATATGGTCCATAGCCTTGTTCTGGAATTTGCTACATTTGGTTTTCTATAGATGAGTCTCACTCAGGTCTGATTTGCTAAGCAAGTACTACCTGATGGCAACTCAGGGAACCCCATTACAGGAGACCAGGCTCATGGCCATTTTTGATTGATGGGATTACTTGATCATTTAAAATGCTGATCTAATGAAAGATATGATGCTACTCCTTACAATACCTGATTTTCAGCCAACAAAATGAAAATGATAACCTTATCCTGGAAGGCTCTGTGGCAAATATCTGATCAGGGAGAAGATGATATAGCTGGCTACACCTTTTTATGCAAGGCCTACAAATGGGTTTACACACATCACAGTAACTTTTGGACAAATATTTGGTGTTACGCTCTCTCATCAATGGAGTAGATCCTCCCTCAAAGCAATTGTATTTATTTATAACCAGCTGGTCACCTGGCCCATCACATTCCCTGTCCATGAAATCTGCTCCACTGTCTTCTTTCAATTTATTTCTCCTTCATTACATCAGTGTTTAGCAACCATATGTATTCTTACCCTGAATATGATTATTGACGTGGCAATGTGTGCCTGCAGGCCAGAAGGCCAACCACATCCTAGGCTGCATCATGAGAAGTGTAGGCAGCATGTTGAGGGAGGCGGTTCTCACCCTCTACTCTGCTCTTGTGATACCCAACCTGAAGTACTGTGTCCAGGTCTGGGGCCCTAAAGACAAGAAACATGTGGTCCTCTTGGAAGGAGTCCAGAAGAGAACCACTGAGTTGATCACTGGGCTGCAACACCTCCCCTGTGAAGACAAGCTGAGAGAGTTGCAGGTGTTTAGCCTGGAGAAGAGAAGGCTCCAGGGAGATCTTATAGCACCTTCCATTACCAAAAGGGGGTTTACACAAAGGCTGTAGAGGGACTTTTCACAATGGTACGTAGTGATAGCACAAGGGGGAATGGCCTTAAACTGAAGGAGAATAGATTTAGATTAGATATTAGGAAGAAACTCTTTACTGTGAAATTGGTGAGACACTGGAACAGGTCACCCAGAAAAGTTGTGGATGCCCCATTCCTGGCAGTGCTGAAGGTCAGGCTGGATGTGGCTTTGAGCAACCTGGTCTAGGGAAGGTCGTCCCTGCCCATAACAGAGGGGTTGGAACTAGATGATCTTTTAGGTCCCTTCCAACCCAAACCATTCTATGGTTCTATGATTATATGATTCTATTATTAAACTCAAGTTGAGGATCTTGATGTGCAATTCAAAGGCTTAAAATGACACAATAAAGTCCTAAAAATCTCATAGTCATACAAAAGATGAAGAAAATAAAGAGAACCAACAGGTGAAGTGAGATATAAAATGGCAGAGCAGGGTTCCTTCCAGGACTTGGAGGCAACCCTCTCTTCTCACAATACATCAGAGGACCCAGTGGTTTGGTACATGACAAGAGCTGCAGAGTTACTCTATTTTGCCACTTCTCTGTAAAGTGCAAAGTGTAAAGAGGGGACATGCCTGGATAATCTGGTTTTTAAAATAAGGAAAATAAAATTAAAAATTTCCTTTACAAAGGCTGCTTTCTTTGGTTAGGTATGAGCATTTGACACAGGGAGGAGTGTCATCACAACACAACTTTTTCCATTACTGTCCAAACAATCATCTAGAACATAAAACCAATGTCATTTCTTCATGGACTACAGGGAAAAAATAAAATTAAGTAAAACAATTGAGATGGCAAGGAAAATTAAGCATCTTGGATAAGGGTTTGATCCAAAGGTAATACTTTAGAGATAATTATAGGGAAAACAGTATAAATTCTACAGGGACGCTCCTGATTTCTGGCCTAATTCACATAGATTACTTGCCATAAGGTACCACTTGAGTAATGTAAAAGAAAAACACATAGATATGATGGGAAACGTAAGCAGCTGACTTTTTTATGTGGCAGTAAACTGGGGTAATCTATTCCTGTCCACTAATGTTTATAAACATATTGTAAACAAGCATAAATGAACAGCTCATCTCTCTGAGGGTACCAGATGCATCCTTAACACTGATTAAGTGTTTTGTTCTGCCTGAGTGTCTGGCAGAGGTTTATGCTCCAAAGAAGAGGGAGGGAGACAGGGTAATGACAGTCTCATATTCTCCTGGCTCTTTAGCTGCTTTGGGGGATTCAGCATGTATAATTCTACTGATGATGATTTTCCACAGCACACTGTCACACGGGATACATTTTGTATGTCAGGTTTTTAAGGCCACTTCCCAAGTCTCCTTTCTTGCAAAGGAAATCAGAGAGATAAGCAGAAGAAGCAGGAGCAGCAATTGTGCATGGGAAGGTCCCCTTGCCCGCCTCCATCCCATTTAATATCACCAAAAAGGTCTGAATGCTGAGTCAGTGTCACGATAACGGTCACAAATACAGCAGATTCTTCTTCTTCTGTGTGTTGGTATGCTGCCTCTCACTTCTCAGAAGCCTGAGAAAAAAAAAAAAACTGGCAAAACTTTCATTTTGCAGCTTCCTACAGAAATTTGGGTTGGGAATTATTTAATATCACACCTCATTCATGTTCTGTGATTCTACAGCCAGCCCCTACTGTTCTGTGGGGTGTAATTTTAAGAGCTGGATTTTATGGGCAATTCTGCAGTCCTTCTCTCCCTCCCCAGTAATTACAGCCTCAAATGCAATTCATATGGACTCAGATGAACTCTTTGTTGGGTAGCAGGGTGAGGATTTGCTGCCAACTGCGTGCAAGCAGAACAGAGATCAAAAAATCTGCGTATAGCTATCTGCTGGTGCGAAATCCTCAAAGCCAGCTCCGAAAGCTTTCAAGCCAGAGTGCTTTCTTTCCTGAGAAGACTGGTGCATTGTTTCTGGGAGCTCAGCTGGGCAACTCACCTCTGCTTTTCTGACTGAATTCCTGCAAGAATGGAAACTGGTATGAAAGGGTTAAAGATGTGCTTGGGTTTTTTTCCTAGAAACGGAGAAGTAGTGGGCATATTTTATAATAGTACAATGGTTGTTGTTTTATCCTTTTATCTTTTAGCCAGATCTGCTTTTTGACTACTACCAATAAACTAAGCAATTTTGTTCTAGCAGATTAATTAAAACAATGCTTACAGTAGCCTTATTTACTAATATTACTTACATTGCCCTTGGTAACAACAGACAGTTTCCACAGCTGACAAAGTAACTTTTGTGTCTCTTCAACTTGCCCTTATACTCTTACACTTTTAACTACATACTTGAAGAATTTCATGGGCCATTGGAAGCTGTGCACAAATTGTAATTGTCAGTGTACAAATGCTGAATGTGTAAATGTGTTTATGTTTTCTATTATACCAACTACCTCTATTTGCTCTGCTACTGTGTACCTAGTGTATCTTTGTTTTAGGGTGACAGTGTCAAGACATGGTCTATCTGTTATTAACTGTGCAAATAAGGCATAGCTCTGCCAAAAAAAAAAGCCAAATCCAAGCAAAAATAGAAAAGTCATACCTGCAGAGTAGCAAGACTTGTATCTCCAAAAATTACTCAACCTTTGTGAGGGAAGAAAACCGAGCAACCAGCTCTGTGTGGGTCCACAGGTCCCCTGGCCCCTGCTTCTCTTTTAGGCTGAATGAGCACTGTGGTTGACCCCAGGACATCACTTCAGGTTCACTTTAAATAAAGCCTTGGATTGCTGCTACAGGGGCAAAATAGCAAACGCTGAGTATTCCTGTTGGGGCTGTAAAGACCTATATCTGAGCTGAGGCATTTGGAAGCAGAGATTTCTAAGGGAAAGCTTTTTTTTTTTTTTTTGTAAGTGAAATATCAAGGGGAAACTTCAAAACAACAACAAAAAAATCTGTTTAAAGATGCAAATGATATAGAAAGGTCAGGAAGATTGATTGGAAATTTAAGAAAGGTTTCTTTCCCCTCAGTGACATGGAAGATGGATTGCAGGACAAACAACATTAGCTGCTTATATTCTCTTTTTCCCTTTCAGGATAACACATCAATGCTAATGAACCTGGATGCTTATTTATTTGCACATAAGTTCTACTACACAAAGTAAAGCAAAACATTTTTTTCCATCACTGCGGATATTTTAGGATCTATTAGCATTAATGACTTACCTCTTCACAGGAAGAAAAACTCGGGGAAAAAAACCTCCAACACTTGACTCTCTAACATAAAGAAGTAGATCCTCAGGGCAGCTGAAATGTCAGAAAAGCATTAGCATGCCAAATATACAGTCTCCTCCATTTGCGATTTTATTGCCACGTCCTTTCCTCATAATCAGTCAAGCAGATTTGGAAATAAAAAGGGCAAACTCCTAGACACATATCTGTGAAGCATCTTTTTAGGTTATTGCTGGTAAAACTCTAATTGCTTGCTCCCTGGGGACACTGGCAGCTCTTGTGCAAGCTGAGCCATAGCATCTGGGTTCTAGAGGTGACACTGACTGGTCCCAAATAATCCGTAGGTGGACCAAAATTCACTGCACACTCTAGAACCTGCATCCAACTGTCAGTATTTTCAGAAAAGGACTGTACTCCTCTACTAAAACAAGAGGCAAAAAGAGGGGTTTAGAGTGTGGACAGCACTTCTCAACCTGACTGCACAGAAGGGAGCTGTGTGACTTCCCGCAGTCATTCAGAGAGGTTCTGTACACAGACAAAAGGGCCTCTGTAAATCAAGAACTCTCGAGTAACTATCTTTTTTTTTCATAATGGAGGTATAGCTGCAAGGAAATTCATATGTCACTGCTTGTTAGGACCATTAATTACTTCAGTTACAGGGACAATGCAGTTAGGCATCACCTGAAAGCAAAACCTGGGTCTGTGCATGTTTACAACCAGCAAGTGGGGTTCAGCCTCTCTTTCCAGAGGGTGAGAGCAATTGCAGACAGCAACTTATTGAGAGTCAGTGCCCTGGATAACATGCTTACACTCCTGGCCACAGCTAATTTGGATTTTCAGGCAGAGGCTCTGGTCTATACCTCATGACTGGACTGTAGCTGTAAAAGAAGGCATTTTTCCTTCCTCTGGCATAGCCAAGAATGGACATGTAATTTCACGTGTCTCCTCAGCCTTGACATGTAGGTGAGGTTGTCACTTATAATCTAGGGAGGAGGTATTTCACAGCGAAAGCAGATGAAATGGAGCCTTAAATTTCTTGCAGACTTTAGTGCATCAGAGGTGAGAGCTGCTATGAAGTGCTCAGTGACTGGTCCTGCTCTCACTGAGCGCGTTGCCTGTTGCACGGTGCTGAAGGAACACGGTGTGTTATAGTGCTGGAAGGGTCATTTTTCCATTGTGTCTCTCAATCAGCAGAGCGTGAGGAAGAGGAGGAGAGAGGTAACAAGAAACCACACAAAACCAGCTCAGATTTCTGTGATAGACACTTCTGGAAGCAATTGCTACATTAATTAATATATTGATTTTCTCCTCTTCTGGCTATTCTCCCACTTAACTGTTCAGCTTGATTTGAGTTATCTATTGCCATGGAGAGGCTTGGTTTAAAGCTACTTTTTGGCAGTTTAGAAAATGAGAAATAAATGGAAAAGGTTCTACCTTCCGTCACCAGGTTCCCATGTGCTCACAATGAAAACCTGTCCTTAAAGAATGGGTTTAGCACCCATTCCTATGCAAAAGAAATCTAATCCATCTATTTTTGCCTGACTGTTCACTTTTTTCTGGAGAGGTGTCCATGGGATAAAGGCAAATGTGATGAAGGAGCGTGGATCTCTCATACTGCTCAAGTAATGCTGGTACCTTCCAACAAGACAAACCAAGGCAGTGTCTTGCTCTGTACAGACACCGTGGACTTCTGTGGACTTCCATGGAGCCAAGGCTTTCACATCAGCTATAGATCTGAGGAACATCTGAGCCTCTCTTTCTCGGGAGCCTCATTTGCTATCTCTTAGTTTGAGTGTTCCTGGAAAATGCTCCTGGTGACTTTAAACCCTGCAGCCTCTGTTTTCTGGCCTTGCTTTTCCTTCAAAGTGTTGTTGACACCCCCGACATTTCTTTTTGTTCCAGTCTCTTTTAGTCCATGTGACAATTTCTATGTGTAAGAGACAATTACTATAAAAGATGTCACCATGCAACTTTCCCCTCAGTGTACAATATACTGTGTATGACAGGTTATAGGGCATTTCACTCAACTTAAGCTGTGGATTGCCCACTACTCTTACTTAATGCATATGTAATGAATTAAAAACCCTAAATGAGTAATGGTTATAGCTGATTTGACCTTACTTTGTACAATGTGAGGCCATTTCTGGCAATTGTGATCTCATTGTATCTTTAATGACCTCATCTAATTATTGCTAACTCAAAGACCTTTAGTGCTTTAATATGAGTCAGAGAATGCACACCAGCAAACTAATGAACTCATCGCACTGTGCTAGACTTTGACCAGAAACAGGGATTCATTTGGAAAATTAGAAAAAAAATACATTAGGGAGAGGAAGCTTGAGATTATTTCAGATTTATTTCCCCATCTTGAAAGAGGAAATGATAAAGACATTGCTGGAGAAAAAAAAAAAAGGTAGATGAAATAATATTATTGATCACTGCAAACTATTCAGTTGAGTGAAATGGATAGAAGAGCAATTTGTTGCAATTCTGGAAAGGAGCATGGAAAGGCACATTGAGTTTATTTTTAAAATGTACAGCTCATTCAGATTAGTCTGTGGGCACAGAAAGGTAAATAATAGAAGAATCATACAACTTAGGAACAGAGGAGTTACTGGGTCACTCACCAAGTATTATGATAAAGCAAAAAGAGTATTAATATCTCCATATGGAAGGTGTAAAATCAGGCCATTTACCAAAAGTTTTTATTTTTGTATTCTTTCTCATTAAGCACAGGGTCTGTAAATGAACTGTTAAAGAATCATAAATCTGTGTTTCCCACCAACAGGTAGAACAGGTTACTATAAGCCATTAAGCTCTCCAAATCAATGTTTTGTCTCTAAATATGAAAGTAGCACATCGATATCATAACACAGTGAACTTTAACAACAGAGCACTCACTGTATATTAATCAGTTTTCAAAGAGGGCCTGGAAATGTCATGAGAATGAGGTGCCTTATGAAATTGTAATTCATTTCTGCTTCTGACCAGACAAGGAATATTAGAAAATAGGCTTTTGTACAACCCCATGGTACTTGAGTGACTTGGAAACAGAGTTTCCCTCACATGGAACATGAGACAATTTCATTGCCTTTTAATTATTTTTTTCTGGCTTTCAGGTTAAAATAACTTTGAAATCTGATTTAAAAAACTCCTGGAGCATTTTTTAAAGTGGGAAATTCAAAATCATCTACATCTAAATGTGTTGAAGAAGTGTTTGTTTAGAAAATGCAAAAAAATATAAGCAGCCACTCTTCCTGTCAACTGACCAGGTGACTTCTTGGCACCCGCATGATGATATTGGTGTCCCAGCTCAGTGGTTGCTCTCACAGTATTCCCACAAGATGCTGGAAATTGTGTTTCTCCAGTGCCAGTACCCATTTTAATAATGCTCCTAATTTCTTCACTGTGATGTTTAAGACAAACAGGAAATCCTGGACATAGTGAGAAAGGTGACTACTAAGCTCTAAACACATGGTCCCCACATTTCCTAGATCCATGACTCAATCCCAGCATGCCCAAGGACTGTTGGGGCTCCAGGGACCACAATACTGTCATACCTCAGGGGCAGAAATGCAGTTCCAGTTCATCTGTGAAGTATTTTTGATGACACTCAGTCATAACTCTAATTTGGAAAAAAAGCTAACTCCAGAAGATCAAAATCCTTTTCAGAAGGATCGTTATTTTCTTAAATTCATTAGCAATTTTCTTAAATACACTCAGTGCTTGCAACTTTGAAGATTTATTGAGAAAAGAATTAATAATCAGTCATTAGCCTTCCACTTCCTGGAGAAGACCAAGAATATAATAAAATAGGACAACTTTAGTTCACCAAGTGCTAAAGACTGTTTCCCAAAGCAGATTTGCAGACTTCCTCACTCTTAATCATGCTCATTTCATCCTGAAGGCAGATGTCCAACTTGCAGTGACTTTTGACGAAGCAGAGCTACACAAGTAGGTTTTGAAAATCCCACTTACTTTCTGCCAAGCAGTCAATAACCCCTAATCCAGCTTCACATCCTTCCCCCAGAGATAAGAACCACTGCTTTACAGATCAATGTTTTTGCTGTCCAAAAGAAGATTTGGGAAGGTGCTTCCATCACCTTTCTGATTTTCAGAAGTTTAGTCTTAAACTCGTGATGCCTCCTGGGCTTTGAAGAGGTAGAGCTCCACTGTTCCTTGGGTAAATTCCCCATCACTGCAACGCCCTTTATGCCACTGTGCTGCTTCACAGAGAGCCCCAGCAGTTCCTGAGGATCTGGACCATGACTGTGAACACACACTTGTCGGGCAGAGACTGAAACACCTTTGCTCAAATCACCTTCCTACCTCATCCCTTCTCCACATTTTTACCTGCTCTACTGAAGGAGTGTGCTCTGGACCACGAGTTTATTCAGGGCTATATATACTCATGCCACCAGGTAGGCAGGTGAGCACTTCATTTTGTCACCATATAACACTAACCCTGCAACTCATGATCCCAGGATGATTCATACTCGATTCTTGTAATTTTATAAATATCAGCAAGTTGAAGAGTAGCTATTGAAATCTCTATACTTAGAGATTCTGGGAGAATATGGCCAAGAATACCTTAAATTTGCCATTCGAGTCCATTTCCCACAAGATATCTACAGTCCTGGAACTTCTTGTAAGCCTCAAGCACTGTATTGATTTTTATCAGTTGAAAATTTGGCCCTTAAACTCAATTATAAAAAGATATAGGTCTTCAGAGCACCAGGAAAAGGGAACATTATTGATCTTTCTTTACTGGTGGTGTTTTCATTCCATTTTCAAAACATATAGGCTTCTGTTTACATAAAGACAATCACTGGCAATACTCCCAGTTTAGACACATAATTAAGCATGAAATGAATCAGATTTGGAATACAATTCACAAGCAATTTGCAGTTTTCGTCATACTAAATTGGTCAAAATCAAAAGTTCATCTTTTGAAAAATATGAAATTATCTCCTTCCTCCAGCAAAAGCCAAAATGGTCCTAGCAACTAGAAGACCTGACCCATAATTACAGTTGATTGATCTAAAAAAAAAAGTGGGTGTTGGTAGATAATTTCTTTGAGGTGAATCACTATTTATTCAAAACTCAGTGTCTGGTTCATCTGATTTCTCCACATGGGATTAGCAGGGATGTGGGAAAACAACTTGCAGGTGGAATGGGATTTGGGAGTCAGTTTCTTTTGTTTTGCTCTTTTCAGAAGTGGTAACACTGGATGTGATCAAATGATCCATGTTGCTGATAGTAAATTCCTCAGCAATTCACTTCTGCTTGTGCATGCAATATATCCTGAGCCCTCTCTGACCATTTGATTCAGCACTTACTGGAATCAATTTATAGGCTGCCCCTTTGACTCCATTAAGCACACTCTGCACCAGTTGGAGGCACTTGGATGGAACCAAGTGTAGTGTGAATCTCTGTATATGTGTGTGTGCATGCAGAGCACTTGTGTCATCCAAAGAAACTCTGCTCACCTGCAGACAGAGTAGGGTGCTCTGCAGCCCTTGGGGTAGTGTGTGGGAGATGTATGTTTAAGGTCGTAAGGTGGACACAGCTGTAACAGGGAGGCCTCTGAGTGCTTTCAGGTTGTTATTTTAAAAGTTCATCTTTCCCCTCCTCTATATCCCATCTCAGAAAACCTAACGAGTGAGGAAAGATGAAAATTAAACTACGGTTGTTTTCAGAGTGTTTTGTCTTTAACCAAACATCACCTGCACTGATGATATGAAACAAAATGCTGAGAGTTTACACTTTAGCCCACTGCTGTTGTTCTCAAGATATAGCAATTTCTCTCCTTTTATAGTAGCAAATATAGGAGTTACTTTAGTAACAAATTCTCTCTTAAAAGCAACATAACCACCTTTCAAATAAATGGTGATGCAAGTACCGATACTATTATAGCAGGAGAGCTTTTAATTTTTCACTTTCAGCTTGGCAAACCTCTTTGGCAAGAGGTACTTCCATCAGCACCTAAGAAAAAGAAAGATAGAGCAGGACAGAGTGGTAATTGGCTTGTGCTGAGATCAAAAGCATTAACACGCAATGCCAAAATCTCTCTGCTTTTTAAGCACAGTTCTGATGGATGTGAATACTCCTGCCCTCCTACGTATGTCAGCTATGGCACTAAATAGAGAAACCACCTCAGCATGTCGGGTCCTGAAGGGTAAATTCTCATTTGGTTTGAAAGAATGGCTGGAGACAAAGTGTGACTTTTGACTACACACTGTGATTTGAGCTTCCCTGAAAAGTATTCATACCCAGGTGATGCACTGCACTGCATTGCACAACTTCAGATACCGCTCTGAAACACAGAATAGCTAAGAGGAAATTAATAAATAGAGATTATATTTTCTGCCAGTTAAAAACTAAAAAGGAGTACAATCAGGGCAATCCTAGCAATTGTATGTTCTGTAGAGACACCAGTGTATAACAGTTTCATAACTTGGAAATCACTGTGTTTTCTTTTTGTTTCTAATAATTTTGATAGTACATTTTCATTCAATCCATTCCAAAATGAAAAGAAGTTGTGCCATTTGTGCAGACAGAATATTACCTAGGATTTTATAAAAACATCAGGTCCACTGAAGTTTATCCTCTAGTTATCTATAAATGAGGTGAAGCCATGAATGAAAATACAGACATGAAAACAGTAGAGAGAAAATGGAGAGTAAAAAATTGCTTGAATTTTAAAATTGGTGGTTTGCATCTAGGAGGAACAGTCTGTGCCCACCAGAATATAATATTACACTGGATTTTTATTAAGATTTTATTTCTGTGGTTGCTTATAGTTTAAGGTGAAAGTCATATATCTAAGATTCTGCCTCTCTCTTGTTTGAATGTGGGGCAGACAGAATGAATGTACAGGGGGACAAATTATCTGATTGTTGATAACACACTGTTGAAGGCATCTGGATGCAAGTCCCCTTTCTTCTGAGACCTACCATTCAGTGTGAGGTCCAAACTATGAAGGCTGATATCCTCACCAGGCTTTAGTTCTGTCCTTATTGCAATGTCTCACAGATCAGAAAGATCATACTCTTGATCACAAAGTGTGTGTGCTCAGCGGCAGTGCAGTAGTTAAAATCACTCTCATCTTTCAGGTTAGTACCTCTTTAGGGCAGGGTGGAAACATCCCTACCCACCCTGCTTCCCTGCCTTTGCATTTCTATTAACTTCAGTAGATCAAAGTATGATTTCTTATTCTATTTTGATTGTAACAGGACTCTGGAGTGAGTTGAGACAAAGAACGAATGTTTTTATGTATAATATCAAAGTCTGAAGAACAATGGAAAATGTTGATATAACTCAACAAGGGCACTTTGTCTAATAAAAACACAGATGAAAACACATGAAAGCAAATAGTAAATACAAAAAAAAAAAAAAGAGAAAACTAATCATTTAAGGTGGCTCAAGCTCTCATATGCAACATGCACCATTTCACTTTTCTCCTGTCCTTAGGAAAACATCTGCTTCCCTGGGTGCTGCAAGATGGATGACTGAGCCTTGCTCAGGTTTGAAACCTGTCTCAGATCTCCATAACAAAAGTGTTGCTTCTGATTTCAATAGGATTGCCTGTGATTCACGTTGCTACGAGCAAATGGAACAATTAGCACCAGACAGCTTCACCACCTCCTCTCACACGGTTCCTGATCTCGCAGACAGTTGTGACATAACTCATATTAAGCACGAGCCCTCCACAAAAGCTGTTTTCATAACTAGTGTTTTGCTTTGAACTGACTTCTGTCATCAGAAGCTTCTTCGTTAATTCTGTAAGGCAGGCTACAGCTAAAGTGAAAAAATTTCAGCATCATCTTTGATGTCTTATCGTCTTATACTCCAAATGCTTGCAGTCTTTCACTTTCCACTGGATGTGTAGGATGGTTGTAAGATAAAGTGATGAAGAAGTAAAATGATCATATTTTAAAAGAGTGTAATCATAAAATTATTTCTAATAATTTCTAATTTTGAATAATAAAATATATAATTACAAAGTAATAAAAATGTAATAAAACTGAGTTCTTAAGAGACTTAAAATATAATTTCATCTTTTAATGTTGCAATAATTTTACAAATAAAATTACAAAATCACATATAATAATTAAAACAAAATCTCTTGCCATGACAGTATCAGAGATTTTCACTGCGTCAGGTTCATTAATGAAGTCTCTATATACAAAAGACTAATATAAACTCAGTCCTCCTTAGATGGGTTGTGGAGCTTGATTGGTATTTAGATGCAGTGCAAATCAGACTGCTGATTTCTAAATGATGGTGCATCCTTTGGGTTCCTAAATTTGCCATCATCCTCAGCTTTCTCCACATCCCACACTAGAAGTCTGGACCTTTTTTTGTATTAAAAGACCTGCAGATGGATTGATGGATACTACCTGGAGATGTTCCAGAAGTTTGTGATATCCAACACGACATGGCTTTGCCCCAGTCCCAGAGTGCCTCCATCATCCAGCTTTGAGTCCCTTGCCTTCCAAATGTCACTGAGGCAAATCCACTAAAGGTCTGTAAAACAGTGAGATATTCCAGATTAGCACTGAAAAAAATGTAGTCACAGAAAAATACTCTCTCATTTTCTTATTGAATCTTGCATAATTTGGACTTTTAGATAAAAAGAGAATTTTAGGCTTGGGCTGGAAAAAAGAATGCATAAAATGCATAAAAATGATTCTTCCTATTAGCTTCACAGCTCCAGCAGCTGTCTTCAATAGGTAAAACTAGGCATGCGTGCCAGATACCACATTCAGTTCATAAATGAATCAGACTAGAAAGGGGTAGAAATGACAGCCTAGCAAACAGAAAGTCTTACAAAATCTCTGTTCTTGTATATGTCTTTGACCACTGTGGGACTCACAGGATGATTTTTCCCATTTTATCCTCTGAACATAAGCTCCTAATCAGACATAATCTCCATTATGAAGTTGAATCACATGTTAAGTAGCAGAATGTTTGATAAAATAATTTTTTTTTCAGAGTTATAGATAACAACTTCTTGCATTTCAGTAGGCAAATCACAAGTATTCAAAATATGTGCTTCCAGAAATATGCCTAAGTCTGGTATTTCATCTATATTTGTTTTTGTGGCTTTCTGAAATGTAACTGTCACCTATTAAAGGGTGGAAAAACAATATTTTTAAACACAAGGTGGTGAGTTTTATCTACAAAAACCAAGAACTTCAGAAGTTGAAGATCTGTGATGACATTCTTCCAAACAGGACCTGACTGTGCTTAGGAATATCAACTTTGAAATAGCATCTGATGAAAATAAATCAGTTACGGGTTTCATAAGGGAACAGGGACTGTCTGTATCTCAAAAGCAAAATTAAAGTAAGTTAGAGGAAAGGACGGGTTGGAATTCACTAAAATTTCTCTGACCTTCTTGACCCAAGTGAAATTTTAACTTGTGAAATGGTTTTTCATAAATATCAGCAGATGCATGGACGTGATCAGTAATCCAAGAGGTGTTACTGTGGAAAGGCAGGCCAAGAATCAGCCTGATGATGTGTAACTGGTAAGAAAGAGTCAGTGAGGAAGACAATATGTTTACATGCTGCTCAGAAGTTGCAGGTGTCCCCGCCAACAGCAGAAATGAGTGGTGGGGCCAATACAAGTTGTGGAAGAATTCCACAGCTCTGCTGCAGTGAGCAAGCAGTGCTCCCCACCATTCTCTTGTTTTGTACCTTGCTCTCACTACCTCCATTTGGTCACACATAATTATTGTACTGCAAGAGGCAACAGATAGTGGATGTCTATCTGTTGCTCCACTCAGTTGCTCCTCTCTCCACTCAGTTGCTTGAATTTTTACTTCGTGTTCTGCAAGTTTGCATTATTCCAGATGAGCAATTCTGAATTGTTCAGAACAGTTCTTCTGAAAAATTGTCAAAAGTCACTCACAACTTTGATTAGACATCAGGAAAATTTCAGCCACAGATCTGACTAATATCTAACACCTGTGACAAGAAACTGAGCTATTTGAGCTCAGATCTCCTGAGAGTATAAACGGAAGGAGTGAGATTTTCAGAGAAGAAACATCCCAGTCATTGTGCTCTTTACAGGACTGTGAAGGTTGCACTGATTGGCTTGACAATCTGTTCTCTGTACACATGCAGTGGGGAAAAAAACCCCCTTCCTATACATCATTATTGCCTTGTACTGCACCTTCTTTACCTACTGCATAAGAAAAGAAAGCAAAAGGCTATTTGAACCTCACATCGATTAAATAATCATATTTACCATATTTTCTTGGAAATGATATTACCCTGAATTCTTTACCTCAGACATATGCTTTCATCTAACTGGGGAGCTTTATTTCTGACGAAGCTCTGGGCTAAAGAAGACAAAACATTTCATGATTGCAGAATCTGCCCCTAATCTCCCAATCAGACATTTGTTACCTCACATTAAAAACAAACAGAAATCTCATAGCAGGGAAGAAATCCAATCAATTCTGCCTGATGCATTTGTTCTCTTGAGACAGAGATTCAGCCTGGAGACATGCAAATATGGAGCTTTTCTCCTCACTGCACTTGCAGGGAAGGTTGTACTGATTCATGTAGGGTTCTGAGACACACAGAGCAAAAGTGGAAGTTGAGTCAAGAAGTCACAGCACTGAATGTGGAGCTGGCATGAGTATGCTCTGTTTCCAATATTACCAGTGCCCTACTCTGTCTTTAGGCAGGACACCTAACCCCTACATGCCTTAGTTTTCCCTCTGAACTCCAAGTCATATTGTATTCTTGCTATTTGTTCCAGTGCAGTGCTTCATCCTTTGAAATTCAGCTTCAGCTGTGGCTATCAGCTCCAATCATATGTAATAGCAAATAAACATAACAGTTAACATTTCAGAATATCAACTCAGGCCTAATGGGGTGTGTGCACGTGTGTGTGTGAGTTTGTTAGCACTTGTTATAGTACGTGTTTCATAGAGAAAACATATATTTTCTATGTCATAAAGAGTTTTGGCAGAGATGGGGTGAAATTTAATTAGACTTTTGGTGCTGTTGGAAGCATGGAGAGCTAAACTATAGGTGTCTTCTCAAAATATCTTACAGGACAGATAAAATCTCCGAATATCTTCAAAACCACTCACATGTACAAGTTTTGACTCCCAAGAACATTGGTCACAACAGCCCAGGTGACATCAGTGGCAGGTGGGTGTTTGAATGCACAAGAGTTGTGTTCATGTGCTCAGGGCTACTCTGACATACAGCAGGTCGCTGCAGGGCAAGGGCTGATGGTCCCTATCTGTGCCTCCTGTCCTCTCTCTGCTCCTCCACAGGACAGCATTGCTAAATTTAAAGTTAAACTTAAAAGAGGACAGTGTAAGCCAAAGTCACTAACTCTCCTAAAATATCAGAGTTTCTTTTCAGAAGAAGATAGTGAAGGATACCAGGGATTGTGGAATAAGGCCGACAGTCCAGAAAAACCATTCTGTGACTCCTGCAGGCTAGAGCTGGCAGAATCCCAAAGTATGAGCTGAATCCAGAAGTTTGATCAAAGGAACAGATTGAACATAGTCTGAAATCTCTCAAGCAGGATTTGCTTTAGTTCCTAGTGAAATAAATCATATTAATATAGACGGAAAGGAGAAAACTAAAATCTTATAATTTAAAGAAACCTTAAATTAATACAGATAAATTCATGGTTTATGACATCTTCTCCACCATGTGATATGAACAGCAACAGAGAAATCCAAACAGAATGGGCCAGCTCTTTCTGTTCATTCACAAGAAAAAAGAATCCAGTAAAAGCTCACTTCTCATAAATTGTAATTTTCCCAGTCAATATTTTGCTGCAAGTCTAATCATCTTGAATACATACACAAGAGGCATTTCCAGCTCAGCCAATATGATTAAGTAATAAGGCTAGGCATAAGAAGTTGTGTAGTGTTCCCCATCTACTACTTGTATTGGAATACAATTAATTCTCATTTTCAGGAACTGTATGCACACATATATTTTCTGAGAATAAGAAGCAACACTGTATTATATTCCAGTTACTAAAGACTTTCTCCTTAATTGAGAAAAATGTTAGAAAATAAGCTGATACCAGCTTGCCCCTGTGGCTACCGTTTTATTTAGGCAGAGAGTAGTTTATTTTAATTTGTAATATTTAATGCACAGTGGGTGTTTAGAAGAGACTGCTCCATCCTTCAAAGTAATAAATGGCGTGCAGCAAAAGGAAATATTTCTATGACTGCTTTAATTCTCTTGGGAAATGATGAATTGAGAGGTACTATTGTCCGAGCACTGATATAGATTACCAACAAAGAGCTGGCTCCAGTGGGTCACCAATTACATCAAGGCAACAGAAATGGCTATTTAAGTTCCAGTCACAACTTCACAGCGTGAGCCATCTCACTGTTATTTATTCACTCTAATATAGTTCTCAATCAAATACCTTTTACTCGTTATATAGGTACTCATATGACTCTCCTGCATACTATTCTGCTGAATGGCCTAGAAAGATCTAAGAAATAACTACAGGTCAATCATGTACTTCTGCCCTGGGGATCATGATTTAAAAGATCGGTATCACATTTTGGTCTTTCTGCTTGTACTGTAATTTTAAAAGTAGATGACACAACAATGCATGAAATGAGTTTTTAAAATGGAATGAAAAATCATTTTCCAATACACTTTAAACTGCCTTTGTTAACTCCCACTCTCAGGAACTTTAATGGCACAGTGCTAAGGGGCATATTCCTAGCTGATGCTAATCATTATATCTTGTATTTGCTTCGACAGTGTTTATATCAGCGGATTTGGCTCAGCAATTGCAGCTACAATGTTTCCCTTAAATATTTCCCCTCATTTCCCCATTCCTTATTAGCATTGAAATGTCATTTATTGAAGCAGGTTAAGGATTTCAGAAGCCTTCATTTGAGATGGGTTAACTCCATCCAAGTTACAGTCTCCTTGGCAATACTTTTGATTTGCAACTTGCACATCAGCTTTCATGTGAGCTGGATAGCATGCACTGGCTCCTTGTCACTTCCAGCTCAGGAAATTAAATAAATTAGCATTATTGGATTTTTGTGGTGCTTTACATCTCTGCTAGATCAGCTAAAGTAAAAATGGCAAGGACAGCATTCTCCTGAATAAGATGTCTCTACCTGGGCCCTGAGCCCATACAAAAATATAAACTTGTAGGCTTACTCTCTCTTGCATGGTGAAACTGTTCAACTGGGTTACTTACTGTCATAGTTTAATGCCAGCCAGCAGCCAAGCCCCACACAGCCACTCCCTCACTCCCCCAACAGCAGGATTGGGAAGAGAATCGGAAGGGTAAAAGGTAGAAAACTTGTGGGTTGGGATAAAGACAGTTTAATAGGGAAAGCAAAATCCATACACACAAGCAAAGCAAAACAGGGAATTAATTCACTGCTTCCCATGGGCAGGCAGATGTTCAGGCATCTCCAGGCCCTCTCACACATAACGGATATTTGGGAAGACAAACAGCATCACTCCAAATGTCTACCCCTTCCTCCTTCTTCCCTGCCCCCCTTTTTTTTTTTAAAGAGCATGGTGTCATATGGTCTGGAATATCCTTTTGGTCAGCTTGGGTCACCTGTCTGAGCTGTGTCTCCTCCCATACAACCCTAACTTCCCTGCTTACAAAAAGCAGAAAAGGCATTGGCTCTGTGTAGTCACTGCTCAGCAATATCAAAAACATCTCTATTTATCAACCCTATGTTCAGCACAAATCCAAAACACAGCCTTATGCTAATCACTGGGAAGAAAATTAACTCTACCCCAGCCAAAATCAGCACACCTACTCTGAGTAAGAAACTTCCCAGGGTCATTTAGTGGGGACACAGGGTTTAATTACCTTTACCATGTCAACAGTTCAGTCATATTTACCATTCCAGCAGCATTCTGTACCTTCTATTAATTGCACTTTCAGGCACTACTCAAACTGACAGCTGGCTACCAAGTAAAACAAGACTTGGAGCACATTTAATCCTGTGTGCCACAATGCACTGTCTTTATATGAAAAGATGGGCTGGTCTTTCAGTGCAGTCCTGGAGGCGTCAAAAAATATAGCATGAGACACACAGAAAGATGCAGGACATTTTCCAGAGTGGAACCAGCCCAAAGGATTTTCAAAAATGTGCTGTACAAAGGTATCACAGAAAAAAATATTTTATACAAAGGTTCAGATCAGAGTAACTCCAGTACCGGGAGGAAATGTATGTATGTACATGAAGGAAATCCTCTCACTCACCATGTTTGTGTGTTTGGGTTTTTTTATTTGCCTCTGCTTAGATTACTTTGGTTTCAGAGAGTGTTTGGGGTTTTGTCTGTTTGTTTGTTTGCCAAGATTTACTTAAAGTTGTCTTTATTTGTCTTTTGACAAAACCTACTGATTCCCTCCAGCAAATCCAACACTCTGTGGTCCCCTGTCCTGGTACAGGGATAATTGTCCCTCTGAAGGGACACAGTAGAGCCATTTGACCTCATGCCAATATCGTTTTGATCAAAAAGGCAGACAATCACATCCTTGACAGCTCCCAGAGGACCAAAAGCTCCTTCCAAACTCTGCTTAATCACTCAAGCCTTAGTTAAAGCCCCAAATCATGCCCCAGAGATGGAGGTCTGGTCTCTTTTATCGTCTCACTTTAGTTTTCAAACACTACAGATGAGACTCTGACTAACAAAAGCAGCAAACAGTAGATTTGAAACAGGACAGACATTACTGTTCCAGTACCCAACCACCCTCAGGGTGAAGAACCTTTTTCTAATATCCAACCTAAACCTCCCCTGACACAAGGCCTGTCACTTCAGGAGGTCACCACAGAGAAGAGTTCAGTGCCTGCTGTCCTGAGGAAGTTGTAACTGCAATGAGATCTCCCCTCAGTCTCCTTTTCTCCAGGCTGAACAGAGCAAGTGCCATCAGTCTTCCCTCGTAGGCTTCCCTTTAAGGCCCTTCACCATCTTCATTGCCCTCCTTTGGATGTTCTCTAATAGCTTAATATCTTTCTTATATTGTTGTGACCAAAATTGCACACAATACTCCTGAAAATTTTCTGAAAAGAACCCTCACCCTGGACATGAAAAAAATCAATCCTTTCTGCAGCACATCTCATTGAATTGACATCATTCAACTGCTGTGCAGTTGTCATCTGGTTTTGATCCCTGCCCTGGAATCCCATCGACTGTGGAGTTGTGGCTCCCTGCCTGGTGCTGGTGGGCAGCAGTGGGAGGTCACACTGCTCCAAGCTCCTCTTCTGCACTGGAGAGAGTGGACTGACCCTCCCAGGTAAAACCCATGTGGTACTTGGCCATGGGGGTCAGGAGCCCCTGGATGATGACTGACCACTCCATTGTGACCAGGGTTTTGGATACACAAAGGAGGCTGAGTTTATTCTCCATCAAATCTCCAAACACATGGGCCAGGTGTTGTTACCACATATCACCTGAACACTCCTTTGATCTCCTTTAGGCAGTAAGACTCCTCTAAACCCCATGAGGTTTTTAGCAGACTTTTCACAGACCTCAGTTATTTTTTCTTTTTTTTTTTTAAATCCCTGCTGGCATTTTAAAGACTCTGACAACTTGATAAAAATATCTTCAAGATATTGTTTAACAGCCTTTCACTTAACCTGTGCTCTTTCAGGACTCTCCACTGTTCTTATTTCCATGCAGAGCTCTTCCATGCCCTGAAGCAACCTGCAGATTATTATACTGGTATACACATACCACTAATGCTAAATGGTTCTTTTCACTTGTGCACACATCAACTAATCAACTGAAGTCATCAGTCTGAAAGCCCGGTTTGCCATCATCACCACCGAGGCCTATAGATCAATAAAAAGATGATATTGTTTATATAAAACCCAATAAACAAGACCTGCCTGAGTCTTACATATGTTTTCATTCATTCTAATAAAGGAAGTGCATCTCTTATGAGCTTTAGCCCATCAGACTTCGTAAACTGCTTATTCACTTCAACAATCACTGACACAAGGATATTGTTGTATCCAAGTCTAGGTCAAGCAAGACTTACTTGATCTCATCCTATTTCCATAATAATCTCCGTCATTTCTCTAAGAATAAGAAGGTAAGGGCACTTTTATTGCCGCAATAAAAACAGCAAAGTGATCTTCTGATGGCACTTAATTAGATTCATTTTATCTTCTTTGACTGAGCATGACATACTGTAACCCTTATTTATGAAGTAAAAATGAATGTCTTATGGTTCCTAACACAATTGAAGAAGAAATTACCGTGGTATTCCGCTTAATCTGTGTTTGTATCTGACATAAATGATCTTAAGATAAATTACAGGAAATTATTTTCTACTCCTGGTAACCATAACAACAGATGAGAATTGGTTCTAGTTCAACTTACTGACTGTTCCTGAACTCTTCCATAATGTGTAATAAAAATTATAAGACAAAAGCAATCCACAGACTTTTGGTTTTGTTTGTATAAGAACAATTTGTGAAGCACTGAAAAGTAATTTTATGTTTAAATTAATCTTCAGTCTTTCATTGGCTGTAGGGTAAAAGGCAACTGATGGCAGACAGGTCATGTAATGGAACTTCCCAGGGAATGGACACATGGTAAAGCTTAACTAAAACAATATCCCCATGATTTTTGCAGAAGTGAGCAAAGTGTGAGTATAACCAGAAAATATAACTTAGAAAATACCATAGATCTGAGCAATCCCTACAAGTGGCTTTGAAGAAGGACGGTAGGGACAGGTAATGAATACATCACCATGACAAGATACTAATAGAAGGAATCTGAAAATCTGGAGGTTTTAAAGAAGCTTGGTTGAGCAGAGTAGGTCACTGCAGTGAGTGAGTTTTCAAAATCGGAAAAGAGCTCTCAGTGCACAGGGGCACAGATAAGAGTTTTGAAGAAATGTTGAGCTTTTAATTAAGCAGATCTATAAGTATCATAGAGTCACCAGACAATACAAGTTGGTAAGGGCCTCAGAGGATCCCTGGTCCAATATAATGCTCAAAGCAGGTTTTGCCTTGAGATCAGAAAAGGTTGTTCAAGATTTTATTCAGTTGACTCTTGAAAACCTACAAGGATGGACAGAGCAAAACCTCCACGAGAAACCTGCTCTATGTCTTAACTGTTCTCATGGTGAAAAAGTTCCTCCTTATATGCAATCTTTATAATCTTTATATGCAATCGCTTATTTCCATTTTATACCCGTTTTCTTTTCTCATTCTCCCACCATGCTTCACTATGAAAAACCTGGTTCGGACTTTTCAATGATCTTCTCTTAGGTAGTAGGAGACTGAAACTATTAAGCACCCTAAAACCACATCTCCTCTAGGCTGAACAACTCCAGGTTCCTCAGATCTTCTCACAGGGAAAATGCTCCCAACCTGAGTGTCCTGTTGGCCCTCACTTGAAGTTGCTAGAGTTTGTCAATATCTTTTTCATATTTGGGAGTCCAGACCAGATAAAGTAACTAGATATGGTTTAAGAAGGGCCAAACAGAATAAATAATTGTTTAGCTTGACCTCTCATTTCTTCTGTTCTTCTTTCCCTGGATGCTGAAGGCTGTTTTTGCTGCCTGGGCACACTCATGAGCCTATGAAGATGCCCATGTCCATTTCAGCAGAGCTGCTCTCCACTCAATCTCTCCCCTGATCAACTATTTCTGAGGAGAAATCGTTCCCAAGGGCAAGACCTCATACACTTTAAGGCTCAAGTAGCAAAAACCAAGGACTCTCCTGGCCCATGCCAGACCTCTCTGGTCTTGACTATGGAAATAGTGAGATCTATAACAGGATTTTCCCCTACTTTTTGCAGTCAGCTGTAAGCAGCTGAAGTTCCTGGTAAGATTGGCCCAGTCTCAGTATCCAGCTATGCCTCATACCATCTATTAGAACTGAGCTAACCACCTGAGCTGGTGACAAAAAAGAATCCTGGAAAACAGCGTTGACTGGCATATACCATCTCAGAACACCCCTGCACTCTTTTCTCCTAATTTTTCTTTACATCTCATACTTTTTGTCTAACTTTAATTCGATGGTTTCATTCAAGGTGAGAGAAAAGGCACATTTGTCCTCCCCCACTGCACAGGTTGACCAAAGATTAGCTCTAGAACTGATTGTGGCTAGCTAAGCAACTCTCTCAGTTGATTTGAGATTTGTAGCCTACTTTTCTGTTGGCAGCATACTGTTGGAGCACAGGGCATTACAGTCACCTTCACTCCTTTATACAAGGCCAGTCATCCATTTTTTTAATTCACCTTCAATCTAGAAATTCTGTTGGACTTGGCAATGGTGCAGTTCTGCCAGGTCATTAATCTACTCAGCCATATGAAAATCATATGACAAGAGATACCTGACAGTACCCAGGAATTTTGGCAGAACAGAGGATGATGAAAGAAGTTACCAACTGTTGTATCCCCTCTGCTGAGCCTTTAGATGCAGCAATTTTGAGGTGGGGAGAGATGCATTTTTAAAAGCCACAAGGTAAGCAGCAGTAAGAGGACAGAAGTGTTTTGGGGGACCCCTGGTCAGAATGTTTTGCTGCCCAGCTTGTGCTAAATTCATTTAAATACATATGTTGACACAAGATGATATGGAGTGCAACAGCCTTTGAGAGATGTGCAGTCTAGCAAGTACTAGACAAAAAAACCAGTTCTCTCAGCCAAAAAAGTTGCATTTTGTGCATCCACAGGATATGTTTACACATTACAGTGAGAGAAATCAAGAACAACTCCTACTTGCACTACAATTCAAGGTTAAAATCAGGTATGATGTAAGAGCACTGTGCCAAGGCTGAGTGGGTGAACCTCTGGTATAAACAGAATTGGCAGACCCCAAGTATCCAGTTACATAGCAGAATCCCTTCTTTCTGCATGATCCTATAAAAATCTTAATATACACAGGCATTTCCTAAGCTTATCTAGTTAGAAGAAAGAAAAAGAAGACCACTAACCAGTATGGACAGCCAGTAAGTTGGAGCAGGTGTGGTGTGGGGCAGGACAGGTAAATCACAGTAACATTTGTGTTTAAGGGAACGTACGAAGCTTTATTTTGATTGCAGATTGTAGACTACAAAATGAGTGTCCACTGCATGACCTGGCAGGCAGCAGAACAGTCAGAATAGATCAGAAAGATGGCAGAACACCAAACAATTCGGTTATGGGTTGCCCTAGCACCATGCTAGGAGATTAGACCACAAAGAGCACTGGGCATCTCACACTTTCTCATGTGTTTTGCTCTTGTAAGGGACTTGTATGGCTTTCTTTACATCAGGGCAGCCCTGTCAGGTTATGTATTTAGATGAGCCAGAGACCTAATGCATGATTACTGGATGTCAGTAAAGCTGGGGCAGTTTACATCAGACCGTTTGCAATTATTTCTTTCCTTTCTGAAAATCATTTTGCAGATAATAATAAAATTACATAGCAATTAAGCAGTGAGTCATTACACCCTGTGGAAGCAATTCAATAGATAGTGAGGCAACATCCATCCTGAAGTGGTTAATTATTTGGCTTAAGAAACAGACCTTCTTCCATGGAAGCATCTGAAGGTCACTGCATTCAGTCAGAGTATGTCTAATCCCAGTAGATCAACACACAAAACAACACAGTCTGTGTGTGCAGCCTCTCCTGCAGAACAAATGGTAAACCACTGAAACAAGAGGGGAAGGAGGTTTGACTAACATCAGAGCAATCAGGCTTGCTCTCCTTTCTTCTGCAATTTCACCGAACAAATTCAAAACCCACTAATATCAGGTCACTTTATCCAGTTAATCTTCTTTAGCCCTCAAACTTGAAAATGAGCACAAAGTTTAAAGAATACAGTGCTAAAATGCAGTTAAAGAAACTTTTTTCTATCTAGCACATTCAGAGAAAAATTTGAAATCTCTAACTTTCTTCCATACGAGCAAGAGCAACAACTACATCACACTTTAAAAAATTATGGTAGGAAATTCTTGATGGCAACGCCATTTTATGATTTATAAGAACAGTTGCCTTCCACTCTAATTTCCCAACTGAATAGCAGATGCTCCTCAGTAAAAAGCTGTTATCATTTTATCTGTTTTACAATATGTCATGTATATTTTGCCAATCATATTTTGGCTCTCATCACGGTGTCTGCTGTAATGCAATTGTAAGCTTGTTTAATCAGTTCAGCATAATCTGGTGCTTTCAACACTGCGAGCACGCACACGCACGCACACACATGCAGATCATACAGTGCCCATGCTATTCCCTTTTGCCTTGTAAAATAGAGATACATCGCTCCATCCATTTGTTAGGCAGAACCTGCCTTTGAAGGTCTGTGTGAAGTTCTACTTAAAATGGATGGCACAATATGCTACATGGTTTTTTTACCTGGCTGAGCAGTTATTCATTAAAAAACATGGCCTTAATTGGTGTTGCCTCACATTTGTTTTAAAGCAGATTATTAGGTTACACGTACCATGGTGCACGCTGCTGTTTTGTAGCTCAAACCCAAGAATCAAAAAAAGCTACTTAAACTTCGTACCTGTGCAAATAAAGACTTTCATCTTCGCAAGCTTAGCAATTTATCCTCCCAAAACTCATCCATCAATCTGTAGACTGATTTCCCTTGAAAACACCTGATATTCGCTCGTTCTGTTGCAAGCTCTGGTTATTTCCAAGGCTGCTGACACCAATTTACATGAAAATTCCCATTTCACATATCTACTCACAAAGACGCACAGCCAGCTTGAGCTGAGTTGGTTCTGCTGTACAGAAATGTTACAGAAGGTGGCAGCTGGGGTTTTGTGACTTCTCAGCTCCTCTTGTTTTTGCTGTCACCCTGTTATTCCTCTGATGGTTGTTCCTGTTGGCCCTCAGCTGAACTGACCACAAGGGTCCATGGTTGGTAGCTTTTACTGGGCATTGCACATAAAAACCCCAAGCCAGCAATAATAAAGAGCAGCCCTCAGCACTTTTTTATGCTGCCATTACACACTGCATGCTTTTCATTAAGGGAGAACTAAAAACTTAGCCTTTCGCTGGATATCGCATCATCACAGTCACAGGGCGTAACAGCTCCGGCAAAACGCCTCTGATTAACAGCACAAGGAGCTGATTTCAGACTTCTTCAGCTGTGGAGGAACCAGCACACTCACACTAACACGCTAAGCCTCCCTGAAAGAAAGTTTTCTGAGCAAATCTTTCACAGTGATAGAAGATAATGGAGGTAGAAGCTCTCACTGCGGTAACAAGGGCTGGTGCCTGGATAGACTCTGTAGGACACAGTCTTTGCTTGGACTGCAGAGGGTGGAAATCTGCTACATCTGGACTCCTTGGCTCATCCCAGAATATGCCTTTTTGAGTTCTGGAGCACCTTTTCAATTCTTAATCTCTACCCAGTCCTGGGAAACCAGTAGATGTGGATTAGGAGCTGACAATGAGATAGGGCAAGAGCCCATTGAGAAGTGAAAATCCATGAGATATTTGAAAATACAGAGCTTTAATAGAAATACAGTTTATCCACTGATATCTCCATCAGTCAAAAGAAATGAGAAGAAAAGAATTTGCTTTCAATTAATGATGCCATAAAAGTGCCTTGTGGCAGAGCTTCCAAGAACTTTCTTCTTCCCACCCCGTTCCTGAACAGGTGCAGAGCCTTAAATAACCCTGCAGGGATATAGCTCTGAGAGGTTGCTCTATCCATGAGAATGCACTGGGGAAGAGCTGGGAAAGTGCTACCTTTGAGCTAGAGCTAGAGGTGCCCACACTTAGACATGGAAAGATTTAGAAAGGAAACCTTGCCACCAACGGCAACCTGCAGGGTAAGAAAAGCCATGCACAAGAGAAGTATTGAGCTCACAGCCCCAGCGATTTTTAGAAAATGCAAATGGGAAGATAATTTTGACCCCATCGAAAGACAAGTGAGCACATGCTGAGACTTCTAGAAATGGAGGTGAAGCTGGGTGAGTAGTAATAGAAATCCCATGCAATGATTTATCCTGCCTCCTGAGAAATGTTGGTATAAAAACTCAGTGGTGTACACATTTGCCTGTAAGGCAAGTTTTAAAGCAAACCTCATATTGCTCTGGAAGTGTTTATTTGCTCACCCAGCAAGAGAAGAGAAACCACCTTGCAATTTGTCTCACCAATTATAAAAAGATCATCAGGTGGTAGAGAATGAAAACTAATTTGAGATGATATTATCTGCCCTGGAAGGAAAAGCACAATCACATAATTCCATAGACTTCACTTGTTTAGGAATCTGTTTCATTTACCTAATGGAAAGAATTGACTAGAGGAGGTAAAAAGTATCAGTCATTAATAATAAAATAATCTAACATGATCTCGTTTCAAATTTCAAGCTAATTTAAAGAATAATTACCAGTATTTTGCCAGAAGATATCATATACATATTACATCATATGAAACTATAATGTAAAGTGCATATATAAATACATATATAAAGTCATATATGAAGTGCAGTGCACTTCTTGAGACCAAAACCAATATCAACATTTTTAACTTACTGAAATCACTGACAAGGAATAAAAAAAGGTTGATAATTGTTTCTCTGGCTGTTCCATTGGCATTCCAGACAAAAACCTTTCCCAAGAAATTTCACTTTGAGTGGGTGTGTTTTCATTTCTGCAAAACAGCAGTGATTTCACAGTTTATTATCTCTAGAAATGATAATTAAAAGTTGCAAACCTGTATTTTTTCATTCTTCTGTTTATTCAGGCTTCAAATCCATAAAATACCTTGGAGGCACCAATTCTCCCCCCACAAGCTCTCACAGCTGCACAGACTGTTCTGTGCTGTTTAGTGCCTGGTGAGATGTAGCTTTTTTTTCTGGGGCACTGAGAAGGAGGAAGCATATTCCAAAACCTGAGAAAGTATTAACAGTTTTCATGCAAAGATGTCAAATGAGTAATGTGTTGGGGAAAACAGATGGAGGTTCCTTTATCTCAATCATGCTTCACCTTTTGAAACAGCAAGGAATATTGCCCTAAGGCAGAAATGTCATTTCTTGCCTCATGGACATTTGTTCCCAAAACACTGAGAAATGCTTTTATCTTCCTTGTGTGATAATCACAGTGCATCAAAAGGCCAAGAAGGCACTGAAAGACACCTGACTTGTCACTAGGGTTTGATATTTTAATGCAACATGTTCCATTGTTTCTTCTTTCTTTGTTTCATCTTTACACTTCAATTTTTTCATCTTGGGTGAAGTACTGCAATGCAAGGCTATTTATCTGTGTGCTGGAGGAACTCCACCAGCCTCATTCCTCTTCATTAGCCCTCTGAAAAAAATCCTGCAGGACACACAGGTCAAGCAGACCCTTTCAGCTATCTCCCATGGCCTCTGGAGGCTGCTGGGCTTTCCTCTTTGATTCCAACATTTTGTGTTCCTTCACACGTCTGCGTGTGATTTCAAACTCCCAAAGAGTTGTTACTGCACCCTCAGTTACAATCAGTACAACACCATATTCCCATCAATGTCTTCTCAGAGACTGCACTGGCTCTCACCTTTCGGTGGGCGCTTCCTAATGTTTTCACATCACTCGCCCATCAATCCCAGCATTTACTCTTTGCTAAAACAATCAGTGCAGATCAGCCTACACCTGCAGCATGAAGTAGAACAGATTTAAGTTCCAGTGAACACCCACTGCTGTTCTGCAGAACTTACCAGCCCAGTTGCAGCAAGAGGTCAGCAGAGGACGTGGGATGTCTGAACCCACTTTCCCATGTGAGTCACGGTGTGGATCAACTGCCTCTGGAACAGATGATTTTAGGAAGCAGCAGTGTCATTACCGTGGGGATTTCAATCCCTCACAGACCCCCAAGTGGGGATGACTGTCTGCTTCAGGTAAGGAAAGAAAGAGCAGGACCCTGTATATCTGGCAAGAGGGACAAGGAGAGTATGTCAGACAAGGAGGTACAAGGCACAGTGATATGATTCTAGTTTGCATGACAAGCAGAGCAAACCAGATGTTTGGCCACTGTCAAAGTTATTTTAGGAAACTTACCAGAAATGAGCTATAGGGTCTTGCTGTGGTGGGTCTGAGCTGACCCCACTCACACAGCCATGGACTTTCCCAGCCTTGCAGCACAAGCAGCATCCAGGGCTCGTTTGTGCTCCTCACAGATCCTTTCTTGGGGAAGTCTACTGGTTATTTAACTGATTGTGATACACCGTTAAAGATGAGGATGTCTTCTGGTGTCTCAGAAAACAATACCAGCTGATCACTTCCCAGTTTATTGGTCTACAGGGTTATCATAATTACTGGAATGACTAGTTGGTGGGTTGCACATATTGATTCTCAGCCAGGGTGTGGAAGTGAAGATCTAGACACCAGTGTAATAAATCTACATACCAGGCTGACAGAATATGCTCTTGAGCTATGCAGCAGCTACTGCAAATGCTGTCTGCAGAAAAGAGGAAACATGATTGATAAATATCTTTTAATCAACATGCTTAAGGAACACTTGATCTCTCAAGGAGAAAAAAACCCTCAACAAACAACTGATAGCAAACATGGTGAACATCCAATTAAAAGAATTTAGTCCCTGTGCTACTATTTCCATTTTCATAGAAGAGCAGACAGAATCATTACCTTGTGCATAAAGGCCTTGACATGTTCCGATATGGTGGAGTTAAATCTGTAGAAAACCTGTATATTTTACTATGAGAATCTCCTCCTTGTAAACCTCTTAACCAAATGAAATAGCTGCATGATACAGTCTGCTAACTACGTCACCTTGCAACTTTAATAAGCCAAGGAAATATCTTCATTCCCACCCTTCAGGTGGGAATTGAGGCACAGGCAGCTGAAGCCATGGCAAGGGACCATAAGCCCTTGTCCCTGCAGCACACTGCTCAGTGTGTGAAAATCAGACAGCAAAAATTATGAACAGGAAAAGAAATGCATGCTGGAGCCCATGAGCAATGGTGCAGTTTATGTAAAGACCAGCTTGGGAAGTACTTTGTGTATTTAGTTATTACATTATCTGTGTCAATGACCTGTATCCACAAACGATGTTAGCAATCCTGGAGCACAGTCAGAGGACATCTGGCCTCTCAGCTACAGCAAATTCTATAGAAGAGAGAAAAGGCTGAGGACATCAAGCTGCGTTTATACTCATGTAGGAAGAAAGACTCTGGCTCTGTTAGAGAGCCAGACGGCTTTGGTTCTCACATCACTGCTCATACTGCTGGCTATTTTCTGAAGCAATCAGAAATCCTGTTGTACCATATTAGCTCTTCAAGACAGACAGAGTCAGATGCTTTCTAATTATAAGATACCACTGCTTACTGGAACAGGGAGATGGGTTTCTTCCAAGCAGCAAAACACCGGATATGATCAATCCTGTTTTCTGTAGAATCCAGACAAACACTTTTATATATTTTAGGTATATCTTCTTTTTATATTGAGGTGATGTGGCATAATCCCACTAGGCTCAGCTTTGCTGTCACTGAATTAAAAGCAGAATCGTGTCCTCCACTGCTAATATTGTATGTATGCCCTACAAACCCATTTTAATCTCCAGCCCACGTACCTTCTTTGCAAGTTAATGTGGCATGTTTCAAGGAGAAGTGAACAGAATCATGATGATCACAGAATTCTCCTGAGTTTCCACATCAGATAAGAAAATAAGGACTGATATCTTGGTCCAGAGGTCAGTGACAGGTAAATCATCACATTCAGCATCCCCTCCTCTTGACCATGCAGTTTGCCTTTTGCAGAGGGAATTGAGCTTCCAAAAATGTCCCAATGGATGTCCCTGAGAGTTGGATCTGATCCATAACTGTTTAAGCTACACCTGTGAATTGAAGCTGCTTTACACACAACCTCTGAAAGACACTAAACTGCAGGAATGCAAATAGATGATGGTATATGATGACTTTAAATTATACTAAAGTGATCCGTGGAGAGGGAAAAAGCTGCTATCAAGAGAGTAAGTGAATGCAAAGAAAGACATTGGTAACATTGATTTGTGTTCTTTGCTGATGTACTGCTCCTCCCTGAGAGGGAGAAGTGGAGAGGGATGTGAAATAGACTGACAGACTCATGGGATATAGGTACCTGTACTCTGATAAGTATAAATATGGGTGTAACCGTCTTTGATATCTAATCAGCAGTGACTCTGGGTTAGTACCTAGTTCAGCAGTGCTGTCTCTGCAACTGGCTTAGGTGTCTTCATACAAAATCCTCAAATTAGAGGTTGCCAACATTTTTGTCCCCTCCTATATAGGGAAGATGCTCCTACACCCAGCAATCCTGGGAGCAGGCAGGGGGCTTTGCAACCTTGTTGCTTTGTCATTGCTTCAGGATGTCACTTCAGTGACGAGACACCCAAAACACTCTGTGGAGCCCTAGCCAGGTCTCCACTGCTGAGGCAGTCTGGCTTCAGGATTTAGTAGCTCCGTTGTGCTGGGGGCATTAGCAACAGCATCTCTGCAAACATGATAATGTGTGTGCTGCCTCGGTGACTGACATTATTCAAGCAATGGATTCATTGCGTAGTTGCTCCCATTTCAGGGAAAGGTCTCCCGTGGCTTTTCATCCCGCCCCCATGAGCGCAAATGCACCTGGAGAGTTTTTGCTAAGACAACTCCCTCCCCTTTACCAAGCAGCCGAGTTAGGGCAATGACAGGCAGACCTCCAAATGGAATTTATATCTTCTTGTCCTCTGCATCAGACAATATTCCTCCCTGCCTCATTTTCCCTTTAGGATAAGCCTTGCTTTTCCCTTCAATTCTAACTTGATGAATATAGCAATGCATTAGGAGCCTACTTTACGCATTTCTGTCCTACTTCATTTCATTCTTCTGTCAACAATCAGCCAATTTAAAAGACTTACAACTAATCTTTGAGGCTTTTCAAAAAAGCAGCATATGCTCCTAATTTCCTTTAATAGTCCATTTTCATTCAATTTACCTAGTTTTCTCCATCCTCTGTATACTAAAGTATTTCATTTGTATTCAGGTTTTCCTTGTAAAGAGAAGTTTATCTGGGGGAGGGTGAAAATAACATCCTATAGATTCAGGCAGTTTGTTTTAAAGAATTATTTCCATTAAGAGAAAAAGAGTAAAAATGTATTTTAAAGTCCTCTGTCTTATTAGTGCACCATTTAAATGAAGAAATGTCACTCTTCTATTATGCTAATGATTTTTAAAAAGGAATAAAAAAATTTTACCTGTAAAGAGCAATCAAACATCTCTTCTTGCGACAGAAAGACATCATTATAAAAAAAAAGAAGAGACACGTACATATTTAAATGAATGATCCAGTGTGAGGATACATGAGAGTGATTTGTGTCTTGAAGCTCTGCTGTCACTTAGATTATGCCTGATGAGCATTTAATGAATGTTCACAGGAAAAACATCTACTTATATCATTATATTTGGGAACAGGGAAGGCAGCAGCCATTTTTAGGGGACAAAACTTAATGGATTTTCTTTCAGCTCAGTAGATACACTGATACTTGTAAATCTTTTCTAAGTGTGCCTCTGTAATTATAAATCTTTTAGCTATATTTTTCATTAGCGAGCATTAAGGTAAATATTCTCTCTGAGAGAAGATATATTTGGCATATAGGTGTTTAACGCTGACATTTAAGTACTCATTGCAGTGTTGCAGCTGTTCAATAACATTACTCTTATTATTCATTATTTAAGGTTTGTACTCCTGGATGCACTGTTCTTTTGCCTTAAAGCAACAAGACTCTTCATTTACCAATCATGTGTAGCCAGTTGTTACCTAGAAGCAAAAGCAGAGCCTGTGGGAAACTGCATCTTGTCACTCTCTGATGTACTCTCAGCAATTCTATATCCATTTCCCTGGAGGAACAACCTATATCCCATAACCTTAACCAATACAGCATTTCCCCCACACAAGGGAACAGAAGACAGGACTCTTTAGATGCTTCCTCAGCACTGGGTTTGTGTTCAGCCCAGTTCAGCCACGGGAGGACAGGTCAGTAACAGCCAGCACATCTCCCTTCTTCCTTCCCAGCTGCTTCCCCTGTTGGGCAGCCCAGATCCCATTTCAGAAGGTGCAGTTCTCCCCTTGCAAGAGCAGATCCATCCCATACCTCCTGGGTGACATCCAAATCTAGAGCAGCAGTGTGCACATCTTGATGCAGACAGCAAGACTGTGTAGTGATGTTCCATGGTACAGTGTTTTCTTTGGCTAGAGACACATTAAGAGCTGCAAGACCCACATTGGCACTGTATAGTCTGGTAATAAAAGTAACTTCCTTTGCCATCTTGCTGTGTGCTATGTGTGACATATTTCATAGGAACCTGCCTCAGGAATTCTGCAGGATTAAGTTTAGCAGCACACTACAGCATACTTGGCTCCAAGTACGCACTCAAACACCATGGAAATCAATCGTGAGTGAAACGAGGAACATGTGCAGAGCCCGCACTCAGCATATTCAGTGTTGAAAGATTATCACCAGAATGCTCTGTGTGTTAATAATCCGAGGTGTATGTGAATCTAATACCACGAACAGAATAGCCTTAATTAATCTAGGCATTATGCTTTTTACTTTGGATCAGCTCACCTTGAGGCTGGCCAAGGCAGATTGGTGCATGTGAATCCTTCATGACTACCCTGAAATGCAGCTTTGACAAAGCTCATAAGAAAACACTAGAGCAGAGAAGCTTCTTAGCTAACTTGCTCTAATTTTCACTTGTCTTTTTTTTCTAATCCTGCAATTTCCATGCTTGGAACCCTGAGTGAAGTACAAAACACTCATTTGGCATGTAAGTAAAATCAGGACAAAATCAATCACTAGCACAGAGAAGTGAAGTGATTTACTGAGAGCACTAGGCTGCTCACAGGAGAGTGCCCTCTCCCCAGATGTACTAGACAAGGTGGAGAGGCTTGATGAGTAGCCATGGGCAAGAGAACCTTTAAAAAGGAATTAGAAAAACACAGGTTTTTTCAGATAAATTCCTCTGAAACTGGTTTGTTTGTTTGTTTGTTTTTATTTGGGAGCACAGCACATGAGTTCTTAGCATTGCCTACAGAGTGAGAAAGTGAGCAAACAAACAAAAAAAAGCCATCAAGACTTTTCTTCCTATCAAGACAGGAAAACTGTGTAAAGTGGGACCCTCCTTCTCCTTTTCATGCAGCATTGGGCCACCAGGGAGAGTCCAGGCAGCTAAGCCTTGTTTTAGAAAATGTTTTGTTCTCAGCAGTTAAGAAAACACAGATTTTATTCCAAACATTAAATGCAGATTTTAAATACAACTTGTTTCTTCATATTACAATTTGCAGAGTCCCAGATGGTACCCTCTACATTTTCATGGTACTTAAGATGCTAATGTATTCCAACTTCTTCAGATGTTGTTTAACAGACACGCAAGCGTGGCATACACCTTAAGTAAGAGTGTGAATAAAGAGCAAAATCACAAAGCTAGAATCTGGATGTTTTGCTAAATGTTACCACCAAACCTCTTCCTCCTCTCTCTGCCCCCTACCCCCCCCCCCCCCAACAAGAAAGAAATGGAAGCATAACATCACATGGTTCAAGGCTCCCCTTAAGCAAGCTATAATTTAACCTCAGGTTAGCTTGACATTCATACGCTGAAGGGAACACTTAGCACATGTCATTGTGCAAGAACAGCTAAATGAGAATAAAAATATAAAGAAAGAGGTCAGAAAGGAAAGAAAAATAATATAAGCAATTTACACATCTCTATAAAGCACGAGCGATTTGGTAGCAGGCTGAACTCTGTCGATGTGTTCGCTCAGAACATTTAATACTTGGACAAATGCTAAAATGAAGCACTAGCTACAGGTAAAACTGCAAATATTCAGGGAACTCTGAGGACAGAGAACAGACAAATATTCACACAATGTACTAGTGGTCTGCTAAGGGGTGGCAGAAACCTCATGTTCCATTCCCTGAAGAAGCTATCTTGTCAAACCAAGCCTTTATCCATGAACTTTGCTCACACATAAGTCTTAGTTTTACTCATCAATGCATCACAAATGTAAATATCACAGACACTGTCTTGGTAGGATGAATATTTTGGCAATGGATTTCACATTTCTACACCTAACTCATCTACACAGGTAAATGATGAAAAATGAATAAATACTGAAGTGATGAACAATTGCAAATGGGATGGCTAATTACTGGGTCTGGCCATGTAAAACATGCTATGAGTACTTCTCATCCTTGGAGATGAGGTACTTGAGAGCACAAATGCTCCTACTCTCGTAAATGTACAGTACACAGGAAGAGAAGATTAGCTTAACACAGTATCATGATGATTACACATACCTGTGGCAGAATATGTCAGTCCAAGGCCAGTAACTGAAATTCATTTGCTCCATTTGTATTACCACATAGGCACAATTTTCTGTCAGGCAGACGTGGATATTTAGGGTTTATTTCACGTCCGCGCTTGTTGGGTGCCAGTGTCACCTGTGGAACAGCTCTGATTTGGCCCCACAGAGATCCAGCTTCCTAGGCTCACTGTAAGGCTTGCTTCTGCAGTTCTTTGGCTTTCATATAGTGAATCCTTTTCAATAGAAGCTCAAAGCTGTGCAGCAAAATCTCCATCCCTTGGAGGTGTGGGAGTCACTGTAAAATTCCTAGAATACATGTTGGGCTCAGAGTTCTCACAGAAGTGAGAACTGTAGAGCTACCACTGCTAACTATCACCTTAAAATTCCTCCTTTCAAGGCAATCCTGATGTATACAAGCCTTTTGGTCTGTCACTGGGTGGAAAAACACTAGAAGGGTTGAACTGAAGTTGTATGCAACAGGACTTCACTAGCAAACCCTAGTTCTCTTCCCTGACATCCTTTCTCTAGCACTTAATCCATGAAAATGGATTGGGTTGTGTCCTTCTGCTCTTCATGGACTTGTCTGAGAGATAATATACAGAGAACCATAAGGTAGTGGACCCTTATGATTTCTTCAGCTTCTGTTTGAGGTGTTAGGAAGACAGTATAAAAGACCAGCAGATTATTCGTGACAGATACCCCATCAGTAAAAGATGACTGTATTACCAAAAATACTAAAAAAAAAAGGTAATTATTTTCTGTGCAGTGTTATAGCCTCTCTCAGGAGTAACTGCCAGACACTCCCACTCATACAACACTCTAATATTTCACCGATCAAGGACATAACCCTGGTTATTTACAGACTGTAATGAGAGTGCCCATACTTTGATGTTACCATAAATAAGCAGGTTAAACTGCTGAGTTTCAAGAAACTCATCTTGATTGCCTGGAAGACGTTATTATTTTAATAAAAAAGAATGGCACATTTAATGATTAAATTTATATCAAATACGCAAGCGAGGTCCACTCAGGAAGTATACAAGCCCTTCCACACAACTTATGCTGTAGGAAAACTGCTCCCTGCTTTTCATGAAAAAGTGAATCTTTGTTTAAATGACATAAAAATCTCTTTCCACAGCCTGCTTGAAATCAAAGGTCTGCTTGGTCGTGATGGATTTCTGCAGGCTCAGTACCTCTCAAATATAACAACCCCTGTCAGATAGACTGTACTTTGTAAGCTTTAGGAGCTTTAGAAGTGATACAGCTCCTTAACAGCATCGGTCCTGCCTGGTAAAGCCAGGCCTCAGATCTCTTCTCTAACCTTTGCCTTTTTCTTGAGGAATACTCTTGGTCAAGCTGCAGGCTGAGATGCAGACTGAAATGTCGATAGAGCTCTGAGTGGGAGCCCCTGACAAGAGGCCGTGAACTGCCAACCTGTGGGATAACAGAGGGCATCAAAGATGGCTGAGTCTAGTGGATGGTCAGATTGGGAAGTGCCCCTAACATTTTGTCCCATGATAAATGTCCTGTATACACATTTCAAAATATCATTTATCATCACCTTATCAAACAAGATGTAACTATTTTTTTGTTTGGATCAGCTTCATCTAATTCCAGTGTTGAGCATCCCAAACTTTAGGAAGGCCTTAATACACACAGTCTTCTAAATTACCAAGCTGTGCAGTCTGTCAGGAGTGGGTCTGCAGAATCTAACCCCTGGTGCTGAGCATCCAGCACCACATTACATGGTGTAAGGGGCCCCACTCCTGAACAGCCCTGTTGTCATGTATTGAATTCCCTTTAGAAGCTGCATACTGGTGCACGTCTGGACAATATCTTCCAGTTTAGTTTCAGCCAAAAAGAAATCCAATTTTGTGTGCTTCAGTTTTGTGCTGCTCTTAAACATCAGCCAAAGTGTGGTAAGTAGAAAAAAAAAATAGATTATATGCTTCAAAAGAACAGCCTGATTCAGAACTAAAAAGCTAAAGAATATGCTTGAAGAGAGTAAGGATCAAAAAGTTAATGGCAGCATTGACTGTACTGCCAGAAAGCTGGTGTCCATCAAAGGCAGAAAGGAGCCTCTGCACAAGATGATGAAGTGAAGAAAGTCCCTCTTCTTTATATCTTGGTGATGGACTTGTTGTTATACTTTGTGCTACGTATGCTACACGTTACATCAGCATCTGTCCCTGTTATGTTTCAAACTGCCAACATACAGAGCCAGGCTCAGATACCACAGGTTGAATTTACATATCCCAGCTCAAGATAGTCAAAAGTGAGATGCACAAGTCTAAACCAGTCACCACCCTGGAACCCTTTATAGTCTTCTTAACAAGGGTTTGAACCTACTGTTGCTTCTTTCCAAAGGGAATTAATCAGGAAGGCACAGGATTTTCTGAGATTCAGGGGAAGCAGCGAGATGAACAAAGAGGAACCCATCACCCTTTCTTGGAAGAGTTGGTCATTGTGGAGTGAGAAACCTGGGCAAAAAGAATTCTGTGAGTTCAGCTTAACACTTGTCTTTCTACCTTTTGCACCTTCTGGAGATTATATATGAAGTTTTACTTTTCTGGGGTTTTTTGTTACTTATGGTTTTCCAAAGGCAACAATTAGCAGAGACAAAATAGAGAGGTTTCAAACTGCTCTCCCAACAGTCTTTGTGACCTTCCTACACAGAACACTGGAGGAATAAAGAGAATGAAACAAAGAAATTCACTATGAAATTCCCTCTACCCCAGGTTCTCAGAGTTTATCTTCTGACCAGTATCCATTATGCTTAAACAAGCTCATAATTTCTTTATGTTCAAATATAAAGTTGTTTATAGCTCCCACTACTTTCTTACACACTGGTGTCCTTCCTTTTTAATGCTTGAAAGTGCTCATAAAAAGATATTTTTCTTCCTTTAATAAGGCCTCCCGTGCACATGTCTTCCTGCAAACAGCTCTATTTCTTACAAAAATATCTGAAAAGATATCCGAAATTAGCTTCCAAAGTTTTAAGCATGGGCTGGCATCCAAAATTCAGTAGAATTCTAGTTAAAAAAAGATAAATTCCTTGGAGAGTTTTTACTTGTCTCTAATCTTCAGGACAAGACAAGATTTGAAGAAATCTTTTGATTAAAGAGAGGCTTTCAGTTCTGACTCAGCCTTCTTAAGAGGATTTGCTAACACTTACTGACCTTGTTTCTTCCTGGCAGTGTGCAGTCTTTAATTTCTCCCTAGCACATACAGGGTGAGTTGTTAAACCTCTGCCTTGCCATGGCATAAACTTCAAATATCAAAACTGAAACATGCCAGGTCTGCAGTCAGGCACTCAGGGGACAGGCTGAAAAAATTCTCAGGGAAATCTCTGAGCAGATGTTTTTTTTGGTGTGGGTTTTTGTAATAGAAACCATCTGCTTTTTTTTTTTTTTCTTTAACTGGTGAAAAGAAAGTCTTTTCTCAAAATGATCTGAATAACTCATCAGAAATGCAGAATCTTCAAAAGGCACTCACGGCTGGGGCTGGTTTCTTATACCCATTCTGCTAATTATCAAGCAGCAGAACTCAGTCCTGAGCATCTGCTAAAAATGCAATTCTTGAAAGGCTCGGCTTCAGTTCTGGACACCTGTTTTCCCAGCTTACCGCTTTCCTCCCCCTGAACCCAGATGTCCTGTGCCACTGAGAGATTCTCCTGTTCTTATTACCTCAGCAGGTGATACGTGCTGTGCTGTGAAGCCTCCTTCAACACAGAGAAGCTAAAGGGAGAGCCTATCCCAAAACACACAGTTTTCCCTAAGGAGCAGAAAGTCATCTGTTTATCCCACTCTACAGACAGATGATTTTAAGGATGGAATGTAGTCTAATACGTGTGATAGACACTTGTACATGACACCAGGAATAGACTAAAGGGGGAGGCAGGCATCAGTCTCACAACCTTTGTGTTTTAATGGGACAATTTCTGTCGCTAAAATAGAGAGAAGCATCCCTTTCCATCATATCTTACTCTGCCTGGCATGTAAGACTGTGGGTGAGCTTACAAGATCCCACGTGTGGTGCCTCTCTCAGCCACATGTCAACTTTTCTTCAGGCTGAAATCTGAGGCTGTATCAGTTCCCAAACTTGCTTCCAGAGGAAGGAAGCACACCTGAAGGCCACTTTACTGGCAGCCTGTGTGTTCCCTTCCATGTTGTCTGAAGTTAAGTTACACTGACTTGCCGTGAAATACTTGAACATGGGGATACTGCACATTTGGGGGCATGGAGGTCACAAATGAGCTTTCTTCATTTGGCATGTGTATGATCTACTTCTATCCAAACCTCAGAAAATAATTCGAATAATACTTCGATACAACTAAGTCCAGTAGGACAAAGGAGAAAAGGGAGGTCAATGTCCAAAAAGAGTGGCAGACGGAAGAGGCCTTTCTTAAGGATTAGTCCTAAACTGCATATACACACCTTTTTTTTTTTTTTTTTTTTGGTGGTTGAATGGTGCTTTTTTTTTTTTTAAATGGAGCACAGACCCAAAATACTGCCTTGCCTGCCATCTCCAGTTCCAGGGCAGGAATAGCTGCTCATTTGGGTGGCAGCATAAGAGTAGCTACGTACAGATGATACCACCCCTGTAACACCACTGGCTTAAGGGCTGTCATATGGGGAATTCAGACAAGGAGTGGAATGAGACAAAGTGACTTTGTTCCTCAATGGTTCCACAGATCCAGATTTTCCTTCCTTCCATGCAGGGGCTCCAACTACTGGCCGAGCTATGATGTAGTTTAATGGAATTAAATGGTTGTTGATCCACTCAACAGCGACATGGGAGATTGGAAGCAGAGATAGCTAGCTATTGCCTCTAGCCCAATTCTGCAAAGACAGCATGTGGTCCCCTGATGGCTGGGTTCAGGGTTATTTCCCAGGGAGGACTGGTCCAGATGGGTGAACATTTTGAATGGAAGCATAAATATTATTCATTTCTCATCCATTTCCAAGATTCCCCCAGCTTTGGTAATTGGAAATGGAAATTGCAGAATGAGAAATTGATTTCTTCTTCACTTTTGCCACACAGAAAGCAAAGAAATGAGTGGCAATGTTTGTGAAAGACTTCCCAGCCCACCCAGATCCAAGATAATGAGCTTTCCCAGGCACTAGGTAATTCCCTCTGTTGTGCTTCTCTTTTTCTTTTACCATAAATGCACGTCTTGCTGCAGATAACAGAAGATTAAACTCCTCACTTGGAAACTGAACTACACATCACTCACATAGCAAGTAAAATAGAAAAAATAATTCCTTTCTTCTTTTTCTTCTTTATTAAATGCCATCACTTAATTTAGAATGCAAATCAATATATTAATAAGGAATGTATAATTTTTAATGTCATCTGTGCAATCACCCTCCTAGATTGATTCTACCTTGAACTCATTGCAGTATTGTTAATGACTGAAAGCTCACACCATACTTTATCAACCAAAGTCTGTCTCCAAGAACTTTCTAATTAGTGCTACTAATCACCTATTCCTTCTCAGTGAGACTAATGCATTATTACAGAGACTTGTGAAATACGTCCAACAACATATATGTCTTGTTAAAATGACACTCAGGAGATTCCATTACCCACATCCATCAATGACACTTAATCCATCCATGGAAATATTGCTTAAATACTGCTACACAGTCAGCTGGGTGCAGGCATCATCAGTGAGACCTGCCAGGAAAAATGCTTCCCTGCTTATGGCTCTGGCATGCAGCCCGTTCTCTTACATCATATAGCAATTAATGTACCCGTACTTAGATAACAAGAAGTTAGAGAGGCAGTGGAAAGTAGCAGCAGAGAAGGACAACTGATGAAATAAGCTGCAGGAAATCTATTTTGTAATAAAACTGTTCATAAAAGTGAATTGTCATTTAGAGGCACAATTTCCATGGGGAATAAGTTTTTATGTCTGTGTGCATTTTTGAGGCAAAGAGGTTTTCTTTTTTATTTTTTTTCAATGTCTCTTTCATTTAAATGGCTCTATAGATGCCCAGAATATGCAGACATTTTTAAACCCATAGGAATCTCATTATGTTTTGTGTATGTCTTTTTCCTTTTCTATTTTTTTTCCTTTAAATTCAGGATGATCCAAGATCTGCATCAATGCTGCAGTCATTTAGCTGTGAGGAATATTTAGATCACCAGAGTGAAGATAATTAACAATATGTATAAACAAGTGTGCCAATTTCTTTATAAGTGGAAGAAAAGATATCATTATAAATTGATAGGTTACACTGATGGAGCCTGATTATTTTCCTCCTTCCTCTGTGTTTAAATACAAAACCAACTATAAAGTCAAATACATAAAAAAACCACACATACCCTGAACTCTGTAAAGCTAATAGGATATGTCACAAATCTCCTCCATTTGAAGTGATCTAAAGCGAAATTTAGATGCTTATTGTATCTAAATCTTATGACAAATTCTACTATTTGTACAAAATTGTTTCAAAATCAGAGCGATTTATGAGTGTTTAGTGGTCATACAAGCTTAGACCAGAATACAAGCCCTCCTGAGCAGTTTGAGGGAAGATCTTGCTGGTAGGAGCCAGATGGGGTCAGATCACAAGGTAAAGTGAAAATAGTGAATCCCCCTTTTTCCAGCAAGGCAAGGAGAATTCGTGAAGATTCCTGCTGACCAGAACTCAGTGTGTCATCTCTCCTTGTGCCTGGGATTTTTACCCTGTATTGCTATAGATTTTTTTAATATTATTTCCTGTATCCTGATAATTTTACAAAATAACCTATGAAGATAACCTATGAAGAAGACAATTTACAGTAAAATGAGACTCCTCCACTGTGTTAATTAAGGGAAGGGAAAAACTCCCATAACTACTTGTAGTACCTGAAGTGGCTGAAAAACTGTTCTTAGTGTGCAGTGAACCACTCCTGAGATTACAGAACAACAACAATGGCTTTACAAAGGCAGCTTAAGAGTATCAAAAGGTGAATATTACAAAGAAAGGCTTTACAGAATTACAACCAATACTAACTCCACTGCTGTCTCTGTGGTAAGACTCGACTACAGCCTACAGACAGTATGATGAAAGCAGCCATCCACAAGCATTCCAGTTATTTTAATTATCTCCACAGCTGCAGAGATGAATCTGTAGAAATGATGAAGACAAAATGCAGATATGAGCAGGATGAAGAGAGAATGGTAACTCTGAGTTACTGTTTTTTCCTTGTCAGGATCAAACTTTGCTCTTGCAAAATATCAGGCAGTTGTTTCAGTTTTGTGCTAACACCTGGTGGAATTCAGCAGCTTAATTCCACCAAAATTGCCATTACTTCTCCCATTATGCTCTTCCCTTGTCCCATCCTGCCCCACATGCTCTCACCTGTGCAGCAGGGACTTCATGATGGTGTAGGGGATGTGAGACCAGGGAGCAGGGAGCATGTCTGCTTCCCTCTGTCACTGTATGAGACACAAATTTTCCCTCTGGTACCTACAATTGTGTGCAGACTCTGGATATTTAAAGCAAACAAAGGGAAACAGATACACATATAGATAGGCAGACCCACTCTGAGCAGTTCTGCAAGATTAGGGAGAAAAGTAGTTCTCTCATTCTAATTAAAGCTGAAACTTGCTTCCCATTATGAGCCTAATTACATTTCAAACAGATGCACTTTGATTGTGTGTGACTGTTCTGGCATTGTGAGAAGCTGAATGGACTGTGGCTTCAGCTTGAGAAAGGTTAGACTCGAGAATGAGATGTTTGGTCCCTGAGCATCAACCAGCCTAAGAGAAAGCATTGGTGAACAGATTTTTTATATAAGATATAGCTGCAAGTGAGATAATTCATAAGGTCTGGAATTCACGTATTTTGTGTTCTAGGGCTTCAGATTAGGGTAGGAAAGACACAGATTAAAAAAAAAAGGCACTAACCAATTGCTCACAAGAATAAATGGATACACAAAAAAACCCCTGAAACAAAAAGCCAACTGTACCCTGTTAATGGAAAACTGTTTGAGCTTAATAAGCATAAAGAAAATCTATGCAGAAAGTATTAAGAGTCAAAGACTCAAGGCCCATAGGAATGACTTTAGAGACAGTCATTCAATCAGCAAACTTATTGACAAGAAAGGCTTAAAAAATCTGGTGGATCTCTAGGGGAGTTCCCTCAGCAGCTGGAAACATCTACATTTCCATCAGACCTGATGCTGTCAGGCATTGCCAAAAGCCACATCTGATTATCTTCTGTCTGATATTGCAGAAAGCTTGTTTATCTCCACTGAAGACAAAGGAGTTTATGTAAGGGGCCTTAAACTCACCTGAATGCTGTAGGAAGGGCCCTTGTGCTTCCTCTGTCTAATCTCTTACTGCAAAGGACAGCGAATTGCAGCAGAGCTGCTGATGCCTGAAGCATTAGACACTGGAAATTAGGGACTTGCAGAAAAAGGACAAAAAGCCTTACCATCTCTGAATGCAGTAGATAGCAAACTGCCACACCACAAATGCACAGGAATTATTCAGGTGGGCTAGAAAAGCATGGAAACTTTGCTGAAAGAAAATGCATTCAAAAGGGGATGCAACAAGTGGATTTGCAAATTCACTGCTACCCAGTTTTTGCACTCACTTTTGAAAATGTTCCCTCTGCACATTCTCTCACCTGCATGGTTAGTGTTACATGCCTACGTTATCATCTTATGCTAGCCAGGATTAAGGAGTGGATAATATCATGTAGATGGAAGTCACAGCTTCTTAGCATAGTCCCTCTTGGTATTATTACAAAATGTGTGCTTGTGTATTCAAGAAATGGATCTTGAAGTCCTGGATATCAAGTGGGAATAGCTACTACAAACTGAATCTTCCAAGATCATGACATTCATTCTGAATCTGACCCCATAATGTGCTGGTTTTAGCACCAGATTCTTCAGACAATACATATTGCACCGGTACTATTTAATAGCAAAGGAGCTATGTAAATCAGATGAGTGAGGGACGTGGATCTCTCAGAGACCGTGATTTATAACAAAACAAATACTTTTAGACCAACAAAAGTCTTCCATATAAGATCTTCCAGTATGGTATGTTCCACTTGGGGAATAGAGCTGCTTAGATTGTGTTCTGAAGTAGTCCAGGAAGAAAGGACAGGCTTCTGGGTACACTTACACGGACCAACCCTTCCTCTGTCCACCCTTCCTGTAGAGAGTTGTGAGTGCCTCTTCATTTTGCCGCTGGTCCCATGTGTCTTTTGAAAAACTTAACTCTTCAAATTAGTTTCTTCCATTACAGAGGACTTAGCAGTGTGTTTTGCTCAGTGAATACAGCAAGGAGCATTGTTAGATAGATATAGGCAGATACTTTCTGTCTAATTCTACACCTGAAGTTATATTGCAGTCAATATGAGATCTAGCCAGTTTTATAATTCTACCCATATGTTATAAGGATTTGCCACATATTTTAACTTAAGTGCTACATAAGTCATCAACTTTGTGGTAAATATGTCTATTTTTCCTCCTGGAATTACAGAAGGGAGAGGTTAGTGTCTGGTACATTCCATTATTTATTGTCTCAATTCAGTGCAATTCAATATATTGTGTTAATTTCCTTTTCCTTTTTTGAAAGAAATAATAATCTGTCACTGAGGTTGTAACAGCTCCAATGTTAATGGAATTGTATGAGACAATGTCATTGAAATTGGATCGGTCCAAATGGAATCATTACTGTCCGTCTGTTCAGTTCTTAATGGCTCCATCAATCGATGTGTATAGGACAGAGCCCAAGGTGTTTTGAGGAAGCTCCGAGGTGCATCTAAGTGTGCAGAGCCTTTGTGCACCTTCAAAGCACAGTTACGTGACCTAAAAGGTACAGTTCCAAAATCTCCTAGAGATCCATTAACTACAGATCACACTCCTTCAGAGTGAGCCTGGCCCATCCCAATAGAGTACAGTTGGTGAATCACTGAAACAGTTGATCACAAGACTAAAGGGCACCAGTGTATATTTAGGAATCATTCACCCACTATACTTAAGAACTGTTCATCCACAGAGATCTAGAATTCTATGCTTGAAATCCCTTGGGACACTTTTTAGTAAAACAATAGTGAATGTGTAGAGCTACTGATTTCTTTCCCCTGTTTAATATTTCACCCTTTTTAATACTGCCATAACTCCTGCAGGTGCCATACTTCATTATCCATTTGCAAGCTTGGATATGTTGAAAAGCATCAAATACAGGGAACTTCTGGCCTTGCTTTCTGGCTGCTGTAAAAGGAGGAGCCAGGTATTCTTTTTCGGTAGAAGAAAGAAGAATGCCCCACACAAGCCAGGACAGATCTGGAGATTATTCAACTGGATACATCAAACTGTCTCAAATCCCAGCACTAGTAAATGTTAGGTAGCACATTTGCCTACAGGATGTTACTGCTGAGTGGGTCAAGTGAATTATGCTGAAAAAACTTTATTTTGGTGCTTCTATTAGAGTTCAGTCCCCTAAGGCAATGGTCTGGTGGTGTTCTACAGCATGTGGCAGCTGAGTAACACAGACCATTTGGCAACATCCAGGAAGTTTAAGCTGGACAAAGTGTATGAATCCCAAGACCCATATCTGTACTATGGCTTTGCTGACTTATGAAGACAAGAGACCACTAGAAAGTACTGACTGACAATAATAAATAACATATAATAAATGATAAATAATGAGAATGGCACCAACAGAAATCTTTGATAAGAAATTCCTCAGCTGACTGTGTCATTGTCTTTCCCATAGCTTTTTTGAAACAGTTTTCTCAGTAGTCATTCAGAAATCCTAAGTGATATATACGAGTTTGAAGTTACTTTCGTTTTTATTCATTGAAGAAAATTCTCAATTTCAAGAAAATTAAACATTTAAATATTAGAATTTAAACTTAATGTGAATTTTACCCCCCAAGATGTATTCTCTTGGTGTGGGATATCTTTCCTCCTCTTTTCTATAGAAATACAAGAAATTTCAGCCTGTACTTGTAACTTTTTCCTCACAGGAGTTACGATCTTAGAGCCTTTTGTTTCACTGTTGGACAGAGAAAGAAAGTGAAGTAAAGGCAGGAGGGAGGTGTTGGAGTGAAAATTCGGAAAAGAATGAAACACCTAATATTCCAATAATTCAATTGTTTTCTTAATGTTTTCCTCAAATATCTTCACTCATTTGGATTTGCTGTAGTGGCAGTTCTCGTATTAACTGGTACATGTCTGTTTGCTCTCCATTTTCCATAGTCCCAGGACTAGAAAGAGCTTTGTGCAGACGTGAGCAAAGATGCAATAGTCAGTTATTGTTCAGACACTCAACCAAGGAGAGAAAATGCAGACAATTTATCTGTAAAAATAAAACATAATTAATAAAAAAAATGGAAGATATTAACAAATGCAAACAAATTACTTTTTCAAGCTCAGATGTGATCTGAGGCCATAACCTGTGTTGGGTGTTTCATCCAGGTGCCACATATACAGGTCAGCCTTGGGAACCTGCCTATTCAAGGGGGCAGAAGGGGCAGAAATACTGCAGGGTTTCAAAATCCCTATGGTTATTTTTATTTGTTTCACTATTCAGTATTCACTCTGTATTAAATCCTGTGTGCTGCCTCTTTGTTATCAGATAAAGAAGGGAATGAATTGGGCTTTACATCTGACTGTAAATACCTGTGATCAAAAAGAATACCACTTTACTCTCTAAAGTAGTGTTATCATGTGTATATCTTGTCAGTCAGCATTATGGTACATCAAAGATAATGCTTTATGTTCTTTACACTGACATCTTTAGAGAGTGTATGTAAATCTCCTTGCATGGCTGGCCCAAAACATTGTGGAAGGCAGCCATTAAATAACCTTTTCATTCTACTTTATGCAGCTGCCACTGCTGTTTCCAATACTCCATTTCTTTTTCATTGCTTGATGGTATTCACATGAGTCTTTGGCCGACCAAAAAGGACAAGACAAATAACTGGAAAATTCAAAACATATGCAGTTCTGCATCTTGGTATGTGGTCTGACACCATGACAGCATCTTCAATCCTACACAGCTAATAAAGCCAACATTATTATTGGCAAAGCTTCAGGAACAAAGTACAGACAATAATGGGGGGTTATTTTTATTTAACTCACAAATGTAAAAGAAAAATCACCTTCTCTGTCATCTTATTGATGAAAGCAGAGCATAGCCTGGTGTGCATGTGTGAGAAAGAATGAGAGAAGATGTGAGACAGACAAAAAAATGCAAAGGGCTGTTTTGGAAACCAAGTTTTGGGATTTTCTTTATGGAAAATCAAAGTTTGAAATCAAACTGTTTCAGAATGAAAGATGGAACGACCAGGCCTCATGGGGGCTGTGTCCAGGCCCACATAGTCCAAGTGCTTGTGTCTCCATTTGCCTATAGAAAGCAGCTCATTTTTTCAGTGACCCTTCTGACATAGGTTGCCCCTATGAGAAGTCACAGCCTCCAGTGTAAAAACTGGGTGCACTGTATGAGTTTAGTTTGGTCTTAAGCAGAAAGCACAAATTGGAATAATTAAACTTTCAGACGAAATTTCTCAGTTCACTAACTGAGTTCAATGGGGTGTTTTTTAATCTTTGAATTTTAGCCCCAAAATTGTGTTGACTGTTAAGCCTACAAAACAGGAAAGGAGGCCCCTAGCTGCTTCTAAGCCAAATATCCTCATTTCTCCTTTCCCATTACTTCCCAAATGAGACATAAGTAAGCAGTTTTGCTTCTCACGGTATTAAAAACTAAAGACAAAGCTATTTCAGCTATTTCTAGGCCTTTTTTAGAGAGGCTATCAAAACCAATCACTGGTAGCAACTGAGAGACAGAGAACAGATGGTATGTGATTCCAGGTTCTGTCACATTCCTATAAATGCGTTAATTTACTGCTGAAACAAAGTTTTTTATGTCATTCATAAAAGAAGATGGCTTGAAAGATTTGATTGGTGATGCTAATGTGTTTTCTTTGGTAAATGCCACTTTCCCCAAGTTTCACATTGTTACATTCAATAGATCTGCAATATAGTTAACTACAGATTCTTTTCTGTGGTAATCAAGCTGCTACCTCAGTAAAACCGTATATGAAGTTAAAATATTAATCAGTAAGCCTTTCTTTATTTCAATATGTTCTCCTTCAGAAGTAATCCAACTGGAGCCTTTTTACCGCATTGTAATTTATGAGCCAGATGGAGCACAATACATTTTTAATAAAAATTAGGTACAAGCAGATACAGGGGATTAATAGTTGTATTATAATTTTATAGTTTTCAATATACACTGCTGTGGAAAAGACAATCAAATATGGGGTCCATCTTGAAGATATAAAATGCAGTATTTATTTTTAATGGAAAGAGAATTTCATGAATTACTGAGCCATGAAGAGCTGATGGATGCACTCACTGGGCAACACAAAGGATAACTAGAAAGAAAAGGCATTTGAAACAACAGAGCACAGAGTTTATTTGGGATGTGAACACCTCTGAGTATGCTTCGGAGACTCTGCTCTACCAGGTTGCAAGGATTATGTACATTTTCAAAAATGACCTCCTTTTCTCAGCAGCCTATACAGGCTGGGACTTTTTTTTATATGTTTCTGACACACATTAATTAACAATTTATTACACAGGGGAAAATAGGAGTAAAAGCAGTGTTCGTAAATTGATTAAACCATTAGAAGAATTATATCTTTCCCAGATCTGCTTTAAACTATATTGATAGGACTGAGTAGTGGAATTGAAGTGGCTATAAATTTTTGCAGTCCTTGCAAACTTTTAAAAGATGCTCTCCAGGAGTTAATATATTATTGTACATCTCTTTCCACAAACAGCTGGGCAACAAGTTAGTCACTGTTCCTGCAGTCCTAGCATTTCCATCTGATAAGCATTTTCTTTTGCTTTTAAAAATCCTGGAAGATTTTGCTCTGATAATCTTGCAAGCACCTTTAAATCCTTCTAGACTTATGAGTGGGTGTCTCCTTGATCCAAAAACCTTCCAGCTGAATGATGAACTTCCTGATGAATTACTTATTGTTCAGCATTTAATCTGAAGAATGATCTGGCAATTGAATCAAAGCACATCAAAGACAGTTCCCAGTAAGAAAAACAAATCTTCTAGGAAAGGGCAGCTCTATTCCTCAGAGATGCTAATTACACTATGGCAAACCCCAAAATGTGGTGTACACTGTTCCTCTCCAGGGTTCAGGGGTGTGATGTGAAATTGCTTTGAAGGAGACCCCAAAGATACAAATTTCCTTTTTTTTTTTCCTATTTTTTTGTAAAATGAAACGAATGGGTAACAGAGGGCAGAAAATCTTCAAATACAGCATGTCAACAATGAAATCTTTGAAGGAGTACATACTGGCAACGCAAAATCTCCACTGGGACCGTGCCTTCATCAATTCGAAAGGGAGACTCTCTGCCTGAAAGCTTTGAAGAAACCCCCTCCTTTTGAAGAGATGGGAAATCTTTGAAGTTATTAAGCATGCATTAATCATTTTAGAAAGGTAAACTCTGGACTAAAACTCATCCCAACCTGTAATATTCTTTCTTGGTGCTTTGTTAACTAAATCATGTGGCACATTCCACTGAGGAGGGAATGGTAATAGCAGCTCAGAGTGAGACTTTTCACAATCGGGGAGCTGGAGCTTAGTGCACCATGTTAAGCAGATTCTGACAGCAGGCTACAAGCATCTTCTAGGTTAGAAGACATATAGTATATATTTAAATGTTACCTTCCTAGATGTTCTTTCATCCACCCTTTTTACACGTTTCTCTTTCTCAGAGAGGCTGGCAGTGAGGCATTGCCCCATGACAAAGACTCCACTTGGCCATATCAGCTTCTCAGGTATTTAATCATGGGTAAAACCCATGCAGACTTAGGCACATCACCACAGGCAAGGGGAGACATTCCTCAGGAGGACCAGCGAGTTGTCCTCATCTCCCAGACCTGTCCTTGGGGTCACAGTTGGGTGCAGAGAGACAAGCTTGAGCCAGCCACAGCTTAGTTGGGTTATTGCAGGATTAACTGAGCAGAAATAGATGGACTGCAAAGCTCAAAAGGACACAGTAGGTAGTGAAATGACTCCTTCTGGCCTTGGACAGGGTGACTATGAGTTTGTAAGGGAGAAGAGGCTGGCCAGACAGGAAGGTTGTCAACTATCAGCAATTTATTTCTAGCATTAGTTAGACCATGGTTTTTCATTGCTGGCATCACAACTCCCTATGTGCTTGTACAGTGCTGTCTCTCTTCAGTACCAAGAAAGTTCTTGGTTACGCACAAAGCCCGGGTTAGGGCAAGACTCCAAGTCCCATTGTCAAGGGGCACCCAAAGGAGAGTGACCAGGAGGAAACACTGCCAGAGCTGTTCAACTGGTGCACGTTTGCCCTCAGCTCCATAAAATGGTTGGAAAAGAGGAATCAAGAGGCAGCTCCAAATGCAGAGAGAAAACACTGAAGTGCATCACTTAGTGATCTGTTAAGAAATTTCTTGCAGATAAATTGCATGTTTGAATCAATTATCATTCTCTCACCAGGGATACTATAATTCTGAGCATAAAGTGCTAATTCCTCAACTAGATTAAGCAAACTTGGTGTGCTTCAGCATATCAGTGGCCTCAGTGTTCCTATGCTCTCCTCCCACTACCTCTGCCCTCCAGTCAGAGACTAGAGGCTGAAAAACAGTGAATTGTCATAAATGGTCATCAGTCCACAACCTCAGCTTACTGCCTTGCCTTTCTCCTTGAGGAAATTGCAGGCCTGAAGAAAAAGCTTTAGAGTAAGGCTGATCCACACCATAGTGAGATGGAAGCAGACAAAATCAAAGAACAATGATGTACTTGAGATTCAATTTCAGATTAGGACATGTGAATATAATTATATACTTGTAAACATATAAATATTCATTAAAAATATGTAGGTAGCAGGGGGAGACATTTTTCTAAATAAGAATGTCTAGCATCCCTTCAGACACTCTAGATGTCTGCAGAGGTAGATAAGAAAAAGGACCTGTCTTTTTCTGCAGAAGCAACTGGAAGCCAAGACGATATTTTAGGTCACCTCGGATGGCACCTAAAGTGACCTTCTTCTGACTGTAACAGGCTTTTATATGCCTAGATCCCAAGCTGGCATCTACAAGGAAGCACCTACATTTAAGTGTCTTAATCCAAAGCTGTATCCCACTCCCAGAGGCTGAAGAAATATCTGACTCATGAAAAGTCCTTAGCTGTCCTTTAATCTCCTTGTATATCTCTGGCATTGTCTAAAGAGCACAGTTTAAGCAGGTATTTTCACTAGGAAAGCAAAACCGACTAACCAAACAACCAAACAAACAAAAAAAAAGAAGGAAAAAGAGAAAGGAGGGATGCAAACAGAAATGAGAGGATCCAACTTGGAAAGGCATACATCTGACATCGCCTGGTGAGCCTATAGCCATACCTTAACATGAAATGTCACATCATGGTGCTGCATTTTATACCAATGTCCAGGGAGAATTTGCAGGATTATAATGTTGAATCTCATTACCTATGGAATGCTGGTCTGTGGTTTCGAACAGGATATTCAGGGCTCTTTCAGTGTGACAGTAACATTGACATTTTGGCAGCATCCCACGTTAAAAACAAAAAGATTGATAACAAAAAAGACAGAGTGGAACCAAATCTCCTTTCTTTTGAGAAACCTAAAATGTAAGTCTAGATTCAAAGCTTACACTTGTGCCTCTTTCTCAATGATTATTAAGCTAAGGCACAAAGAGCATTCTGGTTTGCCCGTGGGGAGCATTCTGGTTTGCCCATGTCTTGCTCAGTCTAAAACATTTGATGGCAAGGAGACGAAGGCACTTTTATGTTTTTTCCCTCCTAGTCCCTTTTGTACAGCTTTTGGCAGAAATGGAGTAGGACCATGAGGTATATCTTGTCCTATTCTTCCACGTAGGCAAAGTGTGTATTGAAGAGATGCTGTGTCAAAGCAGAAATGTGATTGAGAAAGCTGTCTCTAGCATTCCCTCTGAGGAGCCAGGTCAGACAGCCAAATTCCCCCTTTTTTAATTTTTTTTTTCTTAATTATGAATCCAAGTACTAGTTATTTAACCAGATCTATTTCATAAGCTGGACTTAATGTCTCTCTGGGCTATACTCAGGCAGATAACTGGAGCATTTAAGTTCAAGAAAATTATGACCTATTCAGATTACCTTTGTGCTGCGGGCTCCCAGTACAGCCAGAGGAGAGTCAGGTGTGACACCAGTCAGCCCTCAGAGCCAGCTGTGATGTGGCTGCTCATCTCTCTTCCCTGGCTCCCTGCTAAATCAGGGTACAGCAGCTCTGACAGACACTCATAAATGGTCAGCTGAATTTAGATACCTGCATTGATTGCAAATCCACTCTGGATACCACAACATCCAGGACATACTATATGAATACACCCCTCTGGACTTCATTCTTCAGTTACTAGAGCAAACTCCTACTGTCTCCTTCCTCTCTCCCTCCCTTACTGGTGTTGGCCACTTCAAAGCAGGACCCAGCACACACAGATTAGTCTTTAATTTGACTCCTGTCAACAACGAAGTGCTGGACTGGTACTCAAACCACAGCACTGAATAGGACACTAATATGTGACAGTTCCTAATGTACCTCCCCTCAATTGGCCTAAACAGGAAATACATCTGTGGTAGGGAGTTAAGCCAAACCTCCAGGTCCTGAGTTAATAACAGCCAATGTATCTTCACAATAGCAGAGCTGTGCCTTCTGAGATTTGTTGTCCCAGTACTGTCACATGTAAACAAGATTCCGACAACTTCAGTAACTTCAAGAAATGACTTCAGTGAAACCTGTAAAATAGCTTTTTTTAGATTTACTTTGTAAATAACCCTTCCGTATGATCAATGATCTGCATGTGCCCTTAATGCTTGCCATTTACTTTTTGATCTTACATTAAAGTACAGCTGTGATCACACATCAGTTTGTATTTTGGCCCTTCTGAAAAGCAGGATTTGCAAAGGATCACAAGCACATTTTCTTTCCTCATAGACTTTTAGCACCTAAGCAGAAAATGTTTTCAGATAGCCTTTTGGATATAATGGAAAGCTCACCGTATCTTGTACCTGAAACCATTAATATTTTCATATTTGTCTTGTGTGTCACTTGTTTTATTAACTAATAGATCATTCTTATTATAGGCATAGCTTCACTATTGAGTTATCTAGAGAAGGACATGATTAATATCAATGAGCTCCTTGTGAAACATGCAAATATCCTGGGAGAGAAAGCAGTGCTACACCTGCTAGGAATATAGTTTTGCTTTTAAAAAATTAGACACATATCTCAGACAGAGAGCTTTGTGCAATGCTGAATCCACACCTATGTGCCTGTTTAAAAATCCTTTCTCATGCCATGTGTCCTTTTCTTCTCAGGGAGGATGGACACAGCCCAATATTTAAAATTATTCATTTTGTAATGCAAACGTACTCCTGCTGCTAAGCTGTGGATTTCAAACCAGTTAACAAATTACAAAAATCCCTTTTCAGAAGACAGATTATTTGGAATTATCAGCTCTGATGTGCTGTTTAATTATGCATGCTTTTGTGCTAAGCATCTTTAAATATTAACGAGATATGTTTTTGCACTTATGACCTAAAGTAGATCTATAGTAAACTCACATGTCTGTTGGCAGTAAGTCATCACAGGACTGCCGTACAGCAACAGCTCTTTTTAGACTCAGAGCTTTTCTGTGGTTTTTTGCTTTTGTACCACTGCCAGCTCTGTGGAAAAGGAATCAGGAAAATCACAACCCTGACAGAGAACCTTTCCCAGGTGAATGGGGCTGAGATAATTTTCTCAATCACTTTCTGTCTCACTCTCAACATGGGAAAGGGCCATATGAAAGCTGCTAAGAGCTTAGCCCTAGAGATGGGTACAGCAGGCTGCACAGTGGCAGCTGGCTGGGAAAGGAGCAGTGCTAGGCTACCCTTGAGTCTACATCCCCAAGGCAGGCATTGAGGTCTTGTCTTGGGGTAAAGTTAGACAAACCTGTTCATATGTATTGGAGAGGAAAAAGCCTGTAAAAGAGTTAACGAGAGAAGATTCTGAGAATATCACGTTACTCAAGATCAGCTTGACTCCAGAGACTGGAAAAACAGTAGGATCCTGGCCAGGATAAGCTGTGTCTTAACAGCCTGATCCTCTCAAATAAAATGCAGATTTCCACTGCCTCAGTGAACATTTAATAGATGCCTGACCCATCCAGACCAGATGGATTTTAACAGTGTATCGATACATTATTGATCTCCTGATCACTTCCATTTAAGTCAGATCATCTTCTACAACCATCAGGCCCAAAGGTTTTGCCTGATTCCCCACGGAACAGAGTTTAGAGCTCTGGTGTACAAGGACTGATATTGGCAAAAGCAAGAAGGGGAATACTTAAGCCCAAGTTTCCAACAATAACACAAATATTGAGGGGCTTGAAAGCCCTTTAGTGTAACTCCTGGACTGTGGGAGTATGTTTTTGCTCTTGCACTCATCAGACACGACAGAAACCTGCACCACATCAGTGGCTAGTGAGAGCTTTACAGGGGCCTGGGAGCTGGTCCAGTGTCAGCTCTCTTTGGCCACAAGCCCTGTTACCTGCTGTCTGGTCCCGCTGGAGCAACACGCACGCTCCATGGCTGCGTGCAGATCCTGTGCATGACCATATTGCTGAAGAAGAAACAGTTTTAACATACTTCTCAGGGAAGTTCCTCACTGGGGAAAGAAGAGAGGGGAGAGGATCTGCTGGGCACAAAATCCTTGCAATCCACTCTGGCTGTAAAGGCTGTTTCTGGAGCTCACCTCCCCGTGTCAGTGTCATTGCACTGTGCCCACTGTTGTATTCAGAGCTGCCTGATCACAAGATAAGCCATCCTTTCTCTGACAAAACCTGACAGCAACACATGCCTCACATATTAAAACACAGCCCCCTTTCCTGGCAGCAGATAGCATCTTCACTGCTCACAAATCGCTCACGGTAGTTAGAAGGTGCCTTGTACTTATGAATGTTGTTGCCTGATATATTAAGCCAATACAGAAGCTCATTACCTCCACTTCTGCCACGGAGCTTACTTATATCGGAAAGCTGTCACACAGCAAAGCATTAAACAAATACAGGGGCTGCCTTGTTATTACTATCTGTGCCACAGCAGTGCTTGCAGAGCAAGGCAAGGTGGGGGGCTGGCTGTGCCAGCGCTGGTTGGGGTTGGAGGCAGTGTAGCAGTCAAGGTAGCACAGGCAGATGGGTTTTACCATGTTGCAATGAAAAGATCACCTATGTCTCACTGCCCAGTCAACTGTGCAAGAAATTACCCCCTTTTTAAAAAGCAGTACAGCACTGGAAAATAGCCTTGTCCTTGAAAAACTTCTCTTAATCAGTGTCCTAGTTTTGGCTGGGATAGAATCAGTTTTCCTCTTAGTAGGTGGTACAGTGCTGTACTTTATCTTTAGTATGAGAATAATGTTGATAAAACACTTATGTTTTATTTGTTGGTAAGTAGTGACTATCTTAATTCAAGAAATTTTCAGTGTCTCATGCTCTGTCGGTGGGGAGCTGCACAAAAAGCTGTGAGGGAGCATAGCAGGGACAGCTGACCTGAACCAGCCAAAGGGATATTCCATACCAGAGACATCATGTCCAATATAAGAACTGGGGGAAGTTAGCTGGAAACAGGGATGAATGCTGCTCAGGGATGAGCTGGGCATTGGTCAGCAGGTAATGAGCAATTGTGCTGAGCATCATTTGTTTTTCTTGGGTTTTGTTTCTCTCACCTTTTCATTACTATGATGATGGTAATGATGATGATGGTTATATCTTTATTGCAATTGTTAAACATTTCTTATCTCAGAAACCCCATAGGTTTTAACTTCTTTCAATTCTCCTCCCCATCCCACTGTGGTTGACCACCAACACAGCCAGGAGGGAGCTGACCCAATAATGCAGGCCATTCCTTGCCAATTCTCACAGGAAAGGGTACAGGCATAAATGGGTGTATCCACTGGCCTGGCAGCACCAGTTTGCTCCCAGCCATCAGTTTCCAGAGGTTTGTATGTACACAGGGTTTTGTGGCATGTGGCCAGTGCGTGGGGCACACACCAGGCTGGATCAGAGAGGGACTTAGACCTCCGGGATAAGAGGATGGAAAATGGACAGAAAAACACAGAGAAGAAAACAAGAATCTGCAATTCAAATCCGTTCATCCCCAAGGGACTGGTGAAACAACTGCTTGCAATTGCATTAGTGCATTTTAATATGTTAACGGGTCCCCAGCTGCTGGTACCTGCCCCGTCAGCTGCAGTGTGGTGTGCTGGCCATTTCCTTCTGCCGCTCTGCAGCGCAAGGTCAGACAGGATTCCTCAAGAGGGTTAAGTAAACAAACTTTAAATCACACAGCATCAGACTGGGAGCATACTCAAGGCCAGTTATGATTATCTCAGCTTAAGGGTGGGAACTGGCTTGATGCATCAGGAGGGATTTTTCCTACAGATGCAATGAAAGGTACAGAACCGCTGCCAGTGCTGCCTTCTCGTCAAAAATTTGCTTGCATAATTTACACCAGGTGTCATTGTAGGTAGAAAATATTGGGATGTTAAGGAAGTCATAACATTGGTAGATGATATTTTATGCAGTAATATGCATGCTGAAGACAATAGGAGTATCTCCTATAAGTGAGTACCACTCAACATGAATAATGGCTCCAAGGTCAGGCCCCTAATGAACAGTTGTCTAGCTGTGAATATATACACTTTTTCGCTCTGTTTTAGGCAATGCTCTCAGCTATCTAATTAGGTTGATCCATGAAAATGATTATTCATTATCTGAAGTCTGGGAGTACAGAATTATGTATCCATGCATTGTGCCTTAAAGAAAAAGCACGTGAAATTCTAATGTCAGATAAGGTGACTGCACAATGAATGAAAAGAATGCACTGCTACTCTCAGGACTTTCCATGGGATTGTGTTGAATTCCACAAAGTTCACCTGGGGGAAGGAAAAAGATTAAAAAAAATCCAAACTTTTTAGATGAGATCAAAATTAAAGATTCAAATGGTGGGTTTAGAAGGGATGTTGCATTATGAATTACAACGCAATTTCTGATTTAAAAGAAATACAAAATAAGAATGAAGTATTCTCAATTTTTTAAAAATGCAAGTTTTCAACTGTATTCAAACCAATTATCTGAAACATGGCAATATCTACTGGTACGGGGTCTCCAAAATTACACAGTATTAGCTCTGTCACACCCAGCTTCTGCAAAAGAAATAGCTGTAGCCTGTTGCCACAACCCTCCTGCTCTCTGGTCTCCCAGGGATTCCCAGTGGCACCCTTCCCTCTATGAAAGGTGACTGCCAGGCCTTAGAAGACTCTTCTACTGATAAGTGGGATATGGGAGCCCTGGGGGGAGTGACCTGGGCACAAGGAGCCAAAGCTGCTGGGAAGAGCAGAGTGCTTCAAGAGCCTGAGAACATCAGCCATTTAGCATCAGAGGCAATAAGGTAAAATAAACACATGACATAATGCAATGACAAAAGCTAAAGGAAAGGAGAACAAGCTGTAAGCAGAGTGGAGAGGCAGTTTTGTATCCTTTGTACCCCTTCAGCTCGATTAGGATGGGCTTGTGAGAGAGCCTTACCCAAAAGAAGACATTATCCACCTGACAGTCTTTCATTTCCATTCACTGAAACTGGCTTCAGCACAGCTTCTCCCAGCCAGCACAGTTTCTCTGAGAGTCTGCCCTGGGGAAAGGAAAAAGAAAGGAGAGTTATCAGAAAGGCTAAATATTTCAGCTGGCTACTGGAACAAGGAAATAGTAAAGAAAAAAAAAAAAAAGGAAAAAAGAAATAGAAAAACTGAAGATTAGAAAAAAACCCAGGTGTACCACCTTGGAAAGGCACAGCAGGAAGCAGGCATATCTGTGGAAATAGAAACAGATTCTCATCATGTGGAAGCAGCATTTTTTTGTCTGAGCCTCTAATTCCCATCTAATGCTGGGATGTAGTTCCTCAAGCCTGGATATAAATCTGCACCGAATCTCTAGATACCAATTTAGAAAGAAACCTCAATGTAAAATTGATTTGGGCTCTCCCTGCTTGCTTCAGGTCAACATGCCTGTGGAAAGAAGCTCCCTGAAACTCTCTGGATATTTCTCTTGCAGTGCCAAAGCTCTGCTCCCCTCCAGCTCCTACACCACCATTTTCCTTGCAGGTACCTGTCTGTGGACCTCTTGGCCTTCTCCTGCACCTAATCAGTCCTCACATAGGGAAGTCAACGAGCCAGGGCACACACCACTGCGACAGCCACGTGTGTGAATTGTTAACGATGAAATGGAAAAGGCGTTTCCCATTATACCCCTTCTCCCGTGCCAAGTTTTCCCTTGCTAATTAGGAGGAAAATTTCACAACTTCGCCACCATATAATTAAATCTTGCAATTAACATGTGCACTTAAGCCGCCGTTCTGAAAACGAGACTTATGCAGTGAAACACACTTAGGAGAAAGCACCAGGATGGAGGGTGAAACTGCAGCACTGTGCTAATGATCCAGAACACCACTGGATAAATGATAGGTCTCACTGACAGCACTCTGCCCATCTGACATGTGCCGGAAAGGGCATCTGCTTACCAATGCTAATACAGCACTACCAATAAAAGGGGAGCGGGAGGGAGGGTGACAAAAGCAGAGGTAAATACATTAAGTCTCAATTAGAGTAGTGACACGAGAGAGAGCTGAGGTTAATATATTTTAGGAGAAAGCCTTTCTGTGAGTGAGGGGTCGATCTCTGCAGGATGATGTGACAGAGGTGATGACAAGGGAAGAGCTTTTCATTTCATCAGTCACTGCTTGGAAAAGGCAGTGCAGTCTCAGGGCTTTATGGCCTGCGTTGGCACATCACTTTCCATCGCCCTCCCTCAAAGCTGGATGCCTTTGAAAGGGCTGGAGTCAACCACAGCCTTGCTCTCTGCTTCTGTGATGGCACAATAGCTTGGAATGTCCAATGCACAGGTTTGCATTCCAGCTCCTCTCTGGCTCAAGCTCAGCACCTGGGAGAACACACAGTGCCTGCATGATTTTGCTGCCCCACAAACATCCAAGCACTGTACCTTCAGATAACAGCATTTTGCGGTATGGCTGTTTGTGCACACATTAGGCAGCACATGGCAAAATTCAGAAACCAGCACACAAATACCTTAAGGGAGGCTGCAAGTTTTTGCTGGGTAGTTACAAAGCAGCAGGGATGCAGTCTTGGGTCTCATTTGGTGACTTGACATATATAACAACACAATTAGAACAAGTTTCAAAGAGGTAATTATTGCAGACTAGTGGTATGCCATGCTGTAAGCTGCAAGAGAATAAAACCCAGCAGCTGATCACCCACCACTCACCTCTGCTCCTCCTATGTACAATGAGAAAAAGGAAATTGCATCTTTAACAGCAATCTATGCTAACATTTTAATTGCACTGACTGAAGCTTATTCAGCGGCCACAGTTCTCCTCATTCCAAAATAATCCTTATTCAATTAGCAAAGTACGGACAGTATCATGAAACAGTCTCAGAAATCCATCAGAGAAACAAAGCATGATTTCCTTTTGTACCTCCTGACACACATGCACACACCACCATGCTTATTAGGATGACATCCAGCATTCAGGCATAAAATCTTAAATTACAGAGCAATTGGGGCTTTTCAACTGATCCATAAAAGTATGCACTTAGCAAAATCTAAGGACAGGTAGAAGAGATGGATAACACCCAATGCACTGCCTTTTCAAGGCAGGCACTGAGGCATGTAAAAATAAACATTTGCTGAGGTGAATGCAGTGAGCTATTTGTACAATGCAACATGTCAACGACCTCAAGTAATGAAAATATCTGCAGATTTAAGCCCAGAGCACTATATTGCATATCAATAGCAATAAACCCAGCAGAAATAGAAATGTATTATTTATAGACCTATTTATAAAACCTAAATACTTCTTTAGTGAACCTACTTCTGTAAAATGAACTGTCTTTCTCCTCCTCCTTCCTTTAGTGGTTTGTATGACAAGATAGCAAAGAACAGTACCATTAAGACAGATTTTTGTAAAAGATAAAGAATTGGAATAAGGAAGAGATGAAACTCCCTCCTGCATAATTTTCCCAGTGATATGAGCTTTGGAAGTGGGTTTGTGGGCAAACTCTCACCAGAAAGACTGATTCTGCCTATAAAGATGAACAGGATCTTTGCCATTAATTTTGACAGCAGTTTAACTAGATTATGACTGAGTTTTTATCTTCCCTTCCCTTCCCTTCCCTTCCCTTCCCTTCCCTTCCCTTCCCTTCCCTTCCCTTCCCTTCCCTTCCCTTCCCTTCCCTTCCCTTCCCTTCCCTTCCCTTCCCTTCCCTTCCCTTCCCTTCCCTTCCCTTCCCTTCCCTTCCCTTCCCTTCCCTTCCCTTCCCCTTCCCCTTCCCCTTCCCCTTCCCCTTCCCCTTCCCCTTCCCCTTCCCCTTCCCCTTCCCCTTTCTTCTCCTTCTCAGTGCAAACATTTTTTGATTCAGTGAACACACTGAAATGCCAGCAAAGGCATGGAAGGTATTTTCACTATCTTCTGTCACTCAGATCTCTCCTTAAAATGCTCATGTTGTTTCAAATCTCACACTGCTTTTATCTCACTATCACTTATAAGACCATTACAAATAATAAATCCTTCCTGGGATGCCCCATTTTATGGACCAAAGCAATTCTGCGTTCACAAGAACAATTTTCCTTCCTTATATATATCCCCTAGAGCAAAACTGCAGGTGCTGAAGCTACTCTGCCAATGAAAAAAAAATTACCAGAGACTTAAAAGATTAGGCTGGGGAAGGTAACGGATTATACTGATGGACTCAATCACCTACATTTACTTGAAGAGCCTAAGTGTCTTCAGATCTAGTCATAAGCTGCTGAGTAACACACTGAGTAATTTAGACAGTGGACAAAGGCCTCTAAACAGAACAACAGCCCTAACTTGTTCTCCTGCTTGCTGCCTTTTTTACAGCCCCCAGGACATAACCCCTCCATGACATGGCTCCCCCAGAGGGCCACAGCAGCCCCCACAGCCAGCCCATGCGAGTGGGAGGTGATGCCACAGAGATCAGACATAGTTTTTGTCTATTCTTGTTGCTACTTGCCCTTCCAGTGAGAAATTCATGCATTCCTATTACTGCAAATTGCTCAGAAATCTCTTTTCACCTCCTCACAGCTGCAGTGTAACAGGCACCATCATCCAGGTCTTCACTGGATTTGACTCACAAACTTTAAGCCAAGTTTTGTCTGCTTTTACCAGATCTTTTTTTAATGTGCTGTTTGCAGAAGTACTAGACTAAGCTACCGAATGCTACCTTCATTTCTTCTCCTCTGCTCTGGATATTTTCAAATGAAATAATTGTAACTCTGGCCCTTGCTATGCTGGTGAGTTAATATGAGCAGTGAGTTAAATAAGTTAAGATGAATCGATCCTGCTGTAACTTACACTGGTGCAAGTTTGAAAGTTTTATTTTAGAATTGTTTGGGTTATAGCAGTGTAAGAAAAGAAAAAGAAAGGCTAACAGCAGCAGAATTAGAGTAGTATTTTCAAAATATCTGGAATTTTATGTCCTTTGGCTTGACAAGTGAAGTCTGGTTGCGCTGTCACTGCAATTTCTTTTGAAATTCTGGCAGTTGAGTTCCAAAGCATGAACAGAAATTGTGAGCAGAGGGACTGAAAGCTCAACAAACTAATTTATAACATCTGCATGAAATACAGTTTAATTCCATGTGTTTCGTACAAAGGGCACCAAAAGGTCTCTCTATATATTTTTCAAGACATACACATTGCTGGATAAAGGATTTTACCAGATGTTTCCAATATATTTTTCCTGATGGGGATGTATCTTTTTACATACGAATCTCACCCAGCTCTCCCACAGATTTGAAGCTAGCCCAGTTTTCTCCTAATGGGATAAAAGATCACATTTCCAATGTCTTTCACAAATTTTATGCCTAATTAAGTTCCCATTAATGGGGTTGAGAAGGGCATCTTTATTTCCAGCACACTCTTTTTTGCTTTTGTGGATTTTTTTTGGTTTGGTTTGGTTTGGTTTTTTAAAAAGGTTACTTGGACTTTTCTGGCTTTCTGGATTTTTAGGGGCTTTGTGTTATTTTTTCTTTTCCACTTTTGTGACTCCCTTTCCAGGCGAAAGTGTCACTGCAAAACTGTGAACCATTACCCAGTACCATTTGGTTTTCTGGTCTATTCAAATTGGTTAACTTTTTTTAATCTGGAGGGTGACAGAAGTGACAAAAAGTCTTCCTCACCAGCTGAAAATGGGTGACGCTTTGGAGCGAGCCATGTGGCTGACAACAGTGCCACCCTGTGTCCCAGTCGGCTGTAGGACCCCCTGAAAACTTATTTATCAAACCCTTCTCAGCGACACCAATCTCCTCCAGCTCTCCTGCATCACACCCACTAGCAGACTCCTTCCCTGATGCTTCCTGGCAATTACTTACTTTCTGAACCTCCTCCTTAACTTTCTGCCAAGAGGAGAATTTACAGGTGCCTGGCAGGGGTGCAGCCTTCAGAGCAGCACAAATATTCATTTGAATAAGGCACCTTTCCTGAAACAGTTTGGGTCCATAGTTTGGGTAGAAATGGTTTGATGAAGCCACAAATCAGTATTACTCTGTAAATTTTTAATGTTCACACCATGTGAAATGCTGTAAATAAAATAAGCTAACCACAATAGGCTATTCTTTGTAGTTCATTTAAAAAAATGTCTGTTCAGCAGTATGGCTAACTACTCGCTGTAGATATGGCTTTAAAACTGTCTAGGCTAATACATCAAGACCAGAATTTGAATAACCTCTAGTGGCAGGCAATTTTTCAGAACTCCCAAATACTACAATAAGTAGCACTAGAATTTTTTTTTCCAAGTTACGTGCTAATACAGACAGGTCAGAAAATAGGTAAAATGAACACAAGATTCTTGCACTGGCATGTTTGTTAATCCAGGAAAGGGTTGATAACTATTAGAGGTCAGCTCAGAGTGGAGAAGTCAGATCTGGATTTCAACCCTGAGTACACACATATATCCTGGGAGTTTGGAGCTGGGGGATTTCTCATTAATTGACCCTATCACAGAACTGTGTAAGTACCATTTTTGTTACCTTGGATCCAGACTTTAAAATTTTTCTTTTTTGGTCCTGGTCCATCATCTGTTTCCATAGATATATTTTACAAGAGGGACAAGAGGTAATGGTTTTAAACTGAAAGAGAGGAGGTTTAAGTTGGATATAAGGAAGTAATGCTTTACTGTGAGGGTGGTGAGGCACTGGAATAAGTTGCTCAGAGAAGCCGTGGAGGCCCCATCCCTGAAAGTGCTCAAGGCCAGGTTGAATGAGGCTTTGAGCAACCTGGTCTAGTGGAAGGTGTCCCTGCCCACAGCAAGGGGGTTGGAACAAAACAATCATTGAGGTCCCTTCCAACCCAAACCATTCTATAATTCTATAATTCTATAATTCTATGAACTAGTGCACAAAAGAGGAAAATAATAACCTAAGCATATATGACAGCAAGACCCATTAAAAAAAAAAAACAACAACAAAAAAAACCAAACAAAAACCCCAAACTAACCACACCAAAAAACCAACAAAAAAACAAAAACCAAACCACAAAACAGTACCAAAAATAGCATAAAAAGCAGACATACACAGCCTCAGCAGCACAACCCCCCACCGTTTGTAACTTTGATTCTTAGCTGTGCCTTGCCCAGAGTACCTCTGTGGGAGATGTGTCACTATGGAGACAGATTGATGGCTTTTCCACCGGCGGTATGTCACTGACTGATCTGGTGGTCTAGTCATAGATGCTGCCACGTGGGGGATATGAGCACAGTGTTCAATCTTGCCCTGCTTGCAGAGTGAGCAGTGCTTGGAAGCAATATGCAAAAGCCTGGTGTAGAAGGATGTATATGATTGCACGCTGTTATATCTGATATATGTCTTCTAATACAGAAGAGACCTCATGTCCTGCTCTCTTGACTTTACACAGAGTTCAGGAGGGGAAAGAGAGGGACAAAGCAAAGCACAAAGGATTTTTACTCCCATGCAAAAAATTTGTCAGTTACCAATCATTACATGTGACATAATTAAGATTCCCAAAGCCTGTAAAGAGTCCAATTCATAACTTATGACACATTCCCTCAGCAACATCACGGACTCTATATCTGTGAGGTAGAGCACTGCAAAAAATGTTTTCCTAACGTATTAAATATTAAAGTTCCATAAATTATATGTTTCAGCAGAAAGAGTGGGCCAAAAGCCAGTCCAGAGGATCCTATTGTATCTTTTTAGCTGTGCAGAAAAAGGAGTCCTGGTCAGCCTGGAGCAAAAGACCATCAAGGGAGTGAATGTTGGTACTGGTTGGTTTTTCCACAGCTACTTTGACAATGAAGCTTTCTCCCAGGAAGGAAACAGATGCCCCTGTCTGCAGAGCTTGGAGGATTACATACTTCACCTTCTATCCCAGTTCAGGATCAAACATAAATCTCAAGAATCTTATTAAACTAGCATTCAGAAATTGCACAGAGTGTATTTCGGTATGATTCACTCATGTCTAAGCATTTTATTTTTATTAAAACTTTTTACAATATTTTAAAAAACAAAGCAGGATACTATGGTGAATGGGAACTCCTCCTTCTTCTCTTCAAAGTGTGAAATTAGTCAAAACCACTTTTTGAATCTTTGATAAATTAGATCAACAGATGATCCTCAGCTTTTTTACTTTCCCACCCTCTGCACAAGTGCTTGGCAAAGGCTGACACTCCCCGAAGACCATACAAAACCAGTTGTTCAACAACTGGTAGCTGATAACTTGAGACTTCCATGTCCTGGTACTGGCTCAGTGACTGAAAATGAAAAGTACAAGGATAAACCCTCCGTTCTCCCTTATTCCTCCAGCATAGTCATACACTGTTGGGATTACGACGGCTTTCTGCCAGAGGCAGATCCAAACAGGGTATGGAAAAGGGATAAAAGTTGGTAGATTTTCACAGGCTTAAAAAGAGTATGAAGCTTCTTTGAAACTTTGGCTAGTGGGCAATGAAGGCCAGTCTGTAGAGGTCAGTTGGGAGTCAATTATCAGTAAAAAAGGACACTCATATATTGACAGTTTGTGAAAGACTTTTTAAGTGAAATGGCAGAGATGGAGAGGGCAAAACAGCATAACAGGAAGATCAATTTGGCACTGGCATTCAAATGAACTGTAATGTGGCAACACTGTTGAGGTAGGACAAAAGTAATCCTACAGGAGGAAAAAGCTGAAGGCACTGGGTGGGGTGTATGGATGAAGAGAAAACACCGTATTAAATGTAGTGTGGGGAGATTCTACAGTGGCCAGGTGTGAAGAACGGAGAAGCAGTCTGAGCAACAGGCAAGTTGGGCTGCTCCTGCAGTCCCTTGGGAGTGATGGAAAGAGAAAGTCTAGGAGACACTGGACTGGGAAGTCAACTGCATCCAATCTGTATCCTGCACACCCTTACATGCTGTTCCTCAAGATTGTCATCTCCCATTCCAGGTAACATGACTGTTTAGGGAAATAAAAGACAGGAAAGACCCTTTCCTAAATCCTCAGGGTCATGGGCACCCTCAAGCTTCTGAACGTGGATAACTAAAAAAGTGAAACCACTCTTGGAGCACTGAGTTACATGCTTTTCCCTGAAACATGAAGTAGAAGGAGACAGCATCACAGAAGGAAGGAAAAAAGTGGATGAAACTGGAAGATCTGCATTTTCTCTCTGGTACATGCTAGGGTACAACAACACTGTCAGCATTTCCTGATAGGAGGACAGGAGCAGAAAATCCCTAAACACTAAAGCTCTACCTACAATAGGACACTAACTCAAGAGACCATGTTTCTGGACATGTCAGAATGCTTCTGTTTTGAAAAAAATGCTGCTAATGTGATGCAAAGTAGACTTCCTCCAAAAAAATAAATCTCCAGGTTCTTATTACTTTAATCTTCTAGTATTTGTGGACTGCCTCTTGAACATTAAGTCCCTGAATTTAGCAGTATTACTCAAGGACAGGACCCTTCAGTTGCCAGGTACTTTTGTCTTTACTTTTTTGAGGACATTTCTGGCACCAGAACACCTGAGATGGAAACACCAGGGAGAAAGGGATAAGCATGAATGGATAATGTAAGACTGCATTTTTCATTATTTTATTTGCTTTCATAAACCTTAACATCACAAGGAAAATTCTGATTTTATGTGTTATACATTCAACAAGTGAAAGCTACCAAAATGAGTGTCAGGAAAGAAGAGGGCCTTACTGCTGTCATAGGAATGGACATTATAAATAATTGCAGTGAAGGAATCAAATCAAGAACAATGTTAATTACCCTGAAGTATTAGAGAAGGAGAAGTGGAAATCAGAACAAATTCAAGCTACAGCAGAACATGAAGCAGAACTTCACCAGAAAACACTTACTGTGCCCATTCTCATTTGTCAGCCACCCCTCCATCCTGACTACAGAAGACCAAGAGTGGACAGACAGACGTCCATCACTCATGCACAGACACAAACACACACATATCTGTATTACTTTCAGAGCAAGTTTTTCCTGTGCTAAACAATCCTTAATAGCATTCCCAAAACATCTCGCTATTCCCTATGAGACTGGCTGTGTTCACTTAGCATTCAGGGCCATATAGTGATTTGTTAATGTATAGATCTGTCACAACTAATAAATCTTTACAGAGTTATGGATGACACTATTATTTTTGATCAAGATTACAGGATTGGCTGGCTGATCAGGTTGATAGCAATGCTTACAGGCTACCACGTACTACTTGAATATTAGTTCAAAAAAACCCCAGTGTAATTCAGAGCATGGATCCATTTAAATATTAATGACACAAGATATTGGTAACAGTATTCCTGCAGAGGCTTCAAACTATGTCCTCCATACATGCATTCATAGCATTAAGCAGCAGAAAGAACACTTGCTGGGGGTTGGCTGCTGGTTGTAATGCAGAAACATTCATGTCCAGCTGCTTGTGGGAGGAGGGCAAGGGCAGGAGGGAAACTGGTTCAGATGTAAGTCTGAATGCAAACACACAAATGGAGTTCCTACAGAAGAAGTGAAATAAATCCTAATCCACTTACTGTACTATGCTGGGGTGTCATGTAAGGCTTAAAGAAAAAGACAGTATATAAGGGAAAAAAAGTAGTGTACAACACAAGTGGCATATGTGCCAAACAAATTCCATAATAAAGCACACGTAGCAAATTATGTTTAATAATATTTGACAATTCCCCATGCAGCTAATGCTTTGTTAGAAAATAGACCCTAATGTTTTAGGGACTGCTGGCATTTACAGTCATTTGCTTTGTCTTAATTTACATTGTTTATGTGCTATATGCTGTTTTGCCTGCTCCTTGCAGTTTTATGATCTTTCTTGTCTTGTTGGGATTTCAAATGTTGTTTTAAACCACTAGTTTCACTAATAACACAATACCCATGGGAAGAATTTGGTAAAATTCCTTTTTAAGGGTTCATTCCCTTTTTCTTCTTCATTACACAATGAAAGCCCTTTCTACTCTGACATCCAAACTCCTGTGAGACCTACTTGTTGCCAAACATGTAGCTTCTAGTCCTAGATTTCACAGTATGAGCAATTAAAAAGGGAATGCACTGTGCCAGCCACAAAAGACAGTTCAGATTGCACTGAGCATGGTGAACCAGCAGTTCCAAGTGATATAACCAACTCACTTTAGGCATAAGTGCCCTTTCACCCACTGTTTAAATGCTCCTCAAAATCACATAAAAATATTTTGCATCATACTGACACTGCAGTGTGCCAACGATGTCATAGATCAGCAGCCATGGCAGGGACTTCTGTGCCAAGAGACAGCCCTGATCTGCCTGACCTCTGAGTGCTGAACCACCTATTTTAGGTCACAGTTTAGAAAAGTCTGAAGTGTGGAATAGCAGAAAAATTGATTTTTTTTCCCCCACAACATAGCCTTGTTGAGACCAAACCTTAGTCCCATGATTAATTTGGAACACAGATTTTTCCTAACATTTACCCATGGTTTTTTTCTCCTACTAGTTCGGCAGTGCTTGTAGCTGAAACTAACGAGCCTGAAAATGAAAATAGGCTAAACCTCAAGGGCTCACAGCTTGTTTGCAGCCAATACAGCCACCAGGTAGCATCAATAAAGGATAGGCAGTCTGCCCATGTCCAGAAGACCTCCCATAATCTCCTCAAGTCTTCCAACAACAGAAATAGTCATCATGAAGATCAGATCATTGGTAAGATAAAGACACAACCCTTTAGAGCTGGCCTAAAGCTCTATGAATGTGGATTCTAAGAGGGTAGATAAATTAGTATCTCGGTGGAATCAGACAAATTTGAGGTGACTATAGTATATAACTAATTCATGCTTCAATGAAATGGAAGGAAGGTCAGACACTGGTGTGAATTAGTCCAATCCTAACTAAAACAACTACGCAAAATGTTAAACACCCCCAAAACCAGGGAAGAGATCAGATTTTGGCTTTGGGGGGTTTTTTGGCTTTTGGATTTTGCAGAGTTCACTATAAAAAGATAAACCTTGTTTCACTAGTGAGAAAAAAAAAAAGTGCACCTAGGTGCTCAACCTCTTCCCTTCTCTGTTTGAAGGAGACCATTGCAATTTGTCAGGATGTGGCTGAGTTCAAAGTATTTGACTCTGAAAGGCAGATGATCTTGATGTATACAGTGAAGTTTCACAGGGGACACATTGCCAAGATATAAGTCAGACTAGCTGCCATCTCGAGCACTGTTTTGATCCACCTGCATATACATTTTAAAGGAAGTATGAAATTCATTCACATACTGAGCTGCATCCAGGAAATATATTTAAACATTGTAACAGAGTGAAAGGTAAAAAGACCTGTCATCTGGAAATGTGCTTATATCAAGGAAGGTGTCAGCTCAAAATGGCAAAACCTAGAAGGGGATGAAAAAAGCAGAAAAGATAAAGATGCCAGTCTCTCCTTGTGAGAAACAGATAGCTGAGGGAAAGTCCTATTTGATTCTACTCCATGGCCTTTTCCTTTCCCTACGAGAATTGACATGGGTGTAATTAAACACTAGTACCTCCAAAGACCTTGACTGTTTAAGTTACATATTGTCTGTTACTCCTCTAGCCCTCTGTGCAGCTCCAAGTCAGATCTTATCAACCAATCCTCCTCCATCAGCTTTTTGTATGGAGCCACTCCAGTCCAGCTCTTTGACAGTTTTGGGGTGTAATGCATCTAATGAATGGTAGAAAAGGAAGTTGTCACTGGCTCAAAACCCCTTCAATGAAGTTGTTTTACGAAGTCCGGATCTCTGGGGAACGCCAGTTTCACGCAGTCTTTTCCTAACTATAACTGTAATTTGAAGTACTAAACATTTATTCTCGTAAACCACCCTTCCAAAAGATGACAGGAAAATTCAATCCGTGCCAATGTCACTTGAGTAACACAATTATCAAGGCTGTGCCTTGACTTGCACAAAAAAAAAGCTCAGCTGAGCTTTCTGAAGGATACCACCGGTGTTTAGTTTTCAATTCCCAGGGTCTGTCACACCATCTCCATGCTCAAAGACCTTAATTCATCTTGCTGTCATATCTAGCCATCACCTATGAGGCGCTTTTCAAATGAGGTTCATCCTGCCTGCTAGCATAACACAGTCATCATCTGTCCTGTCATCTGAAAAATATAAATGTTTCATGCTCCACTAATAAATCTGCTACAATATTTGCTGTTGCTTGTGCAGTCCAGGGCCCTGTTTCATGGAATATTTATAAATCACTTGCCCGATAATAATGATCATTGCTAATTGTGAGCATCTTCCTGCCTGCCGCCCCAGTATGCAGGGTAAGTGAGGTGCTCCAGCCTGGATCTGAGCCCTTGTTTCTCTCTTCCCATTGCCTTTCCCATCGGCAAGTCCAGGAGGCTGCAGGAGGAAGATTGCAGAAGAAAACTGTGTGATTAATATTAACCACAAAGAGTTACACTTTATCACCCCCCACACCTTTCCTTCACTGGTTGCTGCCTCTAAATGGCTTTAAAAAGCCAATTGCACCCCCTTACATATTTTCCTTTCCCCTCAGTATATATTTTCCTCTACCCAAAAGCTCATGGTTTGACGGTTGGTGGGTAAAAAGAGGTCATGGGAATTCACTGCTTGCCAAAGGGAGCTTGGGGTTCAAGTAACTCACCTACATGCTGGAAAGTAAAACTGCTGGCAAAGATGGGACAGTGAAGGGGTGGAATCATGGCTACCTATTTCATTTTGCATTTTTTCCAGACCTGAAGAATGCCCTCTGCTCTAGAATTATCTATGCCCAGGCGAAGTGCTGGAGTTTCCTTTCTGCTTGGCTGTGCTGTTGAGATAGGGGTCTGAGGAGACAGGATGGTACATGAACACAAATAGTTGTATTTCCATGGCACCCAATCACTTCAGTCAGGATAGAGTTCTCTTGCCCTGATACCATAGCTGAAAACTCTTGATTTCTTCCTGAAGAGCTTAGACTAAAAATGAGTGAGACAGGCCAGGAATCCCTCTGGATTACAAAAGGGATGTTATGGCCCTGAGAAGTCAACTTCTCGTACTCATTATTGCCTAGTTTTGCATGAAATAATAACTTAGGCTGAGCTATGGCCTGACCTCAAGAGTCAAAAAAGGGCTGTGAGCAGCTCCCCATGGATGAACAAATCAGAAAAAAATACTCCAAGAGCTTTGGAGGAGTATCTGCTGTGCAAGCAGGTGGTTCTTGGCATCCTCAGTCTTGATTCCAAACTTCTCCTCTGGTTTTCACAGGAATTGTCAGACCCCAATATTTTTAACCTCCTCCACACTGGCTGAAATTCGGCTAAAATCTGCTTGAAATTGGGTAACAGACTCCATCAGGGAGGCTGGCACACACAATATGATAAACGTCATTTCCTAGAGAAAACAGATCAAAAAAGAGTGTGTAACCACCAGGCCTTCCTTACTTCATCCAAATCAATGCATCCCTTTGTAGTGCTGAGTATTGATTTGTTTTATGCAAACATTGGAGTTTGAAGTTTTAGATTTATGTTCCTCGCCCAAAGACAAGCTCATCTCTGAAAGAGCACGAGTTGGTGCATTGGCTAATGGCTCTTGCTCAAATCACTAATCATCCCAGTTCTTAAAGATTTTTAAGTCAACTATTGACCTATATTATTCTGCATTGAAAGAGGTGCTATAAGCTGTACAACAAATTAGGGCAAAGAAGCCTAATCAAGAATGGTCTCAAACCTCCAAATCTTCCCATTAAGAGCTGCTTCTCTTCCCTATTATTCATTGTTTTGGGTAAAGAATGTTTATGAGGTATTAGGCTTTTTATCGGTTTCTCCTCCATTTTAATTTCCATTGTTGCACATTTGAGTGATAAAAGATCACGAACCCTTTTCCCCAAGTTATTTATTAGCACTCATTATAGAGGAGAATTGAGGGGAAATGATGAGAAACTAAATGGCCCAGATTTTTTCTTCCTTCAGGACCTGCACTAAATCTATTTTTCACTGCTGACAGGCAGTACATAGCCAACACTCACACAGACACAAGGAAAATTCAGGCCCAAAAGTGACAAAAGACTCCTGAATCCATCATTATTTTTCCACTTCACCTAGCTAACTCAAAAATCACTGACTGCTCACTTCAAAGTCAACACAGCTGCAAAATGACGCAAATACCATTAGCAACAAGATGACATTTCTTTCATTTATTTATTTATTTATTTTTAAAGAGAAAGTTTGGCATCTTGCAAAATCAGGCTGCAGGTGCAATGAGCTGATGTTGCAGCTCAAGTGTCTGAGATGGGGATACACTGGAGGAGTGGAGTGAATTGCTGCACTGGTAGGATATGGTTAAACTGAGTCCAGGCTAAGCAGGGATCCAGAGGAATAGGTTGGAGAGGTAAGGTAAAGGAGGAAAGGTAAAGAAAGGAATCAGCAGAGAAACAGGCTCAGTGTATAAGATCTGTCATTGATTATTCAGCTCTATTTGGTGTTATTTTGGAAACAATGAAGAAACTAACAGGCAACTGGATTTTGTTCAGGTTGTCTTGAGGTTCAATTAAAATGCTGAGAAGAGAAATATATTTACAAGTATTTCATACTGAGGTATTATTAATTCTTCATACTGAAAGTTTTCTCTGATGAGTATGAGCCTTTGTTTTGCTCTTAGGAAATTTTTATGACTGTATATTATAGAGGTCTGGATTAACATCTTTTAAATTATCAGTTGACTGATGTAAGTATGGTGCCTTTTCTAAAAAGTAGGTAGTGAAATAGATAATATATCCACATCTCAGATAACCACAGACACACTCAGAGGTTGTTTGTTTGTGTTATAACATCTTTTGTCTAAATATCCACACATCCACATATTTACAGTACTTATTTTGCAGCTGCACTTACAACAGCCTTTGCCACTGCCGATGTGTAGATCCATCCTTCCTAAGACAAGCTCTGTGATTCATGGACAAAACACACTTCTACATACTGAACTGGTCTTCATTTTTATTTTAACCAGAATCAAGCCTGGAATGTCTGAAAATGTTGCCATGAAATGGAATTGTATAATTTACAAGCTGTATTTGACATGCCATTACCAGAAATTTGCTCAAGCTTTTAGAAACAAGAAAACCTTACGACTTCTCATTTTTCTATCTAGAGAAATGCCCTAACTCAACCCAGAAAAGTCACTTTATTAATACTGAAGCAGTTCAAGTTGTTTGAAAAAGCTTCAAATTAAGCAGCAGCAGTATTCCTGAATATACATTTCTTGAAACAAAAGAAAGGACCATGAAGGTTATAGAATTTGGCAGAAGTGCCAAAAGAGCCTCTAAGCTTTTTCTGCAGGAATTATTCTGTGCCTGGCAAATTTCTGTGATTTTGCTGTTTTTAGAGTCCTACTCCTTGAGTTGTAATAAATTTCTGATAATTGCCACGCGATGCTCTGTATGCTACCTCTGACTAGAAGACAAGAATTGAAGGCCTCAAAACAGTTCATCCTGACTATTAATGGATTGCATTTTTCAGGAAGCCAGCTGAAGGCAGGATGAATTTTCCTCTACTTTCTCCCCAAAAGCAACTCCTCACTTCATTATAAAGAAATACCTCGCTGGAGGAAGAGATTCAGGAGTGCTAGGATTTCCAGGGAATCCACTGTGCAATTCCCTCTTGTGTTAATGATAGAAAATGATGGGGGGAGGGGGGAAAACTAAACAGAAAAAGCCTGGTGGAACAGATGAAGTGTATGAATTGCGTTTTGAATTGTTTCCACAGCACTCCACAGGCCATAAACAGATTCCAACTGGGAGATGTCTGACCATTATAATGATAGAACTGCTAGTACACCCCATGCTATGCAGAAAATGGGGTGTTGGGGGTTTAGCTGCTGGCACCAACTCACCCCCAGCATCTTGAAACGTCCATACAGCACAGAGCTGCCCTTGGTTCCACAACCATCCTTTCCGATTTTCCAAGGCCAGTGCAGGTCACATTCCCACTGTCTGAGTACTTGCATTGTGTGTCAGTCTCACACATGAAATGGCAAAATCAAGCAGTCAGATGTCACACCTTGGCACTACAAAATCATTCATCATTATCAGCAAATGCTAATATGGGGACTTGAAAGGAGAGATGAGCCTGAAGCCTTTTTCTGAAAATCAAGGATATTCATTGGTAGACCCCTCCCCCCACAGCAAATTGAACCCTACTCAATATATTGACCTTGGATGGATAGATGAATCTCTGAGCATGGTCATAAGCTTCATTTACATTTCAGTAGGCATTAAACAATTAAACCATTTTGGGATACAACTCTGTACATTATTTATGTGTCACTCACTGTCCTTCCACAGTAAAGTTCTAGGACTTTGGGAAAATAAGTAAGATCCATGAGCTGAGAAGTGAAAAATCCATATAATCTTTTTAAAAATTCACTCTAAGGTACAGTGAATACTTTTGATTCAGCATGTGCACACCAGGGGTTTTGAATGCCATGGAAAAAAGGTAGAGGGAATAAAATATATTTTCAGACTTCATAAAGGAGATGATCACAATAAAGTAAGAATTTTGTAGGTGGTATTCTATAATCCTACACTGGTAACTTCAACTCACAAAAAAAGCTTATTTGCCAGCATCTTGTATGATTGCAGTGAACCAAGTGATCAAGATTCACAAAGATGCACATGACTCAGAACTAGCCTAGGCAAAGACTTGCATGCCATGGAACGTTTGTGAGTGTGCACCCAAAAGGCAGAAGCATGGCCACAAGAGCAGAAGATACACAGTGCCTGGGGACTCGATGCTGAACCTGTCATATGCATAGTCTCAAACACAGAAATATTTTGATATTTTCTCAATTCAGATGATAAAAAGCACTGCTTTCATTTGATGTTCAGGGGTCAGTTCAGACACAGGCATAAAAGAAACAGTCCCCGGAATGCACTGCTTGTATCAGCAATCCTCCTTGGCATTAGGAAAGTGGCCTTGGAGATGATGTGTTGCCTGACTTTAATCCAATAACTCTATTGAATTTGTTGTTTGACCTTTTCTTTCCTTTGGATGGCATCATCTATGGAGTAGTATATCATCATCATCATCCTCACTCAAATGATGCATTTCACTAATAGATCATTAGGAAAAAAGCCCACTCTGAAGATATATGAGTACAATACATCATGACGAAAAAGGGCTTACTGTTGATGTACTACTCAAGAGATGGTAGAGTCCAACGAGAAGGAGGTCCAAGAGGAAACATGTTTAATTGAAAAGGAATGACTACACCACAATAAAAAGCTTTTAATACTTCCTTACTTTGCATTAATAAAATCAGTCATGGTGGATACTTACACTTCTTGCTACCCTCAGCATGAAAGAACCAAAAAATTAATTTCTTTTTTTCCATCCGTTTTCACATTCTGGTTTTTGCACATTAACATGCGAGGACCTGTGGCTCTTCATCAGTCCCGAGATGGCTTTCAGACTCAGCTATGTCATGCAGCAAGAAGGAGGGCACTGCCGGGGCAGGAAGCAATGCATAGGACAAGTCCTTAGTGGGAGGACAAGAAAATCCACTGAGTCAACAATGATGTCTACCATGAATTGTCCTACAGAAGAGTTAGATGTAAATCCCTGCTTTGCAATTAATGCTGTGACCACAGAGGTTCCTGCCCATGAATGATTCCCAAAGTCGCCACTTTTTCTGAGGTTCCAGGTAAGTATCTCCTGGTTCTTGGTCACCTGGAGATTTTGGCACATTAGTTGGTGGTTCAGAAGAGTTAAGATTCCTTCACAGTGAGGAGTCATTTGTCTTTTACTGTATACATGGCTTTCATGCTCATCTTGGTCTAATCTCTCCAAAATCTCTCATGTCTCCAAATCCACCTTTGACTTGTCTAATATCTATCCTTTGGGCACAATTCCCCCAAAAGCATTTCTAAAATGTTGCTGCCTTGCACGTTTCCAAATAACTATTTATATTTGGAAAGCTGTGACTCGGTGCAGGAAAATATCCAAAAGATATATCCTCAAATTTGGCCTGCCAAACTGCTCCCTCACATGTTGAACCCATCTGCCTCTTTCAGCATTACACAGGGGTTTGAAAGCAAAAGGACTTTGGGGCCCGGCCTAAAAGCCTCCACGCTGGATGTGACAGTCTGCCCACTGCCATTAGCTCTTTGCCTGCTTAATTATCTCCTCCATGCTGGAGAGGAGCACCTGCAGTGCTGAGTGGGGACGGTGCTTGGATGGCGCCGTTCCTCCCACCCCTCTGCTGTTATCGGTAATTTTGATCCATATCATCAACAAGCGTATCAGAAAAGTAAAACACAATTAATTACGGTGCCAAATAGTAGCTTAATGCTTAATTGCATAACTCACAATGAGGTCACAATTACTGGGCGATCAGATAAGCTTTCACAGATGTATTATATAATCCATGAGCTTAATTCCTCCAGAGGTAGCTGGAAAATTACTGTTCATTAACAAAGTGGTTCCATTATCCGAAAACATATTTAAATCATAATTTTCTCCATTCTGGAAATAATGCCATTTCTTCTTCAAAGGATAAATATATTTTTAATAAATGCTTCAGCTGGAAACTACTGTCACGAATAAATCTAATGACAGATATTTAATGCGTCTTCTTTTCTCCCCATGAATAATAAAGACAAGGAAATAATATTTTGATACTCATCAGTTTATATCTCATGAAGTATAAAGGCAAGCTGTAGAAATTTATACTGTTGTTCCACTCATGGTCACAACCAACTTGTGCAGCTTTTTTCTGTGGCGTGTCCCTCAGAAACCAAGGCAGTGACATAAGTAAGGGGCCAGGTTCAAGCACAAAGGGTCAAATGTATTTTTCTTTATCTCCAAACCTTTTAAAAATGATTTACTGCCTCAGTGTATGGGACATGAAAGGATAATGCTGTTTTCAACACTCAAACAAATGACATACTGGAACTGACATTTTTTTACATACATTTATACATCTTGATGCAGCTGTCTCCCCTACTCTGACAAAACTCTCATGGAAACAAATGGGATTTTTACCTGAAAATGACTGTAGGATTGGCCCATCGTTTATGACTGTTAAAATATATTGACTCTGAAAATCCAGAATTACTTCACAGAAGTAGAGAGGACATCCAACTATTTTACCAGTTTTCAGAAGTACTAAATCGTAGACATTATTTCTGAATACATCTTTAGTTATCCTTAGAGCTTTCTCATATCTCTTTCAGACTGAAATAATATAAAAATCCATTGAATTGTCACATTTGATGTACATTTTTATTAACAGCACTATAAAAATTCAATTACATAGCAAAGGGTGACAAAAATTTTCTTTTAAATTATGCAGTAAACAAAGCATTCAAAAAAAAATCGTTTGCTCATGTCATATGTTAAGAATCTCTGCTCCATTGGCTGAGGTATTCAAACTAAATTCCCTCTTTGTGTTTGGAAGTAGATTTCCCCTTTCCTTTCCCCCTGCTCCCATTGGGGGTTGGAAACAGATGATATTTAAGGTCCCTTACAACTTAAGCCTTTCTATGATTCTATGATTCTCCAAATGCTTTCCTGGGGGAGGTTTATTTAGTCAACAATCTGTGCCTTACAGACGTAGTATTTCCTCTGTCCACTCTGAAAATTCCCATAGCTGACATTCACCATGGAGGGAAGACATAGCTGTACAGATGGATTAATAACAAAATAAAGATGCAGTAGCTCCCACAAACTGTTTCTCCACTGATAAATTTAGTAGCAACCATTGGCCAAAGATAGTCTGCTAGCTGGTAGTTATCAGTAATATCATTACTTAGGGTGATACTGAAATATTCCTCTGGACTGTGTTTAAGTGGTTCTGCCTCTGGCATACAAAGATGCAAAACCATTTTACCTTGCACAACAGGAGATGATCCAGCATAAAATGACCAATTTTTATGCTTATCATGCAGAACTAGATTGCTACTGTCTTCATTTGGATGCATAGCAGGCAGCAGGCAGTCCCCCTCCTTGCCTCATCAAACCAGGGCTCCACCACACAGAAAAGGATGTTGCTGATCTGAATTCCTCTATGTGCCTGTAAGCAAATAAATGTAAAAGGAAAGGTGGAGATAAACCTAGATTTTGCAAGCAAGAGGGAGGAGGAAATCTGCTGTTCTGTCAGTGTGTAGGTAGATATTTTTAATTTAATTTTTGCTTTTTACTTTCTCACAGCAAAAGAAGCACCAGGACGACCTGTGAGCTGGAGCCTGTGGTCACTGTCTCATGGCCAGGCAGTAGTCCACTACTTCTCCTTCTAAAGGAGATAACCACTTGGGAAACAGGTCCGATTGATGACCACCATGATTTTAGACACAGGTGTGAAACCATCAGCTTTTCACTTCATGTATCTTTATCTAACAAATAAACAAAACTGGTTTCTGCAGATTTCACCTCAGCCCTTGGGTATGGAGGGAGGGGTGTTATTGTTCCAGCAGCCCCAACAGCAATGACAGGAGCATCAATCTTCAACCTGCGGCTGATTTCATCCCACCCACTCTCTTCGGTGGGGATATCTGGTACCACCATTCCCAGCACTGCACTGCTCCCTCCTGTGACAGGCTGCACCCAGGGAATGCCTTGGCACACCCTGTGTGCACCCCTAAAAACCACTTTAAATTAGAGCTGCAGTTTTATTTCTCTTAAAGTCTTGTCCGCATACTCCAACCCAAAATCCAGAAAGGGTTTACACAGGATTGACCCTTAAACTGACAGCAGCAGCTGATTTCATAAAGCCACTTTCCATCAACCTCTGTATTCATATGCAGAGACTTACAGAAGATCCAGATTGCCAGCAGTTTTCCACTGCTCAGTCTTGCCTAACTTTAGGTTTATCACACAGAATTCCCTCCTCCCATACCTATTCACAGTTGTGTTTCCCCGGGGTGACCGCCTGCCGCCGGCAGAGATGTTTTCCCAGATCTGCACTTCATCTGCAAGCCCCGAGCCTGCTGCACGAAAATAATTAACGCCTATAACAAGGAAAGGGAGGGAAGAATAAATTATATGCAAATGTAGTCAAGGAGCTTCACAGAACTAATTAAATTGGATAGGAAAGCTGACAGTACAGCAGTCACAGAGACTTTTCCCCCCTTCTGCTCGCTAGAAAAAGTCTTGCTTAGATGGGCTTAATATAGTCTGGTGCAGAGCAGCTATAGGTTTGGTTTTTGGACTTGAATGTCACACACACCATGGACAAAATGCATGCACAAGAAGCTTGTTTAATGTGTGTGTGTGGAGATTATTTTAAACAGTTGAAAGCAGGAGGCGTAGAAGGCGCCTGTGTGCCTCTATGAGTTAAAGCCAGTAATAACCTCAGCACAGATGGAAAAACCTCCAATAAGAGACTGTAACCATGTAAGAAGGGCTGGAGAAACCCAGCAGCAATTCCCTTTGTAAACTAAAAATGAGGGCAGAAGAAGGATAAATGTTAAGTATTTGGAGACACACAAAAAAAATTTCCCCACTCACAAAGTTTCTAAAGTCATTCAGCTAAGCCCAGTTTAAATGCAGTGGCAGGGACAGAATAGACCCCTTCCCAGACCTTGCTTTTGCCCTATGCCACCTCTCGTCCCCTGTCACAGCTCCACTTGCAGGGAGAAGCAGGGAATTGGTGCATCCCTACACAGCAGCTCCAGTCTGGTTGTCTTGGGAATCAATGTGCTCCAGGCACATATGATGATCCTGCCACCAGGACCTTTTTCTGATTAAATAACCAGCTCTTTGGAGTCTTTGCAGAACTGATTTCAGCCCTGGCTATGGATTTCATTAAACCCCAGCACCTGAGATAACCTGCCCAGCTGTGAAACTTGGACGCTTGCAGGGGTACATGAGCTTCAATGTAGGATTAGAGGATATCTGTGGTACCTGAAGGACTGCTGTGAATTTACCTCTATTCCTCACCTGAAAAAAGCAGGGCAGTGGAACTTTCTTATCTTTTAGAAATACTGAAAAAAAAGGATGTTAATAAAGATTATGAGGTGCTCAGAGTCTGAAGCAGCAAGTACTGTAAAAACACCTTTAAAAGACTGAGGTATGACCTGCCTCTTGCACTGTGAGTGGGCCATGCACAGCCAGCTTCTTTGATGAAAGGGTTGTTGCTGGGGACTGAAGTTTCCTGCACAGACTCTGAGTTGCACACTGATGAGGATGGAGTGTCATGGGAGTGGCTGGCTGAGCTGGGCTCACCAAGGCATTTTATCAATTATTGTACCAGGGGAATGTGAAAAAGTCTCACGTTAGAGACTGAAAGAAGAGGGAAGACTCATCGTAGAGGCTGCTATTTTTACTTTCCCAAGGTCTGCAAGTCTCTCACACAGACAAAGACAACTTCCCTGCCTTTATGACTACCATGGAAAGGTTTATTTCTGTGGTCAGTCTTCAAATTCCCATTGAAAACTCAAACTCTCTCAGTCTTGTTTGCTCACTCCAATTCTTCCCTTCACATCCACCAGTATCCTGCAGCACCTTGGGTGCCTGCAGCATAAACCACCAGAGGCCTAGCCATGGTTCTTTGGCTTGTGCAAGCACATAGGGAGATGATGACAGCTTTGCCATCTGCTTTAGCCCACACATATTGTGCTCCATCTAAACTTTTATTGTGCAGTTGGAATTGCTTTTTGGTATTCCTTTACATTAGATTTACATTGTTTTCCGTTCTCAAGATCTTATCTCCTCTTAGATCTTCTTTCAGCTAGACTTTTCTATCTGTTTTCATGGCTATTGTTAACTCCTTCTATGCTGTTTCCACCCCTGTAAGTGTCCAAAGAGGTGGTATGGTCTGACCCACTGCACTATTTCTCCACCCAGAAATGTTAGCCTGGTTAGCTGTGTTAATCCCAGGACTAGCAGTGAAATATGCTATTCACTATGTGAGGCAACTGCAGAGGCTGGTATGGACCCTGTGTGGGTGCCTTTGGGAAGCTGCATGTCATATTCAGAGCTGCAACAGAAACTGTATTTCCCATATGCAGATGTGCACATTTATCTCAAACACCAATTATCATAGACTACTTCTCCTATTGCATGGAAGAATGAGGACTCTAATTTAGTAGCTAAAAACCTGAAGTGGCAGCATTCCCCCGTCCCTCACCAGTGTTTCACTGGTCCATCACCTTTCTGAACTTCATACAGTTATTTCAGAACCATGTATCCTAGAAGAAATGGGAAGCTCTTTGGGATGGGTCTTTACGTTATGTGACATGAGACCTGTCACTTTGCCTTTCAGTTCCTTGGTTTCCATGACAGAAGGATGGAAAGAGAACTCTTCTACATGACCATTGAGTGCTTACTAAGCTTGTCCGTAAAACAACATAAAACAGTGTCATTCAATTGAGATCTCAGCATCTTTCCAGGGGTAAATAAAACCAGCATTTTCACTCCTCAACCCAGTAGCCTTCTCACTGAGAAAGCAACAAAGAGTCAGTCTGAAAATTTTAATTTTATTTTAGAAATGCTTGGCACCAAGCAGAAGTCAAAGAAAGAAAGATAAAGCTCTTTTTGGAGTTATCTCTCTTTTTTTCCATTCCTATCGTCTTCTAATCAAACCAGCATGAGATATCAAGCAATTACAATGCCATTTGCTCCCTGCTGGATACAACAATTAGCCTAAGATATCTAATGAAAGGAATTAAATTCTACATGTTTTATAGCAAATAGCTTTAATTTTAATTACAAATCCCAAATACATCATCTTCAATAACGATCAGCCCATCACATCTGCTAGGGGCTGACGAGGATTTGCCTTTTGCATGGTTTGGACTGAAAACTAAACCACACTCTCCCCACATAAGAGCCCTAGTGAAGAGAATGGAAATTAAGAGTACAGCAAGGATCAGAGCCCACAAAATCCCTGCAGAATCTCCCAGAGACTTAGGCCGTTACCAGAAGGCTCTTCATCTGCAGCTGTGAAAAGTGTCCTTACACATCAGATCTGTAAAAGTTCCTTGGGGTTTGGGGATATAATTCATTGCCGAGTGTCTGTTAGAGCTCCCCATTTGGACTCCATCCACATAGTCCATTACATCTGCAACTAAAGCTCATTTTAGCAACCGTATTATTCCAGGTACCTGTCCCTGAGCACAAGCCACCTGTTGGCATGAAAGTAGCAGTCCTTTAAGAGCAGGTGAGGGCTCAGGCAGTTCATCTCCCAAGCCTCCTGCCTGTGCCTAGATGGAGAGTTGTAGGCAGCGATAGGAGAGGAAGATCCCAGACCCAAATGCTGTCTGCCGTGCCCATCTTTGAGCCCATCAGCCTCTAATCATGAGCACACAGCAGAGTTCACAAACTGTCTCCATATCCATGTGATGACTTTGGATTCTCTGTTCCAGCAAGTAAGGAAGTCTCTGACGGACCTTGGTCTGTGATTTGGTTTTGCTTTTGTTCTGAAATCTCTGCAGGCAGTTTTATCACCTGTTGCAAGCTTGGCAGTAATTGCCAACCAACCCATGTCCCTTCTGAAGGGAAAATCATACTTTCCAAAGTCACTTACACACTTCTGAACATTTTACTTGAGAACAGTTGGGGAAAATGGCTAAACTCTTCCCCCAAAGTTGTGACTTTTTCTTCTTTGAGTACAGAAACAAATTAAAAAAAAAAAAAAGGTGTACCTCTGTGGCTTAAAAATAAGCTGTATGTTTATAATGAGATCTATGTAAATGCTTTATTGCTTTTTCTGGTTTTATATTTTTATTCTAATATAAGTTAGTGAAATAATCCAGTGAAAATAAGTTGTGTTTGGGTCAATGCAAATAAGACAATATTTTCATTTTTACCACACTTTGAATATAAGCATCACAGAAAGACTGAGATATTATTGCTGAGGGAGATACATTAGTTCTCTCTGACTTCAGTTCCATGTTTGTTAAATCCCAGAGAGTTATACTACAGTGAAAGGCTCCAAAAGCAAATCCCCCCTGCCTGACAGCTACAGAGATACCAGCCCCTCGAGGGGGTTTGTGGCTCTGCCCCATCCTAAAGGCACCCCTGGTTCTCGTGGGCATCTCTGAGCAGCCCTCTGACCCTTGATGGTTGCGAAAGACTGAGTACTTCTGCTAGTTCCTAAAGACCCTGTAATACACTGGGTGATCACTCCATGTTCACGGCATTGTAGCTGACCTTCATTTTCACGTTATGATGTCTCTTATTCCCATGTGCCCCCTAACAGCCTGCAAGGGCTATAATTTATACCTGTCAGTTACTCACAGCCACCCCTGAGAGAAGTGCTGTTGCACAGGCTTGCATTTTCTATCCCGTTGGTTGCTCAGAAGCAGCAGGAAATAACAAATAAGGGCAAATTCCAGTTTATGCCCATCCCAACACGGAGACCCACATAATGCCACCAAACCTCCTCTGCTACACCAGTGGTTTTGCCTCTTTGGCTGTGGGGCTGCCTGACCACACACAGGTCTCAGACAGTGCTGCAGTCCTAGAGACAGGCAACCGTAATCCATCATACCTAATCTTCGTACCGCACATCCACACTCCATCCACACTGATTTGTCTCCTCCAGCATCCCAGCATAACTAATAACACTGGCATTTATAACAGCGGTATCGTGCTGTGTAGCCCATCTCACTCCATAATTCATACACGGTGATTTATTTGCTGTGGACACACCTAGAAAACATATTTGCCGCTTCCCTCCCCTCCTACGTGCAGTGTAACATCACTGAGGGATGTGGATGCAGAGCAGAAGCACAGAAGTTGGGGAAGCATCCCCACAGCACAGCCCCAGGCAGGTTCAGCTCAGGATCAGGAGTCAGGTAGCTGTTTGGTATCACATTGCAGCAAGCAGGCTCTGGTGGGATTTAGCATCTTCTCCCTATTTTCTGGGCAAATGCTAGACTGATCTGGAACTTAGTAATGCAATGATCTGATGGCTGGGATGACAGATTTTCGTAGAAACACAAAACATCAAAAAGTAGAAATGATGTGTCGGGAGGAGCTTCAGGAGATTCTCTGGTGAAGACTGCTGCTGAAAAGAGGTCCACTAGCCTCTGAATATCCTTCACAGCACACTTACTTTGCCAGTATTATATAACTTCTTCTGCAAAAGAGACTCCACAGTTCCCAGCAGCCTGGGAACAGTACCCTCCTCATTTCTTCTGGTCATGTATAGTGGCCTTGGGCAACAGCTATCCACCATTCTGTATATACCATGTTTATATACACTACATATAATATGCATATTTCATGCAGTGAGACCTAATTAATTCCTTTTCTTTTCTAAGCTTTCTCTTGTCCTGTCTTTTCCTCAACTTCCTTAGTGGGTGTGTACCCACAGGTTTCAATATTCTGGGAAATGTTACCCAATACTTCATCACAGTGATATAGGGTGATATAGGTAGAGGTACCACAGCAGCTACAACTCAGCAAATGTAACACAGCAAATGGCCTATGGAGCCAACTCTTGTCTTTCTCTAACCTCTTTTGAGGATTCCTGGTTGAAGAAACTACCACAAGATCCACATGTGAGGCTGGGTCCACAGCCAGAGCATTGGCTGGGATCTCCATCTCCTGCATCCCTCATCTGGGACTATCAGCTTTCCCAAGAGAGGATTTCCTCCCTCTGTTCTACACTTAAATACACACAAATGTGCAATTTTAATGTCTGATTTTCAGTCTAATAGAGAAAATACTAATTCAGAAATTCTCAACATCTCTTGTTAAATCGGAATTGTCCTTTTAGAGATAATCCCGTTCACAGGAGTGTCCCAGAACAGCACAAGGTCAGCACAGTGCCTTTGTGCTGTAATTAGTTTCCCAAAGTGTTCTGGTTTGACCATTTATTTGAGCATTATATGAGCATGGAGCAGGGAATGTTTTAAGATATAATAGCTTTACCCATCATCACCAGAAACACCCGTCTTGGGGGTCTGGGATGTTTAGATTTCTAACAATACAACCGTCTCCAGAAAGCTCTAGAGGTTTGTTGGCTCTCAGGCCTTAAGGTTATGACAGTGATGTATGGAAAATCTATCTCTGAAGATTTAAAGGTTTTTAACATTTATTCTGTCATCCAACACATATAGGTAGTGACAAGGTCAAAGAAGGGTTATGGATAGTGAAGTGGGTGAAAAATGAAAGAATTGGTAAAAATACTCTACAATTCTAAAGGGAAAATTTCCAAAATTTTGTATTTACAAATACTCCATAGCATATCTTCTTACATGTGTGATTTTGGCCATCTTAGCAATGAGTAGGAGTTTTATACTATGACTTTCATGGTAATGTCTAAGGAAAATAGGAAAATATGTATTATGGATCATTTTCCCAAGGGCTACTGTACTGCCTCCTGCATAACTTTTTTCAAAAAAACAGATAAAAAAGATGGATTTTTTAAACAATGATTTTTTAAAACCACCCACTTTTAAAGCACTCATTTTCCAATCATTTTTAATAAAAAAAAAATAATTTAAATAGTTTGACAGACTTTCTCTGTGAACAAGCTCTACTGATATGTGTTCATGGCACTTTTTTTTTGTATTCCTGCCTGTACACCTACACAGAGAATTTAAGCACCTTTTCCCTCTCCCTCTATAAAATGTGGCAATGTCAAACAACTTTTGCACCCCTGCAAAATGGGAAGTTGCTGTAGGCATGACACATGCATGTAACTATTGTCCAGGAATAGTCTTTATGTATCTCTTTTTATGCAACCTTGATAAATGTGGCCTGCTTAATATGGCTAAGATGAATGAGGCAATAATTTCCGGACCAGACACCGGACAGGCAGACTGTTTTGATTTACAAGGCTATGTTAATAAATACCGGTGGCATGTTTTGTTCTTCAGGTTGCTGGATGTGTGTCTCTTGCCTCTGGGCTGTTGTCAATGCAAGGCTGTGAATTCACCTGCTGCTGCTGCTGAGTTATGAGGGGGGGAAGTACTGCAGGGCTGGAAGGAAAACAGGGTGAGGGAGCAGTTACCTGAGCCACGCTGCGGATGCTATTTTTGTCATATGAGGTAGGTGCTGCAGACTGCAGTATCAGAAAGTTACACTGTGTCTCCAAGCTGGTTAATGCTCAAACACCCAGCGTCTCAGCAAGGCAACATTTTTTTTCTGCAGGTTGTATTTCCTCTTTTCTAACAGGGAGTTTGTGTGGAAATTGCTGCATTTTGGAGTTGTGGCTATCAGAAGTCAAGTTCCAAATGAACTTCCCCCAGCGTGAAGTACAGAGTGCAGTGACATCACAAGGGCTTGTGACACTCAGAGAGTGTTGTGTCCAGCACAGCCACCAGAAACAAGTGAGGACTGATCTCATATCAATTAGAGACACCTCTGAGCAGAAGAGAAACTTTGCACCTAAATTAGCAATCTGCATCAGCACCTGCTCTCTACCATAAATGAGAATTTAGTTCCTGAGTCTCCATGGGGGTGTTTTGTAACACAAATGCTAGTAGTTACCCTCACTGTTTTTCCTTCAGCCAGCTTTCAGTGCTTGGAGGACTTCAGCAGAACTTATCAGTGAATGCTACTGTATGTGCATAAAATATAAGTAAATTAATATTGGGTCAGACAAGATAAGTGGAAATGTTGTATGTAATGAGAAATGCAACCAGATCCCGATCGTGGCAAATTTTGGAGAAAGATCCCGGCTAGCAGAATTTTGAAAGAAACAATAACATCAAACAAAAACAAACAAACAAACAAACAAAACCCACTAAGCATAATTATTTCATTGACTTGTCACTATTTTTATTCCCTGAACTTTCATGTCATACACCAGTCACAAACTTCCAACTTTGAACTTGTGTCATGAAAGTGCATTTTAGGGATAGTGGGAGAAAGTAACCTGAGAGAACAGCAGGGAGTGTGACTCTCTTCCTACCCTTTTCTCCTCACACATGATGTCAGCAAAAAATTTCTGTACAAGTGCTGGAACAAGTTTATAGAGACAAAACTACAGGAATAGAACTAAAATGCTTGAAGGCCAGACGCACATCAGAATTCCTGTGGCATCATTACACCAGTTCATAAATCACAGAGAAAAATACAGACTGATTTTTATTTCTGAGTGCTCTCTGTAGCTTTGCTTTGCCCTGTTTTTTAAGCTACAGTCTTATTACCTTTCAGCCCTTCAAAATTTTTTCATGGCCTCCATTTCTGTATCTTTGATGTGCAATGGGTATTAGTGTCATTTATTGGCAACATCAACCTTTCATTTCCTCAGTAAAGCTAACTGGGAATAGGAGCCTATGAATCTTGTTTTGATCATAAAAAGCAGAAGTTAAAGAGGGTACTGAGCAATAAAAGAGGTTCTGGCCACCTGGCATTTGTGGCTTTCTCAGAAGTTCTTCTCTTCCGTGGATGGAAAAAGAGGGAATTGTGCACATTGCTGCCTCTGACATGGTAAGAGTGGATTTATCTTGGGGAGGAAAAAAAGTTAATCCAAGTGGCTTCCCTTAGCAGAAAATTACACACTTTTATCTTTCTGCCTATGAATACCAAATTGTCCAAGATATTTACCTTGCCCCTGACTTTAGATGAGGCTCAGAGTATGATGACAATGCCATCACTCTGCTATTGGACCTGATGTGGAGCATTTCTACCTTTGCATTCCTAAAGGAGTTGCACATAGGCTGAGTTTGTAGAGGTTAAGTCTGGAAAGGGTTGTCAAAACTTGTCACTCTATCCCCTACCTCCCCCCATTGATTTTCCACCTGATGTTACACAGACTCAGGGATTTATCCACAGGTCTTCAGCAGTGGGTCCCTGCAGCAACATTTTGTCTACCTGTGGTATAGCCCTCTGAGAGAAGCAGAGCCATTCTCCTCCAGAACCTCACTGCAGATGCAGGGGTATAGAGGAAGAGAAAGGTGTCATGCAGGGCTCCAAACAGCTTGATATGGAGAAAGTGATGTTCCCATTACAGCGGTTCTTTAATTTATTTAACTTCACTGGGAAGTTCTCTAATTTATTTAGTTTTGTTCAGAAGAAAAGCAATCAGAAGGGTCTTGCTAGAATTATCTCCAAACAGCTAGACTTAAGGGCCCAACTTGCTAAACTTAGCTCCTAATACTGGCAGTGTGGTAAATTCAAACCTTGTAGTTGTATTATGGAATTGCTTACACTCTCTTTTTTCTTTTTTTTTTTTCCTGAATCCCCAGTCTGCAGAATAACCACCATCATTTTAGAATAAATATGTTAATTCTCAACCTTCACAACTGAATCAAATGTAGTATATACATGAGGATGGGAGGGGGTTTCATCCTGAAAAATAATCCACAGTTTCAACCCAGACAAAATCTCTGCTATGGCAGTCAGAGACTTTCTTACAGGCAGAACCTCAGCTGAACCCCATTGAAATGGGTCATATTGGGAATCCTATTCTGCTCCCAGCCAGCACAGCAGAGACGGACTAAATACTGGCAGAGGGGTATGTTCCTGAGGTAACAGATGGGCCCTAAACATGCACCAAATGCAATTTAATTCCATGTAAGGGTTAAAATTCTCTGTGGTCTTCGGGATTCAGAAGTGTTATGAAGAAGCTGGGAGAAGCAAAGAGCACTTCCTCCCTTGTTGCCCTGTGGATGCCATCCCTTGTTTTGTAATTTCTAATTACACCCTACCTAGATCAAGCCTTCTCTGAACTGGAGCATTCTAGCCTGTGTAAGCATTCCTTCTGTGGGAGCCACCACACATCTGGGTAGCTGTGCTGCCTGTTTCCAGACCTTCTCTTCCCTTTTAGAGATGAGCAGAGCCAACCTGCCCACAGCACTCAGCATGTGTCTGCATATCGTTCGGTTCTCTTTTCTTCCTAATAACTTCTAGCCAGTAGTTTGCTTATTTGACCCCAGTAATTGTACCCTAGCATTTGTGGAGGGCTAAGATGTTAAGGTAAGGGGTGCAACAAAGCACCTTGGCATCACTAGCACACATGAGAGCCCTGGTACTGATGGGGGAGGCATGAAATTATTCTGTGATACCGGAGGAGCTAAACCGATTTTCAGTCAGCATGTAGTTCGCAAAGAAGTCATCAGACAGGATAACAGACTGACCAGGGCTTGGCTGGAATATGGGATCAAGAAGCAACAAGAAATTGGTGGGGAGTTGCAAACCTATCAGAAGAAAGGAAAGAATCCTTCAAAGCCAAGAACAAAGCAATGTCTGTCGGGAGCACAGCAATGAGCTAATTGAAGCGTCTCTCTTCGTTCTTCCCCTCTTCGGCCATCGGAGCACCTGCTATCACTTAAAGGCAGCTCTCACAGTCACTTTCTCCTTTGGTTCACATGCACTTGTTCATCCTTTGAGCTTTAATCTTTTGCTATTGATTTCCACCCTGTTAGCTGAAATATTGTCCTGCTCTTTGAGGAAGGCAATCGCCCAGACCACACTGTTGCAAATAATATGTACTTTGGAAAACAATGATTGAATTCCCATATTATCCGCTGAAGCAAAAAAAAAACCACTACCCTGCCAAAAAGAAAATGCTCTGCAGAGATAAGATCATAGAAATTCATCAAACTGGCTTCAGGGGTTTTGTGTGCATGTGTGTTGTCTTTTTTTTTTTTTTTTTTTTTTTAATTTGCACCATCCTGGAGAGATGCTGAGATTAAAATGCATTATCCTTAGATATGGGGGATAGCCATCGCAGTGAGTTCTGTCACTCAGAATTCAAACTATAATTCACTCTCTGGAAATTGCAGATCCACCCCGAGATAAATTTCAGCTAGAGTGCAAAAGAGCCAGCTACAGTTTTACATGCATATTTAGTTTGTATCTATGTATATACAAATCTTCTGATAAACTGCCATAAATCTGTTACCATATGTTTCAATGATTCAAAGGAGAGCTGTGTGAACATAAGGGGTTTTATTCCTCCCTCAAAATGTCACATGAAAAATAACATGTATCCATGTCTTATCTGGGTGATCTGTAGAACTTTTAAGGCCATCAATTTAGTTTATTATTATTATTTCACTAAAACATGGCACACTTGATAGCAGAAGCTATTGTTAAATATGGCTGTCTCAGATTAGATATCTAAATCCATAGCTAGAGGTACTTCAATGAAGTTAGGCACAGCTTTTTGAATGAGTATTCCCTTTTTTTGGGACATCTGTACTGTCAGATTAGTGTTCTCCAGATTTTCACATTGGAACATGTAGGGCTCCCTTGCTCAGATGTGCACCAACTGCTTTCCCTGGCAAGGATACTCCAGCGTAACTTTGGATGTTTCTGTTAAAGATAATAGAAAATCAGATTGAATTAGCAGATCAAGCTCCAGGGAGGAAGAAGAGGCTTCCAAAAGGGGCATAGGCAATACAGCACTGGTAGTAGTAGAAGTGAAATAAGTAAGGGAGCTCAGTCTCTTCCACAAGACCCTTGGTCGCCAGACAGAGGCAGTTTTTGCCTCTGGAAATCAGAGTCTGGATGGGCAATTCATGATGGTCAGGGAGCAGGGAGCCATTGCCCCATCCTGCTCTTCAGATTTTTGTGTGAAGAATCAAGCAGAGAGGATGCCCAGCCCAGGCTCCAGGGGCATGTCTCTCCTGTGCTTCCTCCCTAGGTTATATTTCCTTGGCTGCAGGTCACCAGGCTCTTTGGCTATTTGATCATGTTGTCTCTATCACAAACAGTTCCTGTTTTGATAGATTTCCCTCTTCCTCATGACATTTCCTGGCTTTTCTTTTGTAATTATGTAGTAGTAATGGCTCTTAAAGCTTTCTACAAGGGTATTACATCCATTACAACAGCAATTCCATTTTAGTAGCAATTCACGTGTAATGGAAAGAGATATTAAATTGGAGGTGATGTTACAATAAAAATCATACCATTATAAAAACAATAGAGAATTAAAGCTGGTATTATAACAGAAATATTTTAATAAAGGCACTAAATAAACCAAACAAAAGAAAACCAGGGATGAAACAGGGACAATAAGAGTTTTTTACTGCCACACTGATTTTGCTTTGTTTTAATGTATTGATGGAATATTTCATTGCAACAGCTCCATAATTTTATCATAAATGTAAACCATAAAGCATGCTTCTTGCAGGCGGTGTAATTATTTAATTTCCTTTCCAATGGTAGGAAAGGGCATGTGCAGCACATGGAAACAGCAGAATGAATTACGGATTGGGTGGAAATCCTTTCCTGCTATGCAGGAGGTTGTATTTCCTACATTTCCTCTGCCACAGGAGATGGAGAGGGAACAGGAAAGCTGGTCCACAAGGACCTGGTTGGGACAGTGTGCGGCATGAAGAAAAGCAGTGGCAGCATTGCCAGTGCACAGACACACACACAAAAGGGTCTGGGTAAAGAAAAATCCCTTATGAAGAGAAGAAAATGATCGGTGAAAAGTCTGCTCAGTTCTGCAGAGATGGAGCAATAAAATGTAGTACTGTGTTAAACAGCTGCAACTTTACCTTTTTCTCTGGGAGTAAAGGTCCTCTCCCCTTGGCACAGAAAAGTGTTGAGAAAACTCCTGGTTTGAGATTTACACACATAGTTTCTATCCAGAATGAAGATGTGCTCAGTGTAAGTGAGATGGGGACTGGAGAGGAGAGAGAAGACATTTTTAATTGTTTTCAAAATCTTCTCAACAGTTTTTCCTGAAAATTTTGTAAATGCAACTGAACCAGAGAGCACAAGCGGCAGGTTTTCCACCTCAGTTTTGGGGCCCTGTTCCTGGGAATTCGAGCAAAGGTGGGACTCTGGGAGTTTGACCTTGAAGGAGAAAGCTTTTCTGGCTCCCTGGTAGCCTCTACAGTTCTGGGGGATCAAAATCCCACATCTCCAGTTGGACTCTTATTGCCCTTATCAACTTCTTTACCCTTTTCTATACAATCTCCACAGATTCCATTACCTCACTGCTAAGCTGGGGTGAATGAAGACTTTAGAACGTGGAAAATCATAAAAGTCATGTGTTCACATATAGTGTTTTCCAGCTCTTGGTAATGAGTTTTTCTTTACTTATTTAACAAACAATGGAAATATAAGCAATTACCGATGAGTTTAACTGTGGGGATGGCAGCCCCTGTGATAAGCTTTATTTTTAACGAACTTCATTCCACCTCAGCCCCTAAATTTTTTTCTTCAGAATATTTTATAGGAATTACTAGTCTTTTAAAAGCCTGGAAAGCCTAAGAAGCCACTGAAATCTGTAATTGAAATGCAAATGGAAACCCCCTGGCACATCAAATCAATTTTTCTCTTAATAAGAGACGGAAATAGAATGTGACACGGAAAAGTCCTCATGCCCTACATAAAGACAGAGCTTTCTAAATGGTCTGGTGCAAAACAGAAATTCCTGTTTGCTGTAGTCACACTTTTAAATCGCTCCTTTATTGAGTGATAATGTGATACAATTAAGAGGCTGCTGTTTGGTTACAGAAGCCATTTTCTTCAAGGTGCAAATCTCCCTTAAGACCATAAAATAAGCATTTGCAAGCTCGTGTCTGCAGTGCCTGTCTTCACTGTATTTACAGCTCCTCCAAACAAATTCACTGCAGGGTAAGTGTCAGCTCTGTGTCTCATTGCCCTGCTTTTGCCCCGGTATTGGGATACCTGGACCAGAGATAACCTCACTGTGCCCAGACTCATTATCATTGTCTGACTCACATGATCGCGTTTCAGCATGATCCAGGGATCACAGAAGTTAATGGAAAGATTCACCTTGACTTCTGTTCATAATTAGGGTGGAGGAGAGCAGAGAGGATTGACTTTTTAGGAACTGAATGATTCATGTAATCAATAAATAGATAGAGTTAGCACAGACAAACAAAGTATTCTCCTGAAAAGTTTTAGAGGAAACTTAACTTTCTGTTCAAAGCTTCTACAGATAGAAAATTTTGAACCAGAAACAGGTTTTTTTAATGTTTTATTTGCTTTCCAAGAACGATTCTATCCAGTTTTATTTGAACTAACCTGAATTAAAGTGATCTACTGTAATTTCATTCAGAGCACAAACATGAAGTTAGACAGTGATATAGATTTTCTGATGCTTCCAATCAGAACATAGATGAATCATTTAAAAAAAAAAAATAAGAAAACAATCATTTAACAAACAAAAAATATTCTTTGATTGCAAAAGTGATTTCTGCCGTACTGATGCAAGAACCAGGAGGTTTTGAGGGTGAGAGTCCCGGCAATAAGGATTATATGTGGTCAGAGCAGCGTCAGTGGAACCATCATGATATTTGAAATCTGTCATGAGGTCAGCCCAGCAAAGCCTTCCCAATTTCTGTCCCCTGCTCCTAATTCTTCGTAGGCCAGATGTGGTGTTCATCCCCCATGTGCCCTGATGGCCCCTCTGCCTGAGGTACAAAGCATCTTCTCTCAGCTCTCGATCAAAACTCACCTTGAGTGGCAGGAGGGAGGCTGTGCTGTGATGCACTTCATGCATGTTTATGTCTGGAAAAGAATAAAAGCTCTGTACAGGGCCATTTAAGATGCTGAGAGTTGGCTGGTGTGCGTGACCTTGATGTACAAAATGCCATCTTCACTTTTCCATTTTCCTCCCTTAGTAGAGAATAATTACATTAGTGGGAGATTTCAATCCAAGAGCAACCTGCTCCGCTGACACGAACAGGAATATTCTGGTGATTGATTTCAGTGGCTTTTAGATCACACTTGGGAGTGCTAATCCTGCATGATGCTGAGTACCATCCCCTATGGTTAACTCAGGCTACACTTCCCATGAGGACTCTGGGAAGCTCCACAGCTTTTAGTACTTCGGTCTCAGAAAGGGTTGCAAGGTGTTGCAGAGGAAAGTGTGACAGCAATACTGGGAGCCACACACCTGGAAAACACATTGGCACAGGTTTTTCGATTTCTGTACATACTGCTGGTATGTACTCTTTTGACCCTCACTAGGACAAGGGATGATGGCTTTTAAGATGACAGAGGGCAGGTTTAGATTAGATATTAGGAAGAAATTCCTCACTCAGAGAGTGGTGAGTCACTGGCATATGTTTCTCAGAAAAGCTGTGGGTTCCCCATACCTGGAAGTGTTCTAAGGTCAGGCTGGATGGGGCTTTGAACAACCTGATGTAGTAGAAGGTGTCCAAATCCATGGTGGTGGTGGGGTTGGAACTGGGTGATCCTTAAGGATCACCATCCCAAGCCATTCTGTGATCAGCATAAGCTGAAATCCTGGCTGTTATCCTGAATCCAGCAAGATGAAACAAAGCTAAGACAGCTGCTTTTATCTATATGTGATCATGCCTTTCCTCTCTGCACAGACATGTTTTAACTCTGTCATTTGCTTCATTTGCCATACAGCACAGAAAAAAAAAATCTTTATTTATTGTTCTTGCCTCATAATGATTTGTTAATTATAAGGTTCAGCATTTAGCTGCTATATGGCGTTAATTTGTATGAATTGCGTAAAAATATTCTGCAGGAGAAAAGGAGAAAGAAAGGAATGAAAATGCCATTGTTTCAATCCTGCTGCCCTTCTAATATGAGCAGTATTTTACCTGGTAAATGACTGTCTATTATGAACTGTGCTGCATAAGTTTGTACTCTGTTAGTACCCGTTCAACAAATTAAATACCTTGCTGTGGGTTAAATGCAATGTCAGATCATGCTGTCTCTCAAAAGAAATATATAACTGGGTGGTTATTTCACCGGAAAAAAAATGATGCGTGTTCCCAGGCCATTAGGGAAATACCAGCAAAAGTTATATGGTATAAAAAATATAAGAGCTGGGTTTGCAAGCCAGTGTTCAATCACTGTAGCCTTGAACAGCAGGTTAAAGTCAGAGAGGGCAGTAAATCCAGCCATGGCTCTTTAACCAGTAGAGCCAGAAGAATGGATCTTGTGCCAAGAAATAATTTAAAGGTAAGGAAAATCATTTCCAAAGCTTATTCAAAGATAAATAGGAGAAAAATCGACTACATGTAGAGGTTCCGGCCCTCGCAGGTTGACAGCTATGAATGTGGCTCTGAACAGGCTCTGGAATCTGTGGGAGTGAAAGAGGACCCAGGCATTGTGCTGAGCATGGCTCTGACTTCTCACATTTGCATGATCCTGGGTAGACAGGCCATGGGAGAGAGAATTTTGGAAAGGGTAAATTGCTCCCATTCCCAAAACAGCATTTAGCTGAAGTGCATGAGAATAAGCAACATAAAGGCTCCTTCCTCTGTAAATAAAACCTCTAAATAAAACCTGTAAATAAAAACTGAGTAAAAGAAGATCACTGGCAAAAAGAAGAGTAAAGCAAAATTTAGCCCATTAGAACAGCTGACCCACACGTATTCCAGAGTCCTTTGACGGAGGTAAAGCTTTAAGTTAGTTCTTTCTCTATGTTTTTTGAGGAGGATTTGCACCTCCCTGTCCTATACAGCACAACACCATGGAGCTTCATTTAAAAAAGACCCTTAATCTTAGCTGATCTTAAACTTCAGAACAAAAGTCCACCTTTGGTCCCACTCCCATCTCACTTGCTCCTGCAAAGTGATGTACAGCTTGGGGATCAATATGGGGGGTAATAAAAGTGTATTTTCCCATAAAGAGCAAACCTAAAAACAAACACAGAAGAAAAGGAGCTGGATAGCTGCTTTGCTATCACTGGATTAAATATTTACCCCACAGACACCTTTGAAGACCATCCAGTCCAAGTCCCTTGATCAGAGCACAGTCAATGAGAGCAGGTCGCTCAGGACCATCTAAAGTCAGGTTTTCAAAAACTCCAAGGATGGAGACTGCAACCTCTCTAGCCTGAAGTTTGACCACCCTCTTAAGAGCACAATCCTGAAAATTACCTCCTGAATCACTACATCTGGTGCCTACATCATATAAGATCCTTCATCAACTACTACAAACCCAGTTTGAATTTGTACAGCTCCATTTTTATTACCAATCTGTTCCACTTCTTCTGATGGCAAGAAATCTTCTTGCTGTTTCCAAGTCAAGCGTATTCTTAGCCCAGTTGTTCCTGTGCCAGCACTGCTGCCAGTTTAGGTAGCTCATCCTGCTCTCTGGCACTAAACTCCATTATGCTGCAGAGAGTTGCCATTTCCCTCCTCCATGCCCTCATGTCTGGCACCCCTTTGCTGCCTCCCAGTCTTGGAGACTGCTGGCCTTAGAGCAGTTTTGAGTGGGTAAGTGTTGGTCTTTACATCTTTATATCCTGGCACACAGCCTTGTACCTGGGGGCTCTTGGTCACAGCAACAAAAAATTGCCTCATCCAAGATCAGCGTGTGTGGTTTAGGCTTTACTTTCTCCTCAGGTGAGGATCATAATTTATGCAACCCTTGACTACAATGGCCTGAAGTTTTTGTATGTAATTAAATTAACATTTTTGCAAGCCTGCTTAAGTTCAAGCATTGGTTGGGGGTTTTTTCAATCTTCTTTTTTTAATGATATATTTCCCTTTTGCCCCCAGCAGCTATGGATCTGCTGGAACTACTTTGCACTAAGTCCGAATGCAGGTGCTAAGTGTGAATGAAGGCCTTTAAGAAAAAAAAAATCTATTTATTTAGGTAAACCTCATCAAAAGAAGCAAGTTCAGTTCCAGGTTCATAAGCATATACACAGAAAGTATAATTCTTTCTCTGGCATTACCTGGAAAATCCTGCAAATCTGCAGCTGGAAGCAGTGCACAGTGAGAACAGACACAAAGCCAGGCTGCAATAGCCGCCAAACACCAGCAAGGGGAGATGAGGCTGCTCCAAAGCATTTTCCTACTGCTTTCCAACTACTGACAAGGTCAGGGTTTGCTTGCACTCCTCTCCAAAAAGAAAGCCTATGGTTTGCACAAAGACTCCCTCTTGCACAGGCGTTTGACAGCACCTTAATTGTAGCTAATAAGCAGTGAGAGTTTAAGCTTTGTTTCCTGTATTTCTGGGATCCCAGTTCTCTCTCTCTAAGTGGAAAGAAAGCTTGTCAGACCTCATGTTCAGAGGGTGACCATAGGACAGTGTCTTGTCTCACATCCCCACCACCCCATGCATCTACAGAGGAGAGCTGCTGCTCCTCCTGCATGCTGGAAGCACTCCTAGTGCACCCAGTGGGACAGTGGGTCTTAAATTCTTCTCTCCAAATGATACAGGGCCTTGGAGGATGTGTACAGCCACACACAGCAGTGCAGGGCTGTGGCACTGAGACACCGTCCCTCCACAGAAGCAGCTCCATTGGGAACCCACAGGGTTCCCATAGACACAAACCCAGGCCCTGGCCCCATAATCCACAGCCTGGCCAGGAATGCAGAAAAGGTGCAGCAGGTCCGTAACCCCTTCCCTCACCAGTGCAAAGCTCAGTCCTTCAAACACCTGAGTATGTGAACGAGACAAGCACAAGGCAAAGCAATACCCAATGAACCCTTTGTAACCCTGGGTCACAAAACACCAAAGATGTGACTGAGTTGTTAGTCAACCTCCATCCTGCGGCTGCACACTGCTGAACAAACCAAGTGTAAAGCATCACCTGCTAGTAATGCATCTTCTCATCATTTCTGGCTGACACTAAGGTGCATAGGCCAAAACCTCTTACTGGTTCAACCTAGTCACAATCCACACTATTCTGTGTCATCCAACTCTGATACCACAAGGGTTGGATAAGCATAAACAAACCTGCTGTAGACAGGATTGTGACCCCTCCATAGAATTTAATTTGCAATAGTTGAGGAAGTCCTTCAGTATTTTCACCCTCTCTGATCACATATGAGATCATGCAGGCACAGAGAGGTCTGAATGGCTTGAGGACAGCCATGCAGGAGGCTGGAAGCAGCATAAGTTCTTAAACACAGAGCCTCAACTTTCATGTGCTAATCAAAGGATCCAGCTTTAGACCAATCCTTTATATCAAAATTGCACTGCAAAAATATTGAATTCCATGGCAGCTTCCACAATCTTCGTTATTTGATCAGCAGTGATTGTGTGCATTATTGCAAGACAAAAAAAAGCAATCAGTCAGTGCTATATCTTTGTTCCCTTGCTCACAATGGTATCACTTCATCTCCTTCTCAATGCTTTCAGCTCTCTCATAACAACAGCTTGTGAGCATCTCTCAGTCTTTAATGTACATGTCTTACAACAGTCCAGTGGGGTGTGACAATATTATTAATGCCATTAGAAGACTAAGCACCAAGCAACAAAGCTTCATATTCACCAAAACTGTTAAAAGCCTTATCCCTGATGACTGATTCCCAGGCATAACAAACAAAACACCACTGTTGAATGACATCAGTGGGACTTTCTCAGGCAGAGTTAGGCACCTGAATACAGAATCACAGGATCACACAGAATCAGTTACAGGATGGGTAAGCCTGGAAGGGACCACAGTGGGTCATCTGGTCCAACCTCCCTGCTCAAGCAGGGTCATCCCAGAGCACACTGTACAGAATTGCAACCAGACAGTTCTTGAATATCTCCAGTGAGGGAGACTCTACATCCTCTCTGGGCAATCTGTTCCAGTGTGCAGTCACTGCACTGTAAGTTAGTTCTTCCTCATGTTCAGGTGGAACTTCCTGTGCATCAGTTTCTGCCTCTCATCCTGTTGCCTGACACCACCAAGACGAGCCTGGCTCCATCCCCTTGACACCCTGCCTTCAGGTACTTACGGTGAGGTCCCCGCTCAGTGGTCTCTTCTGGAATACTCCTGTGGTTGTAGATGGACGTGACTTGTCCAGGTCTCATCATGAGGTCTCTGTGGGAGTCAATACTCAGCCCAATGTCACGCTCCAGGTCAATGTTTGGGTCACCAAACCATCCTCTGAAAGCAAGGGTAGCAAAATGCTCCAGTGTGAAGGGGAGGAGAGGGAATATGGGACTTGCTATACTTCTGCTGACACACAGGGCTGGAGCAGCATGAATATTGCCAGTGATTTTAGTTAAAGGTGACAATCTCTTTTTGCCCAGTTAGCATTCCCACTTATGTGAAATTTTCAGGGAACAGAGAAAATTTCAGTATTGGCAGCATTTGCCGCCATTATTTTAAAAAGTCTCTTCCCATTCTTCCCAGAACCATACAGTGTCATGCTTGCCCCTCTTCTGAAGCCATTTGGTTTCAAATGTGAAGCAGTTGTCCAGACTGAACACCAGGTCAGGGTGACACAGGGGACAGAGAACGGGTTCGGCCGGTCAGACCTGAAACAGGAGTCTGGCTCCTTATTCCTATGAATGAAAGGCAGCAGAATGCCCATCTAATGGGACACCAGAGCTGCCTTATCCCCCAGGTAAGCACTGCTGTCATGGTTTGCATACAGTGGCATGGCAGAGCAGCCTGGTGTCTGTCTCAATTATTTGTATGGCATCCATTGCAACAGTAACTGAGAAGCCTCATGATCTTTCACGTATTTGTCCATATAGCAGCCAGGTAAAGAGGTTTTATTATGCCCCTTTTCACAGGAAGAAGTACCAAGGATAAAGGAGATTAAAAGTATGTCCCCAGCAATTGATTGATTCGATACACAAACAAGTTTGAATTTTCTAAATCAGACAATGATAACCATAATTTCAGGAGTGGGGTGTTTTATTTACTGAAAACCTACCCAGTACTCTAGGTGGAAAATACATTAAGATTTATGCTTGGATGTAATGCCAGTAATGCGAGAAGCATGGAAATACCTCAGTTGGATAGATGTTGGAAGAGTCTCCTTTCCAGCAGGAATGCGATTAGTACAGCCTGCACTGCTTCAGCCACCCAAAACAGGTTAAACCCATTTACACAACCCTAATCCACCTCTGGCTGAATGGAGACAGTAGCTTGCCCAGGATAGAAGTAAAATTTCCAGTAAATTGGAGAATTGTTCTCAAGATTTCCAAAATACCTGGACACCACCTGCACCTCAGCAGAACCAGACAGACTCCTATTCATTTCCAGTCAGAGATAAGAAGCCCAAAAGTGCTGCATCAGGTTTTGAAATCTCCTTTCTGAATGAAGGTAGAATCTTAGTGATTAAATATTTACTAGTTGTCTCATCCAGGTCACACATCTGGCCTGAACATTTCCCTTGAATATCACAAAAATATTTTGGTCTCCTTGGTTGAGCTATGTTGTTTAAGGTGATAAAATGCAAGCAAAAGATGCAATTAATGGGCTGACTGGTTACATATATATTCCTTCCTGAACTCTTATGGTGACATTTCTTCTCTTAATGCCTGAGTGATTTAGTTCAAGTAGATAAGTATTGTCTTATGAATTAATTTGAGGTTTGAGGTGGGAGAAGAAATATTAAAAAATGAAATAAATTTCCCATTTGGCCCAAAAAGCTTTCTGTAGCAGCATTACCTCCTCTCTGAGGACTCTACAATATGCTGAGAAAAAAACATTTTGTGGGAGTCTCTGGTTAAAATATAAGCAACACTCCACTGAGATTTAAAAAGTTGTATGAGGAACAAAAGAAATTATAAATAGGTACAGCAAAGTTCTGGATGAATTTTCCAGGACTACAGCTAATCAATTCTGCACACATTAGATACAAGCAGCTCACCAAGTTGGTGCATGTATAGAATCCAACCCTAATTAATCGTGTGTGTGAATTTTGGATTGCTGAAAAAACATGTGTTGCTAATTTAATAAATCTTCATTAATGTGGCAGGTAGCAGCAACCACCACAAGAACCATTACAAATTGACCCTTCTCATATCCTCATAATCCTGCACTGGAGACATACACCTAATTGGGCTCATTAAAAGTAAACATTGATTGGCAGGACCACTGGGATCCTTAAAAGGGTTGTGCGGTCAAAAAGAATCACTGCCTTCCTGATCTCTGGAGCAGCACCCGCTTGTTTGTTACTTCTGGTCCACAAAACCAGCTGGAAAACTGTTGGCAGCAAGTAAGGCATAAGGCAGCAAGGAAGGGGGTGGGGTTACATTTGCAGGTAAAAGGCCTTAAATATGGAACATTACCACAGTCAGGTCATGATAACCTCCACGTGACTGGTGGGGGATGAATACCACAAATAAATGTGGAGATTAAGGACCTCTGAACTGCAATTTACTCTTGTTAAGACTTTGGGGCTGTTTCTCCAACATTTTATGTTTTGTAAGTCATTAGCAACTGCAAAATGAGTGTAGGAAAACACAGGCAAATCAATAGTGTATTACATAGGCATCAGTAATTACATAGCAGTGGGGAATTGGACCTTGGGACTTTTCAATTATTTTCTGTTGCAAATGATGTACAGGAACCATTTGGGAAATCATGTTTTGGTCAAACACTATGTATTTGCTCAGTGTGAGTCAGTGTTATGGAGGTAATCAAATAATATTAATCTTTCTAGGCTTAAAAAAAAATCTATCCATCTCTAAACCACCACTTCTGAGTCCAAGCCAAAAAAAATTTTTATTGGCTTATTATATAGCTTGAATGTCATTTGGCTGGAAAACTCATATCATTGCGAATGCTCAGACATTGCCCTGGACATCTGATTCAATGCACCCTTTTTAGTGTGTAGTTTGCCTGCTTTTAAAATCAGTCTCCAACGTTTCCTTCTGTAAAACACGTAAATTAAATTAATATTTCCGTATTTTAGAGCTACAAGACATGTACACACTTCAATGACATCTAAAAGCCCTACTGCACATCAGGGAAGTTCTGGTAGCAGCCCACAATATGTGTTCCTAACTTGCAAAGAAAGAACAATAGTATGACCCAGTGTAGATCTCTCAGAGCAGCATCAAAGAGAAGAGTGATATTTTACACGGGTAGACAGTGATAGAACAAGAGGGAACTTGTTTTAAACTAAAGGAGGAGAGATTTAGATTAGATGTCAGGAAGAAATTCTTTACTGTGAGGGTGGTGAGACACTGGAACAGGTTGCCCAGAGAAACTGTGGCTGTCTCATCCCTGGAAGTGTTCAAGGCCGGGTTGGACGGAGCTTTGAATAATATGGTCTAGTGGAAGGTGTCCCTGCCCACGGCAGGAGGGTTGGAACGAGATGATCTTTAAGGCCCCTTCCAAGCCAAACCATTCTGTGATTCTGTGATAACCTGAATTACCTTGCAATCACCATGATCAGTGAGAGCACATGAACTCCAGTTTACTCTGGACCTGCTGATGTGCAGGCACTTGCTCAAGTGCCAGAGTTTCACAGCTTGTCTGAGACCTTTTCACCATCTTAGTTTCCCGCACCAAAAATCTCTTGGGTGACCAGGAGCCACGGGAGGTTTTCCCAGTTTGTCCCACCACTGCTTACGCTGGTGGCACACAGACAAAAGAAACCCAGATGCAGGGAATTCCCATGCAAGGATGCAGCAGCTCTGCCTCCTCCAGGACATCAGGCAAACGCTTCTGAGAAGGCTGAGGTGGAAGCCTGGGGTGGAAGCCTGGGAGGCACTTCATGTTTCATTGGAGCTTGACTGCAGTAAGGAAGTGAAAGTGTCAAAAAGGATTAGTGTGTCAGTGGTTAAAATGATTGTGGCATGAAGGGACTGAGGGCTGCCAAAACCAAAATAACAAGAAAGTGTCTCTGAAGGCACTTCTGATGCATCACTTTGACAGATGTGAAGCTCCTCATTAGCTGTAAGAAACAGGGGAGAGCAGGCTCCTCTGCAACAAATTCCCTGGCCTGGGACCAGGAGAAGATTTGGGATGGATCACACAGAAATTGTATTCAAAATCAGCTGACTTGGTCAGGTCAGAGACGTTTCTGCTGCTACACCATTGCAAGCAAAAGGGATGGGGCTGAACATTCAAATAACACATCTTTTGCAGCTTTAGACCTTGGCAGGACCCAGGCATGGTGGATATCAGTGACTCAGTGGCCTTCAGCATGAGAGTCCAGACTATCCCGCTGTTGGAGCGTCTGCATTCTCACTGGAATGTATCAGGGCTGTCACAGATTGAAAATTTGGACACTTTTGTTAGGAGCTCATAGAGACCCACCACAGGCACTTGCTAGAGGCCAGTATTCCTTGACTCCCTTAGCTGATGAAGGAGAAGGAAGGATTTATCCAGAAGACACCTGCAATTCAATTCACCCTCTGAATTCAACCCTCTTTCCATGCTTGCATGGAGCACACCACAAGAAGAAATTTCTACCTTGAGCATGCAGAAATGCTCATCCATTTCTGTTTTCTCCAGTTCACTGCCCTCACAAGGATCCTGCTTCCATTCAGCACCAGCTTTGACCCAGACTTACCTCTTTGTACTACTTAGTCAAAAAGCTGCGTTTGATAGGGGCATCTCTGCTGGACGTCTGATGTGTGCCATACATCCTTCTCCTGTTTTCCAAACCTTTGTCTGCCTGGCAGGTGGGCTCTGGACCATTCACCAAGAATGCCAGCTAGGGTTACTCATATCTCTCAGACAAGCACTTTGCGGGAATCAAAAAAGGAAATAGTGCAAAAAAAAAAAATTAAATACAAAAAGATAAACGCAGTTTGTTATTACTGTCACTTGTGTTTCTGCCTGATTTCTTTAGAGCTGTTTTTCCTGATGAAAATGGAGTGAAACCATGATGTTATATGTGCAGTATAGCTTGTGCAGTGCTTGGACTACCTGCTGCTTCGCATTTATTAATGGAGAAATCCTTGGGCAAATTGCCACTCGAGCCACAGTGTTGATAAATTCAGGAGCTGCTGGTACTCCAGCAGCATGCAAAGAAGCTGAACGAGACTGATTACAGTGTGCAGCTCTATCTGCAGAAGGTTGATTATATGGTTTGCTTCTTAATTAAATATCTAAGCATCCATTTACTGTGGAAAGTGAAATTGAGGAATCGCCATTTACGGCTGCCTTGTGTGGAATAAGAGAGCCAATGTGAAAATTCCTGGATCACAAAGATATTGTATTGGCCAAGCCCTCTCCAAAAAGCTGGTTGGGGCACAAACACAGTTTTGCATAATGAATATATTCTAAACCTTGTCACTCACAAGGGTGAGATGAAATCGCACGTGGAAGAAGCAGTAAAATCAGCTTCTGTCTCAGCTTCTGGTATGGGCTGGGACAGAGCAGTGATCATGAGCTAGAGTTGCCACAGCATCATGTCTGCTGGCACCATCACAGGGACTGCTAAGAAAGCAGCAGTGGGACTTCCTGAAATGATGCCTCAGTGGATCAAAAATCTCCATTCCAGTAATTACTCCTGAAGGATTGCGTGCAAGACGTTCACCGTTTACAGGAGGAGAGGCAAGGGGGAGGGAGGGAGAATGTCTATAGTAATGTCTTTTCTCTTGTTCTCTCGCCACCTTGTCACTCCCTGATGCTGAATCAGACGTTTACGAGCACACACAAACACAGAAATTACCATATGGGCTCAGCAGGATATCTGGGAATGATGTCCCCCGTCACAGCTACACATTAGGTCTCATCCTGATCTTTAGCACTTAACAGTATTATTTCTGATGTGCATAATTAAAAATTAAAGTAAAATGGCATTGCAGTTTCTTCTGTGGAGGAGCTGTGGAAGATAAAGGATATTGCCATGAGAATAAATTACTATAAATTAGCCATCAATAACTTTAAGCATGATGATTAGAAGACAATAAAGTCTGGAAAAGTTTCCTGAGGGATACTGAAGACTGAGAGTTACTACACTATGTGAAGTCTGCTGCATTTAGAAATTTAGATTGCCTGTAACAGGGAACTCAGTTTAATGCCTATTGTATCTTTTTGCTTCTCAGTCCAGCATTTAGCAGGCCTCCATTTCTTCATTGCTGATTTTTAGGACTGTCATTTTGAGACAATAGGATCTCCATTAATGATGTTAATATCCTGTCTGGTCAAATGGTGCTGGGGGGAAAAAAGGTCACTAAAAAGTTAGAAGACTGGAGACAAATCAAGCTTTTATTTCATTTTCATTTCACTTGGGTGGACTTCTGCCTTGCTGTTGCTATTATTCAGCTCAGTCCAGCCTGGTGTAGTTGATGGAAATAGGGTGAGTGAAGGGTTAAAGAAAAGAAAGACGGAGCAGGACCAACATCACTGATGGTGATCCCAAGTGTGATTATTCTCCTTTATGATTGTACTCAAGTAAGTACTCAAATTCATGCTTGGCCAAGTTGGGCTAAATCAGCACCTTTCCTTGTATTTAACAGAGCTACTTCCATTTGGAACTGAGGCCAGATGAGGATCTACTGATCTGCTTCTCTAAAATACACCTCTTATGTCAAATGTACAATCTAACCTCCATTTCCCATATAACTCTTTGTCAGAAAAAAGGCCCCCACATAAACACAGCCCATCATTGCAGTGTTTCTGGTACAGAACATGGTATTTGCAAAATTAAGGGAACGATACAAGCACCAAATTATTAGGAAAAGGCACAATCAATACATGGAAAATGCATGCAGTTTAGGGATGAGAAGAATATGTTGCACATAAGAGATGAAGAGAAACAACAAAGATTGCATAGTACTGAACTGTGAAATATTATTCTACCAGGAGCCCAAAGTAAGTAATATTAAGAGTTGACTATATGTGCCTTTCTATAAAAGAATAGCCTACAGTTTGAAGGAAACCATAGTCACTTAAAGCTATCAAGTTTATGTAAATAAAGAAAACAGATGCAATAAGAGCAAGTTTCTCTAAGAATAAAGTAGAGCCACAGAACCACAAATGGTTCAGTAATTCCCAAGGAGCTGGTTGGGGCTGATTGTGTGCTATTTAAGCGATGTTTCTCATAGGTTACTAATGCGAGCAACAGTCTGCCTGCTGCATTTTAAATTACCAGCCACTGCCAGCCTGTTGTTTTATGTGATTCCCCCTCTGAATAGATATATTTATTCATAAATAGCTGGTTGTTCAGTGAGTCTCTGTCTGCTTTGTGGAACTCAATATATTTCTTTAGACAACTCTCACCAAACCTGCTCTGTATGAGCTACTGTGACCATTCAGATGTACCAACAGTGGGTCACTATTTAGATGAGATTTCAGGAAGAAGTTCTTTACTCAGAGGGTGGTGAGGCAATGGAACAGGTTTCCCAGAGAAGCTGTGGATGCCCAGAGCCTGGAAGTGTTCAAGGCCAGGTTGGATGGGGCTTGGAGCAACCTTGAAGGTTGGTGGAAAGTGTCAATGCCCATGGCATTGAGGTTGGAACTAGATGGTCTTCAAGGTCCCTTCCAGTTCAAGCCTTTCTGTGATTCAGTGACCTGTGAAGCCTCAAATAGGGTCGATAATCAGTCACTAAATGATGCTGTTGGTCAGCAGACCTCTGTCAAGAGCAGAAGGAATACACAGGGGCATTAGAAAAAGCAGAAGGGAGAACACTCCTGTGTGTTTACTGCAGGCTGTAAAATGCTGTTATCTGAGGTAATTTCCTGCACTACAGGTCTCATTGACTTCATAATTAAAAAAAAAAAAAAAAGGAGGCTTACAGCAAATGAACACTCCTGGTGAAGGAACAGATGTGTTGCAGAGGTGACTCGGTGGCTCTCCACAGACACCACCAGAGCTGCGCATATTTAATATTAATCATATTGAACATTATGAGCAAGTGACCCACACTGACACCCTCAGCCACAGAATCACACCAGGAGAAAAAGTTCAGATGAAAAACCTCACAGCCTGCACTGAAAAAAACAAGAGCTATCACAGGGCTGGTAAGACTAAGGATTAATTCCTATATTTATTCTCTTTTGCTTCCATCCTGCAGTTGAACAAGAGTTGAATGCTTTGTAAGATGTAGACTTGAACATAACAGTGAATTTCTGAGCTGAGTTATTACCTCTGGTGCCTGGAGCAAAAGTGCCCCTTGGGATGTTTGACAGGATATAATGTCTGACTTGATGATGGAAACAAAAGAAGTCCTCTCCATGGCAGATTTAGTCTCTTGAATGTACTGATAATGCACTCTCCTCCAATAAATCAAAATTCTACTTCACCCACTCAGATGTTGTTTCTGTGCACTGCTGACATACATGGAAATGCAAACCTCCCATAAAAGAAAATGTAAGTTACGTTCCGACAAACAAAGAGGGGCTTCAGAATGGGAGAAAGAGCTTTGGTTTATGTTTAAAATTAACTCTCTGAAACACAGTAACAGAGAGAGAGGTGTAAATAGGGGCTGGTGCAGGGCATATACAGCTCAACTGCATATTTCTGCACTGAGGCTTCAAAACGAGGGTCAGTTTTCCCTTTGGCAACCCCTCCTTGCCTTTCCCCTTGCAGCCCAACAAACTCACCATAGAGAACTAACATTCAGTTCAAGGTCATCCCAAAGAGATCTCCCTCTCCCCTGCCTCCCAGCAATATGTACAAAAATGTCATTCTGGCCTTGAAGACATGAAATTTTCTCTGCCTTAGCATAGGGTAGGTGTGATCCTGCTGTCTGGATGAAGACATGTTCATCAGATCCAGTCCTCTCGGCTATGGAGAGAGGAACAGGCACCTACAGGATAGGATTCACCTGCAGCTTATGTAGACATTTAAATTAGGGTGGATGAATTGCTCCTAAAAGCACTTTTTTATCTCCCTTGACAGTTGTGGGAGCCTGGGATGATGTTCTCAGCTGTGCTCAGATACAAGAGCAGCTGAATCCTGACTTTGCAGTTAGTGAGAGAAAGAATTTCCTGGAGTGGGGGAAATCCTAAATAGAGTGAAAGTGCTCATACTTTTACTCCATCCAGATGAGCGTGGATTTGTGAGTTGCTGACACAAAGAGGAGCTGAACCTTCTGCTGTAACTTCTGGTAAATTTTCTTCTTGCAGCTTTTCCAGTTTAGGCTGGTGAGCATGGGAAGGATCAGGAGCAAAAGGAAGGGGATCATGGTAGGTCATGTGTGATAAGCATGGTGGGAAATAAGCAGAAGTTCTGGTCCGTGCCTCGTTTTCAGAGCACTTGAACTCCAGAGCCAGCAGTTCCCAAAGCAGCTGAATACGATGTGCACCCAGCAATGAAACCACAGGCACTGACTCCTGCACTAACCCGTTCCCCCCCACCCAGTCCACGTGTCTTTTCAGCTACATAAAACTCAGGTATCTGATCTAAAGTAGCCATCGTGGCTCCCTGGAGAAAGCAATTAGCTCCGTCCCATCCCCGGAGGGAGCTATTATCTCATCTGATTTAGAGCTCTTAGAATGGGCTGAGGATGGGTCTCTCCGTGACTGCCTATACCTCTCCTGGCTGCTTATTCCGTTTACTAAGGAGGATAAATTCCTCGAAATGAAACTCAGCAAAGTGCTGAGAGCACTTTGAATACACCTAACTGTGCAAAACAGATTGAGGGCAAATTTAGCCCATCCACCCACAAGATGGCAATCCTTGCTTGAGGGGAAACCCTCTGTTCCTTCCTCTCATCCCAGACCTTGCAGGGAGTGTAGGATGTGATAGGGACTTCCCAGCTCTCAGTGAAGGAAACAAGGCTGCATTATTTCATCCTGGGGTCTCAGCTCTCCCTAAATCAGCAGTCTGTACAACCAGCCACAGCCTGCCTGAATGTTCCTATATATCAAACCTGAACAAAATGTTGACAAAAGAGCTGAATCTCATGCACTAATTCAAGAAGCAGCCTGGGTGAAGAGATGTCAAATTAAAGTTTCTCCTTTCCTCCAGCTCCACACTTCACCCAGCCCCCCCCCCCCCATTCCAGTGGCAAACTGGTGCAGAGTCAGCCTCCCATAACACAAGGCAGGGGGTGCAGAAGCTGGTGGTGATGTGTGGACCCAGGCTGCAAGCTGGGTGCAGCCAAAATGAAAAACCCTCCGTCCTCTCCATGCACCCGCTTTGCACAGGCAAGGAGCTGTTTTGCGTGACAGATAAGAGCTGCAAAGCAGGCACGTCAGCACTGTGGCGAGGGTCAGTGCTATTTTGATATCTGGAGATGCTCTAATTATAGCGTTGGGAAGGCTGGAAGCTGCTAGATTTGATATGGGAATAATGTGACACAAGAGTTGCAAAGTAAAGACACTTCTTGTTTTGATCCTCATTTCTTAACTTAGGGAAAAAGCCTTTGAGGAAAGAAAGGCAACTTTAAGGTTATAATTCAGTCCCAGGAATTCTGAACATATATATACATATAGTTAGACACAGAAGAAAAATCAAGGCAGCCTTGTGTTTATTGCACTGGCTCCATCTCCTGCGCTTTTGGCATTGTGTGTTTGCAGCTGAGCTTCAGCCAATTGACTGAGCGGTTAAATATCCTTCACCAGGATAAACAGCTGAGGAAGCCTTGCAGCTCACTCACACACAGTGCCTTTGGTGGGTGTTCAGGCAAGTACATGGCTTTATATATTGTGCTGTTCCTCTCTGCTACCTGCTCCATACTCTGCTCTGCCTCACTGCAAAACTTTCCCAGGGTTGCTCTTCAGTGTTACAGGATTTACAGCAGCATAAGTTTTATGCTCTGGTTATTTTTAGGGTGCTCTCCCTGGATAGTTGTGAGCTGCACAGCCTGCAGAAGCCTTTGCTTGAAGCATCTCAGAGCAGTCACCTGTCCCTGGTAGCAGGGAGATTTCAGGAGGTGGGATGAGCACTAAGTTGACTCCAGCACTCAGCTCTGCTGTTCCTTTTCTGACTGGCCTTGGGTGAGTCACTTTGCAATGGGTGCCTCTGTTTCCCATTCTGACAGGAAAAGCAGTACAGAGCGAGCTGGGTGAAACATTCTTGGACACTTGGACAAACACAGCAATCAGAAAAGGGAAATAGATTCCTCGATATCGCTTATGATCCACCTCCTGGGACTGCTGCCCACTTCTTGTCTGCACCAGCTTTCCCCATGCCTTGCTCTTCCAGGGTCTTCCAGTTCCAGAGATCCTCATACCTCCATGACACACCTCCACCCCTCCTGTGCTTCAGCAACCTCTCCTCCAACTATTTTTTTCACAATCTCAGTGGAGCATATTACCTCCATTTTCTTTTTCCTTTCCTCCAGAGATTTCCCCCCCCCTTAAATACTGGCTACTCTTTTCAGTTTAGGCAGCCTGGCACGCTCCCCATCCCCTCTCCCATGCCCACCACAGCAGACAGGGCACTGCCTGCTCCCCCATGGGCAGCTCGGTCAGTGATTTCCCCCAGCTATTCCCACTTAAGAGAGAGGCTGTTTATTTCCACTTTTTTTCTCAGTTATGAGAATATTTGCACCATGCACGGTCATGATTTTATTTATTTATTTGTTTTTAATTTGAGCAGTAGGAAGGAGCTGGGAAACAGTATCTGGTGTGATGCCAGAGCAATGGAGAAGCAACAAGGACAAGTTTTGATCTGTTTACTTTGATACTATTCCTGAGGCAAGGATCAATCAACTAAAATCAGAGACACTGTAAACAATATACTGTAAATACAGCTAAAATCAAATACACTGATACCCTTTCATTTTATCCAAGACTGGGTTTAGTCAAGTCCAGGCCAAATTTATCCCAGGTGTAATTCCAGTAACAGCAGTAAACATTGGACCAGAGAGGAATTCAGTTCATTTGCTTTACCTTACTGACAAATGGTTTATGGAAACTGCAAAACTGCCAATGCAAGCACAAGTGTAAGGGAGGATGCAACTTCATAGCAATCCCCTCTCCATGGTCACCATGGATATTTGTGCTTTGTTCCACTCTATTTACAAATTATTAAACATATTGACCACAGCTTTATGTTTTGAAATCAAGAAGGCAAAGAATCCATTTTTATTACTTTACTAACCTTTTTTTATTTAACCTGGTAATAGAACTACTCAACTATGTGGTAAAATCTCAATTAAAATTTGCCTTAGCTCCAGGAGCCACACAGGCAAATGCTCAAAGTTGGTTTCCTGGTAAAAGCTGTGCTCTGTTATCAGATTCTGTTATGCAGTACATAGATCACTGCTTTCTAGCCAGCAGCATTTCAGGAGGTGGTTTGAAAGCTTTCAGGCTCTCCCAATGATTGCTTCACTTTTCTTTCACAGCAATTACAGTCTCTTCATTTAATTTCAATGGAAACTTTAGCGTTTTAGACCTTGCCCATGTAGCTGAATGCTCATCTCTGGATCTTATTTCCAGTCCTCAGGAGGACTGGTTTTGATGACCTAGTCTGATTACAGCATCTTTGACAGCTTTAAAGGAATTTGCTCTGGGGAAGGAGACAGCTGCTGCTCTGATGAAGGATTTTTCTGAGCAGGCCTCCCAAGCTAGATATGTCAGCGTGAGATGCTGCCTACGATTTTTTCATTGTGACCAACAGGTACGTCTAAAAAAGGTTGTGTGTTCTTGCCTGCATAGGCCAGTGTGCAGAAAACCTCTGTCGTTAAACTGCCTAACCTGTTTCTCTCAAAATGCGGCAGCTTCTTGGCTTCTTTTCCTGTATGTTGTATATTCAGCCTCTCTGAAAACTGTGGGCCAAATCTTTTTTCTGGTGTAAAGTGGCATTGATCCTTCAGTTTATACAGACTTCAGGTCAGGAACAGTCTCTTTACCAGTATCTGTAGTTCTTGTACAGCTCTGGTTTTAAACAAGACTTATGAATATGAGCACATTATTTATGAACTATAGTAACCCTTATTAGGAGCTGCAATAAAATCTCTTAGCAGACTTTTTAGAACTGAATCAGTATAAAAGCAATATGATAACCTGCTTCCTTATAACCCTCTTTTCATGAATGTTGAAAGCAAGATAGACAACATTTCAGTTCCCAAACAACCCTCTTTACCTCCAGAAATCAGGTCTGATCTGCTTAACACAGTGTGGATTAGGAAATCTCTATGTTCCCTTCCTAATGACATTCCTAAACTGGGAATTTAACTCCATTTTGTTCAGATAAGGCACCTAGAGGGAATGGGTCATTCAGACAGGAATATTTTGCCATAAAAGATTTTGACAAGTATCTGAATTTACAAAGTTCTTTATATTCATCCTGGAGCGGCTACTTTGTTTTTTGGGGAGCAAATAAAGCAAAGATTTCAGATAGGAGGGCCAGAACTACCACTGCATCTACTCTTGGGCAGAGTCAAGATTTGGGAGAACTAATCCCCAAGACATCTTCAGCCTCGGTTTTGTAAAATGGGTAAGCAGGTAGCTTGGAGGTCTGAGAGGTTTTTGGTGCACTGGAGTGATACACTGAACTGACAAGTAAAGGTGAAAACTACTGATGTCACCTGCTCCAAATTCCTCCTTTGTGTTGTTTATTTATGTTTCACATCCTCAGAGGAGGAAAAAAAAGAAAAAAAAAAAAGAGGGAAATGGTGCCATTTTTCTGCCTTGATTTGTATTTGGCAAAGACAAAGGAGCTGAAGGTATCCTTTCTGAAATAACAATGGGAAGCACAGAACAGAGAGTGTTTTGTGGCCATGCAAACCCCCAGCTTTGATTAGTGTGGCACTTCTTGGCGTCCTTGTGTGAGCCAGCATCAATGTTACACAAGATCCTCCTGAAAGACATGACAGTGGCTTCCTATGAGTTAAAGAACTCCTCTTCTAGTCTCAGATGTGCTTTTTCTGCATGCTTTAGCCAAAGGACATGTTTTGCATCCAAGGAAAATTTGCAGGTTTCAAGAAAGTGTGTCTTTCTTGATATACCCACCTATCTGAAACAGGAGAGGCACCCAACACCTGGATCACTCATCAGTCTGGTAGCAGGCTGCAGACAGGTCTTCAGCATTTGCTGCCACCATGACAAATGACAGGCAAAGCCACCCAGCACAGCCTGAGGCTGGAGGAACAGGTGAGGAGTAGACTCACTAAAGGGCTTAGAAATGGGAACCAGGTGTTGTGCAGAGGTGGCTGAATATGAGGAAAATTCATGTAAAGAGAAAGTAGTGTGAAGTAGACAGATACTCTGCTTAAAGCACATGAGTGAAGAAAGTATATTACTCAGTAAATGATTATTCCGAGTATATTATTCAGAAGTGTCAGTGCATTAGGAGTGCCAGAAATGCTAGAAATTCACCACTTCTAATAAGCTAGTGATAGCAGTCCAGGCAGTGAGAATGTGACAGTGAAATTACTTGTCCTTTTGGCAGAAGCCAGGGGAGCCATAGCTCAAGACAGCAGAGTGCCAACCTTGCTGTCAGATTTTGTCCCTCATGGTAATGTTACTTTAAAGAGAGAAAAATAGAAATTATTGCTTTGGTCACAAGAAACTTGATACCTGTGTTTTGGAATCAACAATACTTTGTCCTGGTCTTTGTGCTTCCTATTGCTTTACTTAACAAAAGAAAAATGCCATTACACGTGGACTAACAAATTTCCATTTGCTGCAATATTCTGTCAGGGCTATAAGGAGAAAGGCAGCTCACTCAAGGTGCAGAGATAAGTTTTGCTCACTTAGTGGAGATCCATCAGTCCCATAGATGTGAGTGGCAGAGGTGAAATCCTGCCTGGGTTCCACATTTAGAGCTCTTCATTAGAGTCAGTGGCATCCCTGACTGTGGAGTGGGGAACAACCAGGTGTCCTATTACCTTTTTTTTAGAAATGCTGCACAAAAAAAGACTTGTAAAGAAAATATGACAGTCAAACAGAAGGCAACTTATCTGTAAAGAATAGCATCCCTTGCTAATAACCTTTTGATTTGGACTGTCAAATATACCACCAAAGAAGCTGACACTATTTCCCAGCTTTGGCATATCCATGCATCAAACGACAAAGGCTGCCAGAAGCAGGAGTGTCAGTAAAAGGTGACACTCAGCAGCCTCAGAGGTGTCACAGAGGCAGGAGGGAACTTCTGGGGAGGAGGAATGGTGGCATCACCTTTCCATCATCTTCAGTTTAGAGCTAGAAAGAGCCTCTTGGCCCAGTATGCTCCAAAAAGGTTCTAATATTTTCTCAGCTTTTCAATACACACGGAGAAATGCTAACACAAGGTAGGAAGTATAAGAACACTCCAATCTCAATACTTCTCCAAGAAATGCTTGCCAGAATGGGTATAATGCACAAAAGAGAGAATGTAAGACATGAAACTTGCTCTCTGTACCCAAAAGTTTTGCTTCTGCCAGGGAACAGTCATGTAGTCAGAATCACATAATAGACTGAGTTCAGCTTTGATGCTCCTTCCTTACATTATTAATTCAGCATCTCCCCCGCTGTCCCATGAAGCTTTATTCCTTGCCTTTGCATTTGTCTGGCTTTAAAAGAAAAGGCAATATAATTTCCATTGTTTCACTGAAGAAACTGATTGAAAAACTCATACATTTGAGATGATGAAAAATATGCTGATGAAAATGCTTCACATTGGAAAGAAATGCATTTGTTGAAGTAGAGTTGATTCTGACCAACTTATTAATTTAAGCTGAGAGGTTTCCTGGTCCCGGACCAAATTTCTGATAAGAATGAAGGAGAGAATGGAGGAGAAACAGAAAGAGCTGAGCTGTTACAAGGCAACTAATAACAAGCTGTATCTTAGGGGCATTGCATTTCAAGGATCTGATTCAAACCTGCCAGGGATCAGAGCTGGACCCTGGTTTCCCACTCTACTCTAAAAGCACATCCTGTTTTCAGATACCCCACTGTAAGACACAAATTGTGTCTTACACACCCTCCAACTCTGCTGCAGAAATACCAAAGGATGCTCTGCTTTGGAATGAAAGTACAACTTAAATTTTCAGCTTGCCTGTGCAAAACATAACTGGCTTTCAGCCTGACTTATCTGTATAGTCTGATGTCAACTAGTGTTCTTTGATGTTCTGTCTGAATTTACCCTTGCTTATTTTCCTTGCCTCAGTTTAAATTCAGATGGAATTGAATATAGGCTCCAGAAGCACTCAGCCAGTTTTGGAAATTGTACCAATTACTCTTTGTTAAACTGACTTGTTTTACTCTGAAATCACCAGTCTCCAGGGCTTGGAGAGGTGGAGGAGAGAGACTTACATACTAATTACAAAAACAAATATCATCATTAAAAGACTTAATGTTAATGTAAAGTGGCTGCCAATGGCAGAGGAATTTGCCACTTGCTTTTCAGAATCTTTATCATCCAATATAACCATGCAAACTCTTTCCAATTCATGCATTTTTTTTACTTATTTGGGATTTTCTTACACTACAATCTGCTATTTTCTCCATTTTTCTGTTCTTCTTTCATGTCATTAATCTAATCTAATCCCCTTCCAAGGTGACACTGCAAATGGAGCTCAAGAGCATTCACATCAATGCCTTCAAATCATCTCATGTAGCAGCGCCTCTGTCTAGGTGCTTTGCGATTCCCTTGGCTTCTCTTCCCATTGTTGTCAGTGCCACTTGCTGCCCTTTTCAGGTCCAGTTTGGCATTAATGGCTGCCAGGTTTCTAAAATCCTTTAAGGACAGACGGTGGCTCACAGAAGTCAATTGGAGTCTTTTGACATCTGGGATTTAGACAAAACCACTAATCCCCTTTTGAGGCTATATCCTGCAGTCATCCTAGCTGGATTTCTCCTCAGGTCAAAGTTCACCCAAGAAAATGGGCAGAAAACCCCAGTCAACACAACAGTAAACACAAAGTGATTACTGCTAAAATGGAACTCCTGAAAATAATTCCACTTTTGCTGTTTCTAAAGGGATTTCTTTACTTGCCTTTTCTCTGTTATACCCGCTCAGATGTCTGCCTTCTGGCAGTGGGTTCCTCCTTCTCATTCATCTCATGGCTGATGGCAGCCCTGCCATCAGTAGCAGCCCAAATGCTTTAGACAGAGGTTCCAGTTCCACTCCTTTTTGTTCCTAAAATATAATAAGCGTGTGACAAAACCTAACTGAGAATGACCTCACTCACTGCAGCCCTGTCCATCTCCCACATTCCACATCAGCAGGACTGGCTGATTTGGACTCAGTGAGCCAACAGCAGATATTAGCATTTGGTTACTTGGTAACTCGTATTTGATCAATACATGCTTTACATTTAAGATCCCAGTGACAGGATGATCAGAACAAATTAGAAAACCTCAAGTGAAATAAACCTAATGGCTATGGGATATTTCTAAAATAAAAATGCATGTTGAATCACAAATAATAGCTTGGCTGCAATCTCAGGAGTCTAATTATGAAATGGATGTGGAATCATTCTGTAATTATTTAGAAAGTTCATTTCAGCAGCCAAAAATTCTCTCTGTGTTTACTGTATATCATCTCAAGTCCTCTGTGGTTATTTGTAACATCTACCAGGAAAGACACATGAGTAAGAGAGGCAATTTTAAGAAATGGAGACAGATCTATGCCTTTTGTAAGTCAATGGATTCATGCCAGAGATGAATGGAGACCAGGTTCCTCAACAGAGTTAAATCATTTCCAGTCAGTCCAAATAGAGCAGAGATTGCTGTGCCCTGCAGCGGGGATGTTCTCACCATGTTGGAAAACCCTACAACTCTTCTGCTCAGTGCTTGTATCTTTGCCTCAGAAAAGAGCCCAGTTCAAAACCAGTACAAACCTGCGCACACTGTGGATTTGAAACTGGTACCACAGCTCCAGGAAGACAATTATCACTCTGAAGGCCCTGCTATGTGGTCCCTCTGTACTCAGTACTGGTGAGGCCACACCTTGAATCCTGTGTTCAGTTTTGGGCCCTTCACTACAAGAAAGACATTGAGGTGCTGCAGTGGGTCCAGAGAAGGGGAGTGGAGCTGGGGAAAGGTCTGGAGCACAAGTCTTATGAGGAGCAGCTGAGGGAGCTGCTTCAGTTTAGACTGTAGAAAATGAGGCTCACCCTCTACAACTACCTGAAAAGATGTAGCCAGGTGTGGATTGGCCTCTTCTCCCAAGTAACAAGCAATACAACTAGGGGAGAGGGCTTCAGCTTGCACCTGGGTAGGTTTACGTTGGATATTAGGAAAAATTTCTTCACAAGAAGGGTTATCAAGCGTTGGACCAGACTGCTCAGGAAAGTGGTGGACTCACCGTCCCTGGAGGTATTTAAAAGACATGTAGATGTGGCACCTGGGGACATGGTTTAGTGGTGGGTTTGGCAGTGCTTGGTTAACAGTTGGACTCACTGACCTTAAAGGTTTTTTCCAAGCTATTATATGGTTCTACATCCACGTATAAAGCCATGGCTCTGCCTTCAGAAATGAGTTCAGTTGTGATGGATCAGATGGCTGCATGTGATAATACAATCTCTAATCTAATTTTTGCAAAGATTAGCAATCCAGACCCACAGTTCCTGGATGAATGGCCCCAGGTCTGCCTACTTGCATCAAAGGGGAACTTACAGATCTGTGTGATCATGACAACTTCCAGCACAGGGTAGTAATATCTAAAGGGCAGAGAGAAGGTCTCACTGGGAGGATAACCTTGTGGGTCCTCCACAGAGCACCACAGGGACTGTTGATGCTTCACTTTGTGCTGACCGCAACTGCCCTTCCTTGGGGAAAAATGCACCTGGATACACACATCTCTGGGCATCACAGGAATTAATGGATATACAGAAAAGAAAACTGATTGCTTTCAGCCAAGTGTTTTTAGAGCATCTTCCCATCAGTGCTCTGTCCCCATTATGCTTTGTTGTCAGTCTTTTTTTGCCCAGCTACACCAAAACTCCCCATTTTGGAGTGACCACCAGGCAACAGATTAATCATGACCCTTCAGGGTGTGGAATAGAAACATGCAGTCCACAGAGCTGAATTTTGTCTTGAGGCTGGGATTTACATAGTGCTTTCTTTACTGGAAGGTTGAGGAGCAGAAATGGTACCATGCAACACCTCATGAGTATCCCACAACTTTCAGCAGTAAATCTGTTTCTCCAGAGGCAGAAAAAGGAAGAAGACAGCAGCTAATTATACTCTGTGGGGCAATTTGCCTTTTTATTTCCCGATGGGCTTCCTGACTAGTGGAAAATCACTCTTGGCAAATACAAAACTTACCTTGCTTCCAAAAGGAGCATCTCTAAATTATTAATCAAGAGTACGCAGGACCGTGAAAGGTGGAATATTGAACAAAGGCTCAGTTGACACTCTGGAAGTTGAGGAAGATACGGAAGACTCCTCTCTAATTTATTTATTCCTTTTCTGTTCTGTTATCCTGATATGCTGCTTCCAGTTACCACTGCACCCCACACTGTATGGTATTACGTGATTTTGTTTTCAGATTGTTGGAGATAAAGTTACTTCATTATTAATATATATGCACTGTGCATATCCATAAATATTGAATATATACGTGTGTGTAAACCTACTGGAAGTGTTAATAGTCAAGATAAACGAAGTCCATTATTGCAATGAGTGACTATTTCTATGACCCTATTTGCAATAAAACCAGATTCAATGATATGAGAAAATTGCTGGGTTTCAGAATAATTGAACCAGGCCAGACGAATCCTCACAAAGACATCATTTACAAAGTACTTTGCTTGTCTAAAATATTTATTCCCATAGAAGGAAATGGAAAAAGAGTTCATATGGTTACACAGCTATCTTGTGAGTGTAAAATGTTTTATCATGTTATGTTTATTTCCTAGATATCTTCCACTGGGGTATTGCAGAAAAAATACTGGCTATGCAGTTAATTCCTTTGTGTGGACTGTTCATATTTATTCTCTGCGAAGTCAATCATGTTTTGTTCAGGCTTGTCTTGTTTTTCTGCTGAGCAAACACATAAGCAACCCCTTTCTTGTGAAAACTTATTTGCATATACAATATGCACCATTCAACATTGGTGCTACACAGAGAATTGAAATGTCTTTGCTTTCCCTCCTGTGTACCATGGGAAGTAGTGGAGTTCTTTCTGAAAATGTTCCTGTTGCTCTTTAAGACTGCAGTATATTGTTCATGTTTAAGGACTGCATCAGTAGTTATAGATAATTTTAGTTTGTCTTGTATTGAAAGCCTGGATAGGTTTTTACTATGGAATGTTCACAGCAAAATGCTTCCAAGCAATCTACAGACAAAGAATTACTCCCAGCAATTATCCACTGAATAAATCTGAATAATGATTACATTCACAAAAGTCACTATCTATTTGTGAACAATTAGCTGAAAGAAATAAAGGTGACACTCGCAAGCTAAATAATTCATTTATGAATTATTTGTCCAGCTTTGCTTCTCGCATATGTTGCATGAAATGAGATCAAAGTTTAGATGAAGAATTATTTTAAAAAGAGGGGCAATGTTAAAGGAAATTCTTCCAGCTTCCAATGCAGAAATCATCCTACTATCATAACTGTTATTTATTACTAGTAATTTTAGAGGCTAGTGAAGTTATTTTCCTGGAATCTTTTACTTTGTGCATTAAGCTGTGTTTTATTCTTAACATATAATCAATTTTAGGTTGTTAGACTGCAATCAAAAGCAGTTGGTAGGAATGGAGCTGTCCCTGTTGTGAGATTTGAACTCCTGACATCTTTATCTACTGGAACTTGAGTGCCCAGGTAACTACTAATTATTCAAGCATTTACAACTATTACTATCAATATAAATAACACATTGTGGAACAAAAGTGAGAATGGGACTATGAAATGATCATTCCTGGCATTTAGATAACAATCTTTAATGAAAACATTTATAAGTTGCCCAATTATTTTTCAATCAAGTGAGCAGAAAATTTGTTTATATTTAAGGGAAATCTAGAACTGAAAAGAAATGGTTTCTGGCATCAAAAATTATAAATGTTGTCTCCATATGTCCATTTCTTGAAAACAACTACTCCCATCAACTATTCTGTCTGAGATTTTTTGAGAAATTACCAAAAAGTTTTTGAGCAATTGCTTAGAAAACTGTGAGACTTTTCTTTTAACAAAACCAGATTCAGTGAAAAAGACAGGAACAAGGTTTTTCATTCAGGTGTAAAAGTTTACTGCCACTCTCTGCAGGAATAAGAGGCTACACAAGACCTTCTTATGTACCTTGCTGGGTGACACTAGTAAAAATAAGTGAGACAATTCCCATGGAGAAAGTCAAAGCTAGATGAAGAATAGAATTTTACTTCCTTCTTCCCACCTTCATCAGATTTGCTGGCCAAAGCAGGCAGGTAAATTCCATCTTACATTAATTAGTAGCAAGTGATTATCCCAATAAGGGGAAAGAGGAACGAGAGAAGAAGCCAGGGACCGTGGTTTGGTAGGATTTGTCACCTTTCTGTCTAGGATTTACTATGAAAAAAATTTTGAAGAATGTCTTTTCCCTGCTATAAGCCAGCTTAGATATTCCAAAATAACTTCTGTGAAACATTTGCAGGACGCACTAGAGAGGAGATTTTGAGAGCATTTCACAAGCCCTGCAGCTGTGAGCCAGTTTCAGCATGAGGAAAAACCCTCCATCACCCCAATGCACAGGAAAGAGAAGGTAAGGTAACTTTCTCCAGGTGGCTTTTAGATATGGTACATTCAGTGAAGAGTCCTAGACCAGCCAAATCTGTTCTTCTCCATGTTGATACTGATACCACTGCTGAGAAGGGCAGGGCTTGAGGATAGCAGACCCATGCAGAGGCTGAGCTGCAGAAGGGCAGCAAGGCTAGAAGGGTCTACTGACCCCACATCAGCCACAGATGCCTCCTCTACTATGCTGGCCCAGTTTTCTCTGGGGGGGGATCCCAACCCATTCCCCAGATTCCTGAGAGAAGATTAAAACAGAGAAGCCCTCAGAGCTTCTGATTCCTACTGTCAACATGAGCATCTTGCAACCCTTGCTAAACTGGGTAGGTGCAGAACGAGGGCCGGTCTCAGCATGCCCTAGGAGAATCTATCCAACCACCTGGAAAAAAACCAAACACCATAGTATTTTAGACATGCCACATCAAATAAATAGCTCCAGGAAACAAACAACAAAAAAAGCACAAGCTTGTGCTTGCAGGGGCAGTAAACCACCATATTTCAGCAGTCATGGCAGGTATTTCTGACTAAAAATTGTATATTTGATGATGACCAACCTTCAGCATTTGACAAGGGGCTGTTAAAGCCTCTCGAACAGTAAATCATCTCTTTTCCCATCAATAATTTTATTATGATAATTGTAGAAATGTAAAATGTTAAAATCCCACTTTATTGCTATAATAATGGATTTAATTTGAAAAACATATAAAGTGAGGCCATAACTGTGCTGGAGGGATATATATATGTGATGCCACTACATCTATATAATTTCCTGGTGTCTTTACCCACATATTTTGAATGGAAGAAGGAATAAAAGCAATTCTACTTGCAAGATTTTTGAGATTGGGATAGGATTCTGAAAAGGAAAACGACATGATCACAGAAATGTAAAAATTATGATAAAAAACCAGCCTAAATTTCACATTTATGCAAAAAAAAAAAAGAAAAAAGAAAAAAGAAAAAACAACGTAGGTGTTTATTTGTGATTTGCTCCATTCAGGCCCTTCCCTGTTGCCAGGAAAGCCCTGTTTTCCAGCTGCACAATCAGTACTATCACTATGTGCTATTTTTGGCTACTGAACACATTTCATGTAGCGTCATCCTTCCCACACCAACACTGGAATGAAGGGTGGAAACTCTTCTTTCCACTCCTCTGTCATTTGTTGCTGCTCCCATCTGCTCGGTGGCACTGCCTGCTCCATCCTCACTGTGGAGGGATCTCCAGGTGCTTTTCCCTGTTCCTTCTCATTTCCTTGAGCAAGTGGGTTTCCCTCCAAAGCTTCATGTGAGATGCTTCATGGTGGCATCCAGAGTACATGTCCCAGATATGTCCAGTCCCACCTTCTGGTCCTAGTGCAGAGGAGCTGCCGGTAAGTAACCCTTTGATGGGCGATAGAGTCCTTGTGTCCAACTCCTGAAGCTTTTTACAAATGGGCTGTTTTTAAGGTCATATAATTTCCCAACTCCCACTTTGGTAGGTTTCCAGCTCTTGTCAGGATATGTTAATGCCAGGTTTCTGTCTGAGGGGAGAATGCATTATTTCTTCTGACGCTCTGTAGCTTTGATTTCCATAAGTCATTAAAGTCTAGTACATATCGTAAAACTACTTCCTTTTTAAGGTTTCCCTTTGCTAGGTGCTACCCAACCAGCTAGTTGTTTAATATTTTTCTCTCCTGACATGGTGTCGCTGTTAAGTATTTGGAAAAGCTCATATGGACAAAAGCTGCACTTGGAGTTATAAATCTTTTCAAATATAAGGTTCAGTTTCCTTGGTTGTGCCACAGGAAGAGCCCTCATAGCTAAAGCTATAACCACCTCTAACCTGAGCTGGGCTGTGTCTCCCTAAACCTGTTTAATTTTACACAGAATAATCAAATATTCATTATGTGAGTAAGTGTGTGTGTGTGTGTGGCTGCAGCAGAGTGATTAGGGTACTCACCTGGTAGATGAGAGACCCTGTTCCTAGTGACTGCTCCAATGAATATTTAAGTATTACATATTAAGTATTCATTGGAGCAAGGATAGGAGCAGACTTCTGCCACCCCCAAGGGAGCACCCAAACACCAGGCTGTAAAGTCACTCTTTCCTTCTTTAGCTCAATGAATATTTAATTATTCAAGGCCAAACAAGACAGCTTTAGTGGCAGAGACTGAGATTCCCTGCTCCCATATGCATACTGTAGCTCTGATGGTGAGGGCTCGTGTACAGGAGATGTGGATTTGTATTTCTTTGGACTTGGAAAGAAGTTGAATCCAGGTTTCCCATACCCTGACTGGGGCTTCCAGCTTCTGAGCTCCCGAATGAAAAATACAGAGCTCCAACACACGCTGTCCACGGTCATGAGACAGAGGTGTTATGACCCCAAGATCAGAGAAAGCATTCTTATCAGTGATAAGGGTGGGTTTATACATCTCTCAGGAGGAGGTAACAAGCTGAAGATGTTCCTCATTCCATGGCAGTTCCAGCTGGCTATGCTATGTGCCTTTCTGAGGTTATTCAGAGAGTGATGCATAAGAAAATGTGCTCATCTTCTTTACTCCGGGGCCTGACACCCCCAGACTGTAGTTAATGGCACCTAATCCTGCTCCTGCAGCCCAAGGAGTGGATGTGTGAAAAGGTGACTTTGGGGAAAGCATCCAAAATAAAAGGTAAGGCAAGGGTATTTGAATCTAAAAAAGTACACAAGTAGAGAATAGAGGAGTAGGAAGATTAAAGCAAGAAGAAAAACATGGAGTAAGGAGCGAGCAATCCTTGAGTGGGGAAATAACACACAAGGGGAAAAAAACAGCAGGGACAGTGAGCAGAAGGCACAAACAAATCATCTCAGAAATAATATCCTTTACCTACCAGAGGAACAGAGGGAGTAGGGAGAAAGGGCTAGAGAAGATGACTTCAATCTTAAAAATAAAATGCAGAGAATCTCTACCACACACTTGAGTCTTTGAAAAATAGAAAATTTGATGTCTGCTCTCCACTTCCAGAGGATAGTGGAGATTCACTTTAGATTCACCTTGGGGAGTTGATTCACTCTGGATTCACTTTGGGTAGTTGACTGTGGGAGCATTCCTATGCAGAAGAGTGACTTATTGCTGTTATTGCAGTTCTGTTTCTTGTAATTTCAAACAATCCACAACACTATGATTCTCTTGTTAAAAACTGTGGCTTCCAAGCTAAAAACAGAGTAACAACATAAATGCAATATTGAAGTGCAAATAAATTACCTTTTTGTACCCATCAGGATTGTGTCCAAACCCAAGTCTGCTGCATAGTCCCAGTTGTTGAAATGGCAGCACTGCATTCCAAATGGAACTGCTTAGCTTAGAACATTTCAAAGGTTCTCCGAATGATATGGTTCATGTATTTCATATCACATTTTTGTCCATCTACCCCGGGGCTGTTGAGCAGCCACCTTCAGCAACTGTTCACTGCAATTTAGAGAAATGCTTTCTGAACACTTTGCTGTCCATTACTTTAACTAACCTTTTCCCTGAGAATACAGTTTTAGAGTACTGAATGTCTATGACAATGAAGGAATATCCCTGTTGTCTTGTCACAAATAGCACAGTGGTCTGACTATAAATGTCCAAGCAGATGTGTTACATACCCACAGCCACAACATAGCCACAGAAGCTCAGAACTTCACCCAGGCACATTAACCCTGTTTCAATGGCCATGTGTTTTGTGTTTTGATCAACTCTTTAGGCAGATGACAGTAGCTATCCTCCTTCAATACTGAGGAAAAGGCAACCTGTGGACCAAGCTGTGGGGGAAAAGCGGAAAGTAGAGAGAAGGGTTCGATTTCGTGAGCCAGAAGTCATTGAACATGGTATGCGCAAGCTATTAAGCCTTTTGGCATGACTTTTCTAGCTTTTAACATCCACCCTGTCTGTCCACATCAGCTTCCTCCTCTGATAATGTTATTTGTGATTTTCAGCTCCGCATGGAGCAGAGGATGTACAGTTTTTGCTCTGTGCTCTGCAGAATTGTATCTGGTTTATTTGCCTGCCCGCCCTGGGAGGAGACAGGCTCCTGCACCCTCAGCTGTTCTCACAGTGGTCTCCTGAGTCAACCCCCACAGGGATCATTGTAGACCATGGGTTTGGCTGAGCCCCAGGGCTACCCCAGAACAATGTATCCACTCATAAAAAGGATCTCAGACAAATTTTAAGCATGTTTATGTCATTCTGGGTACCTAGGATGTAACACGAAGGCAGGAGCCAGCCCTTTCATGGTTTGGAGCAGCATGCATGCCACAGAATACAATAGCAGAGGTCTAAGCCTAGCAGCCAGGATGTAATAATTTCTGCCAGTGAAGGCACCCAAGGAATGACACAGCCAACAAAACCTCTGGTCATTTCAGTCATGAGCCAAAATAGCAGCTTACAGATAGGTTAGCTGGGAGTGACCATAAGCAGAGGTCTGGCACAATGATCCAATTTGCACTTCTGCATATGCTATGTGCAATGCCAAAAAAGAACTATTTTCGTTACATTCTGACTCTCCCCAATTTGACCCAAGTAAGAAAATTGTATTTATTGGTAGAGAACTAAAATTGTATGGGTTTGATACATCAGTCAGTAAAAACACAGGTGACAGAATGGTAACATTTATATTCCAGCCACCTGTTTGGACTGCTACAGCTTCTGAAAACAAGACTTGGCATCTGCTGATGTGTCTGTAAACAGACCTCTCATTTGTTTGGCAACACATTGTTTGGGATGCCTCCTGACGCAGGAGGGGAAAGCTATTTCTTGATAAGGTTGTTGCCATGGCCTGGGCTTTCCCATCAAAACTGAACTCCTGGAAACACTCAGTGAGTCAGCCCTAAATTCGCCCAAGCTCATCTGACTGCTCAAGAGGATTTTGATGGGAGTTAATAACTCCCTGAGCTCTCTGCCAGGGTCCCTGCCCCCCATCCGTGCTGGTGATCCTGCAGTCAGTCCGGCCCAGGGGGACCAGGTTGGTCTCCCACCGGCTCTGATTTCAGCACAGCCATGCTGGAACTCCAGGGAGCTGCAAGGATGGAGAAGACTCTGATTCATTTCCATGAAGACATGAGAAACGTTCTAACCCATAATTAGTATTCTGTGATTTAAATTATTTACTGTTTGTCCACACATTATTAACATTAAGGCTGGTAAGATGAACATTTCTGGTACCAGTGAAAATTTTCCATTCTATGGTGTTTTCATCCTGGATTGTGTCTGGGCCCCGGCTACCAAGCAGAGGGATTTTCAGGATATTGTTGGATGAAAGTAATCTGAGAGTGGGCCTTGCCTACTTAACTTTCATACTTCTGGTCTATCTCCTTTCCTTTCTAAAAATTACTTGGAATAGGCAGGTTTTCTTTGCAGGAGCTGATTACTGACTGCCCTGCAACAGCAGTAAACTCTGCCTCTGAACTCTTCCATACAATAATTTTTCCTCGCTTTCCTGAAGTGCACCTACATCTGCATGTTTGCATGAAGGGGATAGATCCTCATCCAGAGCCAAAAGTGTTGTAAGAGGAGGCTCAGCATCTATAAAGTGACAGGCAATTTCAGAGACACCACTTGGTGCTTGCTTTTATGTTCACCTGCTACCAGGAGACCTTTCCAGGCGTGTAAGAACATTTTCATTCTGTTTTCTAGCCGTTTCCTGCTGTGACTACGTAGTGGGTAAGTTGAATTTTCACATTATAACTGTGAGCCATCCATAGCATTAACCTGAGTTTGCTTTTGTGGCTGCTGGGATGCACTGTGCAAATACACCCTCCGTGTACACAGCATTTCGTGCTGTCAGTGGTTGTTGCTTTTTCTTCTCTGCATAAGCAGCACAAGGTGCTGATGAGGTCTGGTGCAATTTTAAACAAGACGTCTAGTGAGACAAATAGTGGAAACAAAAATGAAATCCCTGAAGCTATTTTTAATTTAAATATAATTAATATATTTTATGGCAATAGAATAGGTACAGGTTTTTCACTAAGATATGCAAGGAAAGCACCCCAAGCGAAACAATAGTTCTCCCTGCTGAGTCTTGTGTGTGAGGAAGAGACAATTCATTTATATGCTGGCAGCAGGGTAGAAATAATAAAAATAATGTGTTTTTTCTATTTTTTTTTTGTTCGAGGCCAGGCAGCCTTACAGATCCTGAAGCAAATGTGTGTATCTGGATTTCTTATGATGGTGATCATTTCTAGAGGCCCTGGCCAAAATCCAGCCCCTGCTGTATGCAATGCAGTGAGAGGAGAGGAGTACATATATATACATGTATATATACACACACAGACCCATAGTGTTGGGAGGCCAAAAAGCCTCCCAGACAGATGTCCCTATATCCCCTAGCTATTGCTGTTGTCCAGGAAAAGGGTTTGTGTGCTCATGACAATGGAAGCATCAGCTAAGGCAGTCATTGGGCTAGAAAGGAGGTGCTGTAGGCAGGAGAGAGACAGGTGGAAAAGCAAAGATCAAATATTCTTCAGGGGACAGTGGAAATGTGTGTCCAAGGCAGAAACTGAAACAAAACTTCCTGTGTCTGGGTCCAGTGCTTTTCTCAGATGAGTTGCCATAAGACTGGGCACACGCCTGTGGCTGTGCATGCTCTTCCAACAAGCAATTTAACTAACAAATTTAAGCATTAAATTTCTACTTGTAATCTAGAAAAACAAACTTAAATTTCAGTACATAACTGTAGTGATGTGCTGAAGCTGTTGTGGGCATAGCTTATCTCTATTCTGTGAGTGAAATTATTTTTGCGCATTACTTTTTTTTCTGTTCATGGACTGAATATACGTCCTAATTTTGCAGATTGGAAAACTCAAGTTTGCATTTGAGGTCACCCAGAAATAACTTTTGCAAGGTTGAAAAAGGTTATAAGAAATTCACAGAAAAGGGCTGATGTGAAAAGCTGTTCAGCTTTCACAGAAAGGTTTCTCTGCTCCCATGTGTGCTCATCAGCCAAGTCCCTCACTGTGAAGGGCAGGTGGGCACCCAGTGGAGAACTGTAGCCTGTGGTGTGAGAAATCACACAAGGGAAATACCAACTTCCAGCTCACAAATCTCTGCAAATGCAGAAAGTGGTGAGCAATTCCCTGGCTAAACACCTTCATATCAACCATTCATAGAATAATGCCAAATAAACAAATTTATAAAAACGGAATTCTGCTCATGGATAATTTGCAAACAGAAAGAAGGGCTAAATTTAAATGAATAAATTATTTGCTGCAAATAATTCACTCAGATCTATTATGGGACATTGATTTGGTTTCTGGTTAGCTGTAAAATGACTGCCTATTAACATTTTACCTTTTCCCCATGCACTTTTTGATACATTATTATGTGTTTTCTGCTTGGTTTTATGACTTTTACCTTCCTCTCTGTACATCTGTATGACAGTTTAATTGACTGGTGTGTATTCCAGGGCTCGGAGTAGAAGCTAATTTAAATATGTTACAGCTAATGTTGGCCCTTTACCCATAATAATACACTCCACATTTTTATCTCCTTATTGATTATGTGCATATGGCAGGAAAATAGCTGCACACTATGGGTTTTATTCAGGCATGAATTTGGCTTTATACTGTATGTTTAACACTCTAAGTGCTTTATAAAATAGTACAGACTGTGGAATGGCCATGAAGTCAAACAGAGCAGCCAGATCTGAATCAAACTGGATCCCCGAGGCACACGGATGGATAAACACGTGCAAGGATTGGGGCACAGATGTCAGCAAGCTAAATGTAGCCCTCTGATTTCCACATGTGCGCTGTGCCTGACCCAGGGTGCTTTAAACAAACTTGAACTGTATTTTGAAGACAAGAAAAATGTTTACAGGTTGTTCCTGCCTTAGAGCAAGTGCAGAGGATGTTCCAGTGTAATTAGCACACGTAGCACTTAGAGAGTGGTTAAAACTGCCAGAGCTTTCTAAACATTTTCTAACCCCTTGGTTAATGGAGCCTTGTTTCAGTTCTTACCATAATTAGCAGGAGTCCCAAACAAGCTGAGTTACCAGGGAAAAGGATGGAAATCTACATCTTGTCTCTTTTATGGAGCATTTGTGATCATTAAATATTGGATGAAGTAGCTTCATATTCTCTTAGTATTCAACTTAAAATTTAGTGTAAAAGTATAAAAACTAATTGCTGGAGGGCTACTTGAGATCACACATTAACTATGGTAATCCTCTTCCTATTGTATGTAATTAAACCCTTTAAATGCTCCATTAGATGATATATTTTATAGTCACCACCCTCCATCAGGAGGTGTGACTCACTATTGCTTAACTGATGTGTATGGAAGTACTCACAACCAGAGCCCTGTGTACCCTGCTGTTCCCAGAAAACTGGTACAAATGCATCAGCAGGGGACCAAATTTGGAAAGTGTTTAAGATGACAGTAAAATAACGCTGCTTTCTTTTTTTTCTCCTCATCACCATTCAGTAGATGACAGGTCATCATCTGGATTGCCTGTGCTCCTGTGGCTCTCATTTTGTGCAGTGCTGATCCTTGCTGTGAGTCTCTACTACACCAGCATGAAGCAAGATGTCAAAGTCCTGGAGGAATTTCAATCCCGACTTGTTATCTTCTTTCTTCATATAAGACACGTTGCTCAGAGATGTTGGACTTGGTTTGTGAAGCAGTAGCAATGTCCTTCAGCCTTACACTGTTAAGCAGCATGAGTCAGTGCAAAACTCCCAGTTTACTCCAGCCACATGCAAAGAACACATGATCATCCACCCCAAAGAGCAAGAAAATCACCCCTGTTGTGCATCATCCAGCAGCCACTTCTCCTTTTTTCTTCTTTGTTTGTTTTTCCACATCAATGAACAGTCATTACTAGTGCCTTGAGTTCTCACCAAACTCATGCTCCATCACCCTGAACAGCAAACAAGTATCTCAGTTTTGTCCCCCATAGTTTATGAACTGCTGATATGAGGAGCAAAAGTAGAGAGAGAAACAGATTGATCTGTGCAGGCAGCAGCAAGCTCTGAAGAAAAGTCTCCTGAGTCTCAGGTCAATGCTTTAGATATCAAATTACCTTTCTCCTTAAGTCTCCTAAGAGCTATTCTGCAAAAGTTAAAATAAAGCAGAACTATTCCACCAACACTTCTCTGGTGGCCAAAGGGTTGAAAAGCTGCTATATTTATACACCTGAAATGTTTATTAGTAAAATCCCAGCAAATGGCTTTCTCGTTTCCCTTCATGCATTTTTTTTTTTTACTCCATGGGCAAAAGCTGTTTCTTACTGATTCACTTAACTCCCAGGAGTGAAAAACAACACGAAAACTCATTTAAACAGAAAATAGTTTATTTGCCTAACATAAAAAATAGCAGCATTGAAACTCAGGCTAATCATCAGATCGGTAGTTTAATCCTCTGGGTTTGATTCAGTCCATAAACTCTACGAGCTGACTTAAAAGATTTATGATAATGCTTGTATTCAGCCAGAGGTTATACTTTTTATGCCTTGGTATTTAGGGCCTTATATCACGGCAATATGGACTGGTTATGAAGGAGTGGGAGGCCAAGTCCCTTTACCCCTCCATTGCCCCCCCTACTATGCAGGTCTCTGAAGAGAATCCTATTAATGGAGATCACGTGAAATGGTTCTTTGGGTATCTGAGAGGAGAGCAAATTAGTGCAAGCTTGTGAGCTTCAAAGAACCAGCACAAACAGCTTTTTAGGCCTTAGATTCTTCACAAGTAGTACCTGATATGTGCTTGGAGTTATTTGGTATGATAAAATTGACATCAGAACCTGTAAAAGCTGAAGAAAAGGAAGCAGGAAAAAAAGGGGGAAAGAAAACATTGCAGAGAAGATTAAAAGTGATGCCTGCAAGACCTTGGCTGGAATTCCCCTGCCAAGACAACCACCAAAAAGAAAAAAATGGTGCTTTATTTTTAATAGAATTTTTTAAGAGGGCCATACCTCTGCCCTAGCAATCTTCTCCCAAACAGCCCAAGGACTTTAACCAGGAGATGATAAACAGAAATGCAATATGCAGCCTTCTCTCAAGAGGAGAGTAGGCAGCAACTTGATTGAGAAGAAGTCAAAAAAATTGCTGCCCAGGATAGAAAGAAGTGACTTCAGTGGCTGTTCTCATGCTCCTCCTAAGCTGTCAAAGCCACAGGCATTGCATTTGACATGTGCCGGTCTGCGAAGCAGAGGTTGCTGCAGGAGGAGTATTTGGCTCAGGGGCTCTGTGTGCAAACCACTCAGGTACCCCAGCTCAGAGGGTAAGTTTCACACTGCTTCCCTCCCCTCTCCACTGTCTCAGCACTGCTGTTTAGGTAATAAAAAAGAAAGGTTTTAAACTTGTGTGCTGGTGAATCTCTGATGAAAAGGTTTAGATTGGGACCTGCACAGGGCGAGGGGGTCATTGCAACTTCTGTTTGCATCTTTTAATGTTTATGATCTTTTTCATGGTCATGTTGAAACTCTTTGGCAAACCAGTGGTGTTCCTTTTTGGCTCTGGACTGACATGTCCTCCCAGCATGTAGCAATTAGGCCCTTCCCAACAGGAGCCTGTTGGAAGGGACAGTTCCCTCACTCCAAGCCATGGCACATTGCAGCAAAAATGCAAAGGTTGAGCTGACAAGAACAAGAGCAGTAGAGTGAACCCTTCCAGTATGTTAGCAACCTGGTTTCAGTAACTTTGAAAAAGCTGATGGTTTTTCAGGACTGTGAGGAAAAACGTGGAGGTGGTGTGAAGATCATATCTGTGCCCACCTTCCTGCACAGTTCCCCAGGAGATGGGCATAGGACCACCTTTCCACTGGATCTGCTTTAAATGGAAAATGTCATTGTTCCTCTTGCTGGGGCCCAATTTTATCAGTGTGAGTGAGAATAGATATCACATCTGGGCTGTCAGGGACATTAAGCAGAGGAACAGCTATTCTTGGCTTTTATGTCAGTTCTGGTTGGGATGGTTTTGGGCATGGGCAAAGGCAGCACTTGAATTATCTGTTGAGGTCTCATCATGGCTTTACAAGGTCTCCCAGGTCAGGATTGTTTACTGTGGTCGGTCAGGTACGTTGCAGGCTGCAAAAGGCCAAATTAAATTTGCCTCAAAGCCAGAAGATTTGAAATAAATAAAAGCTAAATTACATTCCAGGGAGAGTGATGGCATTTCACAGGTGAAGAAACTGAAGCTAAGAAAGCCAATGCATCTGTGGGAGTGAATGAAGTAGGTCAATAACAAGTCTGGGAATAGGAGGAAAAATTCCAGCTCCCAGGCCTGTATTTGTTTACTGCTGCACAGTTTCACTGTGGACTTACCTGTTTTATTTCCTTCTCACACTGAAGCCTTTTTCCCATTCACTCATCCTGCTTAAACACCCCTCTACACACACACCCACCCGTTTTCCCTCTCTGCCCCTTCATTCAGTTCTTTATTCATCACAGCTTTATCCTCACTGCTGTGAACTAGATCTGATTTCTTCGTGTTCAATGGTGTTTTTCTGTGTGATACCTTTGTAAGTTTGGAACCCTAAAGTTACAAAAAATGAGCTGTATTGGGTAATAATCCCCTTGCTGGCCATGCTGGGTAATATTTCCCTTCAGTACAACTCCTGAGAATTTCCCAAAAGAGATAAAAAGGAGAGGGAGTACAAAATTTATTGTAAGTGGTAGAGATGCTCACCTGAATTCGTGCTGGTGCCAGCTTGGTGAATTGCCTTAGAAGACAAGAATCCTGCAGCTAACCACCTCTGAGCAACTATTTAATCCAGCTTGGAAATGGTCATGTTTTAGATATAAAGGCCTGAAAGAGGAAGTGATGCAGGACAGGACTCTTGCAGCAATTTTTGAAGCAGACAGTGGGTAGATGTGGGCTTCCCAGGAGTAATGTCTGGGGTGGCAGGAGTCAAAGAGCCAGAGGAGAGTACAAAGTCTGAATGTGAATGACAATGGACTAATGGCAGGGCCTAAGGGTAGAAGTGCTGCCTAATATCCCTTATGCAGTGGGCATGTAGTTAATGCACAACAGAAATCAGCAGACCACAGCAGAAGGGTAAGTGTTGTTTTGACAGTGTTCAGTACATTCCTGCAGTGTGAACGGATGGAGGGCAGCTGCCAACACCCTCTTCAGGCAGGGCCACCACATCAACAGCACCTGATCGAACTAGCAGGTGTATCCATACCCATATGATTAGAGGAGATAGAAAAGGACATAGTGAGATGACACTAGATGTTTTTACATTAACCTTTTGATGCACTCAGCATTAGTGCTGGTAAAACGTAGTCCCAAAGACTGCTTCTAGTCCCCCTCCCTCCCTTCATCTGTCTAACCCTGACAGTCTGAAAACAAGTTAATGGAGCAGGAGAAGCCCATAGCAGCAATTGTAATTGTCATTTCTGCCTTTTGCCACTTTGAAGCAAGAAGAAGGGCTGGCAGCTTGTGACTATAAAAAGGGTGTTACCAGCAGCCCTCAAGCAATAACTCAGGAGCCTCTAAGATAATAGTGTGGACTTGTTTATTATTAATTCCTTGCTCCAGGATAGCTGTTGGGAACCTTTAGGTCCACCTCTGAAGAGAAAGACTGATGCTACATGAAGAAAATTAAACAGCTGGTATTTAGAAAATCAGCCTGCTCATGCAGCCTGTGGTCCCCCTTTATATTTGCTAACAATCTGCCTTTCAGCTGCATGCTGACACAGGACTATCTTCTCCTTGCCTCCTCTGGCATTAGGGTTCACTGCAGGAATGCAGTACAAAAAGGGCTCAGGCAGCTTAGGATTGTTGGGCATAATCCTTGACTACACAAGCTGTGGCATGGAGATGCTGGGGAATGAGTAAATGAACTAAGATGCTGCCACTGACTTTCAGAACTATTTTTTATCTTACACTGTAACAATTTAAATTCACCTTCAAAGAACAGGCACAGAAATATTGAATTTTCAAATAATTTATTTTTATATATCACCAAATCATAAAAAGCCAATGCACTGTCCAGCAAAAAGCATCAATATATAAAACACATTAGCTCATTTTCAGTAATGCTAGAGTGTGTCACTTACACTGAACCCAGTCCAGCTCCTACTAAAGCCAAAGGAAACTGTCAGTGACTCCACTAGCAGAAGGATTGGACTCAGCTAGGTGTTTACAAAGGGCTGTATTAAAATGCTAGTAAAAATTTCCCTTTGGAGGCTGTATCAAAACAATAATAAACCTCACTCCCTTTCTGGTTTTGTCAAATACATGCAATTAAAGCTCCTGATCAGCAGTCATTACACTTCAAAGGGTACAAATCAGGAGAGAGAATATTCAAAACAGGCAAGGCTTTACCCTCAGTTTGTGTGGACTGGTATGGCTGCTTACAGGCTAATCTATATACACCATCAAGGGATCTGCCCCTCTGCTGCTTTCAGTGGTTAAACAAATCATGAAAAAGCTTTCAGTTTTCTCCCCCAAATGCCCATTATTCAGGGATCTCTTTGGCAGCATAACAAAATAGCTCATCTAGACTCTTAGAAAGCTTTTTCCCACACGGCTATAAGATGAGACAGTAGCTCATGAATACACACATCACAGGACATACATTTCAGGGGCTGAAATGCTTTCAGGCTCTGCATTGACTCACAAGCAAGAAACATCTGCTTCAGATCTTTGCAGGTGGTACCACACAAAAAACCTGAAACTTTTAAAACAATGGCTGCTAATGAGCTACTTCAAAAATGGCAAGTCTACAGCTATTTGGGAACAGTGTTTCCTTCCCCACACAAGTCATGAGCTACACAGGGCAAAGGGCCAATTGTAGTGCGTCTACATCTGCCAACATGGAAAGAAGAGCTTTCCAAAGAAGCCCCTCCAAATCAGGTGACACTGTCAGCACCTTTACACCAGATACATGCACGGCTGGCACAGGTGGCTCTCTCCAGAAGCTAACTTTAGGTTAGCAAGTGCCTCAAGGGGATGCTCTGCAGTTTGTGAAGCCACACGAGCAGGTAGGGGCTGAGCAGGCCAAGCAAAGGCTGAAATGGATGTCAATGCTGCCAGCACAGGCATTGCCACTCAGATCCCTCATGTCACAGCCTAAAAGCCAAAATCCCTCACAGAAATGCACCAGTGGTTCTCCTCACTACCTGTTGCTGTTTGGATTGATGCTACTGTCCTGCATGCCTCAGCTGTCCTTGTCCCTGGTAGGAAGAGATGTGAGAAATAAGGCCTAATCAGCTTGATAGCAATAAAACCTCTGTGAAGTTTGCAGGAATGTTCTCGAATATTAAAGATCCAGGGGGAGGAGATGTCAGTGGAACTGTTGGGCTTATTTGTTGTCATTTCATCATGTTTTGTTTATAACCTTCAAAAACTTCTCAGGAGTGTACTTCAGATCACAATATATTGATTTCTCAGTTGTGTAGCTTGGGCTGTTTTAATCAGAGAATACTTGACCAGAATGGCTCTGATACAGTCAGTCTGCACCAGCTGGGGACCCCAGTGCAGTGGTCCTCCCCCTGCAAGGATTCTGTTCAGTACAGAGCTTCTCAGCATCATTTAGCAAAGGGACTGCTTGCTACTCTAAAAGACTGTGGTTTAGTAAGAACACTGCCAGCACCTTGTGAAGTCAAATGCTGGACACTATTTTTAAAATGATAGTTAAAACTGCTGCAACAACTCAGAAAGTGGTTAACTGATGCAATCTGGAGCCAGTGTGTTGCAGGAAGATGTACTGTATTTCAGACACAAATTATTTCATGTCACAGTGTTAACATGGAAAAATAATTCCCTCTGCTGCAGGAGGGATGGGGTGAAGAGTTCTGGACTGTGTTATGTGTGATACCATGACAGACAGTTTTCAAACATTTCCTTGCCTTATAAAATCTATAGTTTAACATAGTACTCATCTAACTCCACCAGGTTCCTTGAGAGACTACTGGCAACAGCCTTGAAGACCACCCAGAGTAACTTAGTCCCAGATCAGGACTGGCTTATATAAAGGGAAGGGTTTAATGTCACTCACCAGAGAGCCTGAATAAAACCAGGGAAAATCCGTGACTGTTTGTCTTACTTTCGGACAAAGTTCGCCACAGAGACTGCAATTTTTCTCACATTCATAAATACCCTTCAGAACCTGTATACAGACTGGAGTCAAACTTGTTCAAATCTGGGGGAAACAAGGGGAAAGTAAGGAGGAGATTAAGAGTACTTTTGTCACAGGACTGTTTACTCACTTGTGTGAGAAATCACCCAAGATGTCAACAGTAATTGCAAATCATCATTCTCACCTCCTGGCAGGTTGTCTCAACCCTCCCTTTACAACACAGTCAAGTGGAAAGGGAGAACAAAAACTTCTCACATTGGGTTTCCACCACATACAAACAATTCAAGCTATTTCAGTGAGCAGCTCTTGCTGCCAAGTACCTTATCTCCTTGATAAACACCAGAACCACAAGGCTAAAACATTGTTGTTTAGGAATTTCAAGCCAAATAGAAGAGCTCCAACAGGGGGATTTGAGAGGGATCCAGGATAACCTTTCATGTCTAACAAATCGCAGTTATTGGCTTTTTATTTCAGTGAAAAAAAAAATTAAAAGCTCCCAAACCAAAATAAAATCATCATTTGACCAACGCCAAGGGCTATTCACACCACCCCTCTTGGGTGCCTATGCCCATTTTTTTGGGAATGAGGATCTGACAGGAAGCTAATAAGCATTAAATCCTAAATCCTTCAGCTATCTATGGAAATAAGATTTAAAGTCTCATATGGATTCAGTTCTTTTCACTGTTGTGTGCAATAACAGTTCAAGCAGTTATAGCAGCAATGAGAGGTAGAGAAGTTGAAGCACTCAGGTGAATACATTCGAGTTAATCTATGTTTGCAGTAGCAGTTCAATTACACTCTTTGGCACGGACAAAATAAAGAGAAAGCATTGCTATGTAAATACTCTTCCCAACAACAGAATGGAAAGACTGTATCCTTTATGTGCCTGCACTGAAATAAGTAGTACTTGCAATATATTAAGTAAATTCTATACTAACCTCTCAGAAGCAAATGTTAAGTTTTCTGTGAGAGTGCAGCTCCCTTCTATGTCAGGAGAGCATCAAAGTGCTGTCTTCTGTGCAGTTGTTACCTTCATAAATTACTGACTGGAATTTTGTCGTTTCAAAAAAAACCAAACATTAAAAAAACCATCTAGGTGTGTATCTCATCCTAAATACAACTCAGGATAGTTTTCCTCTTTCTTATAGAGGACAAAAAAACCCCATGCACATCAAAGCATTAGTTCTAAAATAATTTCTGTGCTTATGAAGCTATATGAGCATTTTGTCACTGCAGGTAAAACCTTCCTCTCTTCCCAAACTGACGAGCAGAAGGAAGGGACATTTGTGGTCTCCAAAGCAAACATTCCAATGAGATAAAAATGGGCTATTTCCATGAGCAAAGGAAATGGTTTGAGGCACAAATTTAGGATCTAGACACAGGCAGGATTCTCATTAGCTCAAGGATATTCACACCCAGGCCATTGACATAGAAGAAAAGACAAAAGTTTTCTCAGAATCCAGATTAGTGTCATAAATTACTGTAAGTGTTGCCAGCATAAATTACTATCTGGATTTCCTTAGAGTTATAATTTAAATGGTAAAAGTGATTTTACATGCAATATGTTTGGGAGGGCTTTGGAGAATGCAAATTAGAAAAGTCACATTCACCCAATGCCAGGTTTGTGTGCATTTTGCAGCTGGCATCCATTTTAAATTTGCTCATTTGATATTGCATTTTCTGAGACCCACCATAGATCAATGTCGAAGTTGTGCAGAAATCCCATTTCCCAAATAAAGCCCACACAATGGCCTGTGACTCACGCTTCCCCAGCAAGGTGACCCCATGTTCTGCACCCAGATCAGCCTGAAGAGACTCCTATGCACATCCCCCATTTTTGAGAGATGGTCTCCAACCATCAGCCCAAGGACTAAGCTGTGTGAGGTGCTGACAAATGAGGCTGGACCAACAGGCAGCCCAGACTAATATCAGGACATTACCCAGATATAGAGGAGGAGTTAAAACACCTCCAAACCCTCATTAGAAACCCATTTCAGCCCTTTGGAGGTTGTGCACTGGCCAGTGCTTTCCTATTCCGCTCACATCGCATCCACTTCTAGGTATCATAACCTAGGTATTATTGCACAAGTCCCAGTACTAAGTAAGTAAAATGAAGTGTAGAAAGTTAAGGAATCCTAACAACTACTCCAGCCTAAGCTGCCAGTTAAGAGAAGAACCTATATGCACATCACAGAAGAGCAGTGGAATTATTTCTGGCATTTATCTGCGTACATTGTACTAACACACATACATCCACTCCCTGATACTGAATTGAAGGCCTGTACACTAAGTCATCCATCATCACTGGTTATTATAACACCCCCTTTTTAAAGAGACCATATAATCGCTGCCATAGCACGTCTTTCAGTTTTTACAGTAAATCATCATGCTCTTATTTTTGTGTTTCCTACTGAAAGTTCCCAGCTGGGAGATGCCTCACGAATTACTAGGATAAGACGTTATGAGCGTTCATGCCCTCATGAGGAAATTCTTTTCCAAAAAAATGGCTTCAGTTGCTACTCTATTATAAAAATAGTAATAAACAGCATTGATCTAAAAGCTCATACGACACTTGTTAGCTTAGATTTTTCTAGCCCAATGTGGACTGCTGGCAGGGAATTGGTGGGGAAATTAACCACAGATGGTAGCCAGGGAATATATCTGATACAACGGAATAATTGTGTGGCAACACCCTGGTGCCTTGGAAAGCAGCATCCAGCTGTATTCAAGTACGTGAAGCTCTCCCTGGGTTACTCGCAATTTTCACAGGCCAAAATAAAGACCTATTGACTGTGCTTTTGGCATCACAGGGAACACAGTGACTAAACAGCTGCACTGCACATTCTCCACCAGAACAGGTCACATCTTTTCAAAGCACAGCAGCAGGAGGGGCCACACGGGCAAAGGTCACAAAGCTTTTTCCCCTTCCACCATGTGACAGTAAAGAAATGCAAGTATAAGCACCATACAGGGTTCTAGTTCTTTGAACACGGCTCTTGCTAGAGTGTTCCCAGAGGCCTGCTTCTGGAGATGGCAAATTGAAGGTATTGAAATATCACAGAAATGCAACATTCGACTCAAGAGAAACTCCTACTGCAGCCACACACTGTGCAGGTTGGCAATGGATCACTAAAAGCACAGGTCAGAAATGTACAACAGAGAGAAGTGTGTGAGAAAGAGCACAGGTATGTGTGTATAAATTACACCACAATTCTAATACATTTTCAGCCTGGCATCACCAGGTTGGCCTGAATGTCCAAGCTTTAGGATAAGAGGTTGCAAAAAAATAAGTACAAATAAAAAAACCCAAGTGGGTTCGATAACAGGGAGTTGCAGGATACCCTTTCTCCCCTTGAGTCAGCTAGAGAGTTTCTCACTACATGTTCTGCCTTCTGACTGAGGCAGGGGCTTCCATCGAAAATAGCTTTGCTTTTAAGCATCACTGATTCTTGAAAACTGGGTGCCAGCCTCTCCTCACCTGGCCTAGTGAAGAAAGCTGGAGAAAACAGGCTGAGATGCACAAGGGACTCAAAAACTCAGCTTTTTTCAGTTTGCATGGCAACTCTAACCCCAGGACCAGTGTTAGCTGCTTCTCATGGAATTGGAAAGGAGGAAAAGGGCTTTCAGATGGGAGGGATAGAAGAGACCATGAGCTTCAGACAACCTCACTTACGAGCAACATCATCTGCCTCAGAACCAGAGACAAGGTTTGAGTCCTGCTACCTCAGAGCAAGGATGATGAGGAGACACTCACTGTCTTCTGCCTCCTGGTTCTTAAAAACCTCAGACAAGACCAGGAGCAGTGGTACCAACCCACATGTTACTTCAGCCTAAATCTGGTTTGGCACGTACATAAAATACATTATACAAAGCAGCAACATGGTTCCACATGAGAATTAAGGCATGCACAGAAGTAATTTGTGGGAAGAGACACCACTGCTGAATCAAAGTGAGACTCTCTAGCTGGAGAAATAACTGGGGTAGCATAGGAAACAGGCTAACTTTCAAGACCCAAACTCTTCTTTAGGGTATGAAGAGGAAGGTCATTCCCTGGCAATGGGTTTAGGTACTTCCAAGAGAGTGTCCCTTATTAGAATCATAGAATTGTTTAGGCTGGAAAAGACCTCTAAAATCATCCAATTCAACCACTAATCCAGCACTGCCAAGGCCACCAATAAACCGTCACTAAGTGCCACATTTACATGTCTTTTAAATACCTCCAGGGATGGTGACTCAACCGTTTTCCTGGACAGCCTGTTCCAACTTTGACAACCCTTTCAGTGAAGATATTCTTTTCTAATATCCAGTCTATTAGACTGAATGACTAAAAAAGGCACTCCAACAATCCTGATGTCTGAATTTTAAATTGCTGTTAACTAACTTGATCTGTGATTCCCTCTTCATGAACTCCTCCTCTGATGTCAATTCACAACTACAAAAAAGCCACCTCTGTAAAGCCTTCAAAGGAACTGCATTCCCTTGTGGGTGGAAATCATGCTGAAAAACAAGACCTCTCTACATAGAGCTGTGGCCAGCTGGGGCTATAAGGGATGTTCACAGGGCTGGCTCACTCCTTAGAGCCTCTGGAGCCCTTTTTTTCTAAACCTATGAGAACATTTTGACAGTTAAATACAATGTCAGATTTTATGCCCTAAAACGCTTACTAATTCAGGGATTTGTTTTGACATCAAATTCTGTTTCAATCAAATGCTTAAGATGGTGCTTAGCTAAGCATCAGAGTCCCCAGAAGACAACAGTAAATCTGCATGGTTGTGCTAACCCCAGGCTTGTGCTCTGATGTAGTAGAAGCCTATCTTCTCTCCCCTCTTTCCAATTTACCAGGTCCTATAATTGTGTATGATTTGCACTTCTGTTGCAATAAATTCAGTCTCAACTCAAACACAGATGTCACAGACAGTGTCAGTGTACTCCCAGAAAAATCTTCTTCAATCCAGACTTAACTGTTTGGTTAAGTTTTCTGCTGACTTGGATGAATGCTTAATTCTAGGACAACTTTACTTCTCTGCCATACAAATCCCACACTCCTCTGAGTGACTCTTCTTAATTCTTGTATCTACCTCTCATCTCAACCATCAAACATCCACCTTATTTATTGGAGCACTGGCCAATCAAAACTGAAAGCAACAACACAGTCACTAGTGAGCTTTGTGCAAATAACAATTCTTTTTCCATTTCACAGCAAAATTCATCTGCCCTGGAACTCCTGCCCATAAGTGGGGAGAATGGATTCATTCAGCACTGAACTACTCATAAAATAGCTGTTTGAACTCTTTGCTATGTGTATAGATATATAGAGATACCTACAATGCAAATGCTTACAGTAATTTTGCATACCCTTTACGAAATAAATATCACAAATAAATTCTAATACTCAAAAAAGAATAGTATACAGTGTTAGGAACCAAGTTACATTTATAAATGCAGAAGCATTAATACTACCTATTCAGCTTAATTTCTTAGTATGCAAGCTTCAGCAATTGCTAGCTACACTTCACTTCAGGAGTCATAATAAATGCTGGTCATGCCAAAATCTAAGAAGAAACAAAACCACAAAAGTTCTACACCATCCCTCCAAATTATACACAGTTTTTTGACAGACACTGTAATAATATAGCAGTTTCATGGAATTCATTAACACTGTCCAATATTAAATATCAAGTCTGGAACACAGGTCTCTATGTTCAAAACAGAATCAGAGCAGGAGCATCATGTTTGTCAGCACTGCGTCCATACACAGCAAAAGCAGAGACAGCAAGAGTCTGTACCCAGATCAGAGCTGCAATTACCAGAATAAAGAGAGAACAGGGGCAGCTTTACTGGCAAAAGGGAGGAGAGGGAGAGAAGAAGGACTGAACACAGCTCTAGTTACAACTATTGTTAAAGAGCAGTTTGAAGAAATAGCCTTAATGCTGTAGCCTGGTCTTGCCAGCTCAGTCCTCAAAAATGGCCCCTGTCCCAAAAGCCAGTAATGACACGTAGGAGCTCTGTTAGCAAGAGCAGGTTACAGACTGTGCCTGCATAGGACAGAAAGTTTGCTGTGCCAAAGGCACATAGGGCAGTTCATTCTCTGTATCCTAATACAAGTATTTCTACCAAAAAATTCTCATGGAGGAAGTGGGTGATTCACAAGTACGTTTCTTTTCAGGAAAGAAGAGATCTCACACACTCAACACCCTGACTCAACTTCAGCTTACCCTACTGAATAATAAAATCTAGATCCTGCCCTAGAAATCTGCTTACACTTTAGATCATGCCACTTTTCTCATCTTGCAAAGAGGATCGTGAAGCAGATCTTCCTAGCAACAGCTCCTTCTCATGGATCAGGCTATCTAGCAGGTCCTCCTGTCTGTAGTTGTGATAAACCTTCAGGAAAGCCAGAATGGTAATTGCCAGCCAAGTCAACCAGGCAGCCCAGAGACCAAACTAGAGAAGAAAAAAAATCATAAAGAGGTCAGTACTGTATTCTAAAAACAAAGTCAACTCTCCAGATGAATATCAAAACCTCAGCTGGACCAAAACCCATGGAGTCACACCAAGTTGAACTCAGTGAAGTCCTGGGTTCTTCATATAAAGGAGTCACTTTTATGGCATATTTCTGTCCTAAATGCAGGTATGCCTGAGCTGGGCATCTAGATGCCAGTGCTGGCAATGAAGACACAAAACGAGCTTGTGTCCAAGAGGCATTGCTACTTTCAGGGAATGCCCCAGGAAGACTAATGCCTCTTTCCATGTGGGAAAATATAAGAAGCCTGTGCAAGGGTGCAGACCTGCAGGGATGGGACTCTTGCCCCTGCAGAATTAGTCCATGCACAAGTGCTCAGGTCCCAGTGTTGACTGACTTTATCATTGACTTAGAGCTAGAATGGTCAATAGAAAGGACTGACAGCCTTAGAGGTCTAATTCTCATGGATTCATCAGAAAACAGCCCTACTTACATTACATTAATCTTTCATTATTTTCAATGGTCTGATATTTACATAGCTCAGGTGATGTCAGACAAACTCATGGAAGGCAAAACTAGTAGCCTCATGATCTGGTGCAGGTCAGACATTATTCTGAACAGCAATGAAGAGCTCCAGGGTACCAGAGTGTTGCAACTTTTGCAGACCTTATCCTTTGGATAAACAATGAATTTTCTGAAATGATTAACAACATCATTTCAGTGGTAGGGTGAGGTTTTGACATGTCTGCATTCAAAACTATCTATTTTGAATTTACAATGCAAATGTGCCCATCACTATCATCCTGATTCAGCACTCACTGAAGTCAGTGGAAACTGACTTCAAATTCCCATTGATTTCTGAGGAATGGTGGTTCAGCTCCAGCAATACCCGATCAATAAGCAAAAGGCAAATGAACTGAAACAGAATCATGGCCTAGTCTGACCTACCTGTGCAATAGCAAACTGGTCATAGAAAGCAGAGTTTTCCAAGTTCAGTTCAAGATCTATGTCCTGCAATTCTTCACAGCTAACCAGAAAGGCATTTGGAAGGAAAAAAAGAAGAAAATTATTTCAGAGATTGCAGGTAAACTAAATAGAAGATGAAGCAAAATCTTAAATGTATTTTGAACAGTCATAAGTGCATGTTTTATCAAAGGATAATTAAGTTATGGCAATTACCAGGTTGCTTTCCAATCTTCTTTAAAACTAAGCTGAAAAAGGCATGTAATTACTTTCTTTAAAAAAAAATAAATGTATAATTATGTAAGTGATAACACCAATCTTCCACAAGTGGAATTGCAATAGTTAACATGAAAAGAGTGTCCTTAAGCCCCTCTTTCCCACTACCACCTCGCCTCCCACAGATATGCCTCTGGCATCACCCAGGTTGGTTGCTTCACCCCTCAATGAAACAAAGTGTATGAGCCTCTGTTACCTTTTGACTTCATCAGGAAAAGCCTCAGAAGAAGGAATTGTGTTTTTGTTTCGGATGCTCCAGCAAGGAGACGATACTCTGATGGTAAGATAGAGGCTCCCTATAGATTTTACAAATAACTTGATCTTTATTGGTGTGAAAAAAATCCCAGGATATTGAGGTTGTCATTCTATCTCTTGGTTGATTTCTGCAGCCTCTTCTCTCTCCTTTTCAGTGCTGTCGGTCATCTTGGGTTCTTACCCGAATATTCGATTAGATGTTTTTTTGTAATCGAATTTTTAACCGAATATTCGAATAATTCGATTAATCGTTGCAGCCCTAAACAGAACATTTACTATGGCATTTTACAACATATGACAATGTGCAACATAAATGTATGCTTTAAGTAGTACATTTATTCAATATCATATGACATAAAATGTCACCTTTTCCTCTCTCTTCATTGTTATTTGTTTGATAGGAAAAAATCTTCCTCAACTTATCATGTTTCCTATAAGGAGTATAAACACCGTGGGATACAGTAGACCATTTTAGAAGCTGTAAATTTTGTGCACTGTAAGAAAGCATCAACCACCTCTACTTTGTACTTAAAAAATACTTTCCATTCTGTGGCTCTCGGGGCGTCCACAGCACCGTTACAAGGCCAGGATCTCTATGCCAAAGTTTTTGGTTTATGGTGCATTGTGACCCAGGCATAATGAGTGACTTGCCCACTGTCACACAGAGCCAGGACCGAGAACCAGGAGCCCTGACCCCCAGCCCCTTGCCTTGCTCACAAGACCACACTCTCTCCATTCTTAGAAAACTTCCAAATCTAGCTTTCCTTCAGAAATAAACATTTTTAAAACAATGGATTTCTTTTGCATAAAATAACGGCTCAAAGGGACTATGAAACACCATGGAAACACATTTTCTCTGTGGGCTTCTAAATAAACAAATAAACAAAAACGTTTGATTAGATTTTTTTTTTTTGTTCCAGATGAAAAAAATCTGGATTTTCACATTACAGATGCCTTCTCCACCTTGCTCACCTTGCATGTAATAACTACAGTTTGTAACACCACTGTTCAATTGTGCATATATGAAAAAAAAAAAGGGGGAAGAAAATGTATTCTTCAATACTAACCTATTTGGCATGCTTCCTTTCTCGGTAATTGCATCACACCACATGTTAAATCCTACACTCACTATAGTGCTAGCAATAAATGTGATGAACACCACAAAGGCGCTGATCAGCAGATTCAGGAAGGCGTAAAAGAAAGAGCTGTAATAAAAGGGAAGAAAAATGTAACTCATAAACAGCTGAAACACAACATCAGCAGTCTCTGTAAGCAGCATACACTGGGCACAAAGATATCAGGTTGCATTTGAAATACATCTGCTTTAATTAAGAACACCTAATACATTGAAACACTATGGATTATGATTTTGAGTCATATTATCTTCATTTGTAAGTGCATTTGCTTTTGGTCTTTTTTTTTTCACCGTAAGAGAATGGAGCTTTAAATATAAGTACTGAGGGGAGATTGTTCATACACTGCATGGCTTTCATTAGCTGTAATGATGAAAATCACCATTGTTAAAATAAATGTCATTAACTCAAATTATGTAGTAACTGGAACTAAAATTATTTCATGATTAAAGTGATAATTGGGACAAAAATTGCTTAGGAGAGGGAAACTAAAAATAAAAACACGGTACTGATAGCCATAATCATTTTAAGCATTGTGACACAAGGTACTGCCACCATAGGACACGAATCCCAGCTTTATGGGCAATTTGCAGAGGAGGCCAGCTTCTCCTGGGACTTCTCCGGCTTTGGTGTCAGTATGTTATTTCTGCCAGCTGAATATCAATTTACCTCAGTCCCATTAAGTCTGCCCAACCCAGGCCAGCCTTTGGCACATGCTGTGTTTGGAGTGGGATGGGGTGGGATGCCTGCAGTGGTCCCATAAGGCCATGAAATCATTCACTCCTTTTCCAACCTCACTGTTTAACTCCTCCCCTTAATCCTAGCCACTAGGAAGTTTCTAATCCTCTTCTCATTCATCTGACCAAGTCCTTCACAAGTTGAAACTGCTCTAAGTGGCTGTTTAGAATAGGACATCCTGGAATGTCACATTATCTAAAAACTAGATATCTACTCCAGGTTGTAGAAAGACTGGCAACTCCAGGAAGCAGATCATCCTATTCAGGTTATGTGGTAAAATTGTATATGACAAAATTCCCACCAGTGCCACCCATTATGCTGGGGATAGAAGGAGTCTACTCATCCCAGAGACCACAAAACTTCCAGTCGTTTCTTTTCCCTGGTTGCTCATTAATTGAAAAGCTAAGTGGCTTTTTGAGTGAGTGAATTTTGAAAGGCTCTGGGCTGGACAATCCTAATTTCTACAGGTTTTGCATGGTGATACATATGTGGCCTCAGGGGGAATTCTTTAAAATGAGATGAGGAAGCCATTATCAGCAGGATTATGCTGTTTGTTCCTGGGTTGATGAGGCTTTAGAGAGGCTGTTTAGGCTCTCTCCAAAGTGATGGTTGTCTCATCCCAAATCTGATTGAAAAGAAGTGAAATAAACCACCTTCCAGGAATGCCCTTACAGACTGTGGTGGGAGCTGGATGGCAGGACACCTGGCTTCTAGATGAACACTAAGCTGAATCCTATTCTTTGGCTTAGCTGGATTTGGTGAACCAGATCTGCTCACCTCTGCTGAATGCTGGGGTCACTTGCACAGAGGGAGCTGATACGAACCATGGTTTTCCATGTTCTCTGCCACACCCTGATTTCAAATCTAGCCTGGATTTCATCCCAAGTGTTGCTAAAGCCATATCCACTGGGTGCACCTTAGCGTGGTACGCTGGCCTGAGAGGCAGAAAAGACTTGAGCTCTTCACAGAATAAAACAGAGTTGATACCACAATTAGTAACAGCTCTAGAAAGGGAACAGTTACCAGGAGTATTTAATGGGTCATCAACCATGTAATGGTAAACGCTTACAACTCAAAGTTGCTTTGCAATGTAGTAGTGAAGTATCTGAGTTGTATTCAGTTGTATTCAGCTGAGCTGAATAGTTCCAGGCCCCTGAGGTAAGGGGTGATGAGACACTTTTAAGAAGGTGTTTTAGGAGTCATAACTATCTGACAGCAATCATTGAAATCCACTGCACACAAAGGATGCATAGGATGTTAACTAACCCTGACTTCCTCAGCTGGCTCACCCTGGAGCTGGTCCAGTAGCACTGATCCTCGTCAACAGGGTCATCAGTGATGACATTCTGGTTCTTCCTCAACTGCCTCTGATCAGAAAACACAATTATCCTTTGTGGCAAGGAGCTTGCATTTATCTCTCCATCCAAACAGAAATGTTTTCACGCCCATTTGAAGCATTAACAAATGTCTGTCTAAAATCAGAACAGCGTGTGTCCTGCCCTCTTTTCATACAGACAGTGGCAGATAAGGTACAGAACAGACCTTCCTTCTTTTTAGGAAACTGCTGTTCCCAAGCAGCTTCTCTCTCATCCTGTTTTACCCTTCTGTGATCTTCCATGGTTATCTCATCATCTCAACTTGCTCTATCTTTGCTCTCCACAACCCCACAGCCTTCTGCCTTTCTTGCCTGGAGCAATTATGAACAGTGTTACACAACTGATGATGCTCAGCCCAAAGGAGCCTGAAAGCAACTCCTAAAGGGGTAATTTTCAGGGGCCTGACCAACAGTTTTGAAGTAAATAGCCACATTTGAAAGTGGGCCGAACATCTGATCGAAATTTCACTATAACAAGGTTTTTACTACTGGTTTCCTCTCAAAACTTAATTAGCTCTGAAGTGCAAAGCATCTAGATTCAATTAATCCTCTATAGGTATTGGATCACCTGAGAAAGCTGGATTCAAAGGTATTGAGAAGTACGTGGTGGTATTTAGTTTTAATATGGAAATAAGTTTCCAGTCTGTACTTACTACAGCATGTTTTAGTATTAGGCAGGTTGAGAGTGGCTGGAAAGACCCAGGGAGAAAACACTGTTACACAGTTCCCAGTATTACCAAGCCCAGATGTGAGTAACAGGCCTTGACTCAAGAAACCTCTAGTCCAAACAGATCTGGACAGGAGTGATTTACCCTTGGAATGGTCCCTAAATCATAAGAAAATTACTTTCCTGCTCTAGACAGATGCCAGGGCCATCCTCCAGTCCTGGCCCTGTAGCACCCAGAGGCTGCATTACCTGTGCCTGGGGCTCTGGCCTCTCATGCCACCAGAGAAGCAAGAACAGAACACAGAGCTCCTGAGCCTCGTCCACCAAGCCTCTCATTACACCTGCTGGGGTCAGATGCCCCTTGGTTTGTCTGAGCACAGGAACCAGCTGCCAGTGCAGCCCTGAACTGCTGCAGGGAGTGCTCAGCATTGCTCTCACGTTGTAACCAAGCAATAGTTGTTGCCTGCAGTAGTTGCCATGTCCACAACAAAAGCAGGATAGAAAATGGAGGGGAGTCACCAACTTCTCCCTTCTGTCCCCTCACGCACAGCTGTGTTGTTTCAAGGTTTTTCACACACCTGGTGTACATCTGGGGAAGGCCTTTCTTTGCATGGACATGTAGTGGGACCATGGTCAAGAGGCACCTGTGAGCTCCAGCCTCCAGCATCACCCCATGGCCCCCAACACCCTCCATGCCCACTGCAGCTGAGCTGTCCACATGCTGCTCCCAGAGTGCCAAAGGCAGCAGGTGCACAGTGGTGGATCCTGGCCCCCACTCCAAACCTCTGCAGGGAGTACCCTCCAAAGAGGGCCCTGGACACAGGTAGGGGAGTATGTGGTGTGTCTGCAGACAGCCATGGGCAGTACACCACCTCACCCCAAACCCCTCTGGGGAGAAGGATGACCTGGATGGTGTAAAGCCCAATGCTTCACCCCCAGACTGCTCCCACGTGCCCCAGCCTGCGGGAGGGATGGGCTTGTCCCCAGGGGATACTTACTCCTCGTGCCCTTTGCAGAGGAAGAAGAGGGTCCTCCAGGCCTGCACTGTGGCCAGCAGCAGGGAGAGGAGCCCGGTGAAGATGCTGAAGCGGCAGGCGGCCTCGGGCCCCCACTCCTGCACGGTGAAGCGCTGCCGCTCCACTGTCAGGTTGGCGTTGAGCCACATGCCCTCGGTGAAGAGCAGGCACCGGCCGTGGAAGTCGTTGCCATTCTCGGAGAGCGGCACCACCACGATGAAGCTGAAGAGAAAGGCCAGGAAGTAGCAGATGCACTGAGCGAAGAGGAAATTGCTGAGCGCCATGTCCGCGGCTCTGCGCCGGTAGAGGGAGGGAAGGAGGGAGGGGAGGAGGGAGGGATGCAGGAGGGAAGGATGCTGGAGGGAGGGATGCTGGAGGGAGGGATGCAGGAGGGAGGGATGCAGGAGGTAAGGATGCAGGAGGGAGGGATGCTGGAGGGAGGGATGCAGGAGGGAGATACGCAGGGGGCGCGATGCGGGGTGGGAGGGAGAGAGGATGAAGGGATGGAGGGAGAAAGGCTGCAGCAGTAGGCGGTGGGGAGGGAGGGAGGATGCGCAGTGCAACGCAGTGCAATGGAATGCGATGCAAATGACTCCTCCGGACACAGTGCCTCCTCTCCCGCCGCCGGAGCTGCCCCTGCTGATGGCTTCAGGGTTTGTGGGGGAAGCGGGGAGCGGAGGGGAAGAGCCGTTGTGGGGGCTCCCTCTTCGGAAAATCTGGCCGCTACTACACCCTGGCGCCCAGGGGTTAAATCAGTCCGTGTGTCTCCAGCAGGGCCGGGTACCACCGTTCAGTGGGGGACCCCTCTAATGACACAGGACACTGATGACACCCCTGTTGATGGTCATGACACACGGCCCCTCCAGCACAAAAAACAAACAGGCAAACAAACAAACAAACAAAAACCCACCAAAAAAAAAATACAAAAAAACACCCATCAAACTGGCTTCTTCCTGGCTGCTGGATCCCAGCAAGTTTTGACCTGAGTTTCTAAAAATCTGACCACCAACCTCCGACGGTGCACAGCCACCCCAGGACCTGCAGATCCAGGTTCTGTTCCTAGATCAAATGGTCATGCCCCTACCAAGACATTTCAGAGGCAGTAAGGGCTCATCAGAAGTCAAATAACTTTTGTTGAGCCTTGCTGTAATTTATGGGCTGCACGGTGTTGGGATCAGCTGCATTTTCCCCTGGCTGGCAGACGGACCAGGGGTGAAAGAAAATAACCCTAAGCAAGCTCCTGATGGATAACAAGCTGAGAACAGACCAGCACAGCAATGGTGCTGCATGGCAGGAACAGGTGGCATTTGACTCCCAGGGGTGAACATCCACCCTGCTCTGCACTGCCAGTGAGCAGCTCCCTGCCCCACACAATGCTTGCTTGGAAAGACAGCAGGGCATTCCCTCAGCTGTAGGGCCCAAAACTGCAAGGCTGGGATTCAAGAAAGCAGAAGGCACCAGAGAAAGGAACGTGCCTTGTGCTCAGATCCCCCCAGCACAAAAATCCAAATTAAACTGACCCCAAGTTATAGTTTCCTGTCAATCCCAATTTCATTTTTCCATCTAAACATGAATCCTCTTTCCAATACAAGACACCACAATTAATCTCCAGTTCCAGGTAAAGTAATTTCTAATCCAATTTCCTAACCATATCCAGTATGAGATCAGCTGCAGGTCTGAAATCACTTCTTAATCCCAGGGCTCTTTCCGCTCATTTTATCACTGTGCCACTTCCTGGGCAGTGTTTAGAGAAGTAGATGTGGGACAAGGACCCCAAATATAGCACACATGGGATTTCAGGCTTGTGTTTCCATGGGGCAACTAAACAATTATTTTTCCACACTGTTAAGAGCTTACAGATGAGGTTACAAATGTTAAGAGATTACAGATGCAGTCCTGAGGCAGGCACTGGGGGCATTCTCAGAGAAGACATTAATTCATCTTCATTGCAAATCATTTGCAATGCATGCTGCCTTGAAATCTTGCTCTGTCTGTACAGGGGAAGTATTTCTTGAAGTAAAACTTTTTTTATATGTGAAATGTGTCAGGCCAGTTTTCTGATCCTTACCAAGCTCTGATCATCAAAAATTGTATTTCAGTTTTGCAAGATGAGCACTGACCTGACCCTGTGGGGATAGACATGTGCTCCTAACAGAAAGGATTTTGCTGATATTTTAGTCTATCAGTAAGGAGGAAAGCTTATTGCTCTTAACCTTGCTTCCAAGAAGTGCTTGTCTCCCAGTGGGCTTTGTCCTTTATCTGGAAAGAAATCAGACCTGGATTGAGCTGGAAAACTCTTTTCTTTGAAACCTGACACATCAGATTTGCCAGATAATGTTTTCTGAAGTTGACTTGGGAGGTCAACACCAACATAAAAGCCCAGTTATTGCTTACACTAGAGCCCACAGAAGGGGCCAGCAGATGCCAAGGGCACTTTGCCTCAGGCAAGCCCCATACTCAGATGTTACCACCAGCAAGCACAGGAGGGTTATTGCAGAAGTGAACATGGGGGTCACTTGTAGAGCAGATAAAGCTGTCTTTGCTGATGAACTAACTCTCATTTATTGGAGAGTTTCAGAAAATACATCTAGGCATTTACAAGTGTGAACAGGCATGTAAAACAGCTGCACTTAGCAGGCTGACAGCTACTGAAGCACAGGGCTTGGTCAGACAGAGTGACCACACACTGAAGTGAGCAAAGGGATAGAAATAAAACCCGTCAGCCGTCTCTTTGGCAGTTGCCTGGATTTCTCATACTCTCCTCTCATATAAATCCTAAAAAAAAAAATAAAAAAATTATGCTAAGCTGGAACTTGGTCTCTGAAACATACAGTTATTTCAGCAGAGTAAATTTGGTAGTGTTTTATAAAGAAGACTCTAATAGGCTTACTTTTCTCAACATGGTGACACTGGAGGAGAAAGGCAAGGTGAATGATTATTCATTCGTTCTTATATCACAGGAAATGGAGGACATCAAATATACAGGTCAGGCAGAAACTCTGAAACAGAGGAAAAGATGCACATATTTCACAGAGCACGTAATTGTTCTGTGGCACACTGCAGGGGCCAAAAAGAAATGCTGGCGGCAAAAGATATTAGAGAAATTAATGGAAAAAAGAGCCCAGCAGGGACTGCAAAATACAGAGCTGGGGAAGTAACCTTCAGCTCAGGAAGTCCCTGACAGCAGGTTGCTGGGAAGGTAGAGTCAAAATTATCATTCTGCACTTGCCAGAACGCTCTATTCTTCTCTGAAATGAGCGTCTGCTCCTGGCTGTCCTTGGAGATGGGATACCTGGCAAGATGATCATTTGGTCTGACCAGCTTTGGCCATTTCATGTTCTCACTGCAACAGCTGGCAGTACTGGCCTGCTGTCTCAGCTTTCCCATCCAAGTAGGGAGACTTGTCCCTCCAAAGCATTCCCCATGATTTGGCTTCTGTGACTGTCTTTAGGAGAGTTACCACTGGAGCAGACACATGGTCATTTTTTCCCTTTTGCACTGATGAGGAAGACAGTGGGATAGTTCTTGCAACTGCACAGCACAGAGAGAAGAGTGATGAGAGAAGGCTGCACATTCCCCCAGCTCTGGTGGTTCCATCACAAGAAGCACAGTTCAGATGTCTTCCTACTGTAGCCCCATCATGACCAAAATCACCTTGAGCATGACAACTCGGGCCTCCTGCCCACAGCACAGGTGGGTCTCACCTACTCCAGGTCACCCACCCAGGCTTGCTGCACCAGAATTGAACCCATCTCCTGCAAGGAAGGAACCCCAAGGGGACCATGTGCTGACATGGGACTGAAGATGGCTTGCTCAGCATCAGGGAGGGTGAAGTTCAAAGTTTGTAAATTCTGTTTCTCTTGGGGAAAAAAAAAAACAAACGCACAAAAATAAAGCTGGCTTCACTATCAACTGCCATTGCACCTCAGTGATAAACAGAAAAACCAGCCTGGATAAATCAAGGTTAGATATTCAGTATTTGCCTGTATTCCCATCAGCCCCACATCTCCTTCTAGCTGCTTGGCTAATCCTCTGTAGATCAAGTAACAAGTGTGAGTTGGACTGATGCGGAATGACTGATGGGGACTGTGGTTCTGGCTGTGCTGCTCCAAGCTCCCTCTCAAGTCATTTATTATGGCATCTGACATGAGCAGTGCTCTCAAGTTGATATTTGTGAGGTAAGTGATAAATTTGCTCTCCTCCTGATAGCTCATTAGGACATGTTTTATTATGAGAAAATTTGCTGAGGAATTAATTATTCAGACAAAAAAACATTTTTGGGAGCAACTTTATTTGGTTTTATGTTTAATTTACCTTGGATATATCATTTCTGTGATCCAAGAAAAATAATGGCTGCATGTCTAGAAGGTGGCTACCATCTTGCTACCAGTATTGCACTGCTTATTTCTGGAGATGAGTCACAGTCACAGCAATACCTCTGCAGAAGGATGCCCAGGGAGCAATATGTCTGTATTCTAGGAAGAGAAAACCAGTCCAAACGGCACCTTTTGAGCCAGCCCTTCAGTCACCCTAAGGCAACTTCTCCCTGATTTGCTTTAGCTCAAACAGCTGCCTCAGCCCATTTTACCAAATTGTTTAGCAAATACAGTATGCCCCAGGCTTTGGAGTCTATTTTATTCAGACTTTTTGGTCTGTTTTACTATTATATTAATACATTATTATTATCTTGACCTATTATATTTGTCCTCTGAAACCAATGGAAAGGATCCAGGCATGTCACCTATCATCTTATGATGGCTGCTGTAAATAACACTTTTTGGGAGAGGTTTCTCATGGTAATCACTATATTTAAGAAAGTGTCTGCCACTAGTTCAGAAGGATTATAGACAAAGTACCAAACTGTCAGCCACCTGTCACATCGGCATTTCTTCACAGCTACCACTGCATCATGAATCTCTCAGGACATCTCATCTGGGAAAATCCTGCTGACATTTTGCCTTTTTTTTTTTTTTTAATATCTCCCTTCTGCTAGGAAAGCTGTCTTGTCTGTTAGGAGGATATGAGCAGAGAAGATGCCATGCTGACAGACATTAATGGAGCAGTTATCAAGAAGCAACTGAATATCATTAATGTGTACAGAGAGAATAACCTCTCTATTTTGATATTCAAAGAAAAATGAACATACTCAAATATATTCACATTCTGAACTTACCAAGTCCAGGCTGTGGCTAAAATATAGATTATTAAAAAAAAAAAAAGATGCTTGAGCTTTTCAGAGCATCATTAACCCTGAGCTCTGAGTGACTCATATGTGACAGACTCCAGAGCACCTTACAGCCTGTTAGAGCTGTAACAGCTGGCATGGACATGGTCCCAAAATGGCACATTATTTGCTCAAATGCCTCTCTTGTCCTTTCTTAAGGAGGATAGAGGTAATGACAAGAGCAGGATGAACTCTAGCAAGGTTCTGATCCCAGGTTCTGCCCAGGCGAAGAGTGCATCAGAAAAACAGGCTTCAGGAGTGAATGCATATTTTCTTCTGGCACCAAAGAGATGTTAGAAGAGCATGGGAGAGTTGGAGACTGCTTAAAAGAGTAAAAGGAATGAAAAGGAGGAAAAAAGGTGCCAGAAGAGAGATCAGCAATTAGGAACCCATGGAGTCCAAACAATCAAAACTCAGTCTGGGGATAAATGTAACACCGCCCCGCTTTAGATTAAATGGTGTCATTACATATTATATCAGTATCTTACATCTGCAGCTTAACCCATGACTGCCAAAGACTGTAATATCACCAGATCCAGAAGTCAAGCAGTCACTGAGGTCTTGTGTGTCTGAACAGCCCTGCTTAAATCTGCTTAAAACTCTTTGCGTCAGAGGTTATGCTTTCTGTACCTACAGACATTCACATCCAAAAGCCCCTTGTTGAATGCATGTAACAAAGTTTGTCACAGTGTTCTGCTCCATTTTAACTACTTTTTTCTACCTCTGCAATTATTGGAAGACACTATTTCCCATGATAAAATATCTTTCCTGTGCCTTTTTCTAATGTCCCTGCCTGCTCTGTAGCACAAGGGGCACTGAGGAGAATGGGCTGGCAAGGCTGTGCCTCACCAGCCACACAGCAGCAAAATCCATTTTCTGGATTTTTTAGAAAATCTCTGTTTCTACCACTTGCAGAGAAGTGTGTTTAACAAAGTTAATTCTTAAGACATGTGGAAATCTAGCAGCATTTTTGAGGAAGACCTCCAAACTGTTTTATCTTGAGGCTTTTACTGGTGATGGACACTTTGCAGAAAGAAGTCTATTGTAGGGGGTGCCCAGTACTTGCAACACTGCTAAACCAATTCTGGACCTGATGAAAATGATGCTCAGGTTTTGTTGTTTGTTTTTCTTTTCCTGAAGATTACTCAAACACTTCCCAGCCCTAATATGACTTTGAAAATGAACTTCAGCCTTTGCTGGTTTGAGTTTTCTTTGTAAATCCATTTTTATGTGCAGCCACTAATTTGTATCTTAAGATCAAGTCATTTCCTTGGGAAATTTTCAAAGTCAGTAATCAAGGATCCACCACAAAGACAGCTGAAAAGCAGAAAAAAAAATCCCTCTGTAAACCACATCATGTTTTTAAATGAGCTAGTGTGATAAAAAGGGTTTAGGTTGCAGGGGAAGACATACCACAGACTATCTCTGCTGTTCATTCTAATTAAAGGTAGGAAAAAAAAACCATCTCAAACCCTTATCCAAGTAACCAGGTGCTGTGAATCAGGATATCTCAATTAGTTCCAGCACAGCTGCACTACTTTATACCAAAAGAGATTCTGACCCACCTGTCTTCACCAGTTTCTGTTCCCCTCACAGAGGCACATAGTAAGAGCAGCTAATGGGTAGCATGCCAATTAATAACATGGAGTTGCTTTATGTCTGACATATTGTACCATGCATTGATTTTTAATCTGCTCATACTAGCATTTGTCATGCAGGGTGAAAGTCTGATGTGAGAAATAGCCTCTTCATTTTCCCTGACAACTATTAACACTGAGCCAGTCTTCAGTGCTCGTGCCGCGGGCAACTGCTCCTGCCAAAAATAAACGCAAAGGCCGAGGAGAGAGACGCTTTGCAAAATTAAAGTCTGTCTCAAAAGTGAATAAATCAGGACAGAGAGGCACATCCTTAATTCCTGGAGATGGAAGAAACTTCACAGTGACGGTTTACCTCTGATGAGGCAGTGGGCAAAGAACCCAAAGCATTAAGACGTGGCTGTGCTACGGCCTGTGGATGGGGCAGTGCAGCTGTAATGGGGGAAAATAGGCTTTAACTGATTCTGGAGCCATAGATATAGGGTAAATTACAAGGAACTTCTGGCTTCTCCATCACACAATCATGTCACAACCTGCACTCATCATCCTAAATACTGTCAACTTCAGTAAAGTTCACCAAAGTTTACCATCAAAATGCACATTGGGCAGGTAGCTGTGAAAGCTGAGAGCCAGCCCCAGTAAAACACAAGACACAAAGACTTAGAGGGAAATTAGATGACTGTGGCTCTCAAATAGCTGCATTGGGTATTGTGGCCTCATTAGTCGCATTGCTCATACATGAGATAGAGACAGATGTTCCTCAGCCCAGCTCCTCAGTTGAAGGCACTGGCACTAACCTAATTTCTGCCAGCAGGAGGTCTGACCTGGTACATCATCTCTCAAGGCTACTGAGAAAGTAGAAATAAATAAGACAAAAAGAGCCCCAGATCATCATATTCCTGTCTGGGTGCAGTTTACAACTCAGCAGATAAAACAGCATAATCCGGGTAGTTTTGCAGAGATCAGTTTCCATATTTCAGTCCAAGCCCAAAGTACCTGCCAGCTAATCCACACAAGGTGACCAAAGAGTATCCCATACTTGGATGTGGAGTATGGAGCAGCTGCTGTGACTGGGTATAGTTATTAGCAGTCAACAGAAACTTGGATAGATCTATTTGTTTTGAAAGCAATAAATACATGGGCTTTCCAAAGGTCAGAGGACTCTCAACTGTCTCGTGTCATTATTGCTTTCTTGTCATTAGCCTCCCTTGTGATGTTACGAGGTGTTTGCAAAACGTGGACCCCCTGAGCCTTTAGAAACATTAAAGGTTCAACTACGTATTCCCCTTCTCATTAGAGTATTAGTTGTCTGTAATGTACAAAATGACGTGATGGCCTTTTCCTTTAAAGCTCTGTACAGGGAGAAAAACACCCACTACTTGGGTAAATCCTGAGAACTCTAGAAGTTGCTCAAAGATTATGTAGGATGGTAGAAAAAAAAAAGGAAGAAGAAAAAAAGGTAAATAAAAATAAAGAAATTATGAGTAAATCAGAGATCCACATGAGATCTCAAAATTAACTACTTTGTAGGTTCAAACAGAGGTCTTACCTTGTGTGAGGGGCACATGCATTTTACACTGATCAAAGCAGAGCATTGAATGCTTGACATAGGAGATGAAATACAAATCTGTGATTTGCCAAGTAAAAAGACAACAACAACAATAATGAGACATCAAAATAGATGCGAATGTCACGCTCCTGGGTGCAACCATAGTGATACCTTATGTTGTAGCAGAGATGAAAAGGCAGGGAATTCAAGCTCATTATTGTAGCAATTACTTTAATAAGCATGTAAAAATGGAATTTGGTGGGGGTTTTGCTGTTTGTTGTCATATTTGATATTCATTTTCCTTGTGATTTTTCAAAAATTGATAAATAATGCCTTTTATTAAAATGCAAAATATGAGCAAGATTTCCAGAGGTGCCTTGTGATGTTTGGACATTTCACTTACGCCTCCTCTACACAGAAACAGACAGAACCATTTGACTGTCTACACTCTGAACTAACCATAACTATGACCAATTTAGCTAATATTTTCATTTGACAGTCTCCTGCTAGGACATACTAGTCAGGACACATTGTTATATGGCCTGCAGAGCAGAGACAGACTGTGTCCAGCCTACTTGGCAGGGGGATTCATGTCTGTCTCCATCCTTCTCTGCTGCTATATCTTAATGCCTAAACCCCAGAATGGGCAACTGAACAGTCTCCAAAAATTACCCCCTGTAGTAAACTCAGATTGAGAATGGAAAAATGCAACATTCCAAATATCAGTAACACGGGCCCAAAAGATTTCTCTCCTTCAGAAGCTACCAACTCAACTCTTTTAGGAGCTCCGATCCCTACCTCTCCCCAAATGTGCCTGTCACAGTAGAAATGACAAAACAGTGAAGGAAAATAAACAAACAGAGTGACTCTTAGTGACGGTGCTGAAGGCGGTCTAAATAAATCACTTAACATCAATTTCTCCTGCTATGAAGGCCAGAAACCTCCACTGACAACAGCTGGCTGAACTCATGGGGCTGTTCTTTTCCTGTCCAACTCCCAAGCAAATATTTGTTGTTTAAGAAAATTCTCTGTACTTGCAACAAGTATAAAATTTGTCTCTTAATTAGGAAGTTTCTGCATTCTGAAGAAAATGCTATATAAACGTGAAATATTTTTATTAACATTTAATGGAGAAATGAGTGCTATATTGACACCAGAAAATGGACTGTATTATTTTTATACTATGATATGCAAATATACTCATTGTTATTGCAGATTAGGAGACTGAATTTGCTAATGTTTTTTAATAATGTTTATTATATTTCTCTGACAAAAATACCCATTAAAATACCACTTAAAGAGCATGAAGACTGCAGACATCTGAAATTAATTCTGATTTTTTTTAAAAAAAGGCAAGTTTTAAAAATTCAAATCTGCATTATTCTGTTTTTACAAATAGCCCACCAAATCAATATTTCATCAGAGTGAATCAATATTTCAGAACACTGTGATATAAAGTAAAAAAAAATTGGTCTATTAACATCTTTTTATTAGCGTGTCAATTGCAGTGCACAAAATTTGCACATATGGGTAAAGAAATTGTTTCCTGAAAATGTGCAAATTGCTACTTCACTGAATGTAAATGAAGTGCTAATTGCTCTTTGCAAACAATATTTATGCAAATTATGCCCTACTATTACATTGCAGTGTGGAGTTTACATTTATATTTGATGCATTTTTTTTCTCTATCCATTTGACAGTGCCTGGACAACAGGACTTGGGATATTATTCACTTTCTTTTCAAGACATTTTACGGAGACGTGAATGGGTGAAGAATGAGAAAGGACCTGCAGGCAGTAATACATCATGACCTAGAGGGGCAGAAGATCTAAATCTGTTCTGTTATTCTGGTTCATCATTCACTAAGCAAAGTATTTGCAACAAATGATTTATATAAAATTAACTTTTTATTCTGCTTGCCTTTTGACCTATGATACATTTGGAAATTCTCTAGAAAAGCCATCTAAATAAAAATGTCTGCTCTTTAAAACAGAATGTAACTTAATGCCATCAGACCAAATATTGAATTCGAAAGGGATGTGTTTGACCTTTGGGGATTTTTTATTGATGTTAACCTAATTTTAAGATTTTGTTCATTTCTCTTTTTTTCTCCCATTAATATATTGTTAATTTGGAGAATTCAGCACATCTTGTCTGTAATTTCCCAGTCACAAGCAAGAAAAACCTTGAATCACTTGAAGAACATCTATTTCATAATATTCATGAACATCAACTGGAAATTTTCGTGTTGAAACCTTTGAAAATACACTGTTCACTTACTAATATTCTATTTCCTGAGGTGAAATCCTTGTACCCTTGATATTATTATTTTTCACATCAGTTTCATAGAATCATTTAATAGTTTAAGTTGGAAAAGACCTCTAAGTTCATGGAGTCCAACCATTAACCCAGCACTGCCAAGCCCATCTGTGGGGTTCAGGTTAGTCTCTCATAATTTGGTTTCCTAAAATTCTTCTCTGATCTAAAACATATTTGTTTCTTTTTCTTTTTACAGAGGTGATTGTGACAGAAAGGGCTATTGTCTACCAGAACTTCAAGATCTCAAGGCTGCTGGTAACTTGCTCCCAAAAAATGGAAGGCAAAAGTTCGGTGTAAGGGGTTGGTTTTGGTTTCTTTTCAAGTTGAACGAATGGGACACACCACCATAGCACTGAGGAGTCAGACACAATGCAATTTTAAAATAAATATTTCTGGAGGGAGGGAACAAATATACATAGGTGACCTGTCCAAGACTCTCACACAGGACAGGACTTAGCTCTTCTTGATCTCTGGAAGCAGGCAAGTTGTCTTCCCAGGAACTGTCCAGCAGCCTGGCTTTCCCTTTCTAGGTCCACTGATTTTCCTGGTTCTGAAAGTGGCCATACCACTCATGTCCATAGGATGAAGTGTTGAGTCCTTCCTGCTTTGGTAGCTGTGATGAGTTGTGTTGCTTCTCGTGAGGCCCAGCCCAGTCCTCAGGATCCACTCTCCCAGAAATGGGTTTTCAGTGAGATTGACCTTTCTGTGCCAAGGGCAAAGGAAACCAGTAGCACATCATGAAACCCTGTCTCACGGGGACAGAAGGGAAAAAAGAAGCAGAAAAAACAATGTAAAACTCCAAAGCGAGCCTGCAGTCTGCTGTTAATTTTGGGAGAATTTGAATCAGAAAGGAAGTGTAAGGTATAACTGAACATAAGTGGTAGGGTGCAGGCTTCTTGTTTTGGAGCATCTCTGAAGGTTCCTCACTTTGAAAAACTTTCCCACTGTGAGTACTTTCCCACCCAGTCACTTCTTTCTCTCGGGAGAGATGGGAAACAGGAAACTTCTTTCTTTTTCACAGAGCTTTCCATGATGGGTTATTTGAACTTCCCTAAGGAAATACTGTGTCTCTCTACTGTTAGTAGAGCAAGGCTGTGGAATACAGCTCTTTAAGAGATACATAAAACCTCTTCCCCCAGCCTTAGAAGTTGCTTCTCTGTCTCCTGAGCTATCCAGTGCCCAGGTGCTTTCCAGGGAAATTCTCAAACATCCCTCAAATTTAGCTCTAGTTCAGCAAGGAGAATTTCTTAGGGCTTGGATACATAACCGAGTTTCTCTGGCTCAATGAGCTACCTCACCAAGCTGAGCTGCAGCAGCCACTTCTATCCACACCACAAAATGTCTTAATTCAAACCCGCTGAAATGTTTGAATTCAAACGTTCTGGAGAGTGCTTTAAGCTAATATGGTTTACACCAAACACGTCTCCTTTCTTCTTCCTGGTGTCTTCCTTACCAATACTGAATGTAAACTGCTGCACTGTTACCTGCACTTGGGACCCCAGGTAGTTGCTTGCCTCTTAAGCACTGCCTTGACTTCAATTTTCCCCCTCTAACAACATTCTACCTTCAGTGAGTCAGACTCTGTTTATGATCACATTTTTAATTACTCCAAGGAACATATGTTAATGCTCATTCATCTTCAGATTGAGGAACGTTGCGAGAGTCGGGAGCCATATGGCTCCCACCTACAGAAAGGGAAAAGGTGTGTCAAATTCCTCACTCCATTAGCTCCCAACAAGATTAAATTTACATACAAGGCTGGGCACAGATTCGGTGCCAACAAGATGAGGGCTGAGACCTGCAGCAAGGACAGCCTGGGCATCCCTCAGAGCTGGAGGGTTCTCCAAGCATGGATCACAGCCACAGGGCACTGCAAGCCCACTCTGCCACCTCCAGGGCATCAAGAACAACCTGAATGCCTGCAGGACCTGTTTCAATAACCAATTAAATTTTAGCATGTTCTGTGTCAAATGCTCATCAGCTGCTTAAGCACTCTGTGTAATCAGGTGGTTTAGCTGTTTTTCTGCTCTGAGTATGTCCTTTTTGGGGCCAGGAAAGTGGTGTAAGGAGAGAGAAAGAGTTGCAGCCTGAGGGAGAGTCACTGGAGTTGAAATTCCTCAGGTTTAAAGCCAGAAATTAGAGGCTTTAGAGTTAGTTTCCTCTACTCCCTGGACCGAAAAGACTCTTGTTGGGGACAGAAACTTTGGCATTTATCAGTCCAGGTGCATTGAAGTGCACGACTTGTCCCTAAGATAAAATCAGCACCTTCACAACAGGTGAATAACGCTGATGTAGTATTACATCTAGTAACAGTGAGGTAATGCCTCGTGTAATCACAGCCCCATACCTTTCATTTTGAAAGTAATTGTTATACTCTTGCTTTTCTTTTGCTGCTGAGGAAGACATAATACAAGGAGCAATCCAGGTTCAGCCCTTTCTCAAGCACCCAGGACAGAAGTGCTGGCAGGATTCCAACTGATGGCTGATCACCGGCAGATAAAATGGTTGTAGACATGTCACCAAGGGCACACCTTGATCTTCAGGTTTTTATTACTGGTGATGATATGTGAGAAGACAAGGATGTTGTTTGCTCTTGGACCTGAGATTGAATTTCTAGTGCTGGCAGTTAGGAAGGAATAAACTCAAACAAATCCTTGGGAACACACAGCATCTCATCTGGCAATCAGAGGAATACAAAGGCATATTGCTATTTTAAAGTCAGATTTTCTGAGAACAACTGCAGTTTAAAATACATACATAAATAGCAATCCCTAGAGCCTGCTAATACCAGTCTCCTCCTGAATCAACAACTTCCAAATAGTCTGTAGAAGGCATCAGATTCCCTAATACCTCTTACACTGGTGCAAAAACAGTCTCACACACACATAGACAGAAAAACAGCTACTTGGGATTTGCACCTCCATCACTGAGAACAAGCTCTGACCCACAGTGCCTAAGTGTGAGGGAAATACATGTCTCTAAAACACATGAATATTTTATTATCCCATGACAAGGCCTCCACTCTCATCACCCCGGAGCAAGGGGGATGTTGCCAGCTCCACTCCCAGAGCTGGCCGTCAGTCTTCCATCATATGCCAGCTCTCAACATCAGTACCTCACTGCTACAAACCTCCAGTATGGAAACAGGAAAGTCTTAAGACATGGCAAGCATAAAACAGGTCCAACCCCAATGGATATTTGATGGTGCTTCACAGTTAGGATGCCCTAATTCACTCTGTCTTTGCTCTCTGGGGGCTACCTGGGTAAGGGTACTTTCCCCACATAAATTGCCATCTGCTCGCTCCCATGCAGCAGGAAATCAGCTTCAAACCAAAGCAGCCTCATATTCTTTTCTTGTTTTGTTAAAGTGATTCAAGATTTCACGTTATCTGTACCTTTTTAAAAAGAAATAAAGAGAAGGAACCAAGGAAGCCGTGTTACAGGGATCCAGGCATTGTTAGGGAGGGGTCAGATGCCCAGCCAGCAGTGGGATTACCTCCTTACAGAAGAGCCCATGCTCCCTCTGAGGAGGGAGTAGTGGGATGTCTGAAGGCTGAGAGCATGGAGTGAGAAGCTGTTTGAACGAATGAAAGCACCCTGTATTTTGCTGCTGTTGCGTTAATTCCTGACCACTGGGAGAAGAATTACCTGGTGTGGTAAAAACCTCCTGCCTCCCTGATGTCATTTTTTCTTAATGGACAGTGTGAGTACTGCAGAGGCTGTTCCCATTGCCTTTCTTCCCCTGTCAGGCTGCAATTTTACTGCTTTGTTTGACTTTGCAACAGAAATTATTAACAAAAACCTGATGCCAGTAGTGCTGCTTTGCTGATGTGACTCGGGGTCTTCAATCTAGTGATATCTTCTCCAGTGTAGGTTATAATTTGGAGGCCAACCCTGTCAAAACCCAATGCAAAAAATTCCAAGACATTGTGTAATTAATGTAATTTATTCAAATGACACATTAGACTGCAGGGTTTTATTGATTCCGGTAAAGTCTGCCTTTTTTCTCCATTTCCATTTCTAAGCTGTAATCCTGGAGATGTTTTAAAACAAATATATATAATCTATTCATCACTGTTGGCAAACATCCACCAAAATCCAAAGTTAGCCTTGATTTTAGTCCTAGAGCAAACATACAAATAACCCGTTCCCAAAGGATGGTGTAGCTTTAATTAGCCTCAGCTTCTAATATTTTACTGGGCATTATTTTCCAAAAGCCACTGTCTCCCTTTTAACCTTTAAATTTCCAGGTGGTTCATAGGCTCATAGGCTCAGTTCAAGGTTCATAGGCTATAACCCATTTGCCTAAGCTCAGAAACTTTGTCTTTTCCCCAGTGTATCTAGTGAAGCTTGAAGGGGGGATCCCATATTGTTCCTTTAGAGAAGAGTTTGTTCTTCTCTTCCAAGTACTTCCAGGAGAGGTTTGCTGTGACTGGCAAGGGTCAGTAAAGCATCTCTTCCCAGAGTAGTTCCTTGGCCATCAAACCACCTCCACCACAAGACTGCCTTCCAGCATCTCAAGTGTTGTCTTCCCAACTAAATTTTTCAGAGGTCACTTTTTTGTCTTCCATAGGGGGGAAGAAAGTGGAAGGAGGGAAACATACATAAGCTACAAGGACTCTCAGTGGCTAAGGACCAACTCGTTGAGATGTGCAATAGAAAATTCGCCTCATAAAATCATATTGGTCATAGACAGAATCTATAAAACATTACTAGTCTTCTCCTAGCACCCTGCCTGACTGTGTGTTTTTATTTTCCCTGTAACAGTACCTAGCTGCACTTCACCCCCACATATGGAACATTTAAAACAATTTCAGTGATGATTTCTGTTGGCTGAGCTTGATGCTGTGTAAGTTTTTTAATCTCTATAATCAACTGCTTGTGGAAGAGACCACATTAGCCAAATCACACTGATGTATTCAGTTTAAAGTATTCTCAATTGACACATCTGGGGGTTTTGTTTGTTTCATTCAGGTGATCCAGGCAAGTAGATATCTATCAGTCGTCTCTGTTCCATGCTCAAGAGTTCCAGTCTATTTAATTGTTTTTCTACCCAACTCTTTTCATATATATCTTCCTCACTCCAAATGCTGCAGGGCACAAATATAAAACCTTTCATGCAAAGACAGCCTTGAAGCTTGTTTCCACCCCAGATTCCCCGGCAGTGTGGCAGTAAAAAACCCCTTTCAGGGAGACAGAGAAAAGGAAGATATATGAACAAGAGCTTGGCACTTCCAAAATCTCTCCCACCTCCCCCGTTTTCAATGAAAACTTCAGGGACTTTGGTTGCTCACTGTTTCAGAATAGAAATGTCATTAATGGGAGTAAGTACTCTTTTCCACTGCTCTAATAAGCAGCTGTGAGGTAACTACCTTTGCTAGTCAGGGACTGAATTCCTAAAGTCTCTTCTCATACTCCTGGCAAAGCAACAATTTTGCTGTCATTGTTCCTGTAGCAGAGTTCATATAAAAAATGCTCAGCAAGCTTTCTCAGGGTGAATTGTATTTTGTACTTTTTATAATGCCGAGCGTCTGCATTTCAAATAAAAAAACATTTTAGCTGAAAACATGGAACTGTTCTTTGTGTCCAGAAAACATAATGCTACAGCGCTTTCTTTGGCTCTAAATGTACACCTATAAACACCTTTACCAGGCACTCAGCACATGCTATTTTTCCTCCCACAGCAGCAGAAACTGCCTTAGATTTGAACCTTGGAAGCAAGTGAAATGTGAAGTGGATACAGAAAGGGAGCATATTTCTCTCCAGTTGACAACCCAAGGTTATTTCAGAAGTAAATAACTTGTTGCTAAAGAGATTTCTTTCTCTTTTCTGATAATAAAGTTGCAACATGCTGGATTTGACTGCTTCTCATTACAGCAGAGCTGAACAGGTCAGACAGTGGGCAGGTTCAATTTGTTGTTTTGGTGTGCAAGTGCCAAAGAGCTTTCTTTCTGTTATGCTGAGGGAGTTAAACCTTTGATCTTCATAAGCACAGACCACACTGGGCAAGATTTAGCAGAAGGCAGGCAATTTCTCCCGGCTCAGGTTTCCCTTCATGCAAAACATCTTATTTTCATGGGTCATAAAAGTTAGAGAAAGGACTGAAGATCAAAATTTCAAAACTCTAAGAGCCTTTACAACTTTAAAGGACAAAGAGGACCACTCAGTGTTATCTCTGCTACAACAGGACAGCTGTGACAGACTGCTCAAGCAGCGAGCAGCTGAAGACCCCAGGTCCTGTTTCGAGCAGTTGGGCAACATCTGACTGACATATGTCATTTGCTGATGTCCAGAGCTACAGAACAATTTTTCTTTTGCACCTTACAGGCTTTTCCTGTAAAAGGAGGAGTATGTAACGCTTCAGGTTGTGGTGTCATGCCACCACCTTCACAGCAAAGAGTGCCAGGAAGGAACTAAAGGTGAATATTTATCTGAGATCATTCAGTAGCGTCACAGATGGGCAGCTTTAGTGTTCACTGCCTTGGGAAGGGATAGTCCTGCTCTTTCCTCTCTGTCATTTCTTTCCCACCATTCTCCTGCTGCCTGAGATGCTCTGGTCCTCAGAGGATCCTCAGAGAATCTCTTGCTGATCTATCACAACCGACAGAAAGTTAAGGTGTTAAAAAGCAGGTTAATTTACAGATATATATTTATAACTGGGGGGTTTCCAGATGACTGGGTCAAATTGGGTCTGTGAAGAGTGAGAGAAGCACTCAGTCTCACACAAGGAAGGAGGCAAGGCCACAACACTAAGCCTGTGGGTAGGGGCAGTGAAGCAGGACTGGGTCTGGCAGGAACAGCAGCAGCAAGCCAGTTCAGCCCTCCTGGTAACGCACACAGAAAAGATTCTTCATTAAGTAAGCTAAGGGAGACAGGAATGAAAGGCAAGAAAAACAGGTCCACAAGGATGGGAGTTGATACCCTTCCCTTGGCAGGCAGCTGCTCCACAGGTCTGCTCCCACCCCACACTAACAGCCTGGCACCGTGATGTGGCTCACGCAGCAAAGTCTGGTGCTAACCCCAGTCTGGGGGCTGGAGCCCTGAAATGGGATAACTGCACCCAATTTCCACACCAGAGGAAATGGCAGAATTGCCCTTTTCTGGGAAAGCAAGACGATTTTCTGTGTAATGCAGGGGTGATGTCTCATCTGGGAGTCACCATCCAGGAGAAGAGGGACAGAGAACAGTGTAGCCATCAGGTCACCACAGCCCCACACTGTGGATGCTGCTGCAGCCCTGTCCAGAGGCCAGAGTCACCAAGATAGGCTTCTGTCATCTGGGCTTCCCTCCCTGCGAGTCCCAGTCCTTAGCTCCAGCACTGGAGGGGGGGAAGGACTTTGCCATTAGTAAAAGGTCAAATCAGGAATGACTATCAAATTTATGGATAACAATGAAATGAAGAAAGGCAGGACCACTAGAGGTCAAGGATGTGGAATGAGCAATTCCTTACTGAATTTTTTTAAAGCATTCCTAGGTTGCATGGAAAAAACAATTAAGTGGTGTACTTGCAGTATCTAATATTTTAAGTTTGCTTTAATAGTCCTTTACATCATTATGATCAGTGCTGTGAGTGCATAAATATCCCCATCTCTTCAACATTTTCTTCTTGACAGGTTAGTTTGCTACCCACAGAGATATTGATGAGACACTTTTGTGCTCCAGATATGTGCATTTTTCTGCATTTTCAAATAGGAACCACCATTATCTTTTTGCAAGCTGAATATTTTTTATACATCATTTACTAGTGACTAATGTGTGCTTCACCCATGGGCTCCAAGGCCTGTCATTTATCTTTCCTAATGACCACGAGTTCTTAAACAACCAGCAACATACTGGCTGCAAAAGATGATCACAGAAATCTCTTAGTTCAAGCAAACGGAAACAGAGCAAAATGTATGTTACAGTTCATTTTGGAAACAACAAAAAAGTACTTATTTCTCTTGTGTGAAATGCTATTTAACGTAAAAGAAGGTTTTTAAATAATGCAAAAATGTACAATTTTATTTCTGTTCCTTAAGTCAGTTTGTCATTTGGGAAAAAACAATGTAGCTGCAGTAATAATCAGAAGAAGCCTACAATATTAAACTTTCTTGTGTGCTGACTGCCTGAGAGTTTTTACTGCCTCTGAATATTTTCTATATTGAGGTTATAAGTAACTATAATTGCACGTTATATTTAGGACAAAGCCACTGTGGCCACAGGATGCAAAATACTAATGTTAAGCCAGTGTTTCCATATGAAAGCATATTGGATGCAGTTTTCTGCAGCAGAAGATGTATCCTTTAAAGCAGTCAGATTAGCCATACAGTTTTTTGATGCACTGCCTTGCAGCAGCTGACCAAATTTGTGCCAGAGAATGCTGCCACATCTCCCGGATGGAAGCTGACAGGCAAAGAAATCTCCCATTGGGTTAAACATGAGCAAGAGAGACAGTATTGCAGACAGAGCTCACCCTTCAGGCCACACAAGCTGAATTTTGGGAACTCTGCCCAAGCTGTGCCAGTCAGAATTTTCAAGAAATAAATTCTGAGCAGTTCCGCAGGTGGTAGGAAACTTTTGGGTCCTTACAAACACATATTTCCAACTGTTGTCTGAGTCATTCCCAGTGACAATATGAGCTCATTTTTCATGTGTTTGTAATGATTTCAAGTGCTCTATCTGACCTTGATTTTCATGGGAAGGAAGCTCAGTGCTTGTTTGGATGTCTTCTTATAAGTATTTCCTTTTCTACAGTTTTACTGGCAGCTAAACAAATAGTTTCCCTAGTGCCAAATAAGTTCCAGCTATGCAACAATTTTTCCACATGCTTTCAGATGCTATAAAACAGCTTTATCTCCATTCTGTGTCTTGGGGTTGAGTTATTTTTTAGTATCTTTCCTCCTATTAATAAAAAGCAATGGAGTGATAAATGTGTGTTTTATGCAATACACATCACTGTGGATGGATCTTGCTGCTTCCAAGGGTGCAGCCAACTTCTGCTGTATGCAGGATCTACACAGCCTCCTGTGAAACATGCAAATCAACAGAAAGCATAACCCCAGGGAGCCTTTCATCAGCACCATCAGCCAGGTGAAGGAGCAGGTTCTCTGCAGGGAGAGACCAGAGCCAAATCTAAACAGAAACCTCTTTACCTTCTTTGGAGACATTACCATTTGCTAACATAGAATCATAGAATCTGTTAGGTTGGAAAAGACCTCTGAGATCATCAAGTCCAACCCTTGATCCACTACTGCCATGGTTACTAGATCATGGCACTAAGTGCCACATCCAGTCTCATCTTAAAAACTTCCAGGGACAGCGAATCCACCACTTCCCTGGGCAGCCCATTCCAATGCCTGATTACCCTCCCTGTAAAGAATTTCTTCCTAATATCCATCCTAAACCTACCTTGGCAGAGCTTAAGACCATGCCCTCTTGTCTTACTCACAACTGCCTGGGAAAAGAAACCAACCCCACCTGGTTACAACCTCCTTTCAGGGAGTTGTAGAGAGTGATGAGGTCTCCCCTGAGCCTCCTCTTCTCCAGGCTGAACATCCCCAGCTCCCTCAGCCTCTCCTCATAGGACTTGTGCTCCAGTCCCTTCACCACCCTTGTTGCTCTTCTCTGGACCTGCTCCAGCATCTCAATATCCTTCCTGAACTGAGAGGCCCAGAATTGGACACAATACTCGAGGTGTGGCCTCACATTCACAGAAGGGCAGCATATCTTTCCCTGTCAGGTGTGCCTATAATCAATAGTATTATAGATAGTATTGACAACAGATTATTACAAAGATGGTCCCACTTTACATGTGTAAACTTGACAAATTTCTGGTTTCAGGTACCTCACAGTTTGATATCATACCAGATTCTAGCTGATTACTGACATCCCTTCAATTCTTGCTCTCTCCACCTTTCCATACCTGTCTGCAGAAGCCTATACAAACCAGAGAAGTGCATCTGATAAAGACCCTGTTTTTTCCTACCTACACAGACTCTGTTCGTTGCTTTTGGGGGCAGAGATCCACAGCAGTAGATTAAGATGAACGTTTTCTAAGCTGTTCAGTACTTCATAATGCTTCATTTATGGGTTATATAACCGTGATATCTCTAACAGATCAAAGAGATCTAATTTTCTGGGTCTGAGAATTTGGAAATTAAGACTATGGCAATCCAAAGTCCCTGAGATAAACTTTTCCCATCTTTAAAAGTTACTAATTGACAAACATAACTGCAATGAAGCATGTTTTCATATCAGAGCTTGTAAGTGTGTTTGCCCAGGTATGCTTCTTTTGCTCCTCCAAAATACAGTCACTGATAAAGATGGATGGCTTTTGACAAGGAGCATGAATCATTTTCAGAAATCTGATGAGGTGACTTAGTGCTCAAATGGTTTTGCATGAGTCCAAAAAATGCTGAGCTTGGAGAATACCCTTGTCTCCATGTGTGTTTTGTAGCATCAGTAATACATACCTTGGGAGCACTTAATCTATAGTATCAACACTATTTATGGCATCTGGAGTTTTACATGGCTAAAGTAATTACTATGATAAATGCCAGCAATATTTTAAAATTAACATCGAAGTTTCCTTCAATTTAGAAGCAGAAGACACTTAATTGGCAAAGATGGGATTACAGTAAGTTCCATTGCTAATTAGGGTCTGATTTTGCATAGCTAATGCACAGAGGGATCTGCATTTTCATCCTGAAGTCAGTTGGTTTTCTTGAATTCCAGAGTGCTGGAGTGGCCAAAAGATCAGGTTTGGTGATTCTTTTCCTTGTTCACCTCCTCAGTGACTTCAGCTTCACCTTTTCCTCCTGGTGTAGGAGTCAAGAAGTCTTCTGTGCCTCTGAGCATAACCTGTGGCTTAGCTGTCAGATGGACAGAGAAGGGCAACTCCATCTATTCCTTCACCCCTGTGGTAACTCACAAAACCAGTAACAGCAGAGAGGCTCAAGAATGGTCCCCAGCTTCCTCCAAACCACTTCCAAAGCACATGAGTATACATCTTCTTATCAACCCGAGGTCACCAAAGGACAGGCATCTTGGAAGCTGTCACCACCATCAATAAGAGAGCAGGACTGAACAATGCTGTCCAAAGGAGCAGGTTCAACCTCTGCCATGGACTGCTCTGCAGCTGCAACAGATCATTTGTTGGCCAATAAAATGTTACAACATCACGGTCTAATTTTTGTGTGGCACTCCGATGGATAAAAACAGTGTCCAGGATGATAACACTTCCTCTGAATTGGTAAAGGAGTTTAGAGGAATTCCAAAATATTGAGCTATCAGAAAGTTGTCTGAGAAATTAAACATTCTGCAAGACCTTTGGATCACATAGTTGAGCCAGTCTAATGGTCACTGCACTGAGAGAGGTCAGTCCTTGTCCCTGCAGCCTACCTGCTTTCTTTTCCCCATGCTCCCAGCTGTGTGTTCCTACTTCTCTATTTGTGGTTGAGCCGGTTTTCTTCATCCTTGCTGGACTGATTGAACTCACCAACCTGGCAGAAAACTAATGCAACAGAAAGTTTTGTTGGTTCATGCAAGGGTCAGGCTGGCAAACAAGGGCTCCTGCTGGAGTGCACATGAGGATGAGAGGAAAAGGAAAGGGAAAGAAGAAGGGAGAGCTCTTTTTTAGTGAAAATTAATATATTGAGTCATCTTGACTGTGTTGTGCGATCATGCCTTCCATTGGGAAAGGGAAATTTCTGTTTCAGAGAACAGCCAAGCAATGCAAAGTCTTTTCCTCCTTCATCCTTTCAAATCTGCTGTAAAGTCAAATGAGCTAAGAACTACTTCTTGGCAGTAAGATAATTTTGGGGAATACTCCATTTCAGCAGTTTTCTCTGCAGAAGACAGATATATTTGTGCTGAGAAGGCAGAACAGGGAACTCTCCACTGCTCTTAGTTCATCTCTTTTCAGGAACAGCTACAGTTTTTTAAACTCTGAAAAAAAAAAAAATGAATGGCTTCTTTCTTTTGTTAAACACTTGATCCTGCCTATAGTACATCCCTGTACCACCCTTCAGGGCTACAGCCTTTAGGCACTAACCGTGCCTTGCAATCATGGGAGTATTACCAACATATAAACTGCATAATAAAGTGAATATTAAATTATATAGAGGCATAATTTCCCCTTCCCCCTCTTTACCACCAGTGAGTTAAAGGAGCCCATCTTTCATAGGCATGTCAAAGAGCTATAGTTCATGCCTGGGAGAAAATTACGGTGTTTATAGCAACTTTATAGTAAAGGGATGCCCACAATGCAAATAAAATGCAGCACATCCCTGCAACAATTTATGACAGCCTGACCTCCTGCAGAGCCATCAACAGGCTACAGGTCTCCAGTGTGTTCCTACGTGGGTTTCTTCAGCACATGGGAGAAGGTGATGGCACCTGCCATGTCCATCCCTTGACCTCCCTCTCTGTGGTGCCTCAGCTCTACCTAGGTTTTTAAACACTGAGTTGATTAAGTTATGAATCATGCTTTCTACTCAGTGTCCTCTGTCCCTGAGCCCTGCTCACAGCCCCTGATATTGCTAAAAAAAGACTGTCTGTGCTTTTTCAAAATGAGCAAAAGTTTCAGGCATTGAACAGAATCAGCAGATATAATCATATATTCAGCTTCGAGGTCTTCATTTAACCTGAACACAAACTGCAAGGCCTTTCCCTCTTTTCCTCAGGAATTACTCCTGTTTTGCATTCCAGAACACTTGTCGCCCTGGTGAATATTAATTAAAAGTTGCAATTAATTAGAATGTCAATTAATTCCTTTATTTTATTCTTCAGGGTAATCTTGTATTCTGTGCAAGAGAGAGCAGCAAGTAAGCTTACCAGAATGAGATAGAACAAATTTCAGTGTTAAGTGCTGCACTTTGAATCCCGGCAGAAGTGATTGTCTGGCCAAGGGAGAGAAAGAGGTTGAGGGAGTGCATCTGTGATAGCAGACAGATCAGCATATTGCAACAGTTTGGGGACCACCTATGGCCAATTTATGAATTCCAGCTGTGATTTTATGAGTGCTCTGCGCATTTATGAGTTGGGATCGTCATTTGTTGCAGGCTCACAGTTTATCTTAGAGAGATGGGATTGCAGCTCAGTGACCACCTCTGAAATAGGAGGTGGTCAGGACCAAGACAACTGTGCTATAGCAGAGCAGCATCTGCTTATGGCCTCAGCAAAACTATTTTTTGAGGCCTAAATTCTACCACAGAAGAAACCAAGCAGGAAATCACCAGTGTGACCACAATGATCACAAGGTAGGAAGGGGATAGAAGCTGAAACTACAGATTTTTTTCCACTGGAGTTGAAAACTTTTTGAATCAAGGAAAATGTGAATGTGGGGGGACACTGGAAGAGTCAGCAGAAGTGCTGCAGTTACCCCAACAAGCATGTGCAAAGGAGTTAATTTTGGGATAGCAGCAGCTTTGCCCTGTGGTGTAGGCTTACCCCAGGTGTTGCTGAAAAAAAAAGACATGTTGGTATATTTGCACATGGTAATTGAAAAGAAGTGAACTTTCTATCCAGAATGTCATCATGGGAATCATTATTTTTTTGATCTATAATATGGGAATTCTGATCAGTCCCTTCCACAAACACTACAGCTAATCTTTAACTTGTTTTAGAAGGAGAACACTAATCACAGCAATAACCGTGGGAGTTTAATAACATAGGGATAAAAATTCCCATACATGTAAAATCAACATATTGGCATTTTGTTTACCTGGAATTGTTGATCTTCTACTCTGTTATTGTTTAATTTCCTTGCAAAGTTTCTCAGAAACCATAGTTATTGTATCTTGCTTCCTCCTCTTCCTCTCCAGGGGCAGGGCTTTCCAGATCAAGGCAAACAATGAGTTTGCATTGCATCCTCACCAGACATAATTAAGTGCTGCTTTGTATACCTTTCCTGTCAGCTCACACAGATAATTCTTTTGAGAAACCTGAATTGCTTTTTAAAACAACTTTAATAATAACTGACCACAAAATGCAGTGCAATATAAATACAGCCTTTCCTTTTCTGTTTTGTGTTTTATTACAGTATTTTTATAAATCCAGTTACATCATCACCACAAGCAGGATTTTTCTTACCAAAATGTCAGCAGTGTGTCTTTTGTACCTAAGCAAGTCACCTTGACTCTGTCTACAGGCACAGAAGTATTTCCAAGACATCACTCATCTCATTCTAAAATAGATGATATGAACACTGGTGTCAAATACCTTCTTTCCATTCACTGTAGCAGGGGCCTTGCATTACCAGCTCTGAGGTAAACACAGGCGTTATAGGGCAGGTGGCAGGCAACTTTTTCCATGAGTCTTTACTGGGCAGAGAAAATCCAAGAAGTAGCCTAATTTTTGATTCTGATTTTGCATCTTTAATGTCAGTTCTATAGTGGCTGGTTCTCTCATAATAGAGGACATTAATTTCAGTAAAAATCCATAATTACTTTTCTTTCTACTCATTTTGGCTTTTATACAAAAATTACAGAGATAAAAAAATAATCTCAGGTTTCTAAGGTGATGGGTTTTCAAGTTCAGACTGTCAAATGATGTGGTTACAGGTTGGCACATAGAAATCATGTGTTAGATTTGACTATGTGCTATTTCACTCGAGTTACATTCATCTAATGGAGAAAAAAGGGGGCATCATGACACAGTTCCAAAGACGACCAGTGAGTTTCTCTTAGCAAGACCAGCTCTGTGTGTTTCTAGATTACAAAGAGGGAAGATGCTATTCCAAATGGGGACTTCAAGGTATTTAACTTTCAAAGCCTGTAATGGGAGATCTGCTCAAACCAGCACTGCTGCTGAGAAAGGCACATGAAACTGGGCTACATTAGATGCTTCTTCTGAGATTGAGTTTTAGTGGCTGAGCATTTGAAATTGCTGTCTTTAAAGTTCCAGCTGGGATGTCAAAGGATTTCATTAGCAGCTAGCACTGTGGATTGCCTGGTGGATCCTTTCACGTACACCCAAAAGCATAATGCACATCTCACATACAAGGGAGATGATACTTGCAAGTCAGGCCACAATTTGCAGCAGTATAACCTCAAACTGGAGGCCCAGGCAGCTGGAGTTTATTGAGGCGCAGTCCAGGTAGTGTCTTCCTTTTGCTGTCACCTCCAAACAGTCCCTGTCCCCACAAGTTTCTTCTCTGCTTTTTTGAGACAAGCCACCCTGACAATGCCCATGCAGTAGTGGGAAAGGAAAGCAGAGATTATCTTGACAGAACTCTTTAAATAAAGTCAATTGACTGGAAAAGTGAGTATCTGCCTAAGGCTCCTTGCTCTGGAAGGACCCAGACTACTTCATTGCACATTCTTGTAACAGTATTTGTCCAAGCTTCCTCCTGTGATAGCAAAAAATGACTGTCTAATTGGGTAGGGCAGAGCAGCAGATTAGCACACAGTACACTGAATAACATCCCAACATCTGCTGTCACAGATTTGCTGACAGCTGTTTCCGCAGAGTAGCTGGAAAATCTGATAATCCTAAACATGAAATTTCTTGTTATCTGTGCAAAGGCAAGTGCCAGTCTCTAATATGACCCTAAAGGACGATCTGCAGTATTGAGTAAATGCTGCCAGCCGTGCCTGGACGTCTCCTTCAGCATATCCTAAAGAACACACAGCTGGACACAGCTACACCAGGGCTGCCTCCCACAAGGTGAAACTTCTAGCAGCCTTCCAGTGCCTAAAGGGGCAATAGAAGAACTGGAGAGGGACTTTTGATGAGAGCATGGAGTGATAAGACAAGAGGGAATGGCTTCAAACTGAAAGAGAGTATGTTTAGATATTAGGAAAAAATTCTTTACTGTAAGAGTGGTCAGGCACTGACAAAAGTTTCCAGATAAGCTGTGGACACCCCATCCCTGGAAACACTCAAGGCCAGACTGGACGGGGCTTTGAGCAATCTGGTCTAGTAGAAAGTATCCCCAAACATGGCAGGGTGGATTGAAACTAAAAGATCCCTTCCAACCCAAACCATTCTGTGATTTTAGGATATATATGAAGAGGCACTTCTGGTCCCCAAGGGGTGCTTTTCACGTTCCATGGTTTTATCCTGTCGGAAGCATCAGAGAGGATCCAGATTGAAGACCTCTGCCAAAGTGAACCCAGGATAGACTTACGACTGGTGTGGACGTTCCACAAAAGTTCTGAAGCCTCTGGAACATTTACAAAAAGTTTTCCTTCACCAGGTCCTGATTAACATGGGTGGAAATGAACCACTGCATGCCTGTTGTCTCTCCTTAGTGAACCCATGTCCAACCAGACTGTAAAGGGCAGTGGAATTTAGCACAAACATACAGCTGGGTTTAATTTGCAGTGAAGACCTGTTCTTGCAGGCATTCAGAGGATGCTTGTGAGCAGGGATGGAAACCAGGCAAAGAGCTGTGTGAACAAGACTGAATTCTGCTTCCCACATCCCAGGTTTAGCAGAGATGTGCTCATGGAGTTTACCAGGGCATTGGTGCTGTGAAACACTCCTTTTCTGATGAGCCCAGTCCTATGCTGAAACCTGGGTGTAACATTTGGTGGCCACAACTTACTTTAAATTGAATGGTAAAGAATGAGAGCAAGGCAAAACTGTGAAGCTTTTCCCTTAATTAGCATTTTAAAAACTGCTTTTACTGTAAATGACACATAAACACAAATAATATCGAGAGTCAATCCTAATAACACTTTTGCAAATCACAGTTATCTGCATGGCAGCCCACAATCAGCAGCAATCCAGACACATGTGAAATCCTGAGTACAGGCATTACTGAAGAGCCCCATTAAACACAATTCTCATTCCTGCTTTCACAGATTAGTGAGTAGCTGCCATGCCCAGATGCCATTTCATGGCCAGGTAGCAGCAAGGGAGAAGCAGAAGTTCCTTCTGTGGTGGATGAACTGGGCCCTGTCTGACAATTGGGATCATATGTAATCCTTTAAAACACAAAAATCCTAAAGAAAAAGGTTTACCCTCTGTGAAGAGCAGTATTAGAAATTACCAAGCACTGTTGTAGCAGGTCTGTCAGATGGGGAGAAAATGGGAATATTTCTCAGCTTGGTGTTTTGCCAGTTAAGGACACAGTTCTGTAGAGCTGCCTCTTCCCACAGTGCTGTAGATTTTGGATCTGCTACTGATGAGTCATGGGGATATTGCTCCAAATGCAATTTTAGCAAACAGGTTCATACCACAGAAGCTTTTAAGTTTGGTTTTAAAGACATGATTTGCATGTTGCAGATCCAATTTATGCTTTTTCAGGACACACCTCTTGGACAGAGATTGCCAGTGCTCTGTCAGTTGGTGGCTTCATTTCCCCCAACACATTAGCTCCTGTCAACAAGGCAAATTTGACTCTACCTGAGTGCATTATCTATGAAAACTGCTGTCTTCATGACATTTATAGTACATCCAGTTGATGCAGAGGAGACACCAAACCTCCTATTTTGTTGCTCCTACAGGTGCAATTTCAGAAGTCTAAACACTGATTTGAGAACTCAAATGCTGGTGGCTGATGTATTAAAGCCTATACTTCACAGACAAAAAAATCTCAAATTAAACTGCACCCATTTAAGGTGCTTGGATGTCCATGTTATCTTTGCCACCACAGGCATATTCCCCATTCCCTCCTTTTGCCTACTTTCCAGCCTTTTTAAGGGGTTTGAGGTGTGGAACAAAGCAACTCACATAGGTGTCTCCTCCAAAACACAAGGAAATAAAAAACAGAAGGGAACTGCATTTCACTATTTACATATAGAAATTATCACCATCCCCAACACACCTGAATACCACCCATTTGTGTTTGTCCTATAGCAATGGCAGCACTGACCAATTAACAAGCTCCAAGTGGATGCTACAAGAGAAGGTCCCTACTGTGAGGTGAATGATTTGGTTCTCTGCACAGACCTCTTCCCATGGCCTTACAGGGACAGTGATGACCTCTACCACAAGTGGCTTGGGGAATTGGTCCCTTACAGTGTCATATGGTCACCATCACCACTCAGTTCCAAAGATATCACATCACACGGCCCATTTCAAGAAGACAACAAGAAGAGAATTGAAGCAGCCCTGAAGGTATTGGAGTAGTGATAAAGAATCACAGAAACACAGAATGGGACAGGATGGAAGGGACCACAGTCAGTCATCTGGTCCAACCTCTCTGCTCAGTCAGGGTTGTCCCAGAGCACATTGCACAGGATTGTGTCCAGATGGTTCTTGGATAACTCCAGTGAGGGAGACTCCACATCCTCTCTGGGCATTCTGTTCCAATCTGCAGTCACCCACACAGTAAAGTTCCTCCTCATATTCAGGTGGAACTTTCTGTGCATCAGTTTCTGCCCATTGCCTCTCGTCCTATTGCTTGGCACTACTGAGAAAAGCCTGGCTCCATCCTCTTGGCATCATCCCTTCAGATACTTACAGACTTTGATAAGATCCCCTCTCAGTCGTCTCTTCTCAAGACTGAGCAGGCCCAACTCTCTCAGCCTTTCCTCATAAGAGAGATGCTCCAGTCCTTTAATCATCTTTGTTGCCCTCCACTGGGTCAGCTCCCCGTGCAACCAGAGAGTTTGCACATAGTCTTTGCTCTTTTCCAGGTCTGGTTCACTGTAAACTGAATCATAAAGTCATAGAATCATAGAATATCCTGAGATAGAAGCAACCACAGGGATCACTGAAATCCAATTTAGTTGGGCCAATGTCCCACAGCAGTATGGAACTTCACGTTTTCACAGCAACAAAGAAACACTGTTGGAAGTGTTATGCAAAAGTAAGAATGTATTCCCCATACAACTAAGATCTGATCTTGGAAGCAGAGCAGTCCAGCAAAAGTCATCGTTGCCACCATGTACCTCACACCGTAATTAGTTCCCACATACAGGTTAATGTTTGGACCTTTCAGCCTGGAGAGAGACTTTTTTAATTTCAGCAAAACATATTTCATATCATTAGTTTATTACATTAATTATTTTTGCTATTTCACATTTTTAGTGCTTTGTAATTAAGCCAGGAGCTGTGACAGAGCATGAGTTACAGTGCAGCACCTCATGCTTGTGTGTTCCTAAGCAGGAGCCTGAGGGGCGTGTGCCACCGAATGTGGAAACTATGAATTTACTGGGCTGTAAATGATACCCTCATGTGCCTTATTGAGAAGATAAACCAGCTCACAAAGCAGAGGATTTCAGGACTAAGGATAAAAACCTCTATTGCTCCCTGGACTGAACTGTGGACCACTGCACAAACAGTCAGAATGAATGAAAAGGATACTGCTGCTTCCTTGGTACCCCAGAAACATTACCACAAACTCCTGTTTTATCCTTAATTTCAGTGGCAGACACAAAATACTTTACTGGGTGTAAATTAATGAAGTTCCAATAGGCCAGATTTTATTTATTGATCTCTGTGTCTTTCTATCAGCAGAAACTCAGAGTGACGCTGGCCATCCAGTTGGGAGGAATATGGTCACAGTCTTTCCAGCTGGGCAGTTAGCCTGATTTTCTAATCACAATCTCACAGACCTGAAAGAAGCCAAAGGAAATGTAATTCTAGGGTACATGGACACTTAAATCCCATTTTAAGCATGATAAAGGTTTAAGTACCTGAGCCTCCCTGGCCTCACTGGCTTTCACAGTCAGTTTGGGTTCAGGACCAAGACTTTATGTGTTCCCCTTTAATTTATGCAACTAGACGTGTGTTTAGCCATATTAATAAAAGTTATACTTTATCCCGTTGATTTAGGAAGATGGGTCTCAGTTTGAAAATCAAATCAGTGCTCAGGTTAATGACTTTGCAAAGGTCAGAAGCCATACAAACTGACCCTCTGTGTGCTTTAACCCATTGCTCACATGAGATACAAGCCAGTTTATACCTCTTTCAGGGAACCTGTGTTCATATGTTTTACTTTAGATTTGTCCCAGTTAAGAGCACAGACACACTCAAGGCTGACCCTGGCTTCCCATGGTCCCAGCAAATCCTTTCCACCAACAGCCCCTGGGTCCCAAACCACAGCTTGGAAATGAGGCTTAGTCTCCTGGCTGGCCCAAATAGTAAATCATTATGTGGTTCTGAATAAAATGAGAAATAACATTAAAAAGGCGTTGGGGTGGGAGACCAACATCTTTTGAGTTTTGGTAATTTGTGTAAGTATGTATCCAAATTCCAGAGCTTTGTGATCAACAGCTAGTTTTGCTGTGAAGTACAGTGTAGAAGCAGCATCACCATAAGCCACACAGGTAGTGCAGGGATCAACAGGATCCCTTCCAGGCAAATAGCCTTGCCCATGTGAAGAGCTAGAAGGACCTCCCCATCTCTAGGTCATTTCAGTCTCGACTCAAAAAAAACCCCAACAAACAGAAACCAAGAGAAAAAAACCACAATAAATCCAGGTCTTGTCCCTTCACTGTGTCTCAGCAAGAAGCTGTCAACACTCCTCCTCACCACAGAGCTGTCCTTGCAGCTTTGGGAAACAAACACATCATTTATGCTCTTATGAAGTATTCCTGTTTTATATATGATGCGTTCAGACCAATCAATCTTCTGTCTTGGTGGCCCGTTTAGAGACTTAGGGAGCTGGCATTGATTAAATGCCTATAATAGAGAGCATTAATTTACCGGTCAGTGGAAAAATCACCATTGTAAATTTTCCCAGTCAGTTTGTATATCACCAAACGATATGCAGCATGTTCTGGGTGTATGTACTGAACTGCTCTCGTACATAAAGCACATTCAATTAGCAGCACCAGCATTGCTTAAGCCGGCCATAAGCAAAGGTCTGAGTATTATTCTGCTGCTCTCTTTAGGATTCATGCCTGGGACTCCACAGTCTCATAATGAATGAAAAGCAAGATTGCTCAGTGTCTGAAGACCCATAGGGAGCCTACAGCATCCCAAGGGACTGGGAAAAAATTGTCATATTTCATTCTTTTGGTTATCATACTACACTGTTTGCAACGTAGTTAAGATTATTTTTTGCCATAAAGGGGAGAAAAATATTCTGTGTTTGTGGAAGTACTGGAGGCTCCCTCATCTGTTGAGTTTGCGATCCCAGCTGAAATATCACCTATTATACCCTTGGAGAACAAGGAGGTAGATCACAGGGCCATAAGGGGAGGGAGGAACTAGTTTCTCTTGAGCAGTGAAATGTTAGATTTGCATTGCCCTAATCAAAAAATGTTCAGATTCAGACTGTAGGTAGCAATCTCAAGAGGAGGTATCCAGCTCCTTACTGTGGTTGTAGAGGAGGGCATGAGGGTGAGAGAGGAATGAGCTGAGTGAGGAATAGCTGGTTTTGGCAGAAGGAAAAGCAAGGAATTGCCTTCGATAGGTGCCCTGGGTCACTGAGGACAAAGATGCTCAGTAGCAGGTGTTGGAGGAAAGACAAGGAGAATGAGTGAAACATGGCAGCAAGGAGGAGGTGAGAGCAGAGGAAAAGCTCATATCTGCTTAAAACTCTCACCCTTAAGCTTTGTTCAGTCAGGTTCGTGCCCCCTGTAGCACTCGTGGCACCCTCCAGCTGCTACAGTCTGAATCCCTCCTCCCCAGCCATGGCACAGCCACAGCAGCCCCTGGATTGCCCCTCCATCTCTCAAATCAGTAAACAACAAGTAAAAGAAAGGTCAAATTCATCCTGCCTTTATTTTCCAAACATCCACAGAAGGAAAGGAGATTCTTCCTGTGAGTAAAATGGGCTGTTCCTGCCTCAGTGCTTCCTTTACAAAGGCAATGACATCAGATCCATCAGTCTTTCTCTTCGAAGCCTGACAGTAAAAGTGTGGTTTCCCCAAGCACTTTCTACCCTCAGGCATGCAGGACCTGCGAGGGCTCGAGGTTTTGGGCCTGCAAAGTTAGTTCACCCAGACCTCCCAAGGACTCCCTTACTCAAACCTCCTGGCGCGGGAGTCAAGACGTGATCTTTCCAACTGTCAGCCCTACAGAATTAATCAAAGAGATGGAAATCTCCCCTGCCATTCATCATCGCTGATAAAGGTCCTGCCAGCAGCACTGAGCTCCCAATTTTGCTGCTGATGCACAAGGCAGGAGGTGACCCAGTTCACTCTTGCAGAGCCGCGGTGACTCTGCCACGCAGTGCTGCAAAAAGCTTTTGTGCACCAGAGACTTGCACAGGCACGGCTTCAAGTCACATATGCCTGGTAGGAATGCCTGAGTTATGCAGAAGGGTAGCATCCTTTCAGAAATTAAGGTCGAGGGTTTGGAAAACTGTTCATAATTTCAATAGTTCGACTCTTTCTGGGTGACCAGTTAAGTTATTTTTAAAGGCTCATATCTTCACAAAGAACTGAAGAGTTTTTGGCAGCTTCTGGAAAGCAGATCTTTTCAAGGGCAGAGTAAATCTTTAGGTACAAACACTACTAAGCTCTACCACTCTGAGCCAGTGGGCAAACCCTGCTTGAGACTGGAAGCTGTTGTGCATTGTTGGTTGCTGGAAAGCAAAATGGATGGTTCAGTCACAGTCAGCACTATAACTGCTTCCAGGCTGAGGCTGGTCTTATCTTTCTCAGCTGTCTCGGTCTGGCTGGGGAGATGAATATCCAAAGCTTAAGACATGCAGTATCCACTGTTGGGCTTCCACAAATTTGAACAGCCTCACATGAGCGCCCAGCATCTGCTCCACACTCACTTCAGTCCTTGCATGAAGGGTTAATTTTACTTGCAGGGCTCCCTGCTATGCACAAGTAAATCCCAGTGCATTTTTACCAGAATGATTTATAAGCCAGGTTTGGAAAACTCTAGTCTCTGAAGTCTGTTGTCAGAGTTAATGGAGCAAGAATATAGACTGCAGCATCTTAGGGTTGCAGTCATCTCTCGATAGAGACCACCTGACAGTTTCAGGTCCAGGTCTCTGCTGCGTTTGTCCAGGCTGCAGTCACACCCCCAGCTGCGGTGCAGAATTGCCTTTCCTTATGGACCACAGAGCCAAGGTGAGGCAGAGATTTCTTCTTGAACTTTCCATCAAAAGGCTGAATCATTTGCAGCAACCTGTAGTTTGTCTCACTTTCCCCCTTTCATTTCATCCTGCAGAAAGGCAGAAGAGTTGTTTAGTTTATAAACTGCACATTGCTACCCAAAATGAAGGCATGGAGGTGACTGGCACAGAAAGAGAAAGGAGTGTGGTGTTTTGCATGGCATGCCTTGTTTGCAGCCATGGAGAGCAGTATGGCTATTATCAGGCCTCCCAGAGCAACGATCCCACATAACAAGACCAAATGCTACTAGATGAAGGCACTCATGTTGTATCTGTGTACTTGAGGGTGGTTCAAATTGCCTCATAGAAACCCACCTAGACAAGGTTGTTTCATCAGCTGACAAATTCCCTGAGGCATTAAAGGATCTTTTGCCTGTTTGATAAAAGGTTCCATATTAAGGAAAAAAGCAAAATGAGAGAAAAGCTCTCTGTGTGAAGGAAAGGCAGGCATAAACTGAAAAACCTGTATTATGCCCCAACTCTGCTCTCTAGCCCCAAGAAGCACAGACAAGATACATGTAGCAAGATAAAATGAAAGAGAATCAAAATGCCACCTGAGTACCAAGAATGAAAAATGTGTAAAAAGCAAAATCCTGGCTAATAATTAAGTCATTGATATGTCATTTTCAGAATTATCTACGAGGAAAACAAATGAGAAATGTGCCAGTTTGCACACTGTTGAGGAGCAGGGGCAAGGTCTCCAGCATCGTGTGGTAGTGCTCTCCCTTCTATGCCAAGATCAAGAAGCTGACCATGTGCTGGGCTTTAAAATCAATTCAGTCTCCAGCCAGCACCAGTAATAAAATGAGTACATAATGCCACCTCCTGGCTATAGTCGAGGACACTATAAAAACCTTGTTGGAAAGATAGTGTTTTGTCCCTCCTGCACTGAGGAGGATGATATATATCACTTGCTTGTGGAAGTCAAATTTCTCTTGCTGACTTAATCCCAGAGCCAAAATTAATCAGACATCCTAGCTAACAGGATCAGGAAATGCCATAAATTATGCTGCCTGCAACCTAACAACAGCATTAACAGGACGAAGAAGGTGGAGGCTTTTTTTTGATGAATCACTGTTTAAGTTGCCTAAAGAACCTATGAAACCTCCTGCTGACTGACACAATGAGCAACATTTTATATTAACCCATATAAGGAAATGTCTTTAAAAGTGATGGATTATGCAGATGTGAGATGGGACTGTGTGATGTGGTTACCAAGAGCTGCAAGTGGCGTGGTGGGCACCTCTGCTGCTCCCAGCCCACCACAGCCCTCCTCACCATCCCCAGCCTACCCTAGAGAGGACACTTGTCACCCCAGTAGCTGAGCACCCTCAGAAGAAGCCACAAAACACAATGAATTGGATTGTACTGGCTCCAAGCAGAGCTAGGAACTTTATGCAAACAAAAACAGTGGCAAATTTTTGGCGCTTTTTTAAAAATTATTTTACACAAAACAACAACTCAGTACCCAGGGGAGGGATAGGAAAAGGAGATTTCATCTATGGTTTCTCTGGCAGCCTCCAGAACAGCATTGCTCTTTTCTGTGCATGGAGATGTTGAGAAGCATCCAGTCAGGTGCTGCTGTGCTGGCAGCCCATCCTGTGCTGGGGTCTACAGAATGAACACAAATGGATCTCCATAGCAAGCCAGCCCCAAGCACATGAACGTCCCCTTCTGGAGCCATAAACACAGCATTCCCCAGCAAACCTGCTGTTTTCTCTATCTTGCAGGAGTCTCTATACAGGAGAAACCCTGGGTCCTGCTGCAGGGGGCATGTTGAGTTTCCCGTCTTCTTTGGTCAGGATTTTTCAGATCCACCCTCGCTCCACTCTTATCGAAGTGAGCTGCCTCCCATCCACTGCTCCTACTGTTTGCTCTCCTGAGAAGTCCCAGCACTTTAAAAATACACTTATTTTCACCCTCTTAAAGAGATCCATTTATTGGGGTGGAGGGTTTTCAGACCATTCTTCACTGTGCTGATTGCACACCATGATTTTAAATCTACATAAAGTGGGCAACTAGAGCTTCTCAGGTGGGAAAAGCTGCATTTTACACTCTTTTTGCTCTGATAACATTGAACATAATATACACAAAGCAAATGAGAATGAAGTCTCAGAGTCAAGACAAACTGTTATTATTGCCAAAACCCCACTGTCAGATGAGATCATGGCTGGATAGATCCTTTAGGGATCTGCATATTTTTGGTGCAGACTGATCGATACAGACAATCGGTTTTCTCATTCCTCTTTACCAGTAAGCATTTCTGCATGGGCTGAAAATTTACACCAACATAATCTTTTTATGGTAATTTATCCACAGGAGCAGAGTGAGAGTTTCACAGAAGAGGTAGAAATAATCAGTAGACTTGAACTCTGCAAAATGTTTTAGAAGGATTTCTAGTTAAACTTCACGACACAGGGTGAAGGAGGTATCTGTCTCCTTCCTAATTTCGCAGGCTAATGCACATCTCCCTGTCCCCACTGGACACAAGACGTGGCTAGCAGCTTCTTGCTCTCTAATTTAATTCCCTTTCCATGTTGGCAGGGGTTCGTGAAGGACACATTCCCCTATTTATCACTTTTCTGGTATGATGTCCTAACAATTACTTATGCCTTGATGGCAGTCTTGTTTCTTGGCCCTACTGCTGTGTCCAGGCAGCTCTGTCTGACGGGCAATCCCTCACACAACCCCTGCTTTCCTCCTGGCTCTTCCAGCCATTCTGACTCCTGCACCAAGCTCCTGCCTGTCCTGCCTTTGGGACCATCTTCAAATACCTGTGCTGTTTTTTTCCATACCCTAGAGAGGAGGGTATAAATATATATAATTACACATCATTCCCATGCTGTCTGGAAGCTTGGTGAAGGTACAGGCTCAAACATGCCTAAAGCAACCAGGCCTCTTTCCTGCCGCTTAAGGCAGTGGCTCAGGGGACAGTCCGAATAATCAAGACAAATCCACAGCAGGAATGACTTTAATCCCATAAAGAAAATGAAATGGCAAGAAAATATGTCACTTGAAGCCTGACTGAGAACATCCCCGCAGGAATTTAACTGGCCTGAAATGATGTGCACCTGTTTCAGACCTGACTCATCTTCACTTTGCTGAGCACTGACAAACCCCAGAGGCTGCATCCTCCACAGAGAAGTACCTGCTTCTTTTTTGTTGAGGGTGGAATCACGCACTTCACTCTCAGGAGGGAAGCAAGAACATATTTTATTGATATAAAACAGTGAATTAACAAAGTTCAATGGTAAATGCAACAGAGGTTTAACAAGATTTGATGGCAAGGTACACTTGAGAATTTACTGCATAGAGGGCAGGGTCAGATAAAACTGTAAAGGAGACCCTCCCATTAAGTCATGAGGTTCAGAAGGGACCCCCTTACGTTCTAAACAGCTTCTCAAAGGAGAGTTCAGGGGCAGCTGGATCCAGACTTCATTCCAGACTTGGTCAACAGTTTATGTCTAAAGGATTATATATGCACAATCCTTTGTACCACTTAATTAGTTGAGATTTCAAAGTTTCAGTGCACATACTCCCAATTCACTTACTATCTGATGATCTGATGTGATAAAGAATCTCTCAGCCTCAGGAAGGCATCTTAAAAGATATTCATTCTCAAGGGGAAATCCTGGCACACAGTCCACTCCTGTGCAGGAGAGCTCAATGGGCCCAGGGTTGTCCACTGTTTATGGAGTAAGATAATGGAGTCACAGACATGTATGCATACAGACTACATATATTAATTTCTTCCAAGCTTGTCTTGAGCTGGACCTTGACCAGCCCTGTAGTTAGGTAGATGCAATGCTCAAATTAGTCTTTGGCTAATGAGTTCCTATCTGTCTCCCTCAAATCCACTTAGAGCCACATGCAGCCATTATGACCAGACACATTACGACCATCACTGGTGGTTAGCACTGGAATAAGTTGGGAAATAAGGGTCAGGTTGGGAGATAGAGGGAAGTACACTTACACCTTTGAGGTTTGCAACAACCAAGTCTCCCAGGAAGACAAAGAAAGTAAATGAATCAGTGATACAACAACTTACACCGTGCATTAACATTACCGAGGAGTTAAAAGACTGACCTTTCCCTTCTGGAGCCTTGATTTCTAAATCCCCTATTTCAGTGCATATTCACCAGCTTCAGGTAAGCCTTTCCAGACCTCATAGCCAAGGACTGCACAAAGCTCACCTGCTCCCACCACAGGAGCTGCTTTCAGTGCAGTAACACACCAGTGTGAAGGTGGCAGGCTGTGCTGCAGCCCCTCTCCTATAACTTCGGTGTCATTTGGGTTTGCCTTGCCCCTGGGGAGGCTGAGGGTGCCCGTGTCAGATGCCCTTCTCACTGGCTCTGCCAATTAAACTAGACAGGCCAATGCTATTGCCTTTACTAATTGATGCAGCAAGCACACAATTAAAGGACTCCCATTGCTTTGCAATCTTACCCAGCTATTTGGCCAGGTGGAGCCCTATCACACACCTTCCTCTCAGCAGCTACCTGCCTTTCCAGCTGCCAGTCATTAAATGTCACCCCTCTCCCAGGCTGTGGGATGATGAATGCTCTCCCGACTGCTCCACATATCAAGATGCAGGAGGTCAGACACCCTCTCCACTGCCGCCTCCCAGTTCGTCTGATCCAGCAGATGGATCCCCCAGTGCCTTTGTCTGCCCTGACCTACTTCTCCCTTTCATTGTCTGCCAACTGAATCTCTGGGGTGTCTGACTCACCACAGATGTGGGGATGCTGCCCACACATCTCTTCTCTCCTGGTGGCAAATTAACCTTTCATTTTAGGTACGGGGATGGCCTGCAGTAATTTCCCCTGCCAAGCTGTGATCTCTTCCTCACTGAAGCCAAACAATATGCAAAACACCTGCCCTCAGACCACCTCCAGCATTCTGGCAATGGCTCTCCCATGTTTCTCTGATGATGGTAGTCTCAGGGCAAACAAGATCCGTTGTCTGGGAAGACTGCTGGCTGAGGAGTCCCTGGGGTACTGGCATGGACATCCATCCATCCTTCTACTGTCTGACTGACAGTAGGGATGAATTTGGATGGAGGCATTTCTCATACCCTGCAAGACCATTTGTTACCCTGGAAGGTGATGATGAGGCGCAAGGCACACTGAAGACAACTGCAGTGGTAGATGCAGACTAGTCCAAGAGACCACAAGAACCCCAGGCAGTGCAGAGCAGAGACTCCCAGGCTAAGCCTTGGACACTGTGGAGGAGCTCATGCTGGGCTGGCACTGCTGCAAGGAGCCTAGTCCAAGCTACCAGCCCAGGTGTTTGGCTGTGAAAGACTGAGTGACACACATGGCTGGGGTTTTTCTGAGGCTAGCAGAAGGGTATCCATCCTGTTGTGGCACCTGCAGAAGCCAACTCATCCCCTCTTTTACAGCCAGCAGGCAGAGGGACAGCAAGCAAACAGGTGCTATCAAACTCTTGCTGCAGCTGTGCCTTGAACAAGGATCAAGCATGCAAAATATGTACTGAACTCACCAACCACCTAGACATCAAGGGGAAGGGTTGGAGGAAGGAAATAATTCTCACTGCTTTACTGTCTGTCTTTGATTTGTGCCACACAGTTATTTTGGGAAGCTATGGACTGAGATGCTGTGTAAGCAGTGACTGCTGTGTCTCAGCTATGGCAAATGCTCATCCTCCACTCCACACGACTATACTGTCTAGACATGGCTTTAGAGGAGACTCTGCTGTGTGGCTGCTGAGCTGTGTGTGTTGCAGGAAGCAGGATCCACTGAAAATCCTTTTTTCCTTGCAGATTCCCCTGTATCAGGGGCTATTCCCAGCAGCAGATTTGAGCAGATCTGGATTGTCTGTAAAGAGAGGTAGGAGGGCAGGGTGGGAGAAGGGTAAGAAGGAGATCTCTCTCCAAAGCACTGGTAATAAAAGGTGAGAGAAAGCTCTGAAATGCTATTTGATGATATATCCTGATATAGAGAGAAACCGTAGAGGGGGTTTTACCAGGAGTCTCTGAGTCTTTACACCAGTGCCAATAAGGGCTGGACACTGACAGATTTGTATTAGCTGAGCTGAGCTGCAGAGCCAAGTCTCTGAAGGATTCATCCTGAGTCTGGGTTTAATTTCTTCTCGCTGAGAAGTGCTTGTGTCGAGTCTTAGCACAGGTACATCTAATAGCAGAGCAATCAGGCACTCCAAGGCTTAATGCAAGAGTACATGCACAGGGAAAGTGAGTGAGAAGAATTTTGATTAATTGCTATGTATTAATTTGCTGCTGCAGTGGATGGAATATTTTCTTCAAGCTTTCCTGAGAGAGACAACATGGAAATGTTTTACACAGCTGACTGGCCTTGAAGTCAAGCTCATTTGCTGTTGGTTAACTTTCAGCCCCACACTAGTGAATGAGCAGGACAAGCAAAAGCATTTTTTCACTTCCTAAGGCAGCAGAACTCACTGATGTGCCATAAAAAGAAGTGAACTACAACAGTAGCTGTTTTAGATAGACTCATAGAATGTACAGTACCGCTTTAAAACCCTGTCTATTGCACAAGTGCTCATTTTGGGGTTGTTTGTTTGTTTTTTTTCCCCCAAGGAACAATCTGATAATTTATACCTGAACAACCTAATCAGAGATGGTGTCAGTTCTGGAGAGGGAAATGCAGGAACCCAGAGCTGAGCATGGGCAGCTATGTTGAAAGCAAACACTTTCATTTTGTCAGGAGTGTTTTGTTTGTGTCTGATTCAGAACTGCGAGGAACGATAACCACAAATACTTCACACGGTCCTTTGAATTTAATAGCTCACATGGGCTACTCTCTGAATAAACTGTCTTTTATTTTACGACTAAATTAATATTATATACATGGGAGCACAGATAAAATACCCAACAGAGGAAAAGAAATGATTGCTGTGTTGAAAAATATAAATTTTTATGCACAGAAGTTATTAGTAAAGCCACATTCCCCAGTCCATTAATGTGCACACATTTAAATTTTCCCTTTTTTTTTTTTTCTTTTGACCTTTCTTTTCAGATACTACAGTATATTATCTTAAAGCTTTAATAAAACAGTAATTCATTCATGCTTTTTATGGCCTACTAATTTGTGTGTTGTGCCATATATTGGGTTTCACAACTTTTATATGCAAATCAATAAAAACTCCTTTGATATTTCATTTAAATCATTGAATAATTAACACATCCCAGCCCCTAAGTTAGCTATACTGTGAAACAGAATGCTAGCACTCACAAAACTTCAAGTAAAAGGAAGTAAAGCTGAAGATATGGAGAAATCCATCTTGTTTTTAAAACATGATCAGAGAAACTATACTCAGGAAAAGGAAAAAAAGGAGAGAAAAATTTCATGCCTGGGAAAAAAATAGCCCTGAATATGTATCATATTTGCAAATGGGAAAAAGGAAGTGGAAGCAGTCAAAAATACTGGTATAAACCTCTTTGAATATGTTACCTGAGTTCTAAGAAATGGAAAATGCAGTACAGTGTTCATGGTTTGGGATTTTCCAGCTCCACCCACCACACCAGGGCTTTACCTGGGCTTTGCAAGGACATGGGCCCAGGCTCCAGGAGTGCAGCTCTGCCCTGGCTTTAACACTCTTCCCCACATAAGCAAAACTGTGGAACTGTTCCCAACTCCTCCAGGCATCACTGTGCTCCTGGCTTCCTTTTTAGACTGGTTTCTCACAGAAATTGGTCCTACCACCGTATATAGGTCTTCTCCCGTTAGCCTCTAAAAACCCAAGAGCCAAGTCTACATTTCACAAAGTGCTAAGGTCTCAGAAAAACACAAATTCCTACAAGTGTCATAGAAAATATGAGGACAAGCAAAGGCAAGAGAGGTGATGTGTCCTAAATGCAAAGGCTGAAGTCTGAACCCATGGAAAAGGCACATAATCTGTGTAAGAGAGGGACTCCGTCAGGCATGACTGGGCTAGCGGCAACCCAGTGGTTCTGAAGATAATCCTGGGAATGCGAAGCCTGCGCAAAGGAGTCCTTGAGGCATGCCAGAGTTTGCAAATAGCCTGAATCCCAAATGTCAGGAGTATCCTCCTTGCTTGGAGGTTGTGCTGCCTGCACTGCTACACAACAAAACACCAGCTCAGCAGCTATGGCACGGGATTTAGGTGGATAGTGTATATTTTATTAAAGAGAGGGAAGATCTGATGGATGCTATTCCTTAGCCACTTGGGAGTCTTCCTCTGAATGAGGGACAGGACCTCTTTTGAACTGACCAAAGCAGTTAAAAAATGTTCCCATTCTCTGCTCCCTGAACTGTCTGCGGCAGCCAGAGCCAACTGCTCCTTGTGCACGCGGGAAAGGAGACAGGAGAAGCTGGTAGGAGAAGCTGGCAGTGCAGTGGCTCATTGTTCTGAGCCTTGTTGGGAGTCACACAGTAAAGAGAGAGCCTTAATCTCACTGCCTGAAGGATGGAGGCTTGGTCTGAGAACATCATTTCACAACTGGCCTGGCTGCACATGATCAGTGCTTCAACACACTAAGGTGAGGAGGACAGAGAATCGGACTGGGAACGATTCCAGGCTTGGAGAGATATTTATGGAGCCTGAACGGACTATTATTCTGTTGGACTGACCTGTTACTCCCCAGTTCATCATTGGTTTTATATCAAGTTTAATGTACCCCAGTGTTATTCCCCTTGGTCCCTCAGATTTTCCCGCCAAAAGTTGTTTACTCCCCTGTTCTCCCCTGCTTTCCCACTCCTCTGTCACTGACTGGCTGAGAGTTGCAGTGCAGAGTGAGCTCCCATTGGTCCTTTCCCCTGGATACCCATAAGTTACACCCACCTTTCCCCTGTCTCCCAATCCTGCCTTATTCTAGGTTGTCAATCCCATGCTCCACCCCAGTTATGAATCCTCCCCTCACCCTTACCCTATATAAGTCCCTGTCTTCCCTTAATAAATCGCAATTGCACCCAGACTTTCAACTGTGTCTGAACCCTTTTGTGTGGTGCCGCGTCCCTAATCCCTTTACCCTCGGGCTGTAGCATTAAGGTACTTTCATTTATTGTCTATTTAAAGGCCCCTACCACTCATTCTGGTGTTGGATTGTGCCAGTCCAAAACTGCCTGGGGAGTCCAAAACCCAACACAAGATCACTGCACAGTCATTAAATACTGAAATATTTTGAATTTTGCACACCAACATTGGCATTGTTTCTGGATTTTTACCTGTTGTAGATGGAGAAGGAAGAATTAGAGAAAAATTAAGGACAGACTTTAACTTTGTCTTTCTTAAATAATGACTATTTATTTAATTAACATCTGCAACATCACATTAAAAGGAGAGCACTGTACTGAAATAAACATTTGATCAGTGAAGGACACATGGAAACACCATAGCATTTGGTATTTGCTGATGTCAACCACGAAGGAGACAGCCCTTCTCCAAAGGAGTGATGTATTACTCAGAGGATGCTGATTTCATTCTCTGTCTGTCAGGAGTTTTGCCCATGATAACAGGAGGAGCAGAGATAAAGCAAACCCCATGTTGGCCTGCCATTTCATCACCTATTAATGAGGTCAAGGACAAGATAAAAAAAGTCAGATTTAAACAGGCTGGTCCACACATTACTGAATGTTTATATTGCCTACAGAGAGCTGGGACACGAGGGTAATTGTTAAGCAGATGCATTCAAGGTTGAGGGTACACTGTAAAAGCTGCCTGGTTTTACATGTGCATTAGGAGAGTGCCTGACTACATTCATCACTATCTTGGAATAATTTTATGTTAATTCTTTAAATGTCAGTTGTTCGGATGTTTCTATGTTGCACTTCTAGCCTCCAAGTTATTTCTTTTAAATTGTTGCATACACCATTTAACAGGTTCTATGCTAAAGGTCCCATTTTTTTAATATTGATTTTCTTTTATATCTTGCAGCACAAAATTAGCCAGGGCTCCTACTCAGACTCCTATCACTGTTTTGTCTTTATTACTTCTGGTACATTTTCAGTGTTTTACATTTAAATTTGTGCACTTTGTTTTATTGTGCTTGTAATCAGCTTAATTTGTTTTCTGTCTCTGTTTCTTCCTGCTAGTTAAAATGGACACACTCAATGGCCATCCACTATCATTGAACCAAAGAGCACACATCATCCAGGAAAGTTCATTGTGGAGGTATCTAGGGCTATTGCCTGAGTCATGTCCTTGTCTTTTCAGACCTCAGAGGTTACTAATTTCTGAAAGCTGAGTGAAGCCTGGCTGGGTTTAATCAGCTCATGTCTTTGTATGCTCCATCAATCTCAAAATGGGTAAGAAAACTGCTTAATAAATTCTTTAACAAGTAGTGTCCCTGTAACTAAATGAAGCCCAAGAAAAAAGTACTACTGCAATAAGTGTTTTATCAGCTCCACATCCTTATTAAAGTCCTGAGCCTTCAAAAGCTTTCCCAGGTGTGTCCCAGGAGCACTGGGCCTCACTTCTTTGACTTTGAAGATGTTAGCTACAACAGACCATGGGGCTGGGGAATCACAGAGGGACCGTACCAAGAGGCAGATCCTGACTCCCCAGCAGGATGAAATGGACTGATATGCTTTACTAAGAGTTTGTCTCACTAGCTTAAGTCCATGATTACTGTCTTAAAAGAAGAAATCTGCAAAGCACAAATCCAAACCCAAACCACAGTGCAACTGAACCTCCCTGCCTCTCCCAGAGCTGGGATGCACCACAGACACTACCACCAACTCTTTGAATGAGATTACACAGAATGCCAGAGCTCCCTTTTTGGCTGGAATATTCCCCCCACCACCACCTTTAAAAATTCATAGATAACTATAAACCACCTTCTACCCAAAGTCTCATTCAGTTCTTAAAGCGTCTTAGAATGATTTACCCCTTAGATGTTTGTGGCACCACTTGGCAATTTCACCTCATGGTACAACACCCAAGCCCAAGCGCTGCTGAAGCCACAGCTCAGCAAAATCGCTTTTTTTCCAGCTTTTTTCCAGCCATGTTGTTTAGTTGCAGGTGCCTGAGGATGAGAGCTGCTTCACTTGCTGCCCTCTCCTGAGCCCAAGGGAGTCCCAGCCCAGGGCCCCCCAAATCACGGCAAGACTCAAACTAGAGCCACTTGGGAACCAGGAGTGTGGCAGCCAGCCTGGATCACAGGGGACAATGCCTGGTTTAACCATGGCATTGAGAAACCCTCATGAGAGCCCCAGAGCAGTAAGACAACACACAAAGAAAACAGCAGAACCAGAGCAATCAGCAAAGCAGCGCAAGACGTCACAGGGAGGCCTCAAGTGTGAGCCACAGCGCTGCCAGGACTCACCAGCTTTTCACCCTCTCTCTCTTTGAAGAAGAGGAAAGTTCATCCCTGTCAACCTCCTTCCCAGGTGGGTTTAGCAAGGCACACCAAAAAGTGACACGCAGGGACATTGTGGATTACGGACCCAAGACATTAATGCAAAAGGATTCGTGGTAGCCTGCAAAAACAGTGAGCCTTCGGGCTGCCAAAAGGCACATAAATAGGAAAGTACCACCACAGGCCAGATAATCAGCTACTAAATGAGAACAGCTCCTCCAGGCAGTGGAGCTGTGCTGATGGCTGAGAAGACATCCTCCTTCCTCCTCTTTGCATTGGAAATCAGTCAAAAATGTAGCAAGGATGTACCACTGGGAGTACAGCAATGCCCCGGTTTTGCCAAGGGCTCTTTTTAAATTTGTTATCACCTCCTCATGGGAGGGGAAAAAAAAATCTTTCATCCTCTCTTTGAGCAATTGCAATCAAAGAAAAAAGCACGATTAACCCAGGATCGCTCTAAAATCATATTTGTGTCACCACTTGACCAAAGTCCCAAACTAAACCAATTCTCCAAACAAATAATGATGGCTTTAATATATACATTTAGCAAATGCAAGAATTTTGCTTAGCTAATAAAGTTTAATTACTAATTAATATTTACGCAACCATTGGCTGGAATTCTGCAAGTTACATAAATAAATATTAACTTGTAGATGATTTAAAAAAAATACATCTGAAATTTATTTGTGTGACTCTCTATTACTTATTCATTAATTCATGTAGAATTCCAACTCCTCTTCATTCCAGATGGAGTGGGAGGGAAGAAGGGAGCTCCCTTGGGACTGATGTGCATGGTTTTAATTCTCAATTTAGTCTCCATCACTACAAATGAAACATTTAAAAATTCTAAACAGGGTGTTTAGCAATGCTGGCATGTTCAAATCCATCAGCCTGCAAGAACTGGCATTTCTTTAGGTGTGTAATAGTACAAGTTGAGAGCAATATACAGGACCTGAGCAGAAAGGCCACCTTTTGTGTTGTGCTTTTGGCCAGTGAAGGAGTCCCTGCATCCAAACTCTCACTGAGGTCAGCGGGTTCTTCGCTTGCTCCAACGTATGGGTTAGAGGAAAAATCAAGGACTGAGGTTGTAGCAAGTTTCTGAATTTTGAGCAATGAAAATACCAAAGGAGCACCTTCAGGGGGTTATTTTGCTATTAATTTTTAGCATGCCATCAAAAATTTGAGGGCTTCTAATTGCGGAAATACCTGACTGGGGAATTCAGGCTGTTGGGAGCAGCCCGTCAGCTTGGCTGTGCAGATGGCCCGGTTGCACACCCATCCCAAGTGCCACATGTGTGCTTGCAGCCCAGCCTCAGCCACCACGCACAGAGGAAGCATTGCTGCTGGTTCTGGGGCCCTGGTTACCACCTCTCCGTCGTCCTGCTGTCTCTGGCTGGACATATTTTGGCAAACAACCCTTGCTACACTTCACCTGGCTGCCTGCAACAGTGACGGTTGAGGGGAGGTGGTTGCACAGGTCCTGTGAACACTGGAGAGGGAGAGAGGAGCACCAGCTAAAAAGCACAATCATGGACCAGCTCCAGTCTCTCTGTCTCAGCATTTAAAAGCAGAGGATTGGGACTTGTTTATTGTCCCCCTTGCCTGGGCCATTGCCAAAGCCCAAGTCACACATGATTCCTCTTCCCAGGGTCCCCATAAAGCTCTGATATGTGATAGCTCTCAGGAGCCCCTGATTCCCACAAGGTAAATATCAACTGAAAGAGAACAAATTGTATATGCTTAATTACTGAAGAGACTAATTAACAGTGAGAGAACAATCCTTGGGAACAAACAGTGATACAAGGGAGGTACAAGTGCCCCAGTGACACTGTTGGCCTCATCTCGCAGCTCCAGGACCACATGAGGAGAAGAGGAGAGAGACAGCACTATGGCACATCTGGACAGCAGGATTGTCTGCTTAACAGCAGTGCAGCACAAAAATACTTGGATAAGAGGTCTGGGGCCAATACCCGAGAGACCATGAGTCTTTTTGCAAGTGTGTGTGCACTGCCTCCCTCCTGGATGGATTTGGGATTGAAGGACTGCTGCAGCCTGGCTCTGTGGGGCTAGGATGTGAGGAAATCTTAGGGTCTAAGATGAACCAATGTCAGGCAGGAAGGAGAAACCTTTTGAGTACTGAAAACCAGCAGATCTGACTTTTCTTAGTGTGGATATCTGGCTGTGGCCACGACCATTAAGGCAGCCCTTTAGAGCCAGAGAAGTGAAGTGAACACAACTCAGCCCTTCAAAGATCACAAGAAGCAAAGAGGCTACATACATCTTAAATCTTTCCAGCTGTCATGGTCCAAGGAATGTCTCCTTTAAGCATCTCTCTGCTGTTTTTTCTGAGCTAAATTTCTGAGCTAAATGCAGTAATTTCCAAGTAGTCACCTCTAAAGGTGCTACCTTATGAACACAGGCTTGTGCAACCTTAAGACCTCAATAATTGAAGGCTATAAATTTTTAAGAAGCAGAGATCCTTCCAGTTTAAACTATGCTGTATAAGTTTTCTGATAATCACACAGCACCACAGGGTAGGACATTAGAAAGGAGAGATGGGGAGAATTAAGGGATGATATTGGCAAGCTTTTAGGGTGAATTTTGCACATCTTCTGAAGTAAGTATTAAAACCCACAGTCAGCCATTCAAAAGCCTGCAGAGATCAAAATCCTAGCAGCTAAAATGATTTATCTCTGCTCCTAGAGGAACTTAAATAAATTGAGGTGCTGGCTTATACCCACAGCAATCCCCAAGGCACTGACAGCCCTCACTTCATTTTTAACCTACAAGGAGAGGAGTTCCTAAAAATATCATCAAACTATCCACATTTTCTTGCAATCACTTGCAGTTTGTCTCTGTAGTTGAAGAGGATTGATGTCTCCTGGCTTGGGAGGCTCACCAGGGTAGTGTTAGTGTTGCAGCATACCAGGAGCAGAGAACTGTTTATCTTAATCACTTGGCTGCTGCCTGGCACAGCCAACTCCTCTCTCTGTGCTGCTGCATTCAGGAGCTCTGTGGATCCAGACACAGCTTTATTTCCTGATTTTTCCATCCCATTTCATCAAGGCAGTGATGGCTGGAAACACTTGTTAGTAGCACAATTTCAGCCTCACACTACCTGAATTCTGCTGATAAGATTAAGCTATAGTCCAAGACCTTATTGGTTTATATTTCACAGTTACCAGGCATCTCCTAGAAAGCAGTTTCAATGCTATGTGGTTTCCGTCTATTACAACTGGGTTGCCAATAAAAATGCAAAAGTACCTTAAAACAATGCAATTTGAGGAAATGTCACAGAAATTCCATCTAGGTCTGTAAAAGAGTTTATATATTATGGTGCAGGAGATAGTAAAGCTGTAGTGTTATTGAGCCACTCAAAGTAATATCCCTTATTACTACAGAGAGCCCACATTCATCTGGGATTTCATGTGGGCTGACAACAGTTCCAGCTTCACTCTATCCCGCACCAGCAGTTTGCTCCAAAGACAAGGGGTCTGCCAGCATGCATTTGCCAGCTGGAACTTTGGTACTGTTGCAAAACTCTTTCTAGGGGATAGGAGAGTCAAGGCACCTCTTTTTTGCTGGCGTACAAAGCCAGCCCTACAAGGCTGGGCTTTCTCAGCTGTGCTGTCTCTGCTGTCATCCTTAATCACAGCTACTGGATTCTTGCTCCTATTTTTTTCTAATTACTTTTTTCTAAACATTTTTGTTGCTGTTTTTTGGTCAGGTTTGGTTTTTTGTTTTGTTTTGGTGGTTTGGGGTTTTTTTTTGTTTGGGTTGGGTTTTTTTCATGGGGCTGCTTTTTTTGGTTTGGGTTGGGTTTTTTTCGTGGGGCTGCTGCCTCCTGGAAACAGCAGGCTGGAAATCTGTTCTGCCTCAGAATTTGCCTCCCACTGGCAGGGGAATTTCAAAACTGCATGTAACATTTTAAACGTCATATTTCCCTACATGATAAAACTTCCAGGTAGATGATGCTCTCCTTGGCACTAGAGACAAAGGCAGTTCATGTCTGAAAAATTAGGCACATCTTCATACTTCATTCAGCTGACGGTTTGTGGGTTACATTTGAGCGCAGGGGGCGGGAGGAGCGCGGGGAGCGGAGCCCCAACCCGTGTCTGGGCTTCCGACTCCCTCTGCTGCCACGAGCCGGCTACTGCTGCCAGTGCGAGTCGGACAGGGACTGGAGGGATTCGGCACACGCAGCATCAGGCAACACAGTGGCAAGGGAGAGCCGCATTCCCACTGGAAAGTGCTTTCCCAGGGCTGGAAACTATGGGGAATAAAAATCCCCATACCTTAGATTATTTGCCAGAAAGTACTTGGAAGGATGAGGGGGAGAGAAGCAGGGGTCAGTGTCGCGTCTGGCACACAGAGCTGCGATGTCCCTCTGGGTGGCTGCATGACCCCATGATGTGTTGGCCAGCGAGGTCTCAGCCCAGAGAAGCAGAGCTCATCATGCACACACTCCACTGCCAGCTCATCCTTGGCTCCCCTAAGGCTGCACCTCGGTGCTCTGACATGGGAGGACATTGGCTTGTAATATGTTTCCTTCCAGAGAGGCAGCAGCTCCTGGTTCCTGCAGAGCTGGGAGAGCCCAGGCACTCCTCCAGGAGCATACATCTCCCCTCTTCTTGCTGTCGATAGAAACCAGACCCACTCACTCACCAATTAGCTTCTTTCCATTTATTCTACAAACTGCAAACAAAAGTGGAATGAAAACTGATCAACCTAATACTGTCACCTTAGAAAAGGACATCCTCACCAGAAAAACAGTACAGACAAAAATCTGCTGCATACACACAGCTTGCAGACTTGTAGGGACTTTACTTCAGAGTAGCAGCTCTGGGCAAGGTCACTTGCTGAAATGTGAATAAAACTTCTTGTATTACTTAGAAAGCACAGGGATGTCTCTCAAGAACCACTTCACAAAGTGTTTCCCTGCAGGGTGTGCAGCTCCTCTGGAATGACATAGGAGCCACTCGTGGGGCAAAACCTGCAGAGATGTATGACTTCTGTATGGTAGTAATTACAGAGACTTTGGAAATGGAATCAAATCTGAAAAAAAAAAATCTATTTAAGACTTTGTTTGATCTGCTGAGTCTGAGAGTGCCCTTCTACTTTAACTGTGTCCATGCCGTCAGCATTCCTGGAGGCAAAAGAAGCACTGTTGTCTCTGTGTGCACCACAGAGAACTGAGAGACAGAGGATGTAAGGACAGGCTTTTCAGAAGCAATCGGCAATTTCGAGTCCTGTATTTGGGATATACTACTTGAGAGAGCCCTTCTTGAAGAGTTGAGGTTAGCAGCTTTGGCTTGAATCCAGTTTAATTGCCCAAAACTAAACAATCAAACATAAAGGTGCTTAAAAAAGGAATAAAAAATCAACAGTCACCGCTGAAATGTTGACCCAAATTACTTGCCCTAGGAGATTAGGATGGGGCCAAGTAGACTGAACTGCCTCCTGAATTGCTGAGTAGCATCCAAAAAGCTCAAGTCTCCATCCTTTGGAACACTAGATGTCTCCACAGAACGTGTCTCTGCAGCACCCAGAGCTCAGCTCTCAAGTTCTGCATGGCCTTCTAACAAAGCACATTATGTGAGGGGTGCAGGGGTTTCTTTAGCATCAAGGTGGCAACAGGCCAAATTTCCTATTAAGAACAGGGCTCCTTCAAGAGCAGAGGGGCATATCATGGCCTTGTATGCTCGTATCTTCCTCCATCTCTTTGTACCCCTGAGCAAACATTTGCATCCAACCTTCAGCAACATGCTGCCCACAACTGACTGAGCCCACATCTTACCTGTTGTTGTAGTATCTTTGCTGTGTCATCCAGAACTGACCTTGGGAAAGAGATCTTATGTATATTCATAAGTCCATTTAATTTCATCATTAGTTCTTCTGTATACCCAATTTATCACCATAACTATGTCAAAGAGTGAAGCATGCAATTTCCTTACCAATATAATGTTGGTGTAGTGAGAAAACATCAGTGGAACGATTACTAATGTGGTGTTCTGCTTTCCTGACTCCCCACCTGGGGATAGCTCCAGAGGAGGAAGGTTTTCTTTCTCAGCCATGCCAGTCTATTAAACTGTTAAACTTAATGAAGTTGTTGCTCCACCAATTACTCTGTTTATAACTTAAACATATGAATAAGTCTGGGCTGGGCTTGAAGTGGAATACTTCACAGAAGTATCTTTATTAAAAAATTAGAAAAGTGTTGAGAGAGCATTAGCATCATAAATCACTATTTGCATGTGACAGCATGTCAGCAAGGAACTGATGTATAAACTCCCAGCTGATTCCAAGAGCATCTGGATCAGTGGTTAGCTTAGGTTAGTCCTGCTGACAGAAACATGTTGATAAAAGAATAAGATTTATCTTTTGTTTAGCTGTCAGTATGCCAATCTTAAAATACTCTGCAAAGACACAAAATTCCCATGTAACAGACAGAGAAATCCCAGCCTGGAGAGCACAGTGACAAGACTAAAGGCACTCAGCAAGGTGGTAGCAGAGCTGAGCCCAACTCCCATGACACTGTTCTGCCCACAACAAAACACAGACTCACATCACCTCCAAGAGTGACCAGTGGCTTTTGGGTCTCGCTCACTTGTAGCTCTGACTGTACATGTCAAGAGCTCTGCAACTGCCATCATGTTCCCAGTCACTTCCCAGCACTTCAGCACTGTTCCCAGCAGCATCCTGATGCTCTAAAGAGCTACATGCCCCTACCCAGCCAGCCCTGCTCCTACTGAGGCCAGTGACAAAAGCTGCTGCTTGGAGTCACGTCGAGGAGAAGGGGGAGCAGCTGCCAGCTGTGTGTGCCTACGTGCAGAGGGACACACTGCAGCTCCTCTGCTGCACACACACAACCAGCACTGGTATGAGAGCACCAGGAAAATGTATTCCTGGGACCTCCTGGGTAAGGCAGGGGCACAACAACCACCAGGACAAATTCAGCCACTTGTTTCAGAGAAGCCTTGTAGGATCTATGGCCTCACAGCAGAGGGCAAAGAGCCTGTCCTTAACAGGCAGCAGAGACGATACTGAGATGCCAGGGCAACGCTCAGAAATGCTCCAAGGATCTTCGCTTACCACCCAAGACCTGGAGATGCGCACAGACATCATTAAGAAGATCTCCAAAGGCAGCCTGCAAGAAACAGACACAGAGTTGGTTCACTAAGCAGGTCTGGAAAAGCCCAGAAACACATGGAAAAACAGCACCAGAAGTTATTTACAAGGAAATGCAGAGGAGGACAAAGGACAAAGCAGAGGAGGAAAATCTGGTGTTAAAAAAATGCACCACAAACGCTTTACTTCTGAATGGTAAAGGGCACAGTATGTCAGCAAATGACAGTGGTCACCAACAGTAATTACTACAAAAAATCATTATGTCAAAGCTTCAGGAAAGAGGGGGGGAAGAATTAATACTGATTTGAAGTGATACGAAATCAGAAAAAAGCAGATGATAAACAAGCAAAGGGACTGATGGTAAGCAGGGTGAGTTCCCAGGCATTTCTCAGCATCACACAGAAAACAAACCAAACCTGCAATTAGGCAAAGTAAAATTAAAGCTTGGCAGGATCCAAATACCCCTGAGGAGATTCTAAATTACACACAAGATGTTCAGACCTTTTAAAATCACCTTCTTTGGCAGCACAGGAGACAAATGGATATATCACCATCAGTGAGAGGGGCCTGGAGAGGTGTCCCCACGTGCTACATAGCTGCCTGAGAGACAGCTGCCACACGGCACCAAGTGAGCAGTTGAGTCCCAGATCTGGGACATGATAAGCCTGAAATGGGAAGAAGAAGCAATAGGGCTGCCATTGGTATTGGATATAGCAGCTTCAGTAAAATCGTGTAATTTTGTAATCCAAGTGAGGCCAGACTTGGGATGAAATATTCGTATAATGAAAACATGGGCAGAATGAAAACATGGGCAGAATAAAAACATGAGACCAAAGCAGACTACATCTCCAACCTCCTCACATCCAAGGCGCTAAAACGCTCCAGTCTTCGAGCACATGAGCAGTCAGCAGGTACCTCCCTGACTACACAGCATGTTAAGAGAAAATATAATAAGAGCCACACAACAAATGCCAAAGGAAGCTCAAGGAAGTCTCCAGCCATGGCACAGTTATCATGGCAGCAAATGAACTGTGCACTTGAACAGACCCAAGCAAGCTAAATAGTGCACTAAACAACCTCCATCCAAGTGTCTACCACGAAAGAGACCTTACCTGACTTGGCAAAAGGGAAAAAAAGATATCCCCAGTGATGGATGGCAATGTTGGAGATCAGCATGAGCTACTAGGCAATGAAAGTGGACTCCTTGCCTTGTTCTGAGTACCAGTATCTAGTACAGATGGCTGAGACTGTCATTTGGGATCAAAAGTAGAGATGCCGCCAGCAAGACACACTAACAAGACTCTCAGGGATCCATGTCACTGCTGATGACATTTAGGGGTAGAGATGAGCAGACAGCTTGCTGGAAAGTGTGACCGTTAAAGGGTACAACTGGCTTTGTCAGCCAAAATAACAGGAAAGCAATTGGACCCATTTGACAATAGCAAGCTGAAACTGTGTTGCTGCACTCTTCACTTGGTGATCTTCCAAGAGCAGCCTGGGAGAAGTTCAAACCAGGGCAAATCCACTCAAGGGGAAACCAGCTGCTAACCATGGCTGGATGCCCCAAAACACCCTCAGCACTTGCTACTCAATGGGGCACACGGATGAGAAACTTGCTCAGATCAGTCTTGTGAGTAATCCCTGCTGAAACCAAGCCTGACTGGTCCCACAAAAAGTGTGCCTTTGCCACACTTCCCAGGATATTGCACCAGATGTCTTTTAGCAGTACTCAGCCCTCTCCCCGCCGCTGGCAGCCCTGGCACAGGCAGCCTGGTTTCATCACTAAGCCTTACTTGCTGTACCATGGACTGGCCTGGCCACCAGCAATTAGTCCCCGAGGAAAGGGTTTATTCCACTCGCAGCTGACTCTCTGCCAGGCCCATCCATGCTTCAGACCAGGGATGCTCAGGACCTTACTAGCACCCTCATGAGTGATAATCTGAGGAGAGCCAGCCCTGGCACCATGGTATTAGAGGTTCCTATGTGCCACATGAGCAATGGGGCACCACCTCTTACAGGCTGGGCCTGTCACCTGGAAGAGGTGGTTTTGGCAGCAGCAGGCAAAGCACTTGATTAACCCCCGCTCAGGGGCACTCCCCATGGAAGCACAGGGAATTTTGCCCTGTGGGTGGAAACACACCTTTGAAGACAAAAAGTCCTCCATGGGGCTTTGTTGGTCCTATGTCCAGTATCCTCCCGAAGTCACCTGCTGTTGTTTTCCAGGCCCATAAGTGGAAGAACATGTCAAGTGGCAGGAGCCACAATACAGCTCAGAGAAGATTGCCAAAACAGCCTGTGGAAGGGGGGAGCTCCCAGCCCTGCACCACAGAAGGGACAAGGGGAGACCTAGGGATAGGGGGAGTCAGTGAAGCCCCCTCAGCATCCCAGCAGAAGGGGACATCACTGGGTGCCAGTGAGCAGAGAAACCCCCCCATACCAGCTCCCTGTCTGCTTCTCCTCCTTCCCCACAGCGTGGAGCTGCACTGCGCCTGTTTTTTGTCAGCTTTGCAGCACTGGATGCAGCTGCCCCAGGCTGTACCCCATTTCTCAGCAGTGTGAATGGATCTGCAGAAGCCAGAGGCATCTGATCTCTCCAGCTAGCCAGAAAGCACAGGTCAGAGCCTGAGCTGGTTGTTTCTTCAGCTGAAGGAAGGCAGGTGACAGGAGATGTGCCATAAAACTCATCTGTGCAGTGCTACACCAGCAGTGCCCTCAGTGCACGCTCAGACAGGCAGAGGGAGTCTATGCAGCAACATCAGCACTTTGGGGCATAGGATTCTGGGGGTTTTTTTCTCCTTCTGGGAACCCTAAAGCTGGATTTACAGTATTGTCAAATCACAGTACACAAGAGGTCTGAAGAACTGGGAAGTTCGCAGTCCTTGCTGGGAAGATGGGTATGTTGTCAGCCCAGTGAACAAATTACAGCCAAACGCCTGCTAAAGCAGAGTTGCTCATGAACTGTATTTGCACTTTAACCCTGGTAGCACCTTTGCAATGTTTTCCCATTAAAATTCTTTAGTTAAGCACTGATTGCATTATTCTGAAATAAATCTTGGAGTTCAGGGCTGTTTAATATCAAGGGTTGGATTTGGATCCAAGCTGTGCATGTATAACCACACCAGCCTCATCTGAGCTGATTCTGCTCCTCACCCACATGCTGAAGACAGTAATCTGCATCCCCCACCACATCTGCCATGTGCACTCTGTGCTGGTGCTCGACGTGACTAGAAGCCCAGAAAAATCTCTTACTGATGCAGCTCAGCTGAAACCACAGTGATACAACTTCAGAGATGACAGTCTACCTTAGCTGAGCTGGTACAGCAGAGCAAATGCATGGCCACCAGGATCACCTACTAACACTGCAAGGGGTGGAAGAGCTCAGTGACATGGGACCTCCTGGAATGGAACCACTGCCAGCCAGCTCCAACTGGGCAGAGCAGGATCCACCTATAAAAGCACCCAGGTCCCATCCAGGGCTGGTGGGGAAAGACCAGGCCTCTGAGACTCAGTCCTGGGAGAGAATCCACCCTGAACACCAAGGGAAACCCACAGTTCTTAGAAGACTTCACTGGGGCTCACTCATGGCTGCAGGCAAGGTTTCAAGACAGCCTGAACTTTAAAGCACCTGCCTGAGTATCCATAGGATGAGGCGGAAGGCCTTAGAAAGGCTGGAGCACTCGCTCTCTAAACTCCCAATCATCCAGTACAGATTTTACTTTGCTCAGAGCCCTTCAAAGGCTTCCCTGGCCAGTTAGCTATCTGCACCAGAGGGAGAATTAGTGTTGTAGCAAGATCCTCACTTGTTTGGGGTGCTTTTGTAACACTGAGGGAACTTTTGTTCCTTGAGAGCTTTTATCCCTAACCAGAAAGTCTATTCTTATCCCTTAATAGAAAACAGTTTGCAAACCAAACAACACCTAGTTTTGGTGCCTCTGTTCATTTTTTGAAACTGACTCTCCATGGACCGTGTGAAGACAAATGAGTTGCAGGTATGAGAGGGGAAGCAAAAATTCCAAATATGTGACGTTCTCGGGTCCTTCCAATGAAGTTAAATTGGGAAGTTTGCAACTTCTTTCAACTCCTTGTGTTGAGTAATGGGAAGTAATGCTTTCCTGAATTTAGGATTATTAAATGCCAGATTCTTCTGTGCCTTCACAGCAAAGAAGTTTTTGTGCTGCAGGTAATCACTGCCATGGAGAAATCATTCCAGCAAGGAGCCACAGCTTCTGCCCTCTGGCAGATGCCAAGCAGTGCCACCAATTGCAGCAGCAGATCCTCCCAACAGCCCCCTGCAAGAGCGCAGACATCAATGCCTCTTGGCTCTGGCTGCCCTCTGGCAGGGAAGTCCACAGGGGCACAAGTCTTTGGGGCAGGAGACGGGCACCATTCCCACCAGGACTTGGGGCAGTGGCAGGTCTCCTTTGGCAGGGACTTGCCAGACCTGCCAATTTCAGTGCAGCCGTGACCAAAGGGGTCAGAGCAGCATTCGTGCCCTTGCCCACATATTTGCTTCTCTGTGCAACACCTCCTGTGTTTGTGATGGCCACCAGCCAGGATTTCTCCCAAGGAGGCCATGCCAGCTTCTGTGGAGGCCCCGTGCCCTTCCCGCTGAGGCTGCGTCGGCAGCCAAGGGGGCTCTTTCTGCTGCCGTGAGCAGGCACAGGAGGGGAGTGTTTGCTCCTTTTTGGAGATGTTCCTAAAGTTCATGTCCAGCTGTCTGAAACACTTTAGGGAATGGATTCCTTGCAACCTGGGGCAGGTTGGCTGGGCTGGGGGAGGCCCCCGGGCACATGGCAGTGTGTCACAGGTCCCTTTGTGACACGGTGGTCATCGCCAGTGGGATGGGGCAGTGTGTCCAAGGGCCCTTTGTGACACGTCCTGATATAGGTGTTTGGTGGCAACGCAGCCACGCCACTGTGCTCGGAGCACGCGTCTGGACAGGACGGGACAGAGCGGTGCTGTGAGGAGTTTCCTTCGCAGCCAACTCGTTCCTCACTGACCCGAAGCATTTCCGAGGATTCTTCTTCTATCAAGATCTCTCGAGGCCAGACCACAGGAGCTGGTGACCCGGAGCTTCTCCAAGGCACCACCACTCCTGGTGGAAGGCGCCCTCGAGGACAGGCCACGGGAGTTGGTGACCCGGAGCTTCTCCGAGGCATCATCACTCCCTGTGGAAGGTGCCCTTGAGGCCACACCACGAGACTTGGGGACCCGCAGCTTGTCTGAGGCGTCTCCAGTCCCTGTGGAAGGTGTCCTTGAGGCCAGACCACAGGACTTGGGGACCCACAGCTTGTCTGAGGGCTCTCCAATCCCTGTGGACGGTGCCCTTGAGGCCAGACCACAGGACTTGGGGACCCACAGCTTGTCTGAGGGCTCTCCAATCCCTGTGGACGGTGCCCTTGAGGCCAGACCACAGGACTTGGGGACCCACAGCTTGTCTGAGGGGTCTTCAATCCCTGTGGAAGGTGCCCTTGGGGCCATTCGGCAGAACTTGCGACCAGGGGCTTTTCCGAGGCGTCTCTCCTGCAGGTGCCCTCGAGGCCAGACTGCGGCATGGCGGGGAGACGCTCCGGCCTGTGCAGGCTTCTCAGGAAGAAGAACGAAGGCCCTGGGCCTGCCCCAGCGCGGCAACCTGAGGAGATGCAAAACTTCCAGCCCCTGCAGCAGGGTGAGTGCTGGAGCTGGGCCACGGGGCTGGTGGCTGCAGCCACTTTGGCCCCTTCCCATCTCCTGTGGAACAAGCCCAGGCAAAGGGAGGGGGGAAGGGGGGCCAAGGCTGATCCCCCCAGCATCCATGCTCCATCCACTGGGCATCCCAATGCTGGCGCTGCCTGTGGAGCACAGGGCCGGGCTGTGTTCTCTGCCATCTCCCACAACCCCGCAGCCCTAACTGCAATTGCTCTTTGGCAGATCCAGGCCAGCACCGGACAGAAGAGCATGTCCGTGCCCGCGGCCGCTTCCGCAGAGCAGTTCAGGTACCTGCAGCCATCTCCACCTGGGCTGCGCCTGCTGTCACCGCTCACTGCGGTTGGAGCACTGCTGTTGGAGCACTCTATCAGAATTTCCTCTCTTCCTGCCCTTTCTTCTCCTGCAGAGGTTTCTGAAATTCATAGGGATTCGGCGTAGAACACCCAGGACCACACCACCTGAGGGCACGGCACAGCCTGACACCAGGACAAACAACCCCAAGGCGAAGCCTGATGTCGACTCCACGCCGACTGATCCCACAGCAACCTCTGACACTGCTTTGACCCACGACCTGACAAGCCCTGTCACTGCACTGACCCATCTCATGGCGACGGCTGACATCGCACCAATTCATTGTGCAGCAAACTCGGACACCGCTTTGGTTGATGAGACAACCACCTCTGGCACAGCACCGACTGATCTCATGGCAAAGGCTGACATCGCACCGATGCCGATGGATGGCACATCAAACCTTGACACGGCACCGATGGATGGCACAGGAATCTCTGGCACTGTGATGACTGATGACGTAAAAACCTCTGAAACCACACCGACTGATGTCATGGAAAAGTCCAACACCAAAACCACTGAGAGCATCGGGAACGCTGACACCACACCTACACAGAGTGTGACTGATGCTCCCAATTTGGACTTTTTCAAGGAAAAAGGTTTCTCCAATCAGAAGCAAGTAAGCAGTCTGTGGCCAGGGTTCAAGTCCCCCAGGGGTCTTGTGGCACCTCAACCTGCATCTGCTGGACCCCTAAGCTTTGAGGCCAGCACACTGCGGGGAGAAGGGAAGCATTTCTCGGGAGAAGCTGGGCAACTTGCTCACTCTGAAAGCTCTTCAACTCTCCCCCATTTCCCCTCCAGGTGCCAGCCATCGTGAGGTACATCCACCAGTGCCTCACGTTCCATGTGTCTCCAGATGTCAGCCTCCACACTAACATTCTCAGCCTGGTTGGTGCACACCCTCGTGACGTGGTGATGTCTCTCCTGCACTGTGCCCCAGCGTGTGACAGGTACAGGGCCCAGCTGCCCTCCTGCCTCAGGGCTCACCAGCCTTTAGAACCCATCACCCCAGAGAGCCTGTCCCATCTGCTCTCACAGACAGATGGAGACTTCCAGGACCCTCTGACCCCTCCATTTCCCAGCCCTGGCATCTCAGCCACCAATCCTGCTGACATGTGCCCTCCCTGCCCCTCAAGGCACCGTGACTCTGTCACCTGGGCCCCCACAGCTGCCCAGGCCAGGGCACTGTGGCTGAGAGCCCCCTGACACAGGGCTCTGGCTCCACAGAGCTGCTTCAATGATCTGGAGGACCATCGCCTCCTCAGGAACGACAGCAGAGAAGGTGCTCCCAACACTGCTCCAAGTCATGGAGGACTGGCCACTGTACAGCGTCTCCTCCTCCGACGGCGACAACAAAGACGTCTTTGCCCTGGCTGTGAGTTTCTGCAACTGACCTTTGCTCCTCCCCAGGTCACCTCTCCAGCGGCTCTCCATCCTCCCCCACCACTGCATCTCCCTGCCTCAGGCATTGGGCTGCAAAGCTGCCTGAGGGGCAGGTTCAGGGCCACCAGGCTGGCTGCTCCCCCTGCGTCTCCCCTGCTCTCTCCCTCCCACGCTCAGGCCCTGCCACGTGGACGTCTGGCCACTGAGCACTGTCTCCACGTGGTTTTATTGCAGGCAACCCTGGCACTGCAGATGATCATCCAGGAGCCAGAGAGCCAAGAAGCACTGATCATTTATGCCCCTCAACTCCTCGTGGCTCTGCTTTTCCAAGTCTTCATGAGCACAGAGCAGATGCCAGAGGAGGTCAAGACCTTCTGGAGGCAATGCCAGGAGCAATGTGACCTTCCCAACGACCCCAACAGGTGCTCCATCCCAGTCCTCTCTCCCTCCCATGCCCTCGGGGCTGGGTCCAGGGCTCCCAGCATGACCTGGCCTTTGCTCTGCACACAGGTTTGCAGTACAGATCATCAAGGCCCTGCTCTGCTGTCTACACTGGGAGGATGCGATGGTGGCAATGGAACGCAAGTGCGGCTGGGACACCCTCCTCCATCCTGACACCCACCACTATGCAGTGGGGCTGCTGGCCAGGTGAGACACCCTTCTCCCCGCTGCCACCATCACCCATCTCTCCCCTGGGCACAGGGCACCCCACACAGCCCCTGTGGTCATGGGCCAGAGTGTCTTGGCATCAAGGGATGGATGAGCAGTTCGGGAAGGCTGTGAGAGGAGGGTGCACAGGAGGAGCCACCTCCCAAAGCTCTCATGTCCCATCCAGGGCTACTGGGGAAAGACCAGGTCTCTGGGCATCAATCCTGGAAGAGCTTTGCCCACCCTGCTCAGGGTTGATGGCTCCTTTCTTTTCTTGACAGGGAGATGCGCAGCGTTTTGATCCCCTTCTATTCCCTGATCGCAACCTACCTGCTCAGGCTGCTCAACAGGGAGGAGCCCCACTGGGAGCTGCCTGCCCTGGCCTTCCTTGTTGAGGTGAGCCTGATGGCGAGCTCTGCCTCATCCGCCTGCCTTCCCCTCTCTGCCCTCTTGCAGCTGCAGCTGCCCGGGATGGTACCTGGGACCTGTGCTGCTGCCTGGGCCCAGCCCTCTGAGGCTCCAGGCTCCTGCTGCCCAGGCACCTCATCACTGCTCTCTACCTTCCAGCTCCTGGATTATGTGGAGGAAAGAAAATGTCATGAGAGTGTCCTGCCAATCCTATCAAGGCACCTGCGGAGCCAGTGCCCTGACAGCCGTCGCCTGGCACTCAGAGGACTCCTGGTGCTCAGTGTGGATCCCTCAATGGTGAGAAGGGGACACCCAGCTGAAGCCATACTGGCAGCCTGGGGCTCGGCAGCTCAATCTCTTGGGCTTGGCTGGGCTTTGGGAGCTGTGGCAGCTGCTCCCAGCTCTCCTGCCTCCCTCTTCTGCTGCCTGGGCCCTGCCGGAAAGGCCTTTGGGGCAGCAGTGTGGCGTTGCACCGCCAGAGAGCTGTTGGTGGTGTAGCTGTTCAGGGCTTCACAGCACAGCACTGTCTTCCACACAGGCCGAAAGCATCTGCAGCCTGGCTGAGCACCTCGTGGAGCTGCTTCATGATGGAGACGGAGATGTGGTCGCCATGACCCTCTCTGTATTCCTGAATATGTTCCGGGAGAAAAACATTGAAGCATTCAGCTCCACTGCCCTGAAGCTGGCTGAGTCGCTCCGGCCACTCTTTGATAACGTAAGGCTCTGGGTGCCTGCTGCTGCCTGGACACTTTGTACCTTGGGTTTTCAGGCCTGGGCCTGTGCCTGGTGGGCCTGGAGCAGCCAGTGCTGAGGTCTTTTTCTCCTCTTTTGCACCAGGACAACACCCATGTGCAGCTGCTCTCCATTCGCCTCTCCCAGGAGGTCATGGAGTTGCTTGCAGAAGAGGGAACAAATATGCAGGTGCATCACAGCCTCGTGCCACTGTTCTTCCACTGGCACGATGAGAACCAGTGCGTGGTAGAGGTGAGCACTTGTGGGCTCTGGTGTTCCCGTGGAGGGGGGCTCAGCTGTCTCCTGCCCTGGTGCCTCGCAGGCTCCAGCCTCCTCCTGGCTTTGGCCCAGGGATACATGTCCTGGTCTCTGCTGCTCTGCAGACCTCTCAGGGATGCTAGGTACCCACTAAAGCCTCTCTCTCACTCCCCTCTGCAACTGGATAGAGCAGAGAAAATCCAACAAAGGATTCAGGAGTTAAGAGCTGAGAGAGGTCACTTACTGATCACCAGTATGGGCAAAACAGACTCAAAAGGAGATATTAACTAAATTTATTACTAACATGATCTCAGCAACACAGTGAGAAGAAAAAAATACTTAAAAACACCTTCCCCCCACACCTCCTTCCTTCCAAATTCTACCTCCTCTTTCCCCCAGCAGTGCAGGGAGACAGGCAATGGATCTTATGATCAGTTGTTTCTGCTGCTGCTCAGGGAGAACACTCCTTCCTCTGCTTCCTGTGGGGTCCCTCCCACAGCAGACAGTCCTTCAGGAACCTCTGCAGCATGAGTCCGTCCCACGGGCAACAGTTCTTCACAAAACTGCTGCCACAGGGATCCCATTTCCATGGGATGCAGTTCTTCGGGAACAAGCTGCTCCAGCTTGGGTCCCCCACAGGGCCACAAGTCCTGCCAGGGAAACCTGCTCCAGCGTGGGCTCTTCTCTCCATGGGCAGCAGGCCCCTGCCAAGACCCTGCTCCAGCATGGGCCTCCCACGGGGTCACAGCCTCCTTCAGGCATCCACTCACTCTATTGTGGCTCCTCCAGGGGCTGCAGGTGGATCTCTGCACCCAGTTCTCCTCCATGGGCTGCAGGTAGATCTCTGCAGCCCGCTTCTCCTCCATGGGCTGCAGAGGCACAGCTGCTTCACCATGGTCTGCAACAGGGGCTGCAGGGGAACCTCAGCTCTGGTGCCTGGAGCACCTCCTGCCCCTCCTTCTGCACTGACCTTGGTGGCTACCTTGTTGTTCCCATCTTCTCACTCTGCCCTTCCCTGGCTGAAATTTTCCTCTGTGCAATAACTTTCTTTCCCTGCTTAAATATATTATCAGGGAGGCATTACTATTGTTACTGATTGGCTCAGCCTTGTCCAGCAGCAGGTCCATCCTGGAGATGGCTGGCATTGGCTCTGCCAAAAGGAGGAAACTTCTAGCAGCTTCTAACAGAGGCCACCCCTGTAGTCCCCCTGCTAGCAAGACCTGGCCACACAAACCCAATACAGCCCCCAAATTAGATTTGTCAAGGAGAAAGATGTTCCCAATCAGAAGCAAGTAAGCAGTCTGTGGCCAGGGTTCGAGTCCCCCAGGGGTCTTGTGGCACCTCAAGTTGGGTCTGCTGGACCCCAAAGCTGTTGAGGCCAGCACACTGTGGGGAGAAGGGAAGCATTATTCTGGGGAAGCTGGGCAACCTGCTCGCTCTGAAAGCTCTCCCCCATTCTCCCTCCAGGTGCCAGCCATCGTGAGGTACATCCACCAGTGCCTCACGTTCCATGAATCTCCAGATGTCAGCCTCCAAATTAACATTCTCAACCTGGTTGGTGCACACCCTCATGACGTGGTGGTGTCTCTCCTGCACTGTGCCCCAGCGTGTGACAGGTACAGGGTCCAGCTGCCCTCCTGCCTCAGGGCTCACCAGCCTTTAGAACCCATCACCCCAGAGAGCCTGTCCCATCTGCTCTCACAGACAGATGGAGACTTCCAGGACCCTCTGGCCCCTCCATTTCCCAGCCCTGGCATCTCAGCCACCAATCCTGCTGACATGTGCCCTCCCTGCCCCTCAAGGCACCGTGACTCTGTCACCTGGGCCCCCACAGCTGCCCAGGCCAGGGCACTGTGGCCGAGAGCCCCCTGACACAGGGCTCTGGCTCCACAGAGCTGCTGCAATGATCTGGAGGACCATCGCCTCCTCAGGAACGACAGCAGAGAAGGTGCTCCCAACACTGCTCCAAGTCATGGAGGACTGGCCACTGTACAGCGTCTCCTCCTCCGACGGCGACAACAAAGACGTCTTTGCCCTGGCTGTGAGTTTCTGCAACTGACCTTTGCTCCTCCCCAGGTCACCTCTCCAGCGGCTCTCCATCCTCCCCCACCACTGCATCTCCCTGCCTCAGGTGTTGGGCTGCAAAGCTGCCTGAGGGGCAGGTTCAGGGCCACCAGGCTGGCTGCTCCCCCTGCGTCTCCCCTGCTCTCTCCCTCCCACGCTCAGGCCCTGCCACGTGGACGTCTGGCCACTGAGCGCTGTCTCCACGTGGTTTTATTGCAGGCAACCCTGGCACTGCAGATGATCATCCAGGAGCCAGAGTGCCAAGATGCACTGATGATTTATGCCCCTCAACTCCTCGTGGCTCTGCTTTTCCAAGTCTTCGTGAGCACAGAGCAGATGCCAGAGGAGGTCAAGACCTTCTGGAGGCAATGCCGGGAGCAATGTGACCTTCCCAACGACCCCAACAGGTGCTCCATCCCAGTCCTCTCTCCCTCCCATGCCCTCGGGGCTGGGTCCAGGGCTCCCAGCATGACCTGGCCTTTGCTCTGCACACAGGTTTGCAGTACAGACCATCAAGGCCCTGCTCTGCTGTCTACACTGGGAGAATGAGGTGGTGGCAATGGAATGTAAGCGTGGCTGGGACACCCTCCTGCATCCTGACACCCACCACTATGCAGTGGGGCTGCTGGCCAGGTGAGACACCCTTCTCCCCGCTGCCACCATCATCTCTCCCCTGAGCATGGGGCACCCCACACAGTCCCTGTGGTCATGGGCCAGAGAATCTTGGCACCAAGGGATGGATGAGCAGTTTGGAAAAGTCTGTGAGAGGAGGGTGCACAGGAGGAGCCACCTCCCAAAGAGCCCGTGTCCCATCCAGGGCTACTGGGGAAAGACCAGGTCTCTGGGCATCAGTCCTGGAAGAGCTTTGCCCACCCTGCTCAGGACCGATGCCTCTTTTTTTTTCTTGACAGGGAGATGCGCAGCGTTTTGATCCCCTTCTATTCCCTGATCACAACCCACCTGCTCGGGCTGCTCAGCAGCAAGGAGCCCCACTGGGAGCTGCCTGCCCTGGCCTTCCTTGTTGAGGTGAGCCTGATGGCAAGCTCTTCCTCACCCACCTGCCTCCCCCCTCTCTGCCCTCTTGCAGCTGCAGCTGCCCGGGACGGTACCTGGGACCTGTGCTGCTGCCTGGGCCCAGCCCTCTGAGGCTCCAGGCTCCTGCTGCCCAGGCACCTCATCACTGCTCTCTACCTTCCAGCTCCTGGACTATGTGGAGGGGAGAAAATGCCATGAGAGCGTCCTGCCAATCTTGTCAAAGCACCTGCAGAGCCAGTGCCCTGACAGCCATCGCCTGGCGCTCAGAGGACTCCTGGTGCTCAGTGTGGATCCCTCAATGGTGAGAAGGGGACACCCAGCTGAAGTCATACTGGCAGCCTGGGGCTGGGTAGCTCAATCTCTTGGGCTTGGCTGGGCTTTGGGAGCTGTGGCAGCTGCTCCCAGCTCTCCTGCCTCCCTCTTCTGCTGCCTGGGCCCTGCCGGAAAGGCCTTTGGCCTCTGGGCCCCTGGGCAGCAGCGTGGGGTTGCACCGCCAGAGAGCTGTTGGTGGTGCAGCTGTTCAGGGCTTCACAGCACAGCACTGTCTTCCACACAGGCCGAAAGCATCTGCAGCCTGGCTGAGCACCTCGTGGAGCTGCTTCATGATGGAGATGGAGATGTGGTCGCCATGACCCTCTCTGTGTTCCTGAACATGCTCCAGGACAAGGACATTGAAGCACTCAGCTCCACTGCCCTGAAGCTGGCTGAGGCGCTCCAGCCACTCTTTGATAACGTAAGGCTCTGGGTGCCTGCTGCTACCTGGACACTTTTTGCCCTGTGGATTTTCAGGCCTGTGCCTATGCCTGGTGGGCCTGGAGCAGCCAGTGCTGAGGTCTTTTTCTCCTCTTTTGCACCAGGACAACATCCACGTGCAGCTGCTCTCCATTCGCCTTTTCCAAGAGGTGATGGAGTTGCTTGCAGAAGAGGGGCCAAAGACCTTGAATACGCAGGTGCACCAGAGCCTGATCCCCCTGTTCTTCCATCTGCACGATGAGAACCAGTGCGTGGCAGAGGTGAGCACTTGTGGGCTCTGGTGTCCCTGTGGCAGGGGGCTCAGCTGTCTCCTGCCCTGGTGCCTCGCAGGCTCCAGCCTCCTCCTGGTCTTGGCCCAGGGACACAGGTCCTGTGCCCCGGGCTGTGATGCCATGTCCTGCTCTCTGCTGCTCTGCAGGCCTCTCGGGAAACACTGCTTTCTGCTGCAAGTTTCCTCAAGAGGAGGGATCTCGAGCAGCTGCTGAGGAGGGAGCAGCCCATCAAGTTCTGCGATTGCCTGGTAAGGACGACCCCCAAGGCCCAGCCCCAGGCTGGACAAACCCCCAGCCCCAGATGCCTAGGGTGTGGGGTTGGCCCTGTGCCCCTGCCCACTGCTGCACCCACCTGTGGGACACCAGCCTGCCTCCCACACGCTGCTGCCTTCCCTCGGCCCTGCAGGCTCTTCTCCAGGCTCCTCTGCCCCCAAGCCAGGGGGCCACTGGAGCCCTGGCCCAGCTGGGCCATGGCTCCCCGGGAGCACGCAGCCCTCTGCTCCCTCCAAAGCCCAGCACCACTAGGCCACAGGGCTCTGTGGGCAGGAGAGGCCATCGCTGGGCAGAGGCAGCGCCCGGCCAAGGGGCAAAACCTCACCCAGCCCTTCCCTCTGTGCTGCTCTCTCCAGATGGACAAGGATGTCAGCCGAAGGGATGAGCACCTGCACCAAGCCCTGCCATATCTGCAGAGCCCACAGCAGCCCTTGAGAGAGGCAGCCGTCAGGTTCATGGGTGAGCCACAAACCCGCGGTCCCTCCCCACCCCACTACAGCTGGGCCCCAGCCCCGACTGCTGCAGCGGCAGCAGGATGCAGCCCAGGGATGTGCTCTGGAGTCCCAAGTGCCCTGGTGGCTGCTGCCACCCTCTGCCAGCCACTCCCTTGGGTGTCCTGACGCAGGAAGGCCCCAAGCTCAGCCCCGCCAGGCCAGGAGGCCGTGTGGCCAGGCTGGCAGCAGTGCTTGGTGGGAGCTGTGCCGCTGGGGCCCTGACACACTCTCTGTTCCCAGGGGTCGCCGCCTGGCACATGCAAGACCTGCAGCCCGTCATGAAGGGTGAGTGAGGACAGCAGGGTGTCCCTGCAGGCTGGTGGGGAGGAGCACAGACTCTGGGCATGGAGCTGCAATCCCTGCCCTGCCTGCACAGGGCTCTGCTCCCTGCATGGAGGAGGGGAGCTGTGGGCAGATGCCACGGTCCGCAGGGAAAAGGGAAATGGGACCAGGCACTGCAATAAGGGTTCTTGGCACAGTCGAGGGTTAGTGCAGCAACGCCACTTTATTCAGGGAGAACAAGGGTTTAAATAAAATAGGTTTGAGGGGCGGATTCTAAACTGGGGAGGAGCAAGAGATTGACGTCTTAGGGAAAAGTGTGATAGGGAGACAGGGGAAAGGTGGGTGGAACTCCTGGGTCTCCAAAGGAATGGGCCAATGGTAGCTCTCTCTGCACTGTGGCAAGCTGTAACCAATCAGTGGCAGAGGAGCGGGAAAACAGGGTGACAAACAACTTTTGGAGGGAAAATCTAAGGGAGAAATGGGGACAATATGGAGGTATAATGGAATTCATAAAATTTAACAATAAACTGGGGTGCATAAGATCTCCTAAACACACAACAATAAACTGGGGAAAAACTGTCAGTCCTGTAGGTGAATTATCCAGTAAGTTACAGGTCCATTTAAATCCCATTTATGCTTCTCCAGGCAACATATCTTTCCCATTCTGTCTTCTCATCCACCACAGGCAGAGCACAGACACATTTCAGGGTCATGGGGGGGATTGGGGGCCAGCACCTTCTGGCTCATCCTGGTCGGCCATGCTTCCTCCTGGCCATGGCAAGAGCTGGCTGGGATGGCCCTGGCAAGAGGCCATCTTGCTCCCCACAGATCTGGGCTCTGACTGTGGCTCCCTTCCTCTCTCTTCCAGCCCTGGAAGTCATGACCGAAGATGACTGCTCCTCCTACTCCACCATGCAGACTGCAGTCTTGTCCGCTTTTCGACGGGCAGTATCTAAGTAATCTTCTCCACCAAGACAACCAATGTGCCTGGAACAGCACCGGACAACAGCAAATACACCACTTCTCAGCGGTGCTGGGCTGGACCCAACTGAGCCTGACGGCAAGGCCAGGCAGCTCCTGGCCTCTCCATCCCTATGTACAGCTCCCTCCCTATGTACAGCTCCCTCCCTCCCTGCCTATTCCCTTCTCCTGCCCACAGTTCATCCCTCCCCTTCCCCTTAGGTTAAGAAGATTCATCCCTCCCCTTCCCCTTAGGTTAAGAAGATTCATCCCTCCCCTTCCCCTTAGATTAAGACGGTTCATCCCTCCCCTTCCCCTTAGGTTAAGAAGATTCATCCCTCCCCTTCCCCTTAGATTAAGAAGATTCATCCTTCCCCTTCCCCTTAGGTTAATAAACATTCGCTTTCTCCCCCTTAGCTGCATCTTTGTGGAACTCAATCGGCACAAACTCTGAGCCCTGCAGGATAGAGGCTCGCTCCTGCCTTTCTTTTGCCCCTTGCACCATAGGCACAGACACAGAGGCACAAGGGCAGTTCAGGCTGCAAAAATCCCTGTCCTCAAGCTCCAGTTCCGCAACATTAAGTGGAGTTAGAGATCTTGCTGGACACGCTCAAGGCCGGTGAATTAAAAGGCCTTTACCCACACCCTTAGCACATCTTCTCTATCTGGGCTTTTTCATTCATGGCAACATCAGTTTAGATCAGTCTAATTAAAAAAACTCACTCATTTCCCACCATCTCACAGGGACAGAAGTTCATAAAACACATGTCTAGCCAACAAGGATTAGAAACTTTTCCCTCGCCAAAGACCAGATGACTATTTCAGGCCACAGACTGCATCAGCCCTAAAAATCAACACTGTAGGAAGGATGAAATGAAAGAAACAGCACATGAAATGAAAGAAATGTGCATGCATCCGCACTGGAGCATTATTAGGACTGATATTTTAGTCATGCAAATAAGGCCACCACCTCTGCAGCAGAGCAGTCCAATCCCACATGTAGCCAGTCTCGGGCAAAGAAAAGCTTGATACTTTAGCATTCTACTAGATGACACAGCAATACTTGTCATGAGTTTGCCTGCCTCCGTCCAGGGCAGTGAAACAGGAGTTTCTGCCTAATTTCTCTTCCTGCCCGCAGGACATTCAATTAAAAACCTACCCACAACGGGTCCTGGCTCAAAGTAGTTAGCTAAGCCACGTCACTGAAGATGGATACTCATTTGGGTACTCACTAAGTCATAATAAGGCCAGGTTGTCCTCTCTCAGCATCTTGTTTGCTGTATGGAAATAGCCATTCTGTTGAGCTGGTGCTCTAGCACCTCTGAGCATCTATAATTCATATATGTACCCTGCAAATGTTGAAAAATATGCCAGACCTCAAGTCCTACATTCTTTGTTTTTCCTATCTGCATTTCCATGGCATCAGTCAGGTCTGCTGTACCCTCCTGGACCCCACAGGTGTCAGGGGCTCAGCACCACCCAACCATGCTCATTTGGATTTTTGAGTATTTTCTTCAGCTACAAAAATGCTCTTTCCTGGTCTCAGATATGCACTGTATGGCATTTGGAATAAATATCTGCAGCTGCCTTTTTGATTTTTTTCCCCTCTTCTCCTTTTCCTGGTAACATTATGTTCTCCCAGGGAGGAAAAACATTAGCTTATTGCTTGGGATGATTCAATTACTCAGCAGTAGGTCAGAGAAAAAAACAAACATTGGATTCTTCTTCTTGCATCCTCTAAGGAAAATCCTTGCTGGAGCATAGATGAACTGGAATTTCAGAGAGCATCTTAGGACCAGTAGTCCAAAGCTACTGAAACAGTTTCTTTAAAATGCTTTGTTAAAAAAGGATTTATCAACAACCAGTAGCTAAACATTCATCTTCTTAAAAATACCTGGATTCATTACTTATTATCAGGCCTAAATATTTTTCCCATTACTTGGAAAGAGGTGTGAAATTCAGCTAACACATACAAACCCTGAGTTTCATTAATTAATGATGTCTGCTTTTGGAGAGTCCCATTCTCCTAGCAGATGTTTGGATAAACTAGAGCCAGATATAGACATCTCCCACAATCTTCTTCAAGATTTTGTTCAAAGGAAGACTGTGTGTCAGCATTTGCTACCCCAGCTCTACACGTTCCCTGGATGGTGGCACACATGAAGCGTTGCAAAAGCTGGTGAGAATTTATATTCACACAAGCATTCATGCAAGGAGTACTCATGCAGTCATCACAGCGATAGGAGATGACAAAGGGGAGGTCCCAAACAAGGGACAAAATAATGCCCAGGCAATCAGTCAGACTAGATAAATAATGAAGAAATGCACTTCTGAGAAGCTTGAAAACATTAGTGCATAGCAAGGACAGGAAGCTGCACTGTGAGCAAGAATAAGGAATTGATGCAACAAAGAATTTAAGCTAAATTTTGGTGCAAAGCCAAGGGCACAGCTCAAGAAAGCCTTCATTCAGCTATTACCCGACCACAGAAACACTCAGACGTTCCTCTTCGGCACTTCTAAGGCACCAGCACTCAGCCTCAGTGTCCCGGGCTTGCCAGGATTGAGCAACCCAGTGCCTCCTTCAGCTCTGCCAGAGCAGACTGAGCAGCAGAGCTCGTGTACCCAGCCAGGCAGAGCACCTGCCTTCCCAGCCTGTGGGCACAGCTGCCTAAGAGTGGCCACTAATAAAGCTGGGGCATTTTCAACAGCCTAGCACTCACAGTGTGCAGCCAAAGGTGTGAAGGGAACCTCCTCTTCAGATCTTAGTGCCAGCATGACCCAGCCATTGTGCTGGTCCACTCCAGCTCCCTGCCCTGAAATACTACTTCTCTGCTGCAGAAACCAAGAGGGAGGTCCACTCAGCAAGGCACAGCTGGTGGAGACACAAAAGCGGGGCATCCCCCTGCCATGTTCCTCTGACTGTCTCTGTCATCCTTGGATGAGCTCCTTGGGATGGGGGATCCTGAAGGCTGCGATACAGCCAGGCCTGGGTATTGGCTGAGGCATGAGAAGGTCACAGGGAAGGATGCAGTCATTAAAAAACCTTTTTCTCAGGTGTGCCTCCAAAATGCACTCTGAGAATAGTCTGAGCAAAATCCCACCTGCCTGAAGTTCCCTCAGAGAAGGTGACTTCATTGTTCTTATAAGCTCCTGGACAGGTAACATCACCTCAAAATATCTGTCACTGTTGTCTGAGCTGTAGTAGGTCTTTCCAAAAGTGCTCTTTTCCTGGTTTATGGAGCCCAAGCGATTATGAAACTGTCACAGCTCCAAGTTAAGATCTCCTGTTTTGGCAGGAACAACCCATCCCTTTCCAGAGCAAGGTGGGTTCCTGGTTGAGTTCTCTGCTTGCTTTGTCTTGGTTTTAAGGTGTGCAAATCAGAAAGGCTGTGTTGTAGGGTGTGCAATCAACCTGGCTCTGTTGGCTTACGTCCAGGGCAGGAGCAACAGTGCAGTCCCTGAACTGACTTGCATATTTACTTTTATGATAAACCTAATCTAAGTTATCTGGGAGTTCCCAGATGGCAGACACTTCCCAGTTTTTTATCAGAGCTGGATGTGGGCATGTGCCAGCCCTTCCCTCCCTTTACTAACACACACTGCTTCCACAGAAAAATACGCCAGTGCATATGACAAAAGCTGCAAGAGAGGACGAGTGTGGACAAGTGGCCCAAGACCCTGGAGCAATGAAAGAGTCAGAGTATGTGCAGACTCAGACATCTCTCAGAGGGTGGGACACACAAAATACTGTGCGTGACAAGATGACTTGAACTATTTTTCTTGATTTTCTGTGTGGGACCTGGATCAAATACCCCTCAGAACAACATAAATATTTTTTGAGATCTCAGTGGAAACTCAGTCAACTTCAGTAAACTTTGTCAACAACAGAAATAGAGAGATCATCACAGAGATAATATATTTTATGAAGCTTCTAATTTCTACTTCCTTAGTTTTAGTTTTTGAGGAGTGCTTTCTTAGAAACATATTTGTCTTTTCATGTTTTCTCTACTCAAGAATCACAGCAGAGAAATGATACATTTAAATTTGACAACTCTGGTGGCTTATTTTCCTTTTGTCACATCTTAAATCAAAGGGGAGAAGAACGCAAAGAACAAGATTGCCTGAGAACTGAGATAAACCTCCTCCTCAGGTTCACTGTGTGCTTGGTAGGATTTGCAGATATAGACTATCTAATCACATAAATGGAGTGGTGTTTACCCACAAGAACACCATGGAGAACAACAGTGAGCAACACTTTGCTATGGACTTAACAGCTTAGTAGGATTGGTTCAAAAAAGGTTTGGTATATTTTGGTTTTCTAGCCTACAGCTTTTCAAATATCTGTTGTTTGGGCTGAAGTTTTATTTACTGTGTACCCATTTTAGGCTGAATATCTGACGATTTAGTCTGGATTTCAGAAATCTGTCAGAAATGAATTTATCTCTTTCCAAAAAAAAGACTAAGGGGGAGGACACCTTGTTTTGCCCATGCAAAACCCAAAATTTCCTTTCTCGTATTGTTTAGGAACAAGATGTGGAACTAAGAAGTGAAGTAAATTCTGGGTCATGAGCAAGGGTTTTCCCAGGCCCATGAACACTTGTCCAGATTAGTTGGTTCACAAGTTATCTCCTGACTTTGCTGCTGCTTGAAGAGGGACAAAGACCCTGCAGGAGGAAAGGGAATTTCAGCCTAAATTAAGCTCTTAGATTCACAAATTAACCACAGAGTAGCCTAGGTTATTAAGGGAAAATCAGCAAGAATAGGGATGCTAGGATGACCTTGCAGTGTAATGCCAGTGAAATCTTGTCCTGCCTCTTAGTGGGTTTCTTGCTTCCCCGGAGAAAACCTCAAGGTCATTGGCCTTTTCCCAGTACTGCTCTTTGCTTACTCTAATTGCTTCCTAATCCCTAATTGAAGCTGCAGACCTGCTGGTTGGATGAAACCTAAGTTCCTGGAAAAAAAAAAAAAAAAAGACATAAATTGGCAGGAGGTTCTATGGGCATCTGGAAGAAATGAAGGACATTAAAGACTTGAAACTTCTGCAATCTCAATACATTCGGGAGCTATTTCTGTTCAAAATGAGACATGGCAGAGAGCTGGGGAAATGTTATTACAGTTGGCAGAGGGGAGAATCAATGAATTGCTAAGCACTCATGGTGAGCTGTTGCCCTCACCTAAAGCAGCTCTGGGAGGTTTGGGGTGCCCAAGAAGCAAAGAGACAGGGAGATCTACTAAGTGAGGGTCCAGTCAGAGTGACCAGATTTTTTCTTGTCTCCTCTCAGCAAAAAGGCATTTATTTACCCAAATAATCCACATTTCTGAATAGAAAAGTAGAAAATAGCTCTCCAAGCAACTGAAAGCTTAGTTTTCCCAAGCTGGACACCCAAGCCAACGTTTTATTAGGAATCAAAACTAAAAGCTGGGCCCACACATTGTTGCTGCCAAACAAGTCCTGATAGAAAGGATAGAAATGTAAAAAGATCTAGACATGTAAAATACTGAAGTACATATATTTGTTGCATTAAGGGTACATGCACCTAAACTGAGGAGAGCACTTCATTTCTGTGCCTGACTCACCAGCAGTACCCATGGGAAGCAGCATATGTCAAGGTGCCAGAAGTCTGGAGGATGTGTGTGGGTAGGATTGGGAGGTCTGATCCATCTCTGATGGTTTTACTTCCTCTTTCTAAGCTCACAGCAGTGCAGAGCAGATCTGATTCTTGTCTGTTTCAAGTCACTACCCAATGCCCCCAGTGCTGCCTGCACAGGAATAGCAGGTATCTCTAAAACCATGAAAGGACTAGATACGTGATTCTCAGAAAAAAAAAAAAAAGAACAACAAACCAAACAAAGAAAAAAACCCCCAAACCAAAAACAAACAAACAAACAAAAAACAGACCAACAAACAAAAAAAAATCAGAAACAAAACACACACACAAAAAAAACCCCACCACCACCAAACCAAACAAAAACCACAAACAAACAAAACCACGAAAACAACCCTTAAAAATCTAAACCCATGGAACCAGAGTTGCAATAGGAAGGTGGCACGTTGTCACCAGGCTGATTTACAGCAAAGGCTGGTCACTAGACCACACAGGTCCCAGAGCAGAACCCAGCACAGACCTACTGCCTTCTCTCTCACTTTGGTCTGGTGAAATCCAGCAACAGGATAAAGTGCAAAAAAGGTAGACACAGACAGCAGTGGTCAAACCAAGTAGAGTGATGGAGCACTGCACTGGTCATTATAAGGAGTTTAGAAGGTCTTTCGTGGTTGTGTTGAGTTCACTGGCACCCAAATGACCTGAGAAGAGGCAGAATAAGAGCTCAAGCCTTGGTCAAAACAAATTTCACTCTCAGTGGGGGATGCAGACACCAAGTCTGGCACACCACCTAAAGGAAAGCAACATAGGCAGGTAAAGCTTGTCCAACACTAATAAATCAGACCCTGCAAGCCAGGCTAGCAATGATTAGAACCTCACAGGTGCATCTCCTTGGGATTCAAATGAAGCCACAAAGAGGTGGTCAGAGCAGGACAATGCAGTCTCCCACAGGGTTGTTCCACAGACAGGGTGATCTGGGACAGAGCTGTGCCCACATAGCTCCACTGCATCCTTTCTCTGTAAAATGCAAAGAGCACATGGCAGGCAAAAAGGAAATGCAAGCCAATTATAAATCAGAAAATCAAATAGCAGTGCCATCTGGAGTGATCAGTGTTATTCACTCCCCATTTGCAATCCCAGTGCAAAGGACAGAGATGGTAAAGAGATGTTATAAGATCATCCCATTTGGAAACTGTCACGTTCAGATTTAAGAAGGGAAGAAGTCACACTCATATCCCTTCCAGTACTCTAGGAAAGAGAGAGGATTTGGAGGTGGTGGACACACTTGGTTCTGTTTTCATCTGAAGTGGTTTGAATGCTCAGCCTATTCAACCTAGGAAGCTTTAGGATGATAATACAGCCCCAAAACCTAAGCAAACACCCTGTGGTCTGAAATCAACACTATTCCCATTGTAAGAGCAGCCTGCATAACTATCCAGACCCCCATTCATCACTTTAACAGAGCTGGTTTTAATGCAGCTGTGCCAATTCTGAGGGCCTACACCCTTCCACTGAGCAAACCCGCTGTGAGCAAAACCTGAATGAACCTCTATCTGTTTGACTGATCAGGCACTTACTGTTTAATTATACAGATGAGTAACACCAATGAACGGGTGCTTTTTCTTCGGAGTTTGTTACAGGGGAATGAATACGAATTTGGCTGTAAAACAAAACAACTGTGGTGTAAATAGTGTAATTGCTGCCTTCTCATCTGTGGCAATCAATGATCTGTTAAGGCATTTTACATGGCTGCCACGAGCCACTTCACCATCTTGCAGTCAGTGACAATAAATAACTCCTTTACAAATGAGAGAAAGGGAGATGTACTCCAGTGTGGTACCCAGAGAGCTGCACTACATCAACGGGGACAAAGGCAGCGTGGAAAATGATGTGGGCACTCGCTTGTTGACCCCAGGGAGGGGTGGACAAGTTGAGGCGCACTTCATATGGGCAGATCCTCGTTTGACAGCTTTACCTAGGAAAGTCTCTGTAAGGGATGTTTACTTGAGGTCAAAACATGTGCCCCAGCTTCCTCATAGAGCCTGTATGTGCCCTAAATAGCAAGTGGGGGGATTTAGACAGTGATTTCATCATGCCTCTAGTACAGTAGTCATTCTGAGCATTACTGCAAGGCCATCCTCTCCCTCAGTGCAGGCAGCTCAGTGGTGAGTGGGGCCAGGGCTCATCCCTCTGGGCACTGCCTGGGTCTCCTCATGCCTGCACTGCCACATCTTTACAGACATTAGGGAAGAGAGTCAAACCAAAACTCTGCCATGGAGAGAACTACCCCAGCAGGCCAGAGGCAGGGAAAAGAAGGGCTTCTTCAGCTGTTGCCTCAGGGTCAGGGACCTCACTCGGCTCTTTCTCAGATAATGGAGAAATGAAATAGGGCTGTGGCTGGTTTGTCCAATTTTGCCCCAGCATGACAGTGCTGACTCAGACCACAGAGCAGCAACAAGGGCCCCAAGGGCCAGGCTTTCTTCTTCTTTCAGTTGAATGTCTCAGCCTCTCCCTCTCTGTGCAGATTAATTCATAGGAAGGAAATATTTTCTCTCAAAAATTTGACACTCGTCATTTTCCTCCTGATAAGAAAGGTTTCATAGAATCACAGAATGATTTGGGTTGGAAGGGACCTTAAGGACCATCCAGTTCTAACCCCCTGCCATGGGCAGGGACACTTTCCACTACACCAGATTGCTCAAAGTCCCATCCCACCTGGCCTTGAACACTTCCAGGGATGGGGCATCCACAAGTTCTCTGGGCAACCTGTACCAGTGTCTCACCACCCTCACAGTCAAGAATTTCTTCCTAATATCTACTTTAAATCTCTCCTCTTTCAATTTAAAGCTATTAACCCTTGTTCTATCACCATATGCCCTCACAAAAAGTCCATCTCCAGCACTCTTGTAGCCACTTTAGGTACTGGAATGTGCTATAAGTTCTCCCCAAAGCCTTCTCTTCTCCAGAAGAGAACACCTCCAACTCTCTCAATCCTTCTTCACAGGAGAGGTGCTCCAGCCCTCTGATTATTTTCATAATCCTCCCCTGAACTCACTCCAACAGGTCTATGTGCTTATGTTGACCCATGCAACATAATTTTTATGAGAAAGGCAAGGCACTTTTCTACCCAGGTCACAAAGAAAGGGCTGTCATGCTGCCAGCATCACAGGCAAGTGCTCAGTCATTCCCGTTCAGGCCTAAGACGCCCCACCCTTCATTCCCATCCTCCAGGAGGAAGAGCTTTCACACAAGAGTGAGAGCCAGGGCTCAAAACCCTTCTCACCAACTGCATAAGCACAGCCTCCTCCTGCAGCTCTGGCTCCAGGTGCCCTTCCTAAACAGCAGCTGGAGCTTGTTAGAGCAGCCATAACCTGCGGCAAGGTCAGGCCTGCATGAGAAATCAAACCAGAATTGCAAAAATGGGAAGTAGAAAGAAAGCACTCGGTGTGTGGTCACTGAGAGCAGATGGGTACGAGAGTGAGGAATGAGCACCTGCACATCTCTGCCTGGTTCTGAACCTGGAACCAGGTTTACCTGTGCTGAACAAGAGCCCTGAGTGTACCATGCCAACCTACACCCACACTGCAGGGACCTCACCTTCAGCTCAGTCCCATCCACACTGAATCCAGCCTCAGGAAAGGCATAACCCTGAGCATCCCCAAGACAGGCACAGTTTGGTGTGAACCACTCAGCCGTGGTTCCTTCCAGCAAAGCACCCAACACTGTGAATGAATTGTGTGCTTCAAAGGAAAGCTGCTCTGCCTTTGCCATCATTGGGAACATTCACATGCGCACACACACACAGGGTAGGTGTGTGCAGGAGCTACTTGGTTTCACAGCATCAGTCAGTAGCTGAGGCAGGTTACCTCAGACCTCTCCTTTAGTCTCTTTGCTCTGGCATAGCAATGTCCTGCATCTGGATATTTTGGTCACATTTGGTCACATCATGTGGATGTTTGATCACACCTGTTCCTTGCACACATGGACACAGTCATTGCAGACCAGGTCTCACCACTTCAGCATCCATTTGCAACATGACTGGTCCCTGCACCACAGTCAAAATGAGAAGGAAAAAACCTGGCAGCCAGTCGTGCCACTCTCCCAACAAGCCTGACACAAGCTGACCTCTCCTAATTTCAGTGCCGTTGATTTTCCTCCTGCAGGCACAGCCCCTGGGGCTGCCCTGTGGATCCCTTGCCTCCCCAGCTGCCCACAGTACTCACAGGACTTCTCAGAGCAGCATCAAGACCTGGAAACAGAGAAGACATGGCTGCCTGTTCACATCTCACCCCATGAAAGAACTAAATCAGCTGGCAAGGCATGTTTTTGTTGTGTTCGTTGAGGACAGCTAGAAGAGGGGCTTTTTTCCTCTAAATCAGTGTGAATTCAAGAAGGGAGTGCACATCCAGTTACAGGCACAATAAATAAGCACATGTGCTTGTGTCTTGGCTAGAAATTATGGCCTAGCTCTTTCCAAGCTCACTTTTCCATTTGTGGCAAGAAATTCTCACCTGGCCTGTGGCAGCATGGCTGGAGTTATTGCTGCTCTTAGATTGATCCTCAGAAGGGAATTTAGTGGAGTCTCTGCTGATCCCACCAACTTCATATCTGACCTACACAGAGCAGAGATTGAAGGCGTTGCTTAAGTTCTCCCTAGCTAGTATTTACTAAATGTGAGCAAAACCAAAAAAAGACAAATAAATTGTGCAGGCATCCTCTCAGGCCCCCTGATACCACAACTCATAGCTGTTCATTTTGTAACCACCAGCAGCCCTTTTTTTATCTTCCTTAAAAAAATAGTCAGTCATTTGTCCAGACAAAGCGCATCTCCCTCTCTGATCTTTACATTGGTGCCTGGGGCCTGGCTTGGCAGGTATGGATGCCCAGATCCTCCCAGGGCCAGTGATGGCTTGAGCAGAATGATCACACAGTCTGTGAACAGGACCCTTGCACATCCCACAGGGACACTGGCAGGAATCATAACCCAGAGCTTAACAACTCAGCAGATCTCAAAGCACTTAACACAGGCAAATAGGATGTATCTTGTCAAGGGAAGGGCATAGGGACAAAGATAAACATCTCCAAAGGCCTTCAGGCACCTAAAGGGCTCTGAAACCAGTCACACCACTGTCCACAGCTATGGCCAGATGTTGGCCCTCCTGGTTGCCCCACCATTTCCCCAGTGGGTGCACCACACCAACACCTAAGACAGGAAGGAAGTATGGCAGCGCTTCCACCAAACAAGATGAAAACCTTGAACACCTTCTAAGACTTCTCTGCTTTTGATCACTATCAGCATCTTCCTGCATCCTCTTGGACAGCACCACAGCTTGCTGGCAGTGGTCCAATTTCAAGTGCATCCTGTCGGACCCGTATTTCTGGGTCACCACTGCACTGTGCACCTTTGCATGAGTCCTTGCTTACAGATAATCTATGATTCTCTGTTTTAAATCAGATCCCAAATTTCTTTCCCCCTGTAATGATTTGTGGTTCTAAAAAAGGCCAAGATTCACAGCTTCCTTTTTGACTTCTTGGGAGTGTAGTCTCATCCATTGCAGAGAAACCTAATAAACTTCATTCACCTCACTGCAGTGACACTGCCTTCATCCAGTTGCAACTCCAAATAGCAACTGGCCACTCATTTCACACCACATTTCAGACACTTCAGTGTACATATGTGCTTCAGCTTCCTTTTTTTTTCATTTGACACAAGCTATTTTTCCTTTCTATGTCCTGTTCACATCAAAATCTGAATTTCAGAAAAAAAGAAAACAAAACAAAATAAAACAAAACAAGTTAACAGAAACTTTTTTTCAGCCTGAAGAAGGCAAGAGGCATTGAGGTTCTCAATCCCACCTCTAAGCTGAAAACTGGAGTCCTCTAAAGTTCCCCTGCCCCTGAAATGGCAGTGAAGCCTCCCACACTCCCTCCTGCCCCTCCCAGGCAGTCCTGCGGGCTTTATCTGCCCCCTCCCATTCCAAGTGCCTGACTCCTCTGGCATTTCTGCTCACCTCCCACATTACAGGCGACCCAGACCTTTCCATGCTGTCCTCATTTGCTCCCTCCAGACCCAAGGCTTTGCAAATGTCCAAGCTGTGGAGCTCCAGGGCACACATAACACTGACTGGTTAAAGCCCTTTGTCCCTATGCTGGACACTTGGAGCATCCAGAGCACACAGAGCCCTGCTGAGCATCTCTAATTGAAAAGCATTTGCCTTATGTCCCTTCTCCCCTCTCTGACCATCCGAAGATTAAAAAAAAAAAAAAAACAAAAAAACCACAAAACACTCCAAGACCAAACAAGGGTACCCAACTGGAGAGCATGCTTGTAAAGGAGAAGTGAGACATCAGCCCAGAGACCTGTGTCAGTTTTAATCCAGCTGATTGAGGAAGCAGCTCACACACCAAACCACAGGTTTCATGTGGCCTGTGCTCTGTGGTCCGTACCCCACTGTGTCTTCTCACAGACCACACACAACACACTAGATCACTGCCAGGAGATAAGAGCTGGCCAGTGTGAATAGGCACATTTGCACCGTGCTACACTGGTCTTTTTTTTGGGGGGGGGGGAAGGCTCCAGCTGCCTGACTTGAGCAGGGGATCAGGCCATGTCCCCAGTGAACTGCAAACCTGCTGCCTGCAAAAGGCTTCTCTGCACTCAAATACAGATGTTTGTGTATGGAGTGTCTTCATAAACCTTTAAAACAGAAGCCAGTGTGGCACTAATAAGCTCTGCGTGGGTATCTCCAGCAGCAGTAGCTATCTGGGAAATATCAGCTATTCCCAGCTAGAGGGCTGGAGGCAGCTATCACTGTCCTGCTTGTTATCAAGCTCCTTCGGTGCAAAGAGGCTGGAGTAGTTGCATGTTGCTGAGCACAGTGCAGCAGCAGATTATGCTTCCTATGAGTAATGCAAGTTTGAACCTAGTTCTCAAAATACGTGTTTCATCAGCTAGGAACTGCTAGACTAGTTATTCTTAGCCCCCAAGTCACTGTGATAAGAAACTAAATGAAAATGATTCCCAACAAAAATCACACTGAAATGAAAATATTTATCATGCTGCTTCTGGAAATGAGAAAAGGCTCTTCATTTTTAGGGCAAACAACATGCTGTTTCTATAAGAAACCACTTCATGGATGATATTTACTCATCTGGACTTTCTGAAGTGAAAATAGTGCAAGATGTTTGCAGGGACCCTGACTCCATCCTCCCATCTGGGATTGCCTCTACATATTTGATGAGGAATTCACAGACCAAGTGAAGCGGCTGCGTCAGACACATGGGATCCCAGTGCAGAGCTACCACAGTGTAATAGTGCCCATGAATACACTGCCTCCATAAGGACAGAATGGAAAGATGAAGTCAAATGAGTGAACCCCATGCCCAGCATGTGAGATCACACAAATCTGCTGTTCTGTCTTGGTAGTGTCTTACAACAGCCTAATTACCTCTAGTAGGGTGAGCTCAGTGGAGAAACAGGCCCTTTCCTGGCAGAGGTGTTGATGCAGGGAGGAGACACGAGCTATCCATTCCCCATTCATTTACAGCTTCATTCATGGAGCTGGAAAACAGAGCTCAGCACCCACACGCCTCCCCAGCTTTTATTTCACAAGTTTCTCAGATAATAGTAAGTTGGAGCTTTGGGGCTTGTCTTTTAAAAGCTGATGACAGATTTAAAGACTGGTTTTCCTAAGCCCTGTGCAGATTTCTTAACAAATAAAAGAAAGCTGAAGACAGTATAACAAAAGATCTCTCTCCCTGCATGTCTCACACAAATCACATCCTCAGAGGAGTAACAGCTACAGTAATAATTGACTACATGAATATTCAAGGTTCACAACAACTTTCAGCAGCCCTGACAGTATCTGGTCTGACTTCCTACAGTATGGCCTTTGGGATTCAGGTCTTCCTCTGCTCTGGAGAAGAATTACAGGTCTGCAGCCAAGAACAGCCATCAGTGCTGTGGTTTGCAGGATCTGTGCTGTGCAACGGGGAGACACAGACACAGCATGAACTGCTCATCCTTCAGATTTGCCAGCCTGACATGAGCCACCTTTAGTGTTTGCTCCAGCCACATAAGAAGTCCTGTTGGTGAAAGCAGGCTGCAGTGCTGTCAACCCACCTACAATCCCTCAGCAGGTGTGATTCCTCTGAAACCTGTGTGAATCCCAAGTGCAGAAAGACAACACCGGAAATGCTTTTCCAGCTTTCCCACTCAGGCCAGCTTCTGCTACTGGGAAGGCAAGGGCCAAACTCTGCAGCCACACTTCTCCCTGCTGTTTTCACCAGCTTCAGGTGCCCTCTGGTCTCTGTCTACCAGACATGCAGGAGACAGGGAGATTTAAAATTTGACAAAGAAGAGATCAAGGGGGCCAGACACATAGGTCTTCCTTGTATCAGTGGTGAGTTTCTCAGGGCTTTGGCTTTGCAGCTGCTGACAAAAGCTGCCTGCAATGACCCATCCTTCATTCCGAGCCTGGCCTTGGGAGAGAGAACAGATTTGTCCAGCCTGAACCAATTCACTGCACAACACCAAGGGCATGAAAATGATTTTCACTCTTTATCAAAACAGTCAGGCGAAGGGCAAGGCAATATAGTGCAAATTAAACAAGCACGAGGCAGCACAGCTGATTATAGCAGGGAAACAAGCTAGACAGTGATTTGAAGGCTTTCCATCAAGTAAGGAGTAGGGTTTATCCTGCCCTACCCTAATATAACCCTCTCAAACTCTTGTGACTCATAGGTTCACCGTGAATCACCACTCCCTTTCTGGTTTCCTTCTGCAACTGAAAGAAGTATTTTCTGTTAGCCCATGGCAATGTTAAATAACAGCCTTTCTCATGCTGGCTCAGCTGCCTAGTCCCAAAGACATGGGGTGGGGATGTGGCATGCAGCTATCCTAGCTGCAGGAGGGGTCACATCAGCACATACACGTCCAAGAACACAAGCAGGCAGATCCCTTGAGCAGGCTACAGGACTTAACACACTGCTTTCTGAGGTTAACCCAAATCCCTGGGACTCAGTGCAGCTCTTGTATCTCTGGAAGAAGGAAGGGTTTGTTATGGAAGCAGAAGCTTGTACCAGTGAAGTGCGTAAAGCTGTTGGTCCTCCTTACCCCATCCTATTGCTAAGCCCAGTTCTGAGCCTCTGCCCCTGCTCCACTGTTTAGATATTAATCAAATTCAGCTCAAAATTAGTCTTTTCCTAAAGCAGGTTTCTGATGAGCAACCAAGTCACATCAGTGGCTGAGTCATAGGAAGCAAACCTTTGAGCAGCAAGAGCAAGCAATGGAAACTCCCTGTCAAATCAGCTTTGTGACTGCCTTCAGATGTTTCTGAAAAAGCAGCTTCTCCGTACCACAGCTATCTCAAAATCTGTCATTGGCATGGGATAAATGTTTTGAAAATATTAGCAAATGATTAAATGGTGCCTTAATTGCAAAGAACAGAAGCAGAAGTGCACAAGGGGAGGTGGGTTGGTTTGCCTTGTTCTATGATACGTGATCCCGTGGAGACACAGGAGATCTGAGTGCTCTTGCAGACTCTGTTGCCATATTTGTAACCTTGGAAAAGTCAGAGTTTCGAGGTCTAGCACCAGTCTGAAGGCCAGTTTTTAAAAGACATTTGGCACCAAATTTACTGAGCTCTTTACAGCTCTGGGGAAAAGGCAAGGACACTTACTGTGGGACCACACTTGGCCTATGGGTGAGGTATGGGACCATATCCTGTCTTTGGCAGCAGTGAACACTTCGGCAATAAGGACATGACATTCTAATCCAAATATTTTCTAATCCATGAGCATCTTTTGGACTTGCTGATCCACACCAGATCCTTTACGATTAACAGTCTCAATGGACTTTTCTCCCTTGAATTTCTCTAACCACTTTTTGAAGCCCTTTATTCTTGAGCTTCTACAGGGAATTCTACAGTTCAATGCTAGACTGTGTAAAGAACTGGGTTTTGTTTAAAAATTCCGTTACTGAAAACAAAAAGAGTTAATTTTAGGACCCCAGGTTCTCATTTGGGGAGGAAAAAGGTAGATAATTTTGTTCACTATTCACCTCCTCTATTGCGCTTACAACATTGCAGCTTCAAACACAAACCCTTTCAATCAGTCCCCTTCCTAGTCAGTAAAAAGTCTTCTCATAAGAAGAGGTCCTATTCCTGTTACTGTTACTGTTGCCTTTCTCTGCATCTTTTCTATTTCAGCTTAGGGGTTTTTTTCAGCAAGGGAGCTAAGAACTGCTCTGGGTGTGCAGCCTCCCAGCTGTGAGTGCAAAACATTTCTAGAGTAGCTTGTTATGTTTTCTCTTTTTTGTGCACTTTTCCTGTTTGAACAATACTTGATATCTGATTTGCCATTTTCTCTCTGCTGAGCATTGAATTGACATTTTCATAGGGTTATACAGGATGAGCTGAAGTTCTTTTTTCTGAGTGGCAATAGCTAATTTTAGACCTTACCGCTGTGCATGGTTAGGATTGTTTTGTTTTCCTTAAGTACATGAATTGCATCTGATATTCTACCATTCTGCCAATAATTTTTGTGAGATCCTTCTGTTAATCTTTACTGTCAGTTTTAATTTTTATTATTCTCAGTCAACTCTGCATCATCAGGAACTGCTGTCACTTCTTTATTCACTTGTGGTATATGGATACTTCCTTAGTTTCGACCTGGTTGCCAGGAAAGAGGCCTAAACCCTACATCACTCCTCTTCCAGATCACTTATGAATATGCAGAAAAGCAACCTAAGATAAACCACTATAGAAGTCTGTTAGAATTATAGAATATCCTGATTTGGGAGGGACCCAAAAGGATCATCAAGTCCTACTCCTGGCCTTGCACAGGACAACCTAAAGGATCCCATCATGTGCCTGAGAGTATTGTCCAAATTCTTCTTGAGCTCTGTCAGGCTTGGTGCTGTGACCACTGCTCTGGGGAGCCTGTTCAGTGTCCAACCACTGTCTGGGTGGGGAACTTTTTCCAAACTAAACCTCCTCTGACACACCTTCAGGCCATCCCTTCAAGTTCTGTCACTGGTCATCAGAGAGAAGAGATCAGTGCCTACCCCTACACTTTCCCTCAGGAGGAAGTTATTGACTGCAGGTAGCTGTGGATTGAGGTCTCCCCTTAGTCTCTTCTCCTCCAGGCTGAACCAGCTGTTAGTCCATTCCTTATCCATTTCATCTGCTTTAGCCAGGCTTAATCCGTGGAAGTGGCTTCATATTTATCCCCCCTACTAACTTAGTATTCTGTTATTCTATTTACCCCCACACACACTAACTTAGTAATCTGTTATTCTTTTCTACCAATTTTCCACAGTCTGAAGTTTCCCCACGTAGTTTTCCGGTACTTTTCTGCCCCTTCATCACTATGTGTCTTCACAATATTTGAGGAATGCAAATAGTAAATACAAAAAAAAAAAAAAAAGGTCAATTTATAGGAATGCCACAAATTCTCAGAGTAAATGCTGTAAATGCTGATGATAGTCAAGTGCTTATGTATTTAGAGGCAACTCCATGTACTGAGTCATGCATGTCATCAGCTCTTCTTCTGGAACAGATCTCTGTGTTCTTGGCCTGAATATTAAAACATGTGCAAAGACTTTGATGATATTAGAAAATGTTTATGTGCTGTTATGCCATGTGACATTATGTCATAGGAGACAAATAATTCATGCCAGGCTCTGACAACTATTGCTGCAAAAACTCGTGCCTAATGCCAATCAATGAACTGAATGGGATCAAAATGTCCAAGTAAAAATTGTTTCATCCAGTAAAACAACTGATGACTATTCAAGAGTCTCACCCTGCTTGTTTTGTTCTCCAGTTACAGACAATTATATTAAGAAAAGCTCAAATGTTTACATTGTAAATGAACTGTGGTTTGCTATGTTTCCAGTGCGGCAACCAAAATTTTCCTTGCATTATGAGCATAACCACAAAATACTCTGAGCAAATACGTTCCATCCCCATAAAACTTTGTGGACAACTTATAAGAACCATCACTAATCTGCACACTCCCCCTACTTTACATGCTTGAGCAAGAGACATTCTTCTATTGTTGGAGTATCTCAGGCACCTAAGGATAGGCTTTAGCAGTTGTATCTTCCTCCTTTTTACACACAAAGAACAACAGAAGTGGAGAGTTAGTCTATATATTTACCTCATGGGCCTCAAGTTGCCTGTAATACAAAAGTTCTTATTGGGCTACTTATTGGTTGGCCATTAATTCAGCCAAGAAAAGGTCATTAAGAAAAAAGAGAAGTTACAGGAATAGGAGAGAGAAGTAATGAACCAGTTTAGCATCAGTAAAGAAGTTGCCTCTAAAATGGTGGCAAAACTTTTTGTGTCTCTAAAATGGTGGCAAAACTTTTTGTGTCTTTGTTATTCGGCTTGAATCTGAGACCCTTTGGCCTTGGTGGCAAGGTGGACATACCTTGGCCAAGAGAATGCAGAGACACAAAATAAGCATTTCCTTGAAACCAGAATGGTAACAGGGAGCAGGCTGACTTTATCCTCAAAGTGGATCCAACCATGGCCCTATTTATTTACGGCCAGGCATGATGTATGCATGTACAATAGCCAAATTATCAAATATTCCAAGCTATTGTGGGGTCAGCCTTTGTTCTGCTGCATGCACCAGCTTTGAAAGAAAGCTTTTGTAGAGGAAAATGGCCTGCTGTTCGTATCAGTTTCCCTCCCCAAAACGAATTCTGCATTTCTCCCAAAGACATACACTAGGTCTAAGTCTTGCTTTCACAAAGGGGTTTTGTCTGGGTGCCTTCGCTTAGAACACAGATTTTATTTATCAAAACCGCGCATGAAATTTGGTGCCATGTTGATACTTAACATGCAGAACATGCTGCTTCTCGGCAAGCTGGTGATGCCAAAATTTTGCCCCCGAGAAGGCGCAGAGAACTGCTCAATGACAAAGTTTTAGTCTTTAAGCAGGGAGGTATTTATTTAAGGCAAAGTTGAAGAGCAGCCAGCTCGTGCTGGACAAACTGCTCTGCCTCTTCAGTGAAAAGACAAGATTATATACCGTTTTTACAAGTGATTGCAACACTTTTACATACATATTCATATAATTGCAACATCTAGTTATAATATTCATAATAGGCAGAGTCTGGGCGGAGTCTGGGGTGGAGTCTTCAATTTGGGGAGAATCTAGGAGGGTCGTTTCCTGTTCTTCATTCTTATGAGCCCCTGGCCCAGCCTCCATCCTCTTCATGAACTTTGTGAACTTTCCTGCTTTGGCTACCTTTCTAGTGTATCTGGCAGAAGTTCCTGGTATCTTGGCAAGGTGTACCTATGTTTTGACTCACTTTCCCTCTTTATCAGTCCTTGTTTTCTTGAGCACATATACTTCTGTTCTTTCATGTCAGTGTGTTCTACATACCTTAATGAATTATTGCCTCCGCTGTTTCTAAGACCAAGATTTCAGTGCTTTTGCTTAAAATCTATATTCTGAATTTAACTCTCCACTTGCTTTCTAGGCCTTGTCTGGCTTCACTAGGAGAGTGGAAGTAGATCCTAGAGCAGAAGGAGCCATGCCTTGTCCTGCCACGGTACTTCCATCCTTCCACCAGCTCAGGCAACCTGGTTAAGTCAGTGCTAGCTTAGGACCAAGCTGTCTCTGGAAACAAAAAACCCCATGTCTTGCTCAAACCAGAACAATGACCTTCTGAGGAATCAGTGACAGCTTTTTGCAGATATCGTATATTTTTAATTAAGTTACTTAGCTAAAACTTTTGCAGGCATTGTTTCAAAGAATGGGTACCGAACCAGGCTCTGCAGGGGCTACCTCTACCTATAAAGGGCAGGCTGGAAGAAAGCCCAAAATATAAGACAAGCTGTACTAGGCCACACCAAAGTCTCCATCCAATTAGACCTACATTTATTCTCTGTAAGTGACCAAACCGGATGCCTCATAATTGTTAGTCCTGTCTAATAATTGATAATACCAAGGTAATAATAAACAATTATGCCATAATTAATTATAGCATATAGTCATACCTATCCATAACACCTTCTCAGCCTCCAACATTTTGCACCTTAGGGACTTCCAGAGCCAGAATTATTATCTCAGTAGCCCTCAGACTATTTTTCTTTCATGAATTGGTCTTCCCTGATTTTCACTGTCACAACATCCTGCAGCAGGCAGTTTCACAACTTGTGTCATCTAATGTGAGGGATAAGCTCTTGTGGTTTACTTTGAACATGTCTTCTAGTTTGCTGGGGTTTTTTCTGAAGTTCTAAATCTTTGCTGGAGAAGACACTAAGGAGCTGGATTGTGTTTTGCTGGATCCAATCCCAGTGCCTAACATACTGTAGAGCCCAAGCATTGGTAAAAATCCTTTCCCAGAAGTGTAACATTGTTTTTGCCATATCTGCACCTCCAGTATTCTGGTAAGGGCAAAGAGGTAGGAGATGTGTCATTAAAAAAGTAATTTGGGTATGACTTGTAACACACGTCTTGAGCTGGTTGGTCTTTCTTCCTGTGGCTGTGGATTGCCCATCCAAAAGCTGATGGAGGAAGTTTCCATTACACAAGACAGGCAAACCTACAGAGCCCATAACCCTTCACCTTCTGACTCAAAGCATATGAAACACTCCAGGCATGCAGGATGTGAAGGGAGAAACCTTGTGATGTGAACCACAACCAAGGCAGGAGATGTAGGCTAAGCCTGACATGAGAGGAACAAGGAGGGAGCCAAAGGAGGGGTGACTTACCCAGAAGCATCCTTCATGTTGTGAGAGTGGCTGTCCTTGATCACTACAAAATGGGAGGGCAAACTGTATATCACAGCCTTTATTCATTCCTTCAGGCTATAGACAGATATTTAAGTAAAAGGAAAGGAGAATTTAGGACCATACTCTTTTGTGGTCACTGAAACCAGCATCTGCAGTTGCAGGCAAACCCCTCTTCAATCACTTTTCATGAAGCAATTAAGGTCCCTTTTAACTCAGCCTGGAATTTTGGCCTTTCATCTCCTAACAAACACATCACTTTTCTGACCATTAAAACCCTTGTTCTCCTCTCCAGTGTAAAGGTGTTTATTTCTTATTAATACCCATTTTTTCTTGTGCCAATATAATTCACACACTTTAATAGCTGGGGATATTTTGCTCCTGCGTGGCACTGACACCTTTCCTGAAATACTCAGAGATGATCACATCCCCTCTCAACCCTCATTTTGTTACGCTTTGTCAGCCAAAGTCTTTTAATCTCACGCTGTAAACCACCACCAGCACCCCCCTTCTCAGCATCTGTTCCACTTTAAATTCACCATTCTGGGAATTATCTAGAATTACACACAGCATTTCAAAGGATGCTCCTAGCTGAGTTATTAGCAATGGGGACCTGAACTTCAGCAAGCCGGACATAAAAGCAGAAAGCTTTCCTGCCAGAACTGGAAACATTTCCAAGCTCTAGAAGACTTAAAGATTTTTACATCATCTGGATAAGAGGTAGGAGCGGGGAGGCACACGTCACCTGTACCCCTAGCCCAGCTGACAGATGTACATCCCACCAGTGAACAGGATACCTGGATAAATATTCTCTCCTGATTTTGTAACCGTTTCCCTTATCCATAGCAAGTGACAGTAAGCATGGCTTTGATGTGTACCTGGAAGAATACCAGGAAGACAAGGAGTAAGAGATTTACAGGAAAGCCAGAGCACTGAATCAATAAAAAATTATGTCCCATTAGTCTGCACTTTGAGTGAATAATCAGTTCCAGAACTACAGTGCTTTAAAACTCCATAACATGAAAAACACAGTCATTAATCCTAAACTGTGATTAGGTAGAAATCTGGGGGTGAAGGGAAGGAGACTTCAGCCTCTGCTTTTTAACTGCTGTGGACACTTGTTCTGGAAGCTTTTCATTTCTATGAAATCATGTTTGAGATGTAGTCACTGTTGCTGGGGAAATAAACATGATGGTACATGAAGAAAAAAATGCTCTCAAGTGGGGAGTAGGCAAGAGGAGCAGATGAGCTCTTATGAAACAAAGGACTCTCTCGCTCTCCAAGTGTCGTCTCTAACAAAACAAAATAAGCAGCAAAGTGACTGAAAACATCTTAGAAAAATTGACTGTGCTTAGTTACAATATATAATAGGACATCAGTGAGTCTTTATCTAAATTACACAATCTGAGGCATTTCACCCATTGAGCGTCTCTAGGCTTCTTAAATGGTGGGGGTTTTCTTATCTTCCTCCCATTACAACTGAAAATGTGTGTCTAAATCCTTGTGTATCTATGCTCCATTATTGACTTACAAATACTACATTGCTTCCCAGTGTTCTTACTTAATCTCCTGTGGTTAGGGAACACTAAAACACAAAGATTATTGTGCGCTTGATATTACAGATAATATCTTTGTCTTTGAGGCTCTCGACTCTCCTGGGACCTCCCCCTCAGGAAAATTCAACTGCTGCCACTGCTTTGCGACTCAAAACCAAAAAGCACTTTTCTTCTGTGCTCTGACCTTTGCTGCAAACATTGTGAAGCGCTGAAGGGAAGAAACAAAAGATCAGGAATCCTTCTGTGCAGTACATGCTCTTAACCTCCACTGCTGGAAACGAGGCCCACTTTAATCTGAGTGGGGACAAACACAAAACCAGTTCTCATCATCAGACCTTGGGACAACAATTCCTGCAGATGTGCAGTAATGACATTCTCAGCGTGGCAGATCTCTATCTAAAACTCAGCCCATTAGTAGGAAAAGGAATGTCTGCACAAACATTCATGTCTTTACATTCCTGAGCTCTACTGCAGCCTTGCCTTCATGTCATAGGCCCCCAAAAAATGTTTCATCTCCCCTGAGGGGCAGGGCACAACTGCAGGTAAAAAATAAGGAACTCTGGACAGCAAGAAAAAGAGATCAGAAGAAAAAAATCTTTGATCCATTTGGACTAGATAGTCATTGTAGGTCCCTTCCAACAGAAATTATTCTATTCCTATTCTATTCTGTTCTATTTTATTCTATTCTGTATTAGTGCAGGTAGTGAGAACACAGAGCAATACAAGCTAAGAACTATTTGGAAGTAGCTTGTTCCACTGAAAAAGTTGCTTTTTAAGAGCTCAATTCAGCCAGGGCAATAATCCCCCTGAACCTCAAAGCCCCATCTTCCAGCTGCAGTGATGTTTCTTTCCATCCCTTTTACTGTGGGACCAAACAACCAAGCACAAGGACGTTGTTGAACAAAACTGGATTTGCTATCAGCTCTTTTGCATGCAGCAAAGAAAAAAAGTGACCAGCTGGAGGTTAGAAGAGAAAAAAGCGGCTTGTGTTGTAAGTAAAGAAGAATTTGGACCATGTGGTGGAGTTCTATTTACACATTTCTGACATAACTGACAGTGATAGCATCAAATAGAAATGGCAATTCAGACATTCAACAGCACCTTCAGTGATCACAGCCCCTCCAGGCAGGCAGATGGAGAGCCTAAGGAGAGTTCAGCCTGCTTTTCAAGAGTGCAAGGCTTCAAGGTGCAAAGCACACTGCAGATACAGGTCCGGGGAAGCAAACCAGCTACTGCATCCCCTCAGCCACACCACATACTCTGAACATACATGCACAATGTGGCTTTATCCCAACAAAGGAGCATTTGTGTGTTCACTGTTCACCCCCGCAGTCATATCTGCTTCGGTCAAAAGGGATTTTGGCAAAAATGAGGGGTTTTACACAGAGTTTCATTTTTTCTCTTTGCCCTGTCTTTTCTGAGTTTTGCTCCTCACTCCTACATCAGATGGTGAGAGCCTTTATAGTACAGCAGGTATAACTGGTCTTCCATGAGCGATTTTTAGGGCCATGTGTGCTGTCCTTCTCATGTCCACATCAGAAAGCAGGACTGACACGTATCAAGAATTTGGGCAAGAATGAGTAAAGCAGTGACACGCAAAGGAAGGAGAAGAGCTCCCTTGCTGTCTCTTATCTGCCCCAAGTACAAGGTCACTGTGAACTGTAGGTCTTCTGCATGTAACCCAGCTCCACAGACTCCCTGCTACCCCCTGGTCCTACAAACACTGCTAAGTGGCTTAAAGGATCCACTGGCCAACTGCCCCAGCACACACCATGTGGGACAGAGGCCACAAACCTGATGCTGAAAATACCTGAAATGGGCTTATGACTGAGGCAGCATGAGGGGAAGACTCATGGGCCACATCACAGCCAAGAGCAAGGTGTTCTGCCTAACTGCCTTCTGCATGGCCAGCCCTGACAGGGCTGCCCCAGAGTGCAAAGGGAGCAGACAAAAGCAGAGAAGAAGAAAAATGCACTCAGGCAGGAAACATTTGAGTTCCCTGTTATTCTTCACACACCAAAGTAGAAAAACTTGCAGAGAATGGAAAAAAGGCTAAAGCAAGAACAGCAGCAGCAGGCAAAAGCAATTGCTATTTCCTAAACAACAAACAGCTCTTTCAAAATCGGATTTATACCCTTCAGAGAAAGATTGCAGGGGACACATCCATTTTGCCTATTATGTAGATTTGTAAAGCTAAGTACATACTCACCTGAGTATTGCATAAGACATCAATTAGGAACATTTATTTTGGGTAAAAGAAAAACCGATGAGCCACTCTAGTTAACTGCCATCTCTCAGAGAGGCAGTCTTTTTCCATTTGTCTCCTCTTCCACTAAAAACAGAGGAGTGTTTTATGCCAAACAGTAAAACCTCAGGTCCCATTTTCCAATTTGGAGTCTCAGACATGCACAGCCCTATGTTCTTACCCTGTAACTATCCTCCAGTCTCCTGTAATCACACTCAGTGGTCTAAGCTCAGCTCTCATCAGCTTGCAGCAGCCCTTTGCAAAACACTTCATCATGATTTTTACATCAGCTATCCCTTTCTCCCTGCTCCTTAATTTTCCCTGCTAGATTTTCTCTGGATGGTGAAGCTGAGTGGCTCTGCCTGAAATCAAAACTGACTCTGGCCCCTAATGCCTATAGGAGACAGCACTTCTGACCCACAAAGGGAAACAAACTTTTCCACCAAATTCTCCCCATTGGCTGATAATATTTAGTTTAACTCCACTGTTTCAGTGCTCATCTCTAGAGCTGATGTGTTTCACTAAGGGAAAAGGAATCCTTCCCCTCTGAGGGCTTGGTTGGGTGTGCCCATTGATCTAAACTACTGTAAGGTATTGAACTTGTATTGACTTCAACTTTAGGTTGTATCTCTCTGGATGTTTACATGATGATGCACTCAACATCTGTAGAAAAACGCTCAAATATCACCTTTACTAACCTGATGCCAAGTACAAGATTCAAGCTTGGAACAGGCTTCCCAGGGAAGTGGTTGAAGCACCATCCCTGGAGCTATTTAAAAGGTGTGTAGATGTGGCACTTGGAGACATGGTTTAGTGGTGGACTTGGCAATGCTGGGTTAACAGTTGGACTTGATTGACTTAGAGGTCTTTTCCAACCTAATAGATGCCATGTTTCTACGATTCCATGTCAAAACTGAGGCGTTTAAATTGCGGAGACAAGGGTGCTGGGGTCCCTAGAGGAAGGTGCATGGTCCCTCGGCTCTCTCACCGCCTAGGTAGCCTGTCCCCAGCTTTCGTGATTCCCCTCTCACCTCCCAGCCCCCGTGGCTGGACAGAGAGGGTCCCCCCACCGGGGACGGGGCACACCCGCACACACCGGGGCACAGCAGGGCTCTCAGACTGTTCTGGCTGGGGCGGGAGGGCAGCGCTCGCCTCCAGGCCGCCCACGGGCCACAGGAGGAAGGGGCACATTGCGGGGGGGTCAGGACCTCTCTGCGGTGAAGGGAGCGGCGAGGGGGATGTTGGCTCCGGGGAGGGCTCTTCCTCCGGGGATGCTCTGCCAGGGCGATACCAGGACAGAGGACCGGCGCTGCCGCGGTGACATCCCCGGCAGGACGCGGGGCGGGGGCGGCTCAGCGGGACCCCTCGGCCGGGTGGGAAGAAACTTCCCCAGCGGGGCCGGTCCGGACCCCCCGCTCCGCCCGCGCCCCGCCCCGGAACGGGGCGAGGCTGCTGCGGGCGGGCAGAGCCCGAAGGCTGCGGGCGCCGGCGGAGGGTCGTTGCCCGCCGCAGGGTCGGTGCCCGCCGCAGGAAAGCGCCGCGGTAAGGCCGAGCTCCGCGATCGCGGGGTCCTCTCAGCCGGGAGAAGTTGGGCTGAACCCCCCTCCCGGGGCTGCAGCTCGGCTGAGCATCTCCCCCTCCCTCCGCTGGCGTCCCCCTGGTCCCAGCCCCGGTGACCGGGGAGGAAGGAGCTCGGTGGGCCGGAGCTCGGCGGGCGGCTCGGAGCTGCAGGGAGGGATGGTTGAGCGCGGGGGGGGTGGAGGCGCGACAGGAGCAGGGAGGTGTAGGTGGGACCCGGTCTGGGCTGCAGGTGTGGCCGCAGGGCGCATCTCTGGGACGTGGTCCCCGCCGCCCGTTTGACGGGACGTGGGAGAGGTAAGAGCCGGTCCGGGTTGCAGATGCAACAGAGCGGTGGATAGGTGGGACCTGGACCAGAATGCAGGTACGACGGTGGAGCATACAGGTGGGAGCTGGTCCGTACTGCAGCTGCAAACATACCGTGTACGGGCTGGATGTGGTTTGGATCGCAGGTGCAGCTACACCGTGTCTAGGTATGACGTGGTCCAGATTGCACGTGTAGGTGCAACGTGGTGCGGGTTGCAGGTGTGATGTGCAGGTGGGATGTGGTCCTGCTGTGCCGGGGGGTGACTGAGCATCTCCTAGCATAGAGTGTATGGCTGCTGTGCCTGTGTCCGGGCTGGGCAACTTTCAGGCTTTTATTTTGAAATATTCTCTTATCCAGTGGTTTTCGGACGTCTCCCAAGTCCTGCCCACTTTTCCCACATACTTCTCTCCAGCCTCATCCTCCCTTTTGCTCAATAACTCTGCAATGATGAAATGGCTTCTTGCAACATCAGCACGCAGAGCTGAATTCCAGAGCTCGGGGGCGGGGAAGGAGTGCTCAGGCACACTGATCTTAGGAGGAAAACCCCAAAACGGTGTTCGTAGTCATCCCTCCCAGTACCAGATCGACACTGTGAAATGTACATTGCTTTTCTTGGATTTCTGAAGAATTTCTCGGGGTAAACACAGTGGGAAATGACCTGAGGCTCCCTGGTAAATTGCAAGGAAACTTCTGGCCTAAGTCAGTTGAAAAGAAAAGTTGGAGTCAGCAGAGTTACGGTAAGGTTGCCATCGTCCTACTGAACTTGCTCAGAATTTGGGCTGTCTGGCCACTAATCTCATTTCTCTGCCATCCACTTAAACTTGTTTTTCTGCTACACGGAGGCTGCCAAAACGGGGGGGGGGGGGGGGGGGGGGGGATCATAGGAACCTCTGAGAATATGTGATTTTTTTTTGTCCTATTATAAGTTAATAATCCCATTTCTAGGCTGTCATCCAAGAATATTGCTCAAAAAATGCAAGCAGTGTACAAGACCCATTGTATAAAAGATAATCTAAATGTAGGACAGGAAGGGACCTGGCAGGTCAGCAAATCTAAAGACAGAATGATATTATGCCTTATTGCACACCACTGTAATTCATTTCTGCCTGGTCTCCTGGGAAGGGGAAGTTTCACAACTTTACTGAACTGACACCATAATTTTTTCTCCAATATATGGTTTTCTCTTACTTTGTATTTGCACTGTGACTGCTTAGTTCTCCCAGTATAGATGCTTTTCTCTCTTATCAATATAGAAATAGGAGTTGAATGCTTTTCACTGTGTCATGCCATGCAAGATAGAACTTGCTGTCTGCTTTCATGAAGCGGGCTCCAGCTTATGCTGATCCCTGGCAGTCATGAGCTGGCCTTCTTATTCTCCGACTTCCCTGGGGATGAGCAGAGCTGCCAGGCTCAGAGGTCTGTCCTATGCCTCTCGTGTTTGACATCTCACCTGGAAATAAATCCCTCACCTGGTAGGTACTGCAATTAACCTCCTCCTCAGTCAGGTTCCTCCTGTCCTGTGATGAGGGTGGGAAACTGAGATTTTCTTCCTCAGGTGTCCATCTGACTTGATTTCTGCTGTCAGCTCTCATCTTACTCCAGGCCTCTTATTAATCCTTTTTTTATTGCATATCTCCATGTTCTGTGCTGGTACAGTATTCCCCCAGCTTTCTCCCACTTGCTCCGTCATGAAGGGAGAACTTAAGTTTGTAGTGACCCCTGCCAAATTCAGACTGACCCCTTCCATTTGATTGTCTGTCCAATCCTTTTAGGTCTGTATCCTATTTATTACAATTTTTTATCTTTTGTTTGTTAACTCCTGATTTCACTGAGCTGCGCAGCAAGTGGCTGCATGTACTGCAGATGTGTTTGAAGCTGAATTTTGCCCCTGTCTTGTGTGCCGGGTATGCTGGGTAGGTTTCCCAAAGTAGCTGAGTGGAAAATTTTTCTTACCGAAGCAAGCTAAGTTGCATTTTGTCCTCCTTTGCCCCTGTTTACTTCCATGGCATCAGTTATTAGGGTGGTTTTTTTCTGCAACAATTATTCTGTTGATGAGGGATGTTTAATCCCACCATTGTGCTGTAACCAGCCGTGAGTAGAAGATGGGTGTAATTCAGCAGGGGGTATCAACACAGTGCTGTAGACTGGGCAGTGAACAATATTCATAGAGCTGAAACAGCTGCGGGAACTTCAGACAAACTCAGTGCTCGTATCTGAGCTCAGATTTAGCTCCCAGTCGAATATCCTTGCTCTTAATATTTGCAATAAGGTCTATCAATAGTGATTCAGAGGAAGTACCACCCACTGAATCAACAAAGTCAGCTCACAAGGCACTGAACAAATCCAGCTCTGCTCGGTCCAAAATACCACAGCCGGTATGTGCAGATAAACACTTCACAAGGAGTTATCCCTGTTCTGTTCATGAACATTGGACATGGCTTTTTATATAACCAGGTGAAAAAAAAAAACAAACAAATATTTTGCAGAAGCTAGGTGCAGCTCTGCAGCACGATGCTCCTCGTGTTCAGTGCATGACTACCTGCTTCTGACCTGATACATTATAAGCCCTTTGGTGTTATCCACCAAACTCAAGTTTATTCCAGTGTTTCTCAGCACTGCATGTGCAGCAGTTTATCATACCGTGCTCATGAGCGTGCTGCTGCAGAGCCTGCTTTCATTTCCCAGTGGCCAGAAAAAGCACTGAGAGCACCAAGTGCTGCAACAGAGCAGGCAAACAATCTGTATTTTAATTATACAGAGACCTCTTGGGTTCTGTGCTGTCAACTGAAATGCTAAGAACAAATAGGGGGAAGGAAAAAAGCCATGTCAAATTTTGAGCTTTGACTTTCTCCTTCTAATGAAGGCCGGCATCATACTTGTAGGTCTGGCGTGGGATTTGTCACAGCATCCCAGTTGTTCCAATTCTGCAGGCATGCTTTAAGAACTGGAGCGAAGCACAAAAGGGGAATGCTTCGAAAAAGGGTTCTCTGCGTTTGGGCAACTTCTCTGTGCCTCTCAGGATTCTCATCAAGGGCAAATATCATCTTTTTTTCCTAGGAAAAAAAAATTACTAGTGAGCAACAGCCAAGCCTTATAATTGCTACCAGATAACGTCAGCGGTAGATGAGCTGATTTAATGGAACTGAATGTGGAAACAAATAGGGGTGTGGGGTTCATGCATGAGCCCCTGAGTCATAGCCTGGCATCTACAGGAGTGCCCGCAGTTAAGTAAGTGGTTGTGTGATGTGGCAGGTGAACATTTGTTGCTGTTTTGCCAGCCAGCCTCTCACATCTGCAGAAATCATCAGGAGAGCGTCTAACAGCATGATGGTTTTTCTGTTTGATATAACGAACACATATTGTTCCCAGATTCAGCTGTTTCTACTGGTTTGATACCTGAGCTGACATTTCAAAGCCCTGGGAATGCTGAAGCCACAGATCAATGAGAATCTTAAGCAAGCAATAGTGTTTGCAAAACCTCTTTAGCATTTGATGGTGTATTTCAAGGTGCTCCGAAAAAAGAATGAGCCAGATAAAGGACATCAGGCAAAGCCAGAAAGGAGGACTGAGAGCTGGTGGATGAAGTCCTCATCCCAGCATTGGAGTCACTCAGCTGATTCCAAAATGTTTAAGTACCCTAAAAGAAACAGGTCACTTCAGAAGGGACGTTGCTCCAGCACTATGTCCAGGAAAACAAGTACAGGCAAATGAAGAACTGCCAAATGCTGTAGCTGGTAAGGCAGGATGTTGAACTTGGCAAGGATGTAGTGGGAATCACCAGGTCCTGCTACTTGGCATTGACTTCCCATTTATTTTTCTTACCACAGCCATTATTTTGCCTCAGCTGAGGTGTAAATGGTATTAATTTGGGGGAATGTCTGAGGGCAGAGGAGGGATTTGCTCTTTGCATTGCTGCTCCATTAGAGTCTGTTGAGCAGGTGTCCTCAGTCACCCCTTGGTGCTGAGTGGAATTGCCCAAAAGGGACACAAAGGAAATTTCAGTTGATGGTTTGCGTAGTTGCTCTCAGAGTACCCACAGGTTCAGTAACACTGATTTCACCCCAAAATCCAACTTGCAAAGCCTTCTGTTGCCTCTGCTGCTCCCAAGCTGTGGTTAATGCCAACATAGGACATCACTAGTGGCAGCTGGCCACCTTGGGACTAAGTGGGTCTCCGCTTTTCCAGCTGGGAGAGCTGAGTCACATTTTAACAAGCGAGGACAGCAGAGGAATTTGGAGATCACTCCAGGAAAGTGTGGGAAAGGAGTCACCCCGCAGCCATAAAACCTCTATATTTAGTTGTACTTTAAAATGGATTTTGCGGTTGCAGAGGTCAAATGAGTTTGGAGACCCACAGATCTGTTTTACACGGAGCCTCTGCACAGGGAGTCATGGCCACCTGTCCCCCCACTGTGTTCCCCAGAGGTAGGGACATTCCAGCCTTGTCCCTGTCCCAGGGACTGCACGGTGAGCTCATCTCTTGCTGGAGGCACAGCCTCTCCCCAGTGTACCTTGGTAGGCAGAGGAGATGAAGGGAGGGAAGCAGCAGAGCCCCTTTCCTCTCTCCAGATCAATGAATGAGGTTGGCATCATCTTTCTTTATTTATTTATAACTTTGGTGAGCATCTCTGCTTGTGTCAATGTAGCTAAGGAATAACTTTGTTACCCTCCGCTCTGTCGGTTAAATTGCATTATTTTTAATGAGGCAGCTATCTCCATGCTGCTTCTGTTCTGCTGGTTTCCCCTATCTGGGAAGTGTCTGCTCCTCGTCCATCCTGCTTTTCTGTTAAGTCATTGCCCAGCATTCTCTGGAAGCAGTGAGCTAAGTGTTAGCTTTATTTTCTGACAGAGGCCCCAAGTGGAAACACAAGTTCCCATTGTACAAGGCAGCAGCTTTTTGTGGGTGATGCTTTTCTTCCCACACCCTGCCGAGAAGTCAAATTGTGGCAAATCAACTCATTCCACTGTCTGGCCGAGATCAAGGTACTTCACCTAAAAAAAAGAATGGTCCCTGCTGCCAAAGGATTTACTCCAGGGAGTGGGTGCAGGCCCTCACAGGCTGGGTGCGCAACCCAGAGGGATGCAGGAGGAGAGGCAAAGCCACACGACCCTCCCTGGACCATTCCTTGTGCACTGGCCCATTTCTTCCATCAACACTGTTGTGCCCAGCTCTGAGATCTTTCCCTCTGTCCCAGCGGGTCCCTTGGGGGCACCAAGTGGCACCAGGGGTTTTGGGGTCCAGCTTTAGGGTTTTGCCCCCCTCGCTGCCCACAGCTGTGGACTCTGGGCAGCCGCCTCCGCTGCATCGTCTGTGAGTAAGCCTCCCTCCCACCCCAGAAACAGCCACAATCTTCTCCTTTGTGTGCTTCTAGCTCAGAAAAGGCTGATTCATTCTCTGAAGCAGATTAATTACTTCTGCTATTTAGAAAAAAAAAAAAGATAAATCCTTTAGAATTGGTCAGCTTAACTTTCAACTGTGTGCACAATACAGTAAAGCAAATGTGCTCTGAGCTGGAGCATGAAAGTTCGCAAGGAATAAGAAACTGGGTGTTGCAGTATTTACCTGGTATGTCAGCAGTGGGCTCTGCAATTTAGGAAGTATTTGTGAATGTGTCTTCTTCTTGACTGATACGACAAACAGTGCAAATCTGAGCCCACCGTGAAGGTGAACTGGGGAACAAATATTTTTATTCCCTGATACATTTTATAGCTTGTTTCCCTTCTGGTTTACATCACGCTGATGTGGCAGCCGGCTCCCTGAGTAGCTCGCATCTGAAACCTGGCTGAGCTGCTCCATTTCTCCCTCGAAAGGCAGCTTTCCAGCCTGCCTGGCTCTGCTCACTTGTTTATGCACTGATGGGCTGTAGTTCCCCATTTCAGAACAAGCTGTCCAATATTCATGAGTTATTTTATATTTACCCAGTTCTGAGGCTTCTTTTGTAAGCCTGGGGATAAATTCTGGGTTTTGTTGTTTCCATTACTGGAAATGGACTGAACCTTCACAAACATTACCAAGCCTTAAATAAGGCCTCTATTTATCTAGAAAGGAAGGGAAAGGACTAACACAAAGCTAAATTGATTTACAAGCCTGCAATTCCCAAACTCCTGTTCTGATAACACTTGTAAGCAAGTGTTGGGCAAGCCATATGTGTAGAGATGAATCACTTATAAAATGATATCCTAATATTAATTGTGTATTAATTTATTAGATAAATACAGTGATTTTCCTCTTGAAGATTAATGAGATCAAAAGTCAGTATAAGTATAAGTCAGTATATATCCTGCATGTACAGTAAGGTCATTTTGCCACAGCATGAGAAATTCCCAGGATCAACCTCCAGTTGGTTGGGCCATATTAAAATCTGTTTGCATTAATTCCAAGACTGACTTAGAACTGGAAAGATAATATCAAGGAGGACAACTTTAGGTCCTCTCAAAACAGCTGGACCAAGTACTGTAGCAAAATGAGGGGTTAAGCCAGTCAATGTTTTAGGATTACTGTGTTATGAAACAGGCTCTTCAGACTTTTTCACCCAACAGAAGAGCAAATACTCTGAAGGTATCTTTTGAGTGGATTATGTTGAAATCATGCTAAGCTGCCCTTCTTCAAGAATTTATTTTAAACTGCTCAAATGCTTAACTTTTTGAATTAGCAGCTGAACATGTTTTCTCGTTACTCTTAGTGTTCACATTCTCACAATCTCACAGAAAAGTACCTGGCAGTATCTGAGGCTGTGCTCCTTAATGTGTGCAATATGTACTTCGCCCAGGTCATTAGGAATCCTGACTATGGTCAGCCTTATCTGAACAAAAACACTCAGAACGTTTGCTTTTGGGCTGTTCACCAGATGAGATACCAGCCACCGTGATTCATCAGCAGTTGAATGGAAAAGCTGATTTCTATAGGAGGGAATTATGTTTGCAGCCCTTTTGGAGAACAGCTGGAAAAATGCTTCTCCCTTCTGTACCATTCTGGTGTCTTGGTAGCTTTATTTCAGAACTGATGTCTGTAAAGGTTGATATGGATCTGTGTAGCTCTTTGGCTTAGTGGTGCCTTCAGCCTTTTCCCCTTCGGACCTCTGACATCAAACTGGTTTCTAAGGAAGAGCTATTCTCTCCCTGAAGGTCTTCATCCTTGTGCAAGTGAGGAGGGCTTGTGTTTGTGCTGAAAGAGTACAGAGGACAGGACCTGCCTATCTCTCTCCCTGTGGGCAAGTCTTGGATGGTCTTTGTTCTGTAATTACATCTTCTTGCTGCTGCAGCACCAGTGTGTGTACAGGGGAGCAGAGTTCATCTGCCATGGCAGCCTTCATCCTGGCAATGCCTAAGCAGTTCTCCTGCAGCCTTAGTACATGTGCAATATCTGTATGCAGGATAAATAAACTGTATAAATATCAGGCTCCTTCCTCAGCCTGTGCTTAGGTGCACATACATCCTTTAGAAACCTGTACATGGGTCTGTGCCCTTTGCTCTGGGCAGAACTGCGAGTGCGGTTTGGGATCTTGGCAGAGATTTTTGCCATCACCTGCCCAAAGAAAGCACCAAGTTCTCCACAGTTAATGCTTTCATCTCCCCAGCTGGAAGCACCCTCCCCAAAACAGGATGTTTCTTTGTTGCAGAAACTTCCTACCAAAAGAACTGCAGAGCAAGTTTTGTGGATGTTTTAAGCAGATCGACCCCATTAAATACAAAGTTCCCGGAAATATGCATGTGCTGGCAGTAGCAAAGTCTTTTATTTTTGTTATCTGAAGTATCCATTAAATAAAGACTACTTCAGAGGGCTTTTTTTTCTTCCTTTTAACATCCTCTAAAGTGAATGTATTCAGCAGAAAAGCAGTCAGAGAGCTGGTCTGTGGCAAGAGGGATGGATGGATATCAGTCTCTGAGGAGAGTAGAGAAATTCAGTAAGCAGAAGAGCCAGCAGCAGCCAGATTTGCAGTTCCTGTCTTGCTTCTGTGGCTTCCTGAGGATGCTCAGATGTCTCTGCTCCCTAAGGAGGGAGCAAACCAGCTGCTGTCACTGTGCTCTTTCTGTACCTGGGAAGGTCAGCGTTCGTTCACCCCATCTGCTTTCCAGCAGTTCTTCTGGCATCTCCTGCTTTCCCCATGGCACAGGGTCATGTTGCAAAGGCCAGACATCTTGTCGGCGCAGGGGGGGAGAGATTTGGCTCTCCCCTTAAATTTATATATCCTCATCTGGACAAATCCCCTTTCGGTGCCATTTCAGCACTCTCTTTGACACTGGTGCTTCTGGTTGCTTAACTCAGAGCTCAGTTCTCAGATGAACAAAGAAGTTGAATTATCCACATTTCTTTCCAGTACCCTAATTTTTCCCCTATAAACGTGTGGTTGTCTTCACTGGCCACATAGGTACCACAATAGCCAGTAATCTGGTCCCGGAGATACAGAGGCAAATTATACCTGTAATTCCTGAATACTGCCTATGCTGATGTTTAGTAATTTAGTAGCAAGTGATACTAGGCATTTTAGGCAGGATCACCTAAAAAGAGCCAACTCAGCAGACCTCTGGCTGGCATCTGTCCCTGCCAGCCAGAAATGAGCTGGGTGTCTCCTTTCCAAAACCCTTCACACGTCTTATTTGAAAAGCCACTGGCGCGGGAATGGGTTTGTCACAGAAACGCAGAGCAGTGAGAAGACACTGACTGCTGTAATTAGGAATAATCTAATTCCTAAAGGCAAATGGGCTGTATTTATGTCTGTTTAATTGGATTCCTGCATTTTGTGGACCTGCTGTGTGGGCAGTGAAGCCATTGCACTGTGCTCCAGAGCCAGCAGAGCGATACTTGGTGTGTAGAGGATCTCAGCTCTGCCTTACCTAACATGGGACTAAACTCTTAGTTCTTGATATAATCTGTCTGATTTTGGTGTAGTTACTATTCAGAGGACCACCAAATCATCTGCTAGAAAACTGGGGTAAAATTGGGCTGATTTGCTGGGGGAAAACCATTAGCCCTCTCTCTGAGCAACTTGAAAGTAAAGTTGGTAGGATGGAAGCTCAGACATGAGGAAATGGATCAATAAAAGGATTTATGCCCTTGACACCCTACATCCTTGTGGTTTGGAGGCAAAGCTTCACTCCCCAGGTTAGCACTCAGCTCTCCTGGAAGATAAGCCTTTGGACTCCCACTGGCACCCCTCTCCAAGCACATCAGCTTGGGGCTACCGCTGCTTCCTCTAGAGGAAGAGTAGGCCAGATGTGCTGAGGAAGCCCTCTCTCCCCAGGCAGTGCCCAAAACATTCCATCAGAGACACAACTCCATGCCTGGATTCTTTCTAGTCACGCAGTGAAAAGCAAACACCTTTGCTGGGGCCAAGTTACAGACAGGCAGGTTGATGGACTTTGGCCAGAGCTGAGCTCAGCAGGGTGAAGGAACATCCATCTTTCCACGAGGTGCTCCCACTCAGGCTGGCATTAGAGCATGGTGAGGGTGTGGGCAGCTGTCTGCAGCAGGCAGAGCAGCAAACATCTGGAAGCAGCAAGAGTGATGCTTGGGTTCTTGGGAGCAAGAGCTGGGTTCCACACGACCTCATTTTTCTCAGGTGCTGCCCACTGCTGCTGCTGTTCATGTTCATGGGGCCCACAGATAACCACTGCAGCTCTAGACCTGGTTTTTCTGCTTTTCAGCCCAACTTCTCTGCTTCTGCTTTTTCTTTTTCATTTTTATGTGGGAAATGATGCAGCCTTTCTAAGAAGAGAAGCGTTTCTGGCATTTCTCACAGATCCAGGCTTCAGATGAAATCTGATGGGAGCTGACTGATAACCTTTTACATTTCTTCCATGGTTTTCAGGGACAGGAATGTTGCACCATCACAATCCTTTCTTTGCAGGACTTTTTTTTCCCTTAATTTTTTTTTTGTTCCCTAAAACCTGCTGGGAGCCTAGTCCTGCTCCTAGGAACCCGATTAGCAACTAATCTTTTGAGGACTTGAGGATTAAACTTCAGGAGTGAATGCTATGTATAGGGACATTCACTTGCTGTTGTAAAACCCATCGTGAATTAACATTAGTCTTGGATTGTATAGACACACCCCCAGAGTGTTTCCTGTGGCAGGATGGGGAATTATGTGGAGTCATTTCCTTCAACATTAAATTGTTGTGGTGAAACTGTTTTAATTAGAAAGCACGTGGTAGTTGGTCTCTTAAAGGCCAGCTGAATTTGGACTAAAGGGCAGACAGATCAGTGGATTTCTAATACTGGTGGAGTTGTGCTCATGCACACAAGGGTTGAGTTTCCCACCTAAGGCAGGAAGACTCTTGCTGTGGGCTCCAACTTTTGATCTAGGAGGTTCATTTCAGGGTAGAACCTCACAGAGTAAGAAATAAGCAGCATTTGAAGCCTGCTACCCTGAGCTGGGCAGGAGGCCTATGCTAAAATGGGCCATGTTGAAATATTCACAATTTAATAATGACTGGGTTTCAGTTAACACCTCCCGAGAGGCTGAATGGATGCACTTGGCAGCTGTGGCTCACAAACTAGTTTCCACGTGAAATGTCAACCAGAAAGGCACAGAGATATTTTCTGTTAAAAAGAGCTTTTAATATCTTCAGAGCCTGCTCAGCCTGTAAAAGCTGGGCTTGACTGAAGCTCAGCAGGACTTTAGAGGTGCCCAGTGAGGGCAGGATTCTCGTCATTGAGCCCCTGCCCAGAGGACACTGCTTGAGCCCTCGATCTTTGCTTTGCTGATCCTCTCCCAGCTCCGACGATGGGCAGCTTTGGGTTAGACATCCTCAGTATTTTAAACTGTCCTGGCTCTTCCAGTATTGCAGAGAGCCCTGAGATCTTACTGTGTTTAAAGCTCTGGTGTCACAAAGCCAGAAAACCCAGTGCAGCTCATGAAAGATGCAAGGGGCTGTCCCCACCCACCCCCACGCTCTCCATCCCGCTACCCCGGCCATCCTGCATCCTCTTTTTTTCTTTTCTATTTTTTTTTCCCTTTTCTTTGCCAGATCATTTCCCTGCTTTGGTCATTTCCCTTCTCTGAGTCACCCCATGGCAAGACTGCTTTCTGATGCTGGCAGATGGACTTGGAGTGGGTGCAAGGCTCCCAGCTTCCCAGCCCATGGGGAAGTGTCACCCTCCCAGTGCAGTGTGAATGAGAGGGGTGACAAATGACATGCAAATGCCTTCCCTGGAGGCTACAGAAAAGTCACTTCCTTGCACCTTTCCGAAGGCTGGTATTTGCATACTATTAGACACTGACATCCTGTTGAACTTTCTTAGAGCGTGCGATTTGTAGACGTGCTCGTTTGGGGATTTAGACTTTATTGACTGAAGGTTGCTTGGCAGAGAAGGAGAAAAGGAGCTGGCTGGGGAAGGGAAGGCTTGCACAACTGGTACAGAAGGATCCTTCGGAGTGAGAGAGACAAGGGAATTATTTGGCTTCAGCTCTGAGGTATGAATTCTTCTCTCTGACAGTTTTCTCTGTCCTCTTGGCATCCTGTGGAGGTGTTTAAAAACATCAACAACAAAAAAAGCAATAAAAGGGTTTTGCCACTCATAATATCTGCTTGTGTGACAGCTTCCCACAGAGCGGAAGCCGGGAGTCTTAGAAAGTTACCACTGCACTGTCCATGTTGCTGGGTAACAGCTCCTGCTTCTCGCATGACCCCCAAATTGGAATAATAAATTGCATCCGGAAATGCTGAATGATGCTGGGATTGCTGGCAGGTGGAGGTGCTGCCTGAGCATGGGGGCACTGGAGCAGGGGGTCCTCCAGACCCGCCTTACTCCCAGTCAGTGTTTTCCTGGGATCTGGACCTAAGTCCTGTTTCTTTCCAGCTGGGGTCCGAGGCTCCCATGGGTCTGATGATGATAGCAGGGGGAAAGCCCCAGTGAGGCCAAGATGAAGCGTTGGTGGTCCAATTTGCTGCAGCACAGCTGGTTGCTGACACCCTCTGTCTTCATGGGGCAAGTGCTGGCTACCACCTCACATCACTCCAGCACGAAATCCACCATGCCTCCCAAGGCCTGCAGGAGAGTGTGAGGATGCCCAGGGCTCATACCCACCGTGGAAAGCTTCTTATATTGGTTTGTCTGACTGGGCGCTCATATAGACAGGGAAGACTGGTGCCTTGCTTCTGGCCAGGTCTCCCCAGTGGCAGTGGCCATTATCAAAGCAAAGGTCTGAGATCTGCACCAATCTGGTTTAAACCTGGCTCACCAGGTCAAGGGATATGGTTATTGAGTGTCTTCACACAATGTCATCATAGTAACAACGAGTGGTTTTAAACCCATTTAAAGCAAAGCTCGTGGAACCTTTCAGTATATAAATCAGGGTTTAGGTGCCACTGAAGATCCTGATGTAAACATCCTTGAGCATCTCACTTAAGCCTGATTTGTGTGTGGTACCTGTAGCAGCCTGATGATTTATGTATTTGTTTATTTACTGTGAGGAAGAAGGCACTGGTGACTTTTATTTCACAGTGTGGTTAAACCTGGTGTAACCCCACCACTACCAAGACATACTGAATGGACACATTTACCCCCTGTGCGAGACATCACACGATATTGTAGCTTATATTTGCTCAGGAGAGAAAAGTTGTGCTGGCACACAGCATCCTGATAGTGGTGGATGGGACTGAATCAGGACAACGTGTTTTTCCTTTATTTGTGAAAGAATAAGCTATACTGGCAAAATACATACAAATTTATATCAGTATGGCCACTTTTTGTCTATGCACTGAAGTCCTTCTCTGCAAGTTTGCTGCCAGAAGAAGCCAGTGCCAGCCCCATGCCAGGCCCAGTCAGCACGTGGATGGTACAGCTCCTGCCCAGCTGCAGCAGGCTGTGTGTCTGTGCTCTCTCATTTCCTAAAGACAGAACACTCCTCGTAATGCTGTGGCACTGCTGTGGGCACAGACAACCCTGCACTGTGTTGTGAGAACTGCTGTGTGCCTCACATGAGGGGTGTGCCACAGCAAAGCATAGTGTGCCAGAGACTCCATGAGCTTCTTCAGAACAAGATTGGGCACTCATTCCAAGACCTTTTCCTTTTTTGAGCATAAATCACACATTCTGGCTTCTGATACGGGTGAGGATAAAGAACATGTAAAACTAAAGGCTACTCTGGCTACTGGCCATGGCAGCAGAAGTGTGGAGCAGCACTAGGTTTGTGTGCTGAGTCGAGGACTGTTGGGCAAACCAATGCCTTTGGCTTGCCCACCTGCATTTCCCACTGTACCCTTACCCTCAGCTCCCCTGGGAGACTGAGAACACTGCAGCTTCCTACAGAGGCTAATGGGCCCACACCAGGGGCTCAGGTTGGTTTCTAAAATAGAGATTTGTGGTTCCCCCCAACTAGTCTTGGTGTGTGGGAGGATGGTTTTGTTAGTCTGTATGTACGCGAGCTGTTCCGACTCTGCACAGGAAAACACAGCAGTACAAATGAAAGCAAAAGGAGAGGTGGAGAAAACCCGTCACACTTCTAAAAGTGATTTAGCCAGGATGTTTTTTCTTTTTAGTGACTGAGTAGTCTGACATGTTGCAAAATACAAAGGCTCGGCATATTCCCCACAGCAGAGTGAAAGCTGGAACTACCCAGAAGCAAAACCTGTCATTAGCAGTCAGCCAGGCAGAACGGGCTCCTGAGTGCCAGGAACAGGCACAGAAGGAAGGAGGGGCTGAACAGCTTTTCTCAGGGGCCAGCAATGTGCCCCAGCAGCCTTGCAGAGGGAAACAGGGCTGTGAGGGCACAACATGGGATAGGGATGCTCCCAGACTTCAAAGGGCTGCAAGGAACTACTGTTCCTCCTCACGCACCCCCGTTCTTTAACACAGGCAGCGAGTTTGCTCCAAAAAAATCAGAATGGTTTTGACCTGCAGTTTTTCTCCCTGTTGTTTTCACTCAGTTATACGTAGCTGCTCTGAGAAATCTCTTTTTACATGTCCTCCCCAGTCCTTGCTGTGATCCATGTCGTCCTGGAGGCATGCAATAATTTAGTCTGAAAGCTGTGCTGTGCAGCTCTGTTCTCCGCAGCTTCACAGGATGGAGAAAGTATTGACGTGCCCTGATTCATCTCCCACAGATGTCATCTCCCTAGGAGCTGACTTGAAGGACAGAGGGGCACAGAAAACTCAATCTGGGTAGCACCTGATTCAGAAAGAAAGGAGGAGGAAATTTTATGAACTGGGTTGGATGGATGCAGGGAACATTATAGCTTTGCAAACCCAGTGATCCAAGAAGTTAGCACCATGAACCACAGTGTTGCTGTGGCCAGGTGCAGGAGGGCAAGCCTTTAGATGCCTTTATGTTTCCAAAAGGAATCTTCCAAAATTAAGAATATTTTTTCATTGATACTTCTTCAGTTGTCATTACCCATCAGGCCTGACCAACCTCTGAGGTAGAGAAGAAGATGAGGAGAATGTTGTATTTAAGACATGTAGATGTGGCACTTCGGGACACAGTTTAGTGGTGGGCTTGGCAATACTGGGTTAATGGTTGGACTCAATGACCTTAAAGGTCTTTTCCAACCTAAACTATTCCATGATTCTTTGTTGTGGTTATGGGTGTCTCCATAGCAGTAAGCACAGACACACTGTCAGAATGTGCCCAAGGAGCAGCACACCCAGCACCAATGCTGAGCACACAGCTGGGGAGGGTAGAGCATGGATGCTGCAGGAATGATTGGACACAGAGTCTGAGGACATTGCTCCCACCATCACATCCTTTTCTATGGCCTGGGCAGCAAAAAGCAAAGCTCCCCATGCCCATCTACTGGCAAGAGGTGAGGTGTATTCAGCCACTGAAGTAGAGCATCTTGCCTGGTTGTGTCAGGGGACTGTCCTTCCCTCAGCCAACATAGTCTAAATGGCCTCTCTGAGCCAGCCAGATAGATGTGTTCCATTTTAATCCTTGTCTGTCTCACTCTGCTGAGATCATTTACCTGCTGATAAGCTCCTTTGGTCAGACATAAAAGGTGAAACTACCAGCCCTTTAAGGATATATCTGAACATCTTTGCAGCACTTTGCTTCATGAAAAATATGGAAAGATGTTTCATTCATAATATATCACTCATATCTATGTTTGTAAACAGATTTGTCACACCATCTGCAGAATTGTACTGCTGTCTCCTCTCCTCCATATTAATTTCCTTTCCATTTATATAATACAGCTCCTATTTATTTTATTCCCTTTTTACAATCAGATACATTAGGCATCTCTTTTTCTTCCCTACAAAAAGTGTGCACTCTCTGTGGGGAAGAATATTTAGTCAATCCGATTTTTTCAGTCTAGTGCATAAAAACACAAGCCAGGACTGTTTGGAGAGGTACCTGCCTGGTTCTGTTTCTCATCTCTTCACATCTGTGTGGAGCAGGTGGGAGGGAAGGATAATTCAGAACAAATCCGCTGGTAAACAGGATGCTCTGTCCATATTTCCTGTCTCCTGTTGCACTGGTGGAGCTTAATTTTCAGGAATCAGCTAAGCCTCAGGTCAGTAATGCTATTATAATTTCTCTGACTTGCTGTAGCTGATACAATATAATACAATACAAATACAGTATGCTGAAGTATTTATACACCTGGGAGCAAAAAGCCAGCCTGCTTTGTTATCTGATTTGATAAGAAATGTTTAGACATGTTCAAATTTTAAAAGTGATTTGCTGAGTATAAAAAAGAAGTCACACGAGAGAGAGGAAGCTTGCAGTTGGCAGCCACTTCTACAGCCCCTCGGGCTGACCAGCACCCAGGTCAGATGGTCCTCAGCACTGCCCTCACCAAAGGTCCAGGCTTGACTCCAGGCACTGGGAAGAGGTGGCTGGGCTCAATACACATCATGGAGCAGGATTTGACAGGTCTGTAGGAGCACCTCTCCGGCCCCATGACTGTAAATTCACTGTGGTGAGAGGTTTCAGACACTGCCTCATCACCAGGGCTGTGACCCTGGGGCAGGGCACTCTCACTTCTCTCCCTCCAGGGAGGGAGGATCTTTCTTCTTCTTTGCATCGAGCCTAACCCAAATACCTGAGCTTGGGTACAAGGGAGGGACTGGGGTTGACTAATCCCAATAAGAATTTTAGCAAGAGTGAGTAAGGGCTCTGGGCTGCAGACAGTGACGACAAATCTTAGAAACTCAAGCCTGTGCTTTCGCAGGAGAGTTTGTTGTTTGAGGTTTGGTTCATTGGGGTTTTTTTCTTTTATGGTCTTTTTATCACTTTTCAGCTGTACAGTGTGTTCTCAGATGGTATATCCACAACTTCATGTTTTTCAATTGTGGCCATCATTTTTTCAGCCAGCAGAGTAGGGAACAACTGGGCGGTTTGCCAGCTCCTTTCCCATTGAAGCAAAAGGAAACTCTGCAAGAGGGTTTCTCCAAAGCTTTCTACAGGGATTCTGTCTCCATATCCTGCTAACTCCTCCAGTCTTCTGACCTCTCAATGCAGACTTTGATGCTGTGAGCTGAGTGCCCCTGCCAGAGAGTCCCACTATCACCTTCTCTCAGGGAAATTGTTCAAATATCCTGTCCCATCACGCTTTGCATCTTTCCAAGAGGCATGTTTAGGCCTATAATATCATGCCTAACACAAATCAGCGAGCAAACCCTTTGGCTGTATGTGTGCCAAGGTGTGACTGCCAAAATGGGTTTCTGAGTAAAGCAGAAACCATGTGGCTCGGCTGTGGGGAAGCAGCCAGGACCTTTCCCAACAGTGCAGTCCCCAGGAAAAATCACAAGGTAGGCTTTAAAATGAGATTACTTCCAACCAGTGTAAACGGTCCATCCTTTGTCTTGGCTGTCTGGCAAATAAAACCTTCCAGAGATTACTCAGTTTAGATTTTTCCAGCCTTTTTTCTACTCACTGCAGGGCTAGAAACCCTTGTGCTGGAGCTGGGAAGGGAAAACGAGATCTCCCATAATCCCTTCCGTCCCCTAAGTGCTGAGTTTTGGGCACCAACTGGCCCCCAGGTTATTTTGAGCCCTGTGCAGGCTTAGCAGCCCAGAGGAACAGAGGTCCTGGGGGCATGGCAGGGAGGAGAGGTCACGTCCATAGATGGCTTTGGGTCCAGCAGGTTTATCCCCTTCTTTTTCGGCAAACTGTCGTCTCTGGGAGCAATTCAGCTTTGAAATGATTGCATGCAGTTTTGAAAAGGACTTGCATTGTATAACTTAATCGCTGTGGGTCTGGAAAATAATAATCCTGCCTAAAACCATAAAATCTGGCATCAAGAGTTACACTTGGCTTTACAGTTTCTCTGTGCTGAATCAGCTCCTGACCCTCCTTGCTGCTATAACAACCTGGCTGAACAGGCCGTGCCCTCCAAGGAGATGAGCCATTGCTGCCTGTAGTGGGTTGACCCTGGCCAGATATCAGGTACCCACTAAAGCCACTCTCTCTCACTCTTCCTCTGCAACTGGACAGAGGAGACAGAAAAAAAACAGCTAAGAATTGATGAGTAGAGGTAAGAGCTGGGAGGGGTCAGTGACTGATTACCTTCACGGGCAAAACAAGACTCAAAGTGGGGATAGTACTTGTATTTATTACTAACAGGATAAGAGCCAAAGAGTGAGAAATAAAACGGTCTTAAAAACACCTTCCCCCTACCCCTCCTTCCCTCTGTGTTCTCCCTCCTCCCCTCTGTGTTCTCCCTCCTCCCCCCCAGCGGTGCAGGGGGACAGGGAATGGGGGTTGTGGTCAGTTGTTGTTTCTGCTGCTGCTCAGAGAGAGGAGTCCTTCCCCTGCTCCTGTGGGGTCCCTCCCATGGGAGACAGTCCTTGATGGACCTCTCCAGCATAAGTCCATCCCTCGGGCAGCAGTTCTTCCCAAACTGTTGTCCCATGGGTCACTCCTCCATGAGGTGCAGTCCTTCACAGGTGAGCTGTACTGATGTGGGTCCCCCACGGGGGCCACAAGTCCTACCTGGGAAAAACCTGCTCGAGCACAGGCTTCCCTCTCCGTGGGCTGCAGGTCTCCAGCAGGACCCTGATCCATCCTGGGCCTCCCATGGGGTCACAGTCTCCTTCATGCATCCACCTGTTCCAGCAGGGGCTCCTCCATGGGCTGCAGGGGCACAGCTGCTCCACCATGGTCTGCACCACGGGCTGCAGGGCCACAGCTCCAGTGCCTGGAGCACCTCCCGCCCCTCCTTCTGCACTGACCTTGGAGTCTGCTTTGTTGTTCTCACTCTGCTCTTCCTTGGCTGGAATTCTTTCTGTGCAACAATCTTCTTTTCCTAAATATGTTATCACAGAGGCATTACTATCAGTGCTAATTGGCTCGGCCTTGGCCAGTGGCAGGAAGTCCGTCCTGGAGCTGTCTGGCATTGGCTCCACGGGACAGGGGAAGCTTCTAGCAGCTTCTAACAGCAGCCACTCCTGTAGCCCTCACCCCCCCCACCCACTACCAAAACCCAGCCACAGAAACCCAATATACTGCCCATCTCCAAAAAGGTGCTCTGCTGTTTTCTTAGCCTCCCTCTGCTGTCCCCACACTCACAACGTGTCGGGCTCTCACATTATCATGCACAAACACCACGTTTGCAAACATATTTGCTATTACAGCAGACAGGAAGTGATTTAAGTGAGTGCTATAAAATTAACCTCAACATCAGTCAAAAGAAGCAAAAGCAAAAGAGAACAGGGTAATTAGATGCTCTTATGAGCAGGATATGCTCAGAATTACTTCTCCATCCCATTATAAATGCTTAGAAACTGCACAGCCTCTCCAGCACAGTCAGATTTTTAAAGTGGTTTAATGGGCATTAGGAGTTTAGAACTGATAATGCCACTTCCAACCTTATCCTTTCACTGCATGAAAATAGGTGGTGGCTATTGACTGGCCTAAATTGGCTAGTTTTAAAGCTGTATTTGCTGGCTTGGATGTGCTAAAAGTCTCTCCGTGGAGTTTTCAGAGCCTGAATGTAATGTGTGTGTTTAAGGTGGGGATATATTGAGTTTCTTCAATAGAGGGCTGGTTCCAGTGTGTTCTCTACATGCTGAAGAGCTGGGAACTGCTGTAGTTGGGCTTCACATCCTGATAACTGGGGAAAAAACAGGGCTACTGGATGGTTTGTGCTCAGTCCAGACAAACATCTCACTTTGTCTCTTCTTTTTTTCTTTCAGAACAAACTGTTCATGATGTCAATCAAAAAGGAAGGTGCCCACAAGAAGTGGGCTGCCCTGAAGGAGAAACTCGGACCCCAGGAGACTGACCAGTCAGAGGCCAACCTGGAAAATGCAGAGCCGGAGCTGTGCATCCGTCTCCTGCAAATGCCATCGGTGGTGAACTACTCTGGGCTGAAGAAGCGTCTGGAGAACAGCGACGATGCCTGGATGGTCCAGTTCCTGGAGCTGTGTGGGCTGGACCTCCTTCTGGAGGCCCTGGACAGGCTGTCTGGGCGAGGAGTGGCCAGGATATCCGATGCCTTGCTTCAGCTCACCTGCATTAGCTGCGTGCGAGCCGTCATGAACTCCCACAAAGGCATCGAATACATTGTGAGCAACGAGGGCTACGTCAGAAAACTCTTCCAAGGTGAGAAGACATCTTCCTGCTTCGTTCATCACGTGGCATGGTGAGGGGACTTCCTGTTGCTTATCCTTCTGCCCTGTACCAGGCTTGTTGGAAATTGTTGGCCGCAATGAATTAATGAGATTGTTTTCTTCTTTAAAATAATACTACTGTGAAATCACATTGCCTTTGCCACCTAGTGCTGTTTCCACACAAATATTGTCATAGTTCACTGAGAAGCTGGGGATAAACCCAGCCTTAGCTGTGTGCAGGCATGACCCTTCAGTTGTCAGCAGACATTTGCTATTCAGGCTTCATGAGCCCCAAGGGCAGAGGGAGAGGAATTGAAAGGGCTTGGGGTCTTGTAAAGAGGAGGGAAAGTGGCATGGTTTAGATTCAAGAGAGCCTGTTCTCTGTGCTGCTCCATCTCTTCCTCCTAGAAGACGATAGGTAGCACCACTTACATTCTCTTGCCATTCACTTGACTCGTCGTTAGGTATGAAACGCATCAGGGCATCTCCTAGAACTTTTTGTACAGCACTTGATGGTGCTGGTGCCGGAAGGATGACTTCTCTGCTGCTCCACGGAGATCACAGCTGCGCCCAGAAACCCTTATTGATATCTTTCTAAAATGCATTTAGTCTGAAAGCTGTCTTGCTCCCCTCTTCAGTTTTGAAGTCCTCTTCCTTCCTCTTCACCCTGTGTTTTCTTAACCTGTGTGAAATATGGAGCTGGCCTTTTTATGCTGTGAAAAACAGCAGAGTATCCTGGGCTTTTCAGTGTTCGAGCTTCTTTGTGTACTAATAAAGGAAAAATAAGATGGTCTAATCCACTCCCTCCCAGCTCCTAGGGCTCACAGAGAAAGAGTAGTGGAAAAAGGGAATACATGGGGACTGGTTAGAACAATTGGTCTAATTGATATGCATATTGGTCTCTTCTGCACTAAAAATAAGAGTGATTAATCAAGGAAAATGGTTCATCTGCTGTTCTAGAAAACACCCATATGTGAAAATGGGAACTAAATTGTGTGATTGTGAGTGTTGGGATCTTGGCTGCTGTTTCAGCATGCCACTGGGACATGGAAGACATGAACAACTACAGGCTGCACCAAAATGCCAATAGGGCACCCGTAGCATTTACTATTCTCACTAGAAGTTACTATCACATAATGTTGTTGGGATGGGATATCTAGACACTGAGATATTTTTCTTCCCATCTTCCATGTAGTGGGTCCCCTCCTTCTGTCTATTTTTCTATCACTGGTCATAACCCATATAGCAGAAGACACTGAGATTCAGAACATTATTGTAATTTTAAATTCTGCTTTGTTTTGTTCTGTTTTTCTTCCAGCACTTGACACAACTAATGTCATGGTCAAAAAGCAAATATTTGAGCTCCTGGCTGCACTGTGCATTTACTCATCAGATGGCCATGCTTTAGCTCTGGATGCCTTGGACCATTACAAGGCAAGTGTTGGGTTGGAGTAGGAGGTATGGATCAGCTCTGATCCATGCAGAAAAGGGTGGGAATGAAGTTTATTTTGCATCATTTTAGTAAAAGAAGCAGGGATTTATAAGGTGAAAACTGTAGGAAATTTGTCTTGGTCAGCATAAGTCTATGGTACTGGTCTGTGACTTGTCTGGACAGATGACTGCCAACCACAATGTGCTTTCTGGCAGCAAAAGCACCACCAGATCAGCAAAATAAATGGTGCCACATCCACAGGCTTCACTGCCCAAGAGCACAGGTGTGTGCATCAGTTATCAGAAAGCATGAAGGGATCCAAGAGATGTTTCACTGACTTTCTCTGCCAACTGGAGCCTGCTCCATAATGGAGGAGTGCTGCTTTTATCTGTATCTTCCTGTCCTGTCCAGTTCACAGTGGGATAAACTGATGTTTTAAGGTGCTGATTCCATCTGAGAGAGACTATTCTTGTCATAATATCACTTGTGTTATTAACAGAGTGTGAAGAACCAGCAGTATCGATTCAGCATCATAATGAACGAGCTCTCCAACACAGACAACGTGCCATACATGGTGACACTGCTGAGTGCTATCAATGCCATCATACTGGGAAAAGAAGAGCTAAGAACAAGGACACAAATCAGAAATGAATTCATAGGTAAGGATGTTTGTTGCACCTAACTTTCTCTGGAGAAAGTCAGTTATCAAGCTGTTTTTATTTCAGATATATCCACAAGGTGCCTGAACAGGTCTGAGGAGCAAAACTGCAAATACTAATTTTCCTCTTTCTTTTGACCTCTATTCTCAATAACCTCTCTGTCACTAGATTTTTTTAACTTTTCTGCTTTCCCATAGCTTTGATTTTTTTCTGGAATTCCAGCAACACTGTATCACTTGAGCTTCTTCAGAACATTTCTATAACCAACCATCTTATGTGGCCACATTTCCATATGTTGCAACTCCTTGTAACAGTTGATGAGGTTTCTTCACTCCATGTCTACTCAGTTGAGCCACAGAAGCTGTCCCATGACTCAGAAATTCTTTCCAACTGTTTGAATCCTGGCATCCTATTACCATTGTTGAGATACACCTCACGTAATGGGAGCATCTGAGCTGGTGAGCCTGGGCTCTGTTTCTTTCTGTGGAGAGCAAGGGACATTGGACCATGACTGATTTTAGATATCTAATTTGGACTGAGGTCACTCATGTCCCAGAAGTGCCTGTGTCCCTCAGTAACTCCATGGGGATTGTGGTTCACACAGTTGCTGCAGATGTGTATTGAGGTGTCTCATCATTAAGCAGATAACCCTACCCACTTTGACAGATCCATATGAAGATATTTTCACTTTTTTCTCTCTGCAAAATGTATTTATAAGCATAACATTATATAAAGATCATAATAAATCAGTACCAAATGGGTCATAATGCAAATATATCTTTTTTGTTGTTGTTGTTCTTCCAGGGCTTCAGCTGTTGGATGTTTTAGACAAGCTAAGGTAAGGATCACTGGTTACATTTATTATATAAGTGAGATTCACAGTCAGGTATCTGTGAAAACTTAATACTTATAAACCTTCAGTTGTGTGAAGTGCAGTGCACCTGGGTGGAGTAGACCACTCTTGTGTGCATCCCTTACAGGGGGACCAAAGGCATTCAGCCAGTGTTAAGATGCTCTTGCCAGCCACAGTGTCACAGGGACAGCTGTTGGCACAGATGGCACGGGCAGAGGCTCTGGGCACAGATGGAGTAGCAATGTCCTCACTGAGGCTGTGTTTCAGACTGAGGCAGTTTTCAGACTGGAGCAATGCTGTGGGCTCACTGAGCAGCTCACTGTATTCAAAACCACTTCACTGCTGCTGTTGGTCCCAGAAGTATCCAGCTAAAACAATTCACTAGTGCATATCTGGGCATAATTTAAAAATTATGTTCTGTCAGAAACATCCATGGTAAATTCTAGAATGCATTTTATGTGAGTTGCAGTTATCCATGTAACTCGAATTGCTCCATCCAACACCATAAAAATCAGGGAGGAGAAGACCTTTCAATAGTGCAGCAAGGGTAGAGTTCTTACACAGAGTGGTTTCGAGAGTGTTGAAAAAGTTAGTTTTAGAGTATCTGGGATTTTTTTAATCCAATTTTGAGTAACAGAGAAGGAAGTTTTTCAAACGGAAACATCACTGGAATATTTTCAATTTGTCTTGACTTTAAAGAAAAAGAAAGAAGGTGGCCCAGTTTCAAAAAGGTGGGAATGCCACTCTTGTTACAGCTCCAAGGAAAATTCCATAGCAAGCATACACTGGGCCAGGTTATGCCATGAAAAGTCCCATTGATTTGTATATGTGACTGTAGGAAGGGGTATATTCAGTTCAAGAAAGCATGCACTGATGGCATCTGATCCTTTACATATAAGGCACAGTTGGGTACTTTGAATGCTGACTGGCTGAATCTGAGAGGCAAAGAGATAAAAACCATTTAAACAAAAACAATCATCTGAAAATTAGCAAAGGGCTCTCCAGTGAAAATGAGTGCTGTAATATTGCAGAGACATCGAAGAGGAGGATCTGCTTATCCAGTGTGATACATTTGAGGAATTCAAGGTAGAGGATGATGAGGAATTATTAAAGATGTGTGATGGCATAAACATGAATGATCATCATGAGGTCTTTTCATCTCTCTTCAATAAAGTAAGTAGGCCCTCCCATGGGGTGCGAAGTCACGCAATGGCAAAGTTAACCTACTTTGCTTGGAACCAGCCTTGCTGTGATGGAAAGCTGCCCTGTCTTCCAGGTGAGCCGCTCTCCGGTCTCCATCCAGCTGCTGTCCATCCTTCAGAGCCTGCTGCACTTGGAACCATCTCATCAGTCCAGCCTCCTGCTGTGGGAGTCCTTGGATGCTGTAGTGAACAGAGCCCTTTTGCTTGCAAATGACAGTAAGAATGACATATCCATCCAGCTTTGCACATTCCTCTTGTTTTACCTTGTCTCACCCACAGCCCACAGAAGTCATTCCCAAATAATCTGGAAATAATCTGTGGGACTTGGTATGAGCTGAACAGAAGCTGGGACAAAGCTACACCTCTTGTATAGAGTCAAGTCTTGATATGAAGCTCCATCCATGTGGGATGGCCACGTTTAGGAGTGGGCTTGGGATTCACAGTCTTGCTTTCATGGTTAATCCCTGAGTTTTGGGTCATGGGAGTCATTGGGAATCTGTCCTCATTGGCATGCTGCCACTGGCACTGGCTTGTCTTGCTGGCAGGCTTTTTCAAAACAGTGTTTGTGGGCTGGGAGCATGGGAAGGAAATTGCCTGGAAGCCAGAAGTGTAATTGTGTAAAGTGACACCACGGAGTGGGCTCCGTGGCTCCAGATCTGCTGCTTGGTGAGGGTTGAATAGCACAAACCAGCCTTGGAGCCCCGTTCCCTTCTCTGACCCTGACTCCTTTCTCTAGTTCAAGAGAACACAGTTGAAGAAGTCATGGAGAGGCTGCTGTCTACCAAAAAACATCCAAACAAGCAAAAGCGAGCTGAGAACCGGCTGTCTGGGAGTGCAGCTGGAGGCACCGAGGGTGAGCCAGAACCATGTGCTCGTGCAGCTCGGAGTCCAGTGGGATCATCAAACCCCTCCAAGGCACCAACAACATCCTCAGGGCCACTTGCCAACGAAAAGAAGATCTCATCCTGCCAGTTCACAGGCTGCTCTGCTTCGCCAGAGATGTCTAACCCTCCACACAACACTGGTTCCACCCCGGCACCTCCACCCCCACCACCTCCACCTGCACCCTCTGGCACAGCAGCCATGAACCCCACATCCCTGATGACGAATACACCTCCAGCCCCTCCACTCCCCGGCGTCCCTCCACCCCCACCCCCACTGCCTGGCATGGAGGGTATTCCCCCTCCTCCTCCACCATTGCCTGGCATGGGTGGCATCCCTCCCCCGCCCCCTCCATTGCCTGGCACAGTGGGCATCCCTCCACCCCCACCCCCATTGCCTGGCATGGGTGGTATCCCACCTCCTCCACCTCCATTGCCTGGCATGGTGGGCATCCCTCCACCCCCACCCCCATTGCCTGGCATGGGTGGTATCCCACCTCCTCCACCACCATTGCCTGGCATGGGTGGTATCCCTCCTCCTCCCCCTCCATTGCCCGGCATGGGTGGCATTCCACCCCCTCCACCCCTCCTGCCTGGCATGGCAGGAGATCACATAGAAGCTGTGGTGGCCTCCCAGTTCAGCTGCCCTCTTGGCATGGGCCGGCCTCCGCGCAAGGCAGTGAAGACGCCAACGCTGAGAATGAAGAAGCTGAACTGGCAGAAGCTGCCCTCCAACGTGGTGAGAGGTGGGTGGCATAAAGTCACAGCTGCTGTAGGGGTGACCCAGGGCAGGAAACACTATCTTTGAGTTTGTCAAATGTGGTTGACTCCATTTAGATACAGAACTTTCCTGATTTCCTTTACTTTTGACCTGCAGAGCTTAAATAAATAAAAGTAGCGTGAAACTACTGGTATAATACATTAACCATGCCAACTAAATCAGTACTTTGGGATAGCTTGTTTATAACTAAAATAGTTGGAAATTAAAAGAAAAGAAAGGGAGATGGGAATATTTTCCTAATCCACCATGACATGCCTTAGGCCTGAGTCCTCAACAGGCTCTGATCTGATTTCCCCAAACTGTCATTCCCCACTTCATCTATACTTGTATCTTGGAATATTAAAGTCATGAGTAAGAGTGCATTTGAGGATCACATGACATATCTCTTGATTTTTGGGTTACATTTCCCTCTCCTAGTGGATCCAAAGAGGAACATGAAATGTGAGAAGAAGCCAGGACAAGCAATGTCAGCTTTGTCCTAGACAAGCAAGTCATCCAGTGCATAGAAACAGGCAAAGGTGAAATCTAAATAAGCCATGTTTTCAATCACAAGAGCAGTAAATTATTGGGATTATTTCAGTAGAGACTTCCAGAGGCATATTAGGGTGCTGATTGTTTTTTAAATAGATTTTAAGAAAGTACAGTGGAAATTCATTCAAGCAGTCCCATAGCCAGCATTATACAAGAAAGCTCAATTATAAAATGATAAATGGAGAAGGTCAGAGTCAGAAAATGTCCAGGTTGTGCCCAGTCCCTCAGTTAGCATGCAAGGAAGCAAAAATAACATCAGCTAGGGGACTAAAAAAGAAATGTCCAAGCTCTCTCTTATGCTGACCCAGTTTGCTCACCCTGAAGGAAAATGCAGTTGTACAGAGAGGGGTGGGGCTGTACAGCCTCTGTGCACCCAGTGCTGCCTCCCCTTACCAGCACATCTTGGGGTAAGGCACCAAGTTGAATTGCCCTTCAGGCCCTTTGGATCCCACGTGTGGAAATTGCCCCTCCTCAATAATTACCATTTATCCAGCAGTAAATACACCCCTTCTTATTTCATTCATCTTCTGAGGAGTGTCCCTTCTAGCAACTCACTTTGCCCTGAGAGCCAGGAGTTTTCAGCTGTCCTTGTAGCCAGTCTGAACACTTTGTCTCTTTTTCAGAGGGTCACTCGATGTGGGCTTCGGTGAGCAGCAGCAGCGAGGAAACTATAGAGCCCAACTACACCAGCATAGAGCAGCTGTTTTGCTTTCCACAACCAACCCCCAAGGAGAAGACAGTCACCCCAGTGAAGGCAGAGCCAAAGGAGGTGAGGAGGTCCCACTCGTTCTTTTGAGTAAAGATCACTGCAGACAGCTCATCTAACGCGAGATATCTTCTTTTTCTTTAATGAAGATCACATTTTTGGACTCCAAGAAAAGTCTCAATTTGAACATATTTTTGAAGCAATTTAAATGGTAAGATATGGCCAGTTTTCGTGACAGTTGACAAAACTTTGAGCAGGTTTTGCTGTATCTGGAAGGTCCTCACGAAATCTGTTCTAGCCAATGTACTTTGGTGGTCCATGTTACTGAATCATCTGAACATTCCCCTGCTGGTCCTACACTATCTTTAAAATACTGAGTTTAGAGGTTTAGTTATGTTTTTACATACAACATCCCCATATGTTGGCAAAGGCATTACATCTCCATGTTACAGATAAAGTTGTGGCACAGATTCTTAGGGTGACTTAGGCTGTGAGATGCATCTGGAAGTCAAATCCCTCCTCAAAACAGGTCCAATGGAAAAGTTAAGAATTAAATTTTCTCTTAAGATAAAAACGTGCCCAGAGACAGGATCTGAGTTGCAGGATTCATCTCTGGCCTGGAGTCATTTGACCAGGGCCAGAAACAAAATTTGGGTCATAGCAGGGATCCAGATCCTGATTCTAATTTAATTGTAGGGAGGTATCTTTCCTTTTGGATTATTGCGACTCTCACTAGGGGAAGCACAGAGCGCTTGCACAGATAAAAGTTGTGGTAGTGGAAGAGTGATCTTTGGGTGATGGCTGCCTCTGCTCCTCCTTCCTGCAGCTCCAACGAAGAGGTGACTGCCATGATCCAGAACGGGGACCGGACCAAGTTCGACGTTGAAGTTCTGAAGCAGTTGCTGAAGCTGCTTCCTGAAAAGCATGAGGTCAGGAGGAAAATGGTACCCTTACCAAAGGTTCACAAAGCTGAACACAGAGTGCAGTCCTGCAGTCTTAATTCTTTATTTCCCATTAGATAGAAAACCTGAAGGCCTTCAAAGAAGAGAAATCAAAGCTAGCAAACGCAGATCAGTTTTATCTTCTCCTCCTTCAGATTCCCGGGTAAGGATGTTGGTCATGAACTTCAGCTCAATCTTTTTCTTGGTTTACCTCTGGGAAGTTTAGTTTTCTTTATAGGAGCCTCACAGACCAACACTGATGGGTATAACTGGTGGATTCCCTCTTCCACATTAGAGCTGTCCCTTTCCCTGTTAGCCTTAGGTGGAGGGCTATTCCTGCTCCAGCATCTCCTCTCCCTTTGAAGTAGCAGAAGCTGATCCAGACCCAAGGTCAGATCTGCTCGAGGAGGCTCCATAACTTACTGAAAGGCAGTGCCAAATGCAGTGCCAAGGAGGAGCCCCTCTTTCACACAGTGGTCAGTCTTCTCTTTGCTGATCACAGTGTGTTAGCAGAACCTACATCCCCACTGGCCCTCAGGGCGAGAGGCAGCCCTTCACCTCCCTCCACAAGCCACAGACACTGGTTTGACGTGGATGTGGTTGGCAGCAATGCTGTGGGCTGGCATGGACTTGCTGCTGGTGTGGGAAGAGGGCTGCTGTGGTGGCCAAGATCCCAGTTCCTTTACACTGTGAATCAATCTCCATCCTCAGCTATCAGCTGCGCATTGAGTGTATGCTGATCTGTGAAGAGACCACCGTCGTGCTGGACATGATTCAGCCCAAAGCTGAAGCCATCCGGAGAGCCTGCGAAGGTAAGTGACCTGAGCTTATTTCTGGATCTGATTTATGACAGGAAGCTTTAATCCCCACCCAAACTCCCCTGGAGCACTGCACTGTTAACCCCAAAACTGCCCTGGAGCTCTGCAATATTACTACCCAATCCCCAAAGAACTCCCCTATGGTCCATTCACTGGTTTGTTGCAGCACAAGGGTGCAGCCGTAGGTACCTCCAGTGATTGTCAAGGCCATTAACAGAACCAAAGATTATTTTCCCTTACCCTCAGCAATTTTCTCTGCTGCCAGAAAAGTTCACCCAAAAATTCCCCCAGAAAGTAGTGGTGCTTTAATATTTCCCTGCCTACAAATGGAACCAGAAGAATAAGCTTGTTATTTTGGGTTATAAAACTGCTGATGCTCAAATTTGGTGAGTACACGGGGAGATTAGGCAATAGGTTTGGGCTTCCTATGGCAGAAACCTCTGGTCCCACTCCACTGAGAGCAGGATGCTCTTCTTGGCACTGTCAAGTGTTACCTGTCCTACAGAGCCGGTTCTGCCAACTCCTGCTGTGGGTTTCTCCAGCTGGCATTACAGCTGCTTGCTGGGATAAATTGAAGCTCTCCCAAAAAGTGTCTTCCCAGCAGCCCAGTTGTCCTTTTGGAGCTGTTCTTGACTCAAAGCTGAGTGCTTCAGAAAGCACACCACTGCAGCACCCTGTCATAAGAGCGAGGACAGGGACTCTACCCTTCATGCCCAGATGATAATCACCTCCACCATGCAAGACCAAGAACAGGGTGAGAGTGTCTGATTTTAGCAGCTCGCAGATAAACACAGAGCTGTCAGAACTGGCTTTACTGCACAGCTGAATGAAGTAGGCATGATTAAATTTGCAGCCCAGTTACCCTCACCCACACTGGGGCACTTCCAAGGAAGGTGGTGAGTTGAAGCCTGTAAGCGAGGAGGGTCCAACTCCAGGTTATTTGCTGTTAGGAATGAGAGACCAGATTGAAGACAGAAACATAAGTCAACAGATGCTTGTACAACTTGTGGAATTGAATCTGTTTAAACCAGTTTCTCTGCAGGTTATGCCATTGGGCTGCAAAGCTGAAATACCAGATTTGATTTGGTGGAATTCAGAATCCCAATTTCAGTTTAGGAAACGTTCTGGTGTAACAGAGGCTTTTACTTAAAAGTCCTTTATGTTTTTCAGATCTTCTGACCAGTCATCGCCTGCCGCTCTTTTGTCAACTGATTCTCAAAGTTGGAAACTTCCTGAACTATGTAAGGGCTTATTTTGTCTTGCCCTCGCCCATTACACTCTGTAATTGATCTCCTTTAGGGTTGTAATTTGGGTGGACACGAGTTACATGTGCTTTCTTTCTCTCTTGTAGGGGAGTCACACAGGCGATGCCGATGGGTTTAAGATCAGCACTTTGCTCAAACTAACAGAAACCAAAGCAAACCAGACCCGCATTACGCTGCTCCACCACATTCTAGAGGTACCACTGCCAAGTCCTGCTCAATAGGGAAGAGGGAGGGTTTTATTATGGATGAACCATTTCTCCTACTCTACTTCCAGTTAATGCCACATGCTCATACTCATACCCTCCCTGGCTACCCACAGAGTGTCACAAGTCAGGAGTGTTTGAATCACTTTGGCTGGGGGAGGTTGCTTGTTGTCACTACTCAGGAATCTCCTTATTTTAAGACTCGCTCTGCTTCCCTCCATAATCTTTCCCTACAACGTCTGGAACTTCCTTTTTCATATTTGTGCAATCTGCACATCAGCAGCTGCAAGCCACAGAGCATGTGGCTACCAAAGCTGTCCTGGCTGCTCTGTACCCAATCAGCCTTTCTGCCTTTCCATGGCCTCTCCCTTTTCCACCAGATTATGCTTGAGCTTTTCATGCTATTTCCTAAGCCCCTGTGGCTTTCTTACTCCCTGCAATGCTGTTTTTACCTTTTTTCTGAATGCTCTGCTCTGCCACTTTCATTCATCAAGGTCCCTCTGTTCTGGTTATGCATGTTCAAGCACCACTTTAGCTGGCAGTAGCTTCAGCAAGGACAGCTGAGAAAGTAAAGAATGCAAATAAGATTCGAGGCCTTTTAGTACCCTCCTGAGACTGTAGGAAGTGTCAGACTGCATCAAAGTCCTGCCTCCTCCCATCCTCAGGAGTAGGTGTCTCAAAAAAGGGCAAAAGAAGAGCTTAGCTTTGCTTTGAACTATGAGTATTTCTCAGGGTTCAGTGTTCTTGTATGTTTTTATAGCCCAGAGAGATGCTTCTCCTCTCCAAATGTGCAAACTACAGACAGCTGGGCAGCAGCAGGTCATGGCACAGTCATCCTTCCTGGACACTTCTGGCCGTGTTTCTTCCCCCCAGCTTCCCCTCAGCTCCTACCACACAGCAAATAACTCTTCTTTCTCTCTTTCTCTTCAGGAAGTAGAAAACAGCCACAAGGACCTACTGGAACTGCCAAAGGATCTTGAATATGTTTCAAAAGCAGCAGGGTAAAATTGTGTGTCACTTCCTTTGAATTAAAAACAAAAATAAATTGCATGAACATCAACAATATACCAGAAATTAGGACACACACAGCTGGCATAGCATATTAACAAGATGGCATCTTATATAGTTTGAACCAAAAGATTTGGTTGATGAATGTTGAAAGCCCTTTAATATATACTCATTCTACTACAGCTGGCAACACTTAGGGCTGAAATTTGCAGAGCATTCAGTTAAAGCTGCCTTCCAGACCCTTCCAAAATATGCACTGCCTTTGTGGTGGCAGGAGCTTGTGAAGGTCAGCTACCCAGAAGCATTTCTGAAGTGCCTTTGGCCAGGGAAAGTGAGCTAATGCTGAGCACTCCAGGTGGATAACAGTGTTGTGAACAGGTGGACTTTTTTTGGCCTTCATCTATCCAATACACAAAGTTATAGGTAGACCTGGCAGCCTTTCCATAAGGTCTGTGGAAGGAAGCTGTTTTCCTCAAGCTTGGACTGTACAGAGAGTTCAGAGCTCAGGTTTCAGTTCAGTGAAGTGAAGTGAAGTGGTGGGAAGCAGAGGGACATCCAAACCATGACCTCAGACTTGACTACTCTTTGGTCAGCACAAGATGCTGGAGTGTCAACTAACGGTGGGGTTCTGTATGATTTCAGAATTAATCTTGATATTATACGCACGGAGTCCGGTACCAATTTAAAGAAGTTGCTGGAGCTTCAGCGGAAAGTCTTATCATCAAATGATGATGTGAAACAACAGTACGAGAAGCCAATCCAGGTCAGTAATGGAGCTCACTTAGGTCTCCCTCATTATGCACTCAGAACCTGTGCGTGGTACATTTGCAGCTGAGGAGGCTCATGAGAGGAGGGAAAATATTGCCACAAGACATGCTCTCAGATTTGGAAGTAGGCTGCAATGCCACACAAACCATTGTTGGGCATTTGCTAGCTCCACCCCAAAACTACATACCTTTGTTTAGGCCATTTCTTGAGGTGCATGCCCCAGCTGCTCTGTCCATGCTTTTGTGTAACTCCTCACTTTAAGTGATGTTCACCTGCTGTGGGGATCACCAGAGTAAAGCCCTTTGCTCAGGATTAAGCTCTGCATGGAGCTTTCCATGTCTTGCTCAGGCCAGCCCTTTAAACTGGCACAGGATGGTTGCCAGGAGCAAAGATCATCTGCAAATCTTCATTTCTTCCTACCTGCTTCCAACAAGCTCTGCTGCAGTTAAAAGCCAGGACCCAGAGTCCTACTCCAAGCTCTTTCATCCTTTCTCTGTAAGTGCACTTCACTCCTTGTCCTCTGGATGGTGTTTTACTGTGTGTATTTAATGCATTTCAGGATAGCATCGGTGCCTCCAAAAAGCTGGAAGAAGAATTTGAAACCATTGAAAGGAAGAGAGAAGAACTTGCAAATTATCTCTGTGAAGACCCAAGCAAATTGTCCTTAGAGGACATATTTAGCATCATGAAGACCTTCAGAGATCTCTTCATCCGAGCTCTGAAGGTTGGAATGATGCTGAGCATCCCTAGTACTGGCACATCCTCCACTCCAATAGGCAGGAATGAGATGGGCACTGGAATCTGGTGGGGGGAAGATGCTGGTTATGGGCTCCTCCTTTTGGCACTTGGCATGAGGCACCTAGTGAAGCGCTGTCTTAACCCTTCTCCACTGCATCCTCGTGCAGGGGTGGTTCTCCTGACCTTGCCCCTCTCACCCTCTTGGCAAGACAGCCCTTATTCCCAATGCCTGTTATATTTATTGCACAGGATAAGGCCAGAATTTTTCCTACTTCGTCTCTAGGTCTTCTTTCTCTTCATCAGCTTCTAGCAGACGTTTAGCCAACCTTCTCATGCCCCTGTTACCTCACTGCAGGAAAACAAGGACAGAAAGGAGCAAGCTGCCAAAGCAGAGAAGAGGAAAAAACAGCTGGAAGAGGAAGAGGGGAAGAGACAAAAGGGAGAAAATGGAAAAGTCAGTGAGTATCTGAAATGGCTTCAAAAAAGAGATATGGAGCCAAAGGAGCTCTTTGCTGGTCCTGTTTTAATGGACCAGTAGTGGCAATTTATTTTGTGGTTTTCCAGGTGCCAGCTGACTAAAGGCTTTTAGGTGTCTTAGAGCCATAGCTAAGAATTGACTTTCCGCAGTTGCAGCCGGGCAGAGAAGTTAATTTTAGGTTTGCTGACTGAACAGCAGAAGAAAAAAAACCACCACAAATTAAAACATTTCAGTTAACTTTTTCAGTTTCTAAACATAACTTTTGAATACCAAATCTAACAAGAAATTTGTCTTCTCCTCCAAAATCCTTGTACACACTTGAATAATTTCTCTTTATCACAAACTACTGATGTCCCACACTTATAACTTTCATCTCTGGATGAAAGCAAAAGACTGCAAAATATGATTGGAAGAAGCTGAGAGGATAGAAAAATCAAAAGTGTTTTCCCTCCAAAAAAAAAGTCCCCCACCAACATGGATAAGGAACAGGGCATATTTCAAGGTCGTAGCACAACAACAGCAGAGCTGGTACCACTGGTGCCAGCCTGTAGCACTGAAACTTTGGAGTAAATGCCTTTTCTTCAGCTAATACACACTGTTGTGGGGTCACTGAGCATGAGCTGCTCCCAGGCCTGATATTGGTGCTTCGCTCTTGCCCAGTGGTTGCTTGTACTGGGAAAGCAGTGCCCACCCCATGGGCAGATTTAACACTCATCTCTCTCTCTCTCTCCCAGTTAAGAAGGGTTTGGGGAAGCAGGACGAGGTGTGTGTCATCGATGCACTGCTAGCTGACATCAGGAAAGGCTTCACGCTGAGAAAGACAAAGAACAGGCACGAGTCGGATGCAATTCCTAAACCCTTGTCTGAGGAGAGCCCAGAGGAAAGCCAGTCTGGTAAGGGCACAGACCTGACTGTACTGCTGCTATTCATTCCCATCTGCCTCTGAGCCTGAGCCAAGCACGCACCAGCAAGAAGCCTCTGCGTTTGCATTTGGGGCATTTTATTTAAGAAAGCTTTGCAGACAGTGCTGAGAAGAGGAGCAGAGAGCCTTGAGCTGTTGCCAGACAGTTCTGTTCCAGTATTAGCAGGAAGCTGGAGCAGTATGGCCTTGCACTTGTGCTGATAAACCCTCTGAGATGCTTGACCCACGTGTCAGCCACAGCACCATGCTGATGGGGCACTGGTGTTATCCCCACACAAGTCCCCTCTGTGCTGTTGAGTCTCCGTAGCACAGTGTGTCACTGCCTTGGAGTCTGCTGCACCCCATCTTAGCCTATGCTTGGGAATCTGAAGAAGCCCTTAAGAAAAGATTAGAAACCCTATTTGCAGAAGCACCCAAGTTCTTCAGGTGCTTGTGAGGAGACAGCCTGTGTGTTTAGCTTTTTCTTTGGTCTCTTGACCTCGATGTTAGTGCACACTAGGTAAGTCCAAGGACATTGGTCTACCATAGAGCCCATTCCTAGACCTGTTCTGCAAGGGCAGGATTAGACTGGTTAATGGGCAGCTCTGAAGTCCTCACACAGCCAAGCCAACAGTCTGGTTCAGGACCTTGCAGGTTATCTCTTCCTGCCACAGACCTTCAGGCCTCCTTGCAGGTCCAGGAGCTTCCATGGAAATCAGTCAGTTGGCAGCAAAACACACCTGCTGAAAACAAAGCAGGGGCTTTGCTGAGCCGGAGCTTTGTAGTCCAGCCAGGGTGACCATGTGTGTATAAGGTGGGGAGAGGTACAGGGAGGATAAACTAGTGCTGCCTCTGCATAGCTGCTTTAGGGTCAGTGCTCCCTCTGCAGGCAGCTGCTCACCTGTAAGCTCTCCCAGTGGCAGAAGCATCTTGGTTGATCCCTGGTGCAACTCTGCAGCTGTGGCTGATTGCATGTTTTTTGTTTAAAGGAAAGAACATTAAGGATCCACAAGCAGCAGGGAAGCAGATCAATGATGAGACCAAACAAAACAAGGATGGTCATCCCTCAGAAAGCACTCCCACCTCAGCCACTGCCCTGACGGAGATGGGCGGAGGTGTTACAGATGCTTCAGCTTCAAACCAGGTGTTACCTAAAAACAACGCTGGAGGAAGTTTGCCGTTGGAGTCCCAGACCGAAAGCCCATCTGTGAGCTTGGTGGAAGCTGATGGGGCTGGTCAGCTCATGCCTGGCACTGGGATGGAGCAGACAGACAACTGGGCAAGCCTCCAGCCGAGCACAAAGGGCAGCTCCTTTGCCTTCTCTTTGGCTGACACGGGCTCAAGGATAAGCTTTGTGAGCAGCAGTTCAGCCACTGCTCTGAGAGACCAGCTCAGCTGGACTAATGGGTCCCTCTCAGAAGGCCAGGACAAGGAATGCCCAGCTGATGGCTCAGAGAGCTACAGGCTGGCACAGGAGCCAGAACCCCAGCTGAGCAAGACCAGGACAGACCCCAGCAGCGCTCAGTCTGCTCCCTGCAATGAGGCTCATCAGGCAGAGTCAAAAGAGATGACAAAAGAAAATGAAGACCCTGGTACAGACTCGCTGTTGGACACCTCTCAGGAGAAGTCCTTCTCAGAGGAGCCAGCCACTGACTCCTCTTGTTCAGCAACGCTTACCCCAGAGCAAACTCACACCGACAGGGAAAAGCAGAGGCCACCTGGGAAACGGAAGAAGAAGAAGAGGCACAGCAAAAGCTACTCAGGTAGCCTATGTCATAAATAGCCCTTGGGAGCTGACTTGAGTGTGGGAGCCCTCCTCATATATTTGTATATAGCTGTTCCTCCCCACTTCAAGGCCCAATGCCACCTGCCTCTAGAGCCACACTGTTTCACAGAGCTTATTATTTTTTTAAACCTGAAAAACCCAAGCATAGTTCATTCGCGTGACATTTATAAGTAGTTTATAAACGGGTAATGATGAATCAATAATTAAAAAGCCCATTACACATACACAGTAAGGATGGCAATAAGCACATCTGTCAAGTGTGCTAAAGACAGCTACCAGGCATGGTTATGTGCAAACAAGAGCTCCATTAGGCTCCAGAGCAGTGATTAAGAGCAGTTAATACTCGGTACTTAATCAGCGATCACCCCCTCTGAACTACTTATAAACACATAAAGGCAGCAACATCAGTGCTGCCATGGGGTTGTTTGGTTTTTCCCCTGCTAAGCCTCCTTGAAAGAGCACTTTGCCTGACAGCCTGCCCCAGGGGTACTTTAGGTAGCTCCTAAACATCAGGCCCTCAAACCATTACTGCAGGGTGAGGGGGAAAAGTCATTAAAAGTCATTAAAAAAGAGCATCTTGCTGATGCTTCTGCCCCCGAATTGGACTGCCCTGCTGGTGTCGGGAGAGGGTTTGGCTGCTGGAACCACACAAGTCTCCACCTCACAGCAGAAGTCCACAGCCAGTCCAAAAACTGGGAAGAATGTCCCAATCCTTTAGACTCCACCGAGCTGAAGCCACCTTTGGGTGGCTAATTAACCCCAAATTAGAGATGACTCATAGGGAAGACATGTGGGTCTGTCAGCCTTTAGAAAGATACAATATACTGTCTAAAACCTGTTTTCTGCAAGATCCTGGGGTCAAACAAATGGGCTGGAAAGTGGGAAAGTCTCTTTTTATCAACGTTTAATGTTTTTCCTTCCAAGGAAAGTGGAAGAGAAAGGAAAGGAGGGTTTGAGCATCCATTTCTGAGAAAGACAGCAAGGGTTGAGCAGCGACCACAGAGGGACTTACCCTTTTAATGCAGCATGCCCCAAGGCTGTAGTTATTTACCCTTCTAAACCTGCCTCTTTCCCCTAGTTAAAAACAAACCACACAAAAGAGAAGTGGTTTCCTAGAACAGTGGTTTCCAAACTTGCTTCCCAGGAGGCAGGAGCTGCAGCAATGGGAGCATCCCGTGCTCCCAGACCTGGTGATGTTTTCCTGACACCTGAAATTAGTACTTCTAGCTTAAGAACTGACCCCATCCTGCAAAAACTACAGGGTTCCCTGGGAATCCAGGGATGGCATCAGAGGGGCTGGAACCAGATGATCTTTAAGGTCCCTCGCAACACAAACCATTCAATGATTCCGTGTTCCTAGGAACGTCTCTGCTATTAGACAGTGTTTTCATCATAAAAAGTTCCCTGTTGTTACCTTTGCCTTGCCATGATCAGATATATTTAGTGTCTCTCTTTTGTTTAAAAGCAGAGGTTGAGAGTGATACTGGAGATAATAAAACAAAAAAAGGTTGTGTGACACAATGAGGTATGTAAACTCACAAAGGTGTTTTTGTGTGAACTAACCACAGCATTGGGACTTCACAGACCTAATCAGTATTCAGCATATCAGCTAAGCTTTTTGTCTTTGTGTCTAATCACAAATACATGTGAAATAAATTTGTTCCTCTGATTTTTACTCTCCAGGGTGTTGATCTTGCATTGAGTGGAGTCAGTGCTGACCTCCCTTCAACACAAGATCACAGCCCCCATGTTCATCCTCTGTGTCAGCAGCAGCCAAATTGCCTTTCCCTGCGAATAATTAAAAGTCTAGAATAATTATTCTAACCAAATAATCAAACTTCACATGATGAACAAAGTCCTTGCTTTGATCCCATTATTTTCTCAAAAACTGTAAAAATGCAATTTCAGTACCTACCTACAGCAAAGAATGGTTGGTTTGCTTGTGGGTAACCACTTTCTGTAACACCATTTAAATATGGGTGCCTGGAAAAGGGGATAAAACACTGGACTCAGGAACAAGTACTTGTTGGGGCAAGATACCAGCTCCCACTCAAAGCTAAATTCGACTCCAGAGTTGCACACAAGTTCCCTGCATCCTCCACTGATGCTGGCAACCTATGGTTGCCCCTCAAAAGCAGTTTCAGGATGAGACTCTCCTTTGCAAAACTTTGTCTGTTTTTACAGCAAGTGGAAAGAAAAGCAAGAAAAAGAAACAACCAAAACACCCACTGTACTGAAATTGCATAGTTACGCATTGCCCTTTCCGTGCTGATGAGCATCTCTTATGAACTAAATCAATATTGTCAAATTGCTCTTTGTCTCATTTCCTCAAAGGAATGTATTTATTCTCCAGCATGCCCAGTTCCCTGGGGCTGGGAGCCCAGCTGGGAGCCCTGCTCCTACACAGCCCATCAGCCCCAGCCCCTGGGATGGCAGAACAGAGGAATCTGTGCAGGATTTCCCCACAGGATTGCTTTTGTTCCTGCACCTGGATTATCATTTCTAGCAGAAGAAAATGGGATACGTGTTGGGTAGTTACAGTCCTGACTACTCCTGCCCTCCTCTTGGCCCTTTCTGTGCAGTACCACAGGATCACATTAAGTGGAAGTAGCTCTGTGGGTTTAAAAATCCTAAGGAAGATTTACTGCAGGAGCAGAAAATAGTAGCAGTGAAGCGTAAGTGGGAAGTACATCAGGACCAGTGGTCGTGCTGCACTGGGAGGGCAGCTGGAACTGTGAGTTAAGCTTATTAATACATATTACAATGAATATATTATATGTATTAATACATAATACAAATGATGTATCTTTTCTGGGGTTCCAGCATGCAGGCTTAAAAACGTAGTCTTTGAAAAATTAAAAAAAAAAAGAAAAAGAAGAAAAAAACACAGACAGCTTTGCTTTGTCCTTAAGAAGACATAGGAATGCAACACAGAGGAAGGCTTGGACAAACAGTGCCTTTATGAAGTGGCCAAGTGAGGCAGGAGTTTCAATGCATCCTTGGAATGCAGCGCCTGGCATCACACCAGGAGCATCTACATGGGCTTCAATGCCAAGAGGGCAGAGATGAGCTGCACCTTGAAATCTACAATTCTCTTTTTCCACTCCTTCTATCTTTATGTCACACAGCAAGGTCAGCAGGACCTTTGTCTTTGTCTCCCACCACAGTGCTTCCTCTCCCAAATGCAGATCAGGTCCATCCCTCTTCATATGACAGACTTAGCAAGCCTAGAGTGCTCCCATTCAATCTTTTTAACTAGGATGTTCCACCTGATTTTTTTTTTATTTTATTCTATGTTTTGGCCCAAGCACACATGATCTGTTCAGGTCACCACTAGTTCTCTTTTGGTACAGGGTATTGCAGGTATTGAGTTCTGGCCTTACTTTGACTATATCTTGTTATGCAGAAATTTCTGTGGTAATGTTGATGTTCCTTAAATGTCAGCTTTTTCACCCAAAGATTAGTATCCCACATTATCTTCATACTCCTGAAAGAAATGGTTTAGTTGGTTTTCCTCTGAAATCAATGTACAGGTGGGTATACTGTGTTTGTGTGCACACTGGTAACATCTGAACTCATTTCCAACCAAATTCAGAAAGAGCTGGAAGAAGGACCATTTAACAAAGGTGATAGTCAAACAGAAGAGGGACTGTAACAATGCCTGAAATCAGGAGAGCTGCTCTTTAAGTTTCCTTGCCTTAGACTCTAGAGAATTCCTACCGACAAATTGTCTGTTTGTGCAGCTTCCCTATTCCTCTCTTCCCATCTGTATGTTACTTGGAAAAGTTAGGAGAAAGAAAAGCCTTGAAAACATAAGTCCGTAAGCAACTGGGCTTTGGCAATTTCCCTGCTCACAAATCTACTTGATTTATTCCCTAGAAAATAAAAGAAAAACCAAACCGTGAGCACAGGCCAGCACTCAGAGACCACAGCTTGGTGAGGAGGGAGGGAAGGGGCAGAAGGGCAGCTATGACATGCACATGGCACAGCAGCACATTGACCCTTGCAAAGAGACAGAAGTGTTTGACAGTCAAGGTTTTTCTTTAATTCCAGAGGAACAAATGTTTCACCTCCCCTTCTGCAGACACAGTATTGTCTGTGGGCAGTTTTTAAATGGACCACGAGAATGTCGTCCAGCTAATGCTCATCCTCCTGTTTGGCCTTTGCCTCCATGTCTGCCATTAGAAATGGTATTCGGTTTGGTTATGGAGTAAGACAGGCTCTTAAAAGTGTCAGTGTGCTGCCCCAGCCTTCTGACAGTCCTGCTAAATCCTCTGGATTTAGTAAGTTCAGCGATTTAATATCTAGAAAGATATATGTTGTTGGACTGAACTAGCACCTAGCTTAAAAGCAAAGTTGCCCAAACTCTTGAGCATTAGGATTGGTTCGGAAACATGAGGTTTTTATTAAATACATAAAACTCTACCCGTTTTTAGGTTACCTGAAGAACAGATGAAACTGGTTTCCCTAGTAGTGCCCCATTAGATACACATGCATGCATGCAAAAACACACTTCTATTCATAGTTCCAAATAATTTGCATTTCCCCCTCCTCCTGCAGGTGTCACAGCAAGGCAGAAGGTATAAGAGGGACCAAGTGAACCACTCTCATGTCCCTGGAGTGCTGCCAGCTTGTCAGAAATGAGGTTCTGCATTGACGAAATGCCACCATGGACACCTTCTGCCCCACCTAGATGCACCACTTCTCCTCCTGCAGCCTTTCCCTCCCCTCCCGAGGACCTAAAGAGCCTCCTCAGAGACTTTGGACCCCTCAGCCCATGCCTTACACCAGGCATCTGGGAAATGGGGGACAGTTCTGCACATGGCAGCAGTGAAAGGGTCAGACCTGTCATCCACCATCCTGGAAGCCAAGTCTTTCAACCTGCTCTTAGGCCAAACTCTTCTTGAAATGACAGCTGAGTGTGGCCTAAGAATGGACTGCAGTGTTTAGCCCTCAGAGAAACGTTAAAAATAGCAGTGCCTCAACTAAATTAAGGCTATAAATTAAGCAGTGGCTGTACCACCACAGGTGGAAGTGTGTTAACTCCCTCCTCTCATCGCCCACTGACGATTTATATTGGATCAGGTCCAAGACCCAGATCAGAAAAATGTATTTTTACTCTCAGTCAGTTAAAGCAAGGGAAATCAGTTACAGGGAGGAAAAAAACCATAAAAGAAAAAAGATATATTTTAGTAGGCATATGGCCATATAAAGTGTCTGGTTCCTACATGATGCTTATGTGCAATTAAGTTGAAGCACGTCAGTAGTCTTAAGTAGTCTTGTCACACACACTGATGTGTCCATCAACTTTTGGAGAACCAGGGGCCTAGTTTCTCTTATTAAAGCAACAGGAAGATGTTTTCCAGAGTGCTCTGCCAGACACATTTTCAGCTTATCCCTTAGTAAATCTCTGGGTTTGACTTCTGTTGTCAGCTGCTTGCACTCAAGAGTCTATGTCCAAATTGCAGAACGTTTTGAGTCATGTTACTTTGGCTTTAAAACTGAGACTGTGCAGTATTGTGTTTTCAAAATACAGAGCTTTATTTCTCAAGTTTTGTAATAACACTGTATCATAGTTTTGTACATATCTGTCCATTTTAAATGATCTATGTTTGTTGAACTATAGTGTAATACTGTGCTGAAACATGAATCAAGTGGAAGAGCTCGGTACATTTCAGAACTATTCTTTTATATTGCAACTCACTGTGGCTAGACTAATGTGCAGGCTTTGCTCAATAGGACTCGTAATGTCCTTGTAACGCTGGAAACTTAAAAATGAAACCAAGAATTAAATGACTGATTTGCTTTAACCAAAGCATCGCTATGAGCATATTGAGAATTGGTCAACAAAAGCAGAGATGAATTGGGAGCAGACACATGGGCAGATTCAGTGCAGGAGAACCTGCAGAGCAGCACAGCCCCATTGCAGCAGAAAACCCACTCCTGCTGGCAGAAACAGGCATACTCCCACCGTTCCCTGCAGAACCATGGCACTCACTCCAGGTTTGACTTGCAAGACTGTCTCCATCACATTTACAGGTTTCCACTTTTTTCCCCTCTTTTCCAGTCTTAGAGCACATCACCCAAGCATCATCCTTTTGCTCTTCAGTCTAGCTCCTCTGCTCTCAGACTAGACCCCAGGCTACAGAAATCTGAGTATGAAATGCATTTTCCCAGCAGCTTTGCAACCTCCAGGTTTCCAGCAAGAGCCTGCAGCCCAGGCTAGCAGTGCACAGCCAGCCTCCTCCTCACCACCCCACTGGTTTATCAACAGGAACAACATCATTTGGAGATGCAGGACTGGGGAACAAACAGGTTTTTGTGTAACAAACATGTTTTTTAGTCTATGTACAGGTTTTCTGTGTTACCTAGGGAACCTTGCCTGCTGATGACCCACAAGCTGCTTGCCTCAGATGCTGCAGCATGTGTCCATTTCTCCACCTGGATCTTTCAGCTTCCCCCACCCATTTCCACTCAGAGAGAGCAACTCATTTCCACAGCCAGAGTTTTTATTGCTCTGTCTTCTTACCTTGGCCTTCAGAGAGAAAGTGTTTGGCATTATTTTCCCACTCCCTTTAAGAGTTTACAGAGAAATGGGTAATTTTGAGCCACTGGAGGCTCTTTGTTCTACAGTCATCTGTGAAAACTATATTAAATTATCTATTCAGTCACATCCCAATAAGCAGACTCAAGCACAGTATTTATAATTTATTACTCCAGAGCAGCTCTGCTTCCATTACAGTGGTTATTTAAGAAAAGCAGGGGAACAGAATCAGAGCAGGCCAAAGACTGATGCTCAACTGAGATGTGCAGTTTTACTCCATTTGTGAGCTTGAAATAAAGCTCATAATCCTGAAGATTTTTCAGTGGTTGCAAGGCCAAATTAATTGCCCATAAAAGAAAAAATCACTCATAGCTACTTTAACAGGACTGTGGTCATTTAAGCCAACAGTGAGTTTGGACCTCAAAAAAGAATTCTTGTGGTATATTACAGCAACTGAAAATGGACTCCAGTACATAAACCAGGCTGTGACCACCACAAGCTTCTTGCTGCCAAATAAATGCATATTCCTTAATCAAGGATTGGCTATGTGATAAAATGAAAGTATGAGAGGAATCAGCAAAAGTCTTTTCCAAATATTTGACATCAAAAATGAGATATGTTTAATGAGATGGATTTTCAGTGTTAGTTTTTGGGGACTTTTGGTTGTTCGTTTGTTTTTTTTTATTTCAATACTGAAAATATTTCAAAGTTTAGAATAAAATAAGTACTTGATGAGTTTCCTTTCTCTGGTGGGGATGGAGAAGACCTGTGATTCACAAGAATTTGTACATCTAAGTCCTGTATTTCCCACATAGGATACAAAACACCTAAGCATACAAAACACCTAAGGATGTAGTTCTTCTATATACTTAGTAATAATTACCAATTGTTTTGCTCTTCTGCCAGCTCACTCAGTGCTCTCAGGTGGATCCCACCCAGACCCATAGACCTGTGAGTGTCTAAGTGGTGCAGCAGGTCACTAACTACTTACTCCTGGATTGCAGGGGTCTGTTCTGCTCTCTGTTCCTGTCTACCTGATTGGCCTGAAGATAACCAGTCTTACTGTTAAAGACTGAGGCAAAGAAGGCATTGAGTACTTCAGCATTTTCCTCATCCATGGTGACAGTATTCCCCTCCACATCTTATAAAGGGTGGAGGTTTTCCTTGGCCCTCTCTCGTTGTTGATGTATTTATAAAAACACTTTTTTATTATTTTTCACAGCAGTATAGCCAGATTGAGTTCTAGCTGAGCTTTTACCTTTCTAATTTTCTCTCTACATGACGTCACCATCTCTGGAAGTGTTTAAGAAAGGACTCAGTGTGACACTTAGTGCTATGGTTTAGCTGACACAGTGTTTGGTCAAAGGGTGGACTCAATGATCTTGGAGGTCTTCTCCAACCTTAATGATTCTGTGAAACAGAGACATATAAATGGAGCACCACCACAGCATTGCACTGTACTTAGAGCATGGCTGAATTCTCAAAGCTATGCCAGTATCTTTTGGGTTGAACGTACCGTTTAGTCTTCTCCTACATTCTGTTGAGCAGAGGGGGGCTGATAAACACCCACTGTTCCAGTTAGAAAAAGAGAAGATAAATTTAAATAAAAGAAAAATGCATAAGTTTCATCAAAATTAACAAGTGTTCATTCTGTCTAAAGATCAAGCCTAGATCTACAGCTTCATGTTTCTGGTACACAGCGGTCAACCAAGTACAACGTACAAATTTACCAGTGCTAAACGTTAGCACTGTACAAACCCTAGCTCGCTCTGTCTGTGTGGTAACAGTCATGGCCACAAAATATGGGTAAACATGTTAGTCCACATAATGTATCTGAAAACAAATAGTCATGAAACAGCTCCATCACAAACCACATTTTGTTTGGTCACCTCACAACCAAGCTGTGGGCAGGATGTGATAAACAGCTTTCCCGTGCCTAGAAGCATAACTACAGAGGGTCAAAAATGGGGCAGAGATAGTGACAGGACCTGTCTAGGTGTTTACAATTACTGCATAGTGACAATCTTGCAAAATAACCACGTGATTTGCAGGATTTGCAATGGAAATTAGGTCCATAGTACAGCAAAAGGTCTCCAAGTCCTTAGTTCAGAGCAGGTACCAGACCTTAAATTAGCAGCAGAGATTTTGATCACTGGAAGTTATTCAACATATTCAGCACTGTGAGTAACTCACCCCTTCATCCGTGCTGTGCTGGTACTTAATTCACATTAGGGACTCTCTGATGCTCACTTTGGTGCAGCATAAACAGCTCCTGCAAGAACTGTGTGTGACAATTCATACAGAGCCAGATGTCGGTAGGAATTAGCAGGAGCCCTGCGCTTCCTTAATGGAGACTTTAAGCAGGCTCAGCTTGCATTACTCAAAGTCAGAAGACAAGAATCACTCTGTGGCAGTCAGCTCCTATCAAGTCAGTTTAGATACACACCCAGCCTGTCAAAGTAGGGGTTTTTTTCTAGGATCAGCAGTCCTTACTGATGACACCTACATTACAGTTATGGTTGATTTGCCCTGCTCTGGGCATGCAGAACTTGATGTGTTTGTTTAGTACTTATGCAGCTTCATACAGCATAATCTGGTATGAGTTTACTCATGAATTGGTGACAATTAATTACCAAACCCATCAGTCAGAATAGATGGAGAAAGAGGAGAAGCAGAAACAGCACATGCAAAAAGGGTAATAGGTCTACAGAGTCTGGGTTCTTTCAAACCTTTGAAACCCACTACTCAATTTTGTAACCTAAATGAAACCCCCAATAGCACACAAAGGAGTGATCCTTTGAGACCAACAGGTTTTTCTATACATTTTACCACATTTCTCAATCTCCATTCTTTCTTGGTTGTCCCATGGAGCCAATGCCAGCCAGCTCCAGAACGGACTTCCTGCCACTGGCCAAGGCCAAGCCGACTAGGAGTAGTAGTAACACCTCTGTGATAACATATTTAAGAAAAGAAGGTTGTTGCACAGAAAGAATTCCAGCCAGGGAAAAGTGAAGTGAGAACACAGGAACAACAAAGTAGACCCCAAGGTCAGTGCAGAAGGAGGGGCAGGAGGTGCTCCAGGCACTGGAGCTGTGGCCCTGCAGCCCCTGGTGGAGCCCATGGTGAGGCAGCTGTGCCCCCCCAGCCCATGGAGGAGCCCATGCTGGAGCAGGTGGATGCATGAAGGAGGGGGTGACCCCGTGGGAGGCCCAGGATGGATCAGGGTCCTGCTGGAGACCTGCAACTCATGAAGGAGTGACCCATGGGACAGCAGTTTGGGAAGAACTGCTGCCCGAAAGATGGACTCACGTTGGAGAGGTCCATCAAGGACTGTCTCCTGTGGGAGGGACCCCACAGGAGCAGGGGAAGGACTCCTCTCTCTGAGCAGCAGCAGAAACAACAACTGACCTCAACCCCCATTCCCCATTCCCCCGCACCACTGGGGGGAAGGGGGAAGAACATGGAAGGAAGGAGGGGTGGGGGGAAGGTGTTTATTTAAGACTGTTTTATTTCTCAGTCATTGGCTCTTATCCTGTCAGTAATAAATACAAGTACTATCCCCACTTTGAGTCTGTTTTGCCCATGAAGGTAATCAGTCACTGACCTCTCCCAGCTGTTATCTCAACTCATGAATCCTTAGCTGGGTTTTTTTTCTCTCCTCTGTCCAGTTGCAGAGGGAGAGTGAGAGAGTGGCTTTAGTGGGTATCTGGTATCCAGCCAGGGTCAATCCACTACAGTCTTTTTGGTGGCCCATATGGGGAAGTCATGAGGATTTTGAGATAAGGACAATGACTGGGAGAGGTAATGGGCAAAACAAGTACTGAACAATGTTAGAGAATGAAATGATCATGGGGAATTTTTGCTGTAATTGTGGTAACGGTAGAAGAGGTGGATTTTCTGTAAATTGTCCACTGTGTTATGATGATGTTATTTTGATTTTTGCTTGGGGGGAATTTTCGTTATATTCTGTTTTGGTTGGTTGTTATCTTTGTTTATGTAAGGGAAGGTTGTGTGATGAATGTGGAATTTAAAATTCTTAAATATGTGATTCACAGAGGCAAGAGGTGGAAGGTGGGAGAGGTTATATTGGGTCTGGCTGAGCTGGAGTTCTTTTCCCTGGAGTAGCCCTCACAGTGCTGTGCTTTGCATTGGCAGCCAGAAGGGTGTTGGTAACACACTGTTGTTTTGGCTACTGCTGAGCACAGCATCAGCACTGTAACATTCCTTCTTCAGTTGAGAGCAAGATCCTGGGAGGGGACCCAAGCAGGCCAGCTGACCCAAACTGACCAAAGGGATATTCCATATCATATGACATCAGCTCAGATATAAAAGCTGAGGCAAGGAGCAGGAAGGCAGGCATTGATTGTTTCCAATGGCTGCCTGCTGAGAAACCCTCACGCGTACCCAAGCCCTGCTTCTCAGGAGTGGCCAACCATCACTGCTCATGGGAAGTAGAGAATAAACCCTGCTATCTTTTGCTTCTGCACACGCAAGCTCTACTCTACTTCTTGCTTTAAATAAAGTGCCTTATCCCAACCCACAAGTCGTTTTTTTCCACCTTACTCTCTCTCCTGTCCGGTTGGGAAGGGAGAGTAATAAAGCGGCTGGGTGGGTACTTAGCATCCAGCCGAGATCAACCTACCACAACAGACAAATGGTTTGTTTTTCTAAAAATATCTCTTTAATTGAAGAGACCCCAGGGAGAACAGAACAGAAGGGGGTTTTCTCCCTCCAAGTATTTTCAACTGCTTTACTTTGCTTTTAGAAGCCTGGAGGACAGAGAAGAGACCCTGACCTCCACAAGGCATGTTCTGTGGTACTTACAGCTGCCTGCAGAGGCCTGAGTGCAAACCACAGCACAACTGCATGTAGATCAAATGGCAGCCACCATGGTAATCTCTTCCAAACTATGACCTATCTCAAACCTAGCAAATATCCAGAGATTAAAGCTATTATATCCTGTCTCTAATCCCTTCAGCTATACGAGCCCAAATTGAAGTAACTCTTAAAATTCCTTTCCATTTTGAGGACTTTTTCCCTAGTCTGCATAAACTGATCCTACAACACACCTTCTCCCAGCCTCCTACCTTTCACAGTTCATCTCCATAGTTCACATACACCTTCACCTGGTTCCTTGGTTGAACTGCTTCACTGTTCTGCTGCAGGGCACAGAGACCAGCAAAGGGGTCTTAGCAGCACTGTCCCCCACATCTGCCACCCACTGCTGCTGCTGCTGGCCCAGGCTCCACCTGCAGCATTTACCAAGGCTCTTGCCATCCCAGCAGCTGCCAAAAAGTGGAGCCAGTTGCCTTAGAGGGCTTTTTAATTAACTCCATCACTAGGACTGAGCCCACAGGCATTAAGCACGCAGCCATACTCCTGCCTGCAGCAGGAACAGTTACAGAGTGAGAAGTGCTTTCACTTTGTTTCCAACCTTTTCCAGTTGCTTCCAGTTTTTTGATGTGAGAACATGATGGTATGGCTGTAGCTGGATCTTAATAAGGGGTGGATTGTAAAGCCTAAACAGGTTTTTGACAGCCAAAGCTCTCTTTGAAGTGCAGGAAATGCTGTGAACTTGGGATACTGAGATCACTCATTTTCTGCCACTGGCTTCCTAAGAGGCTGTGGGCAAGCCATTTTCCTGTGCCTTGGTTTCCACATCCGTAAAATGGGGGGGCAATGGCTTCCTTAGAAACACTTTGACAACAATTGATGTAAAATATCATGAAAGAAATATTGTCAGCTATAAAAAAAAAAAATTCTGCTCTTGTTCTATTTTCTGACATCATAACATATGTTTGTAGCCATATTAGAGTCAAAACAAAAGGAAGAGGGGAACTTTCAAGGAATTACTGTTCTCCTAAGGCCTCCCTGAACCCAGCTTGCAGAAAGACCTTGGAAACCCATAGGAATGTATTTCAAAGGAAGAGAGTGAACCTTATAGCAAGAAGATTCTTTGTGCAAGAAAGGATTAAGATCTCTAATTTCTTCTACTTCTTATTTTTATCCTGGTAAGAATCATAATCATCAAGAATAAATTACACCTGAAAAGTCAACAGTGAGGAATATCATTGTGGGAGCATCTCAATGCAAGTCTCTGAATCCAAACCATAGCAAGTGGAGCCCACTGAGAGGTAACAACAGCTTTGTACTAGTCAGGGAACACCTGTCTGCATAAACAGGTGACTAACCCTCTCTCCATTTGGGTTATACATCCTGTCACTCACCTCCAGCCACGTGGTAAGCAGTACATCATCATATCTTCAAAAATATCTTGTATTGCAGATATGGATTGAAAGTGTATGGGGCACAGTTTTTAAACAACAGTTTCCCCCTCAAAAAAAACCCTTTAAGTATTAAGAGCACACAAGAGGAAATATCAGGTCTTCTGGAGCATTCATTGAAATCTCTGTTTCCAGTATAATAATGACCAATAAATGAAATTCCAACTACAAAGAAAATCAAGATTTAAAAAAACTAACATAATTCCATATCAGCCTGCCAGCAACAAAAGAAATGAAAAACTCAGAGTTCTTATGTGACCCAAGACACAGAGGTAAGACAGTTTTTGGATCTGACTTAAAATTCTAAACCCTGTGCCATCAAAATACAGCTTCTCTTTCTAGGCTAATGAGAAGCGTGCCTATTTTTAGCGTGTCAGTAAGCAGATGGAAATGAAAGCCTGTATTGTCCTGGTCCCCAAACATCAGCAGCTTTCCCAATAAAACAAAAGGTGGAGTAGCAGAGCACTGAAAACAGCTTCACAGTTAATTGCAAGTTAATTGATTCAACTGGATCATCAGAATTGGGCTGGTGTATTCAGTCAGTCTCTGTTCCCTGCCCTGCCCAAATCGTTCCAGCCGCTTACTGAGCCTTTGGAGCTTTCCCCAGCATGATAGTCCTTGTCTGCTTGCATGGAAATGTGTGTGTATTTATGTATGTATTCACCAGAAGGGAGGGTTTGCACTTTCTTAGGAGAAATGCCACGCAGAGATTTCTTTTTAAAATATACCCACAAGCTCATTTGAAAAGTATCAGCAATGTAAGTTACAGCTGCCTTGAAGTTATACCAAAGCTTTAATCTTCCTAAGAGCATGGATTTCTCTACACAGTCTCCAAAGTATAATCTTTGGAGATACATTATTATAAGCCTATTTATCATGCAAAGCATATTTGCTGTTTCTTGTGTAGTACTACTTATTAGTTGGCTTTTTAAAAATAAGACTTTCCTTGACACAAACTCTGTAGCAATTTAGATGAGCACTCTGATTTAAAAAAATAAAAAAGCTTCCTAATTAATAGTCTTACTGATTCTCCCAATAGCTTAATTAAAATAAACAAGCAGTAGAATTTTAACATGAGCATTTCTAATAAGATTTTTTTTTAATCAGCTCATTTTACTCCTAATATTTCTAGGAGAAAGTGGCTTATTTCTCATTAGGCTTTCTCATTTCTCATTAGGCTTTCTCATAGGGCTGAATCCCTCACTTGTCCTGTTAGGGTAATTACAGACATCTGTACAAGTTTACCACAAAGATTGTGAAGTCCTAAAGGGGATACATTAAGTTGTTTACATAAATTAAATGTAAGCCTGTTTTACCTTTGGGAAAGTGTTAGTGCTTATTTGTGCAAAAAAACATTATGGAAACCAACAACAAATTAATCCAAGTAAACTGCAAACACAGTTAATATTAATTTTCTGTTATAGGCCTTTGACTTAGTTATTTTAACTGGTACTATTTAGTAAATCAAGTGCTATTTTCTAGTTGATTTACTGTTTTTAATGTAAGCCATTTTTACTAAATTAAGACTGAAAACAAACATCAAAGGTTTTATTTCTTTATTTTGCGTTAAAGCCATTGGTTCACAGTTTTACTGAGGCTGTAGTAAGAGCTGGAGACTATGATCAGTATGAACCAGTAGATTTCAAAGACAAACTGTTCCAAATTATAGGAGATGCTTTACAGGTATGCTATTGATTAGAGGTGGATGAATTCTCAGTTTTAATGCAGCTCCCTTAAAGAGTTTTGTCTGTGTAAATCATTGCCTAAAATTGCTGTGTCAGGAGAAAAATGGTCATTCAAAAGTATTAGTTTAGCCCTTCGAGAACATAAACGTGGTGTGTATACCAAATAAATCTCTGATCCTGCACTGAAAATGAAAGTCCCCATCTAGTCAACTCTGTTAAAGGTGCCGATGCCACTAATGTGTGTTTTGTTAAAGACTGGGATGGCAGGGGCTTTGTTTCTGCTTACATACGGTCCCTAAAAAAGCTGCACCTACTGTGTCATTGTTTCTGGAGCATTGAGAGTTGCTCATTGCTCCCCTTTTACCACATGGGGCTTCTGCTGCTGCAGAGGTTATAAAGAGAGAAATCACACAGCACCTCCAGCTACTGAGATTTAGTGTCCCAGGACACTGCTCGTCCTCAAGAAATGCAATTGTTTGCAAAATAAAGGTTCACTTCAGTCAAGCAAACAAAACCAAGTCCTGAGCCAGCAAGTGCTGTACTAACTTTGGTAGCTCTGTCTCAAAGTATAAAACTGGGCATACACACAAGATGGGGACTTCTGCAAAAGGCTCTGAGAGAAACTGTGTAAGCAAATACTTGAGAAACTCACTGCAAATATAAAGATTTGCTCTAGAAGAAAATTTGAGGGGCATAATAAGACTGTCTTACACATTTTAATTCTTACCAGTCATCTCATGTGAGCCCACAGATACCTAATCAGCTCAGCCTGTCCTCATCCTCAGCTGTAGCTTGTTTAATTCATTAGGCTGTTTTGAAAGTTTCTATTAGAATCCCCACCCTTCTGCACTCAAGGTAAGTTGTGGCAACACAGTTCCTCTGGAATAAGTGACTCTGTCTCTGCTGTTTGAGATGTCCCCTCCATAGACCAACTGTAGCAGAGGCGTCCATTTACCCCCTTGAAAGAAAAATCCTACTGAATGGCTGAGCAGCAAGAAGGAAAAAACAACCAGGTAGGGATTTACTTTGCCCATAGCATTTTCTCTTTTTTTTCTTTTCGTGTGTCACAAGAAGGCGTAAGGACCAAGAGAAGTCAAAAAGGAGCCTTGTGGCCAGCAGTACTGTTTTGCTCTGGACTTGCACAGCTGAAACCACAGGGAAATGTCCCTTGTAAAGCACTTGGAAATATTCCTGTTGTTTACCTTAATAGGAAGGTCACTGTTATTTCTGTGTCTCTGTGGGAGTTAGCAGTAGCCAGAAGTTTTGCTAATCCATGCACCTCCTTGTTGTCTCGTAGAGCAGGAAAATGGGACCGGCGCAAGCCATGGAGAGCCTGCTATCAAGCATGCAGAGCCCAAATCACTGCAAAACAGTGTCTAGAAGATCTGTTCAAAAGGTGGACAGGTGCACCGAAGTTGATACGGACTTGGGAAAGGAGAACCCCAGTGCAGACCTGAGCCTTTCTCCAACAACTGGCCTTTCTAGAAAATCACAGCAGTGTCCAGGGAATGTGTCACCTTCCCAGAGAGGTGTTTCCTCGTCCTCCCAAGGACAGTCTGTCATGCCAGCTCTGCTACCACAGCTGCCAGCCCCTCCACCTCTACCTCCTGGGCACAAGGTGCCTCTTCCACCCGTTTCTGTGCCTGGCACAAACACCCCATCGCTCCCACCTCCCCAGCCATGCAGCAATCCTGGGTGCAATCATCTTACTTGTGGATGTGGGGGGCGGCCCCCCCCTCAGAAGACACCAACACTGAGGATGAAGTTGTTCCACTGGCAGAAGCTCCCCTCTGACGTGGTGAGACGTACGTGCTTGTTTGTAACACTGGGCTGATCAGTTCATGTGCTTTGCACCCAAAGGAAAACACTGATGCTGGGGGGCTAAGCCTTGACTCATTAAGTCAGGTCACACAGGTGGTCCCATTGCTTACTCTCAGTCATGCAAAAAATTAGTAATCATGAATAAATATAGAAGACTGGGCCTTTGCCAATAAATGGGGGAAATAGTCGTTTGAGAAAAGCTCTGAACTGAGGCTCTGTGGCTGCTAAAATTATATTCTCTTAACCTCTCAATCTCTGTTTGTTGCTTATTAAAAGGCAGTTGTGATTCTGCACTAATCAGGGTTTGCAAAATGCTCTGAGTGCTGTTGAGTGGAAGGATCCTTTGAACAGTTGTGCTCCGGGGTTCTTCCTGATGAACTCCTGGCACATCACCAATGAGTAAACTCTCAGCTGAAGCTTTTGCTTTTCTTATTTATTTTTTTCTTTGCACAGCCAGAAGATGCATCAGCCAAGATCTGGGCTGAAAATTCTTGTCAGTAGAGCCTGGGGAACATGTACCCTCAGCATAGCCCTCAACTTCATTTCATACTGACCACAGCCGTGTGATTTGTGGGGGGTTTCCCACCCAATAACACTAAGGTCTGTGCTTACCGTGTGTTCTGCCAAAGGGGCTTGCAAGTCCTGTTCAACTTCCAGCAGGGAGACCGGGAACATATTTCCATTTTTGCTATGGCTTTTAATACTCAGTTCACACAACACAGATCTCAGTTGTTCTCCCTGTCTTATCACCAAGACAGGAGGACATCAAGGGTAAGAACTTGCTGCTGTGATAAAATACATAAACACAGATGTAAAAAAGCTGTTTGAGCCAGAGTCTGCTTTCTTGGGCAGAGATACAAGTTGAGATTCATCCCCAGTGTATTCAGTGTCACTGCTGCAATCTTTCGTAAAGAAGAAGGAGGTGAGATCCTTTGTTAAAGGTTCCAGTGTTGTACACGAGTCCATGTTTTGAAGTTCTATGTGTTATTTGGATGGCTCCTGATGATTCTGGTAATAATGCTGGGCTTGGGACTCCTTATCTCTTGCAAAAAGAGATGTTTACCTAAGAGGATGCAGCATCCCCTGTTTGGGTACCACAATTCTGTGACGTGTAGCCGGTCAGCATTAGCAAAACTAATTTGGAGCAGCCCATTAAGTTCATCTGCTGCCTTCAGTTCAGTGAATCTAATGTGGCAGCAGTTTTCCAGGTTTAATTAGCCTTCAAACCTTTGGGATGCTCTCTGTGGGAGCTGTCATTCTTAAATAATTAACATTTGTCCAGGACTAATGAGCATCATATTTCATTCATCCTCCAAAGTGTTTTCCCTTTCACAAATCACAATGCCTTGGAAGTGCTCCTCAAACTCTGTGGTCCATCTTGAGTTGTTATTCTCTTCCAGAAAGCTGCTCCATGTGGGCTGTGACACCAAGCAGCAGCAAGGAGCTTCTGGAGCCTGACTATGCAAGCTTGGAGCTTCTTTTCTCTGTCCCACCAACACCACTTCAGGAGAAAAGGGGGCCAAAAATAAAACAAGCAAGACAGGTACTTGGACTGCTCATTTTTTGTAAAGCCTGGCAAAATTCTTGGAAGTGAAAAGCTTATTCACTCTTTATTTTTGTCAGTCATTTATAATAAGAAAGTTTGAAATATTTTGAAGTCCATTGCCTGAAGTTGCCTTAAAAAAAAAAAAGAAAAGAAAAAAGAAAAAAAGAAAAGCACAGGAGAGGTTTAGCATTAAGCATGTTAAAGTAACTGCTGAGACAGATCTTCATCTGAGAGAGGGAGGACATGAGAATTTCAGTATTCATTCTTATAAATTGGAATATTCTAAACAAATCAATTTCCTTCTCTATGCCTTTGCCTCTTTCTCTTTCTAAAATAGATCTAATTGTCTGTATTCTAAATTGCTTGGGGCTTGATCAGTGAAGGTTGGTGATAATGTTATTACCAAAGAAGAATGAATCCCACTCAATAAACAAACAAAAGCTCTAAAAAATTCTGTTAAAGTCCAGATTTCTAGCTGACTGATTTTTTTTTTTCTTTTCACAGATCACATTCATAGGTCCAAGGAAAAGCCTCCTGCTGAGTATATTTCTGAAGCAATTTAAGTGGTAAGATTTGGAGAGTAACATCTGAATTACTGATTTGAGTATGTCTATGTGTTTATTCAGACCTTAAATGAAATTTATTTGGCAGATATACTTTACAACCACTATCTTTCTCTAACAAGGAGTCAACTTTTTTTTCCCTTTTTTTTAACATAATGAGATATGGCAGTCTCTTTCCAGACAATTAATACCATGTCTCAAACTGGTATTAATTCTAAAATGGACCCACTAATTCCTAAAGAGACAATATCGAAAAATAACAGCACAATCATGTGGAAACATATTTTTCTTTGGTATTATTGACATAAATATCAAGTTCTGGCAGGAGCTGTTAGTGAAGATCATTGAATGGAAGTTTCAAGTTAGTTAATTGCTTTTAAAGAGACATTTCCAGTGGTTCAGATCCAAAGTCATATATAGTTTTTATTTGCAGTTTTCCTATAAATAGAAACAGTTTGTATAATTAAACAAATGGAAATTTACCAAGTCACAGTCCTCACAGGGAGGTGGGGGATGGGGAAGGAAAGGAATCTCTACTAGTTCTTGGGAAAATGTCTTTACTCTTAGATTCCCTGAAGCTACTGCAGGATGAAGATGGATGTTCTGCTCTCTCCCTGCCCTTTGTGTCATGGCCCTGTTGAAAGGGCTTCAAGAAGAAGCTCAGCCTAGGAGTTCCTTTGCATTAAGAATAAATCAGAATCAGTGAGAGGGATTTTTTTTTAATTATTATTATTCTTTTTCCATTACAAACTGCTTCTCAGCGGGGGAGAACTGTACATAGCCTAATCCAGATGCTATTTCCTCTCTCTTCATGATTCCCTGGGCAGTGGTTGAGCTCTCCTGAGAGACTGTGGGGTCAAAGAGCTGGGCCCTGCCTGCACTCAAGAGGGAGGAGGATGCTCTGCAGCCTGGTGCTGCCTCTGTTAGTGCTGGTGGCTGCAGGGAGCCCAGAGCCCAAACCACAGGAGTCTGGAATCATTTCAAAGACGTGTTGCTTGCCAAAGTTTCTGGCAAGAATTTGGGATAAAACCTTCTGGGAGCCATTGGGTTTATCTTTGTCTTTGCTGCAAGTAGTGGAGGAATTCAAATGTAAACCTCTTCTCAGTGACACTGGACACCCACAGTAAAAGGAGAGCTTTGGGGGTTCATTGTGTAAAGATGAACAAAGCCTGGAATGCACACCTAAATTATAAGGAATATTGCTTTTGGCTTAAAAAAAATCCTTTGCATTTTCATATCTCCACCATGCTTTTGACAACTATGAACCAAAATGTAATGGGAGGCAAGTATAGTACAAATTACTTCACCTACATCTGCAGTGCTAGCTGAGAGCTTGGAGTCTCATGTTACTCCCCCTTGCTTCACAGCACTTCTCTCTTTCCTGCAGCTCCAATGAAGAGATCGTTGCCATGATTCAGAGAGGGGATAGATCCAAGCTGGATGCTGAGATACTGAAGCAGCTACTTAAACTGCTGCCTGAAGACCAGGAGGTATCAATTAACGTGTCATTCTGATGGAGTTCAGTGTGTTGTGTGCTCAGCATCAAACATTTGTACCGCTAAAGCAAGAAGCTATAACTAGATCCCACATCCTCCTGCTCTGTCTTGGTCAATGACATTCCAAGGCAGAGCAGTGGGAAGTCCAGCCCAGCAACAGTTTGGCCTCTTTACACAGAGGTTGGGCAAGAGCACATTGGGAGACTGAACACAGGTGTAGATCAAGTGCTGTTCTCTGTCCCATTGTTTTAATTAGGTGGATGAAGGACATTAGGATTTATGGACTTAGGTGAATAGAGAAACTTTCAGAGCAGGTTTCAACGAGGAGAAAGGAAAAGGATCCATCCCTTAAAGGGGTTTCTGTGTGTCTGTGCATTATAACTTGCTGAATCACTGCCTACAGATTGGGAATTCATCCTAGGAGATTCTGTACAAATGCAAAAGATCTTCCAGTCAAAACAAAACCTATATGTTTGCCCTTGAAAATCAGTTCACATGTAGAATTTATTGTCCATCTGCCTCAGTCCCATTGCCTGTGCACACAGCAAGTTCAGAGAAGCCAGTTTCATGGCTCTAAGAAGCAACAGGTACCATGAATATATGTGTGGTTATTTTACTCCTTTATTCCCTGTCAGATAAAATATTTGTGCGGTTATTTTACTCTTTTATTCCCTGTTAGATAAATAGCCTGAAAACTTGCAAAGAAAAATCACAACTAGCAAATGCAGATCAGTTTTATGTCCATCTTTTGGAAGTTCCCAGGTAAGCAAAACTTTACTTGTCTTCAGCCCTTGGATGTGGTTCTTATAAGATTCATCCGTAAGAATTAAGGTCTCTGCTTCCTGTGCTAGAGGGATGTTCCTGGTATTCAGTCTTCAGGATAAATCATCTGACTGCTATTTGTAGAGCTGGTTTGAGAAATTTTTCCTTCACAGAGGCCAAAGAGACTTCCAGGCACCTTCGGCAAACTACAGTTAAAATAACCTTGGTATGAAAAAACTCTTGACTGTTGAACAGCTACTCCTGTGTGGTGTGAAGTTGCAGTCTGAATCCTGTCACCAGGCTGCTGATTCACTCCACCCCTGGGCTACAGATTCCAGTTTGCCAAAGAGAGCCCACAATCCCCTGAGTGAATCACAGCAGTGCCTGTGCTTTCACCACCTCCCTCGTTTTTACCAAGTCAAATGAGGTGCACCCAGAGGAAACCTTCTGCTGTTCATAAAAACATGGTGATATGTCATAATTAATAGCAATATCCTTTCATAAATCTGATCAGTTGCCATGCCACAACCAGAAACACTTTTTTGAAAATGTGGTGGTGAAAATGTGGCTTTTCATTTTCTCAAACTTCTAGTTAACTTTAAAAGTACTTTAGAAAATGTTTTCATGTCTCTTTAACAATACTAATTCATGGCAAGGCATGAATGTCATTAAAGGACATCACTGCCAAAACATTTCAAATTTCTGTTTGTGAAGTTAAAAGGAGGAAATAAAATCCTGGCTAGTGCTGCCCAGAAATTGTAAAAGATTATGGCTTCATTATGCAAGGTAGTCACTGCCAGATGTCAGTCCAGCATTGCTTTCTGAAAGAGGAGATGATAATTGTTTCTAGGAGATCTTAGGAAATATCTATGTTTGATTTATTTATAATCCAGCTCTCATGTCAGAGCTCTAAAGAGAACATAAGAATGCTGGTACTGTGCTTTGCCTAAAATGGGTGATGCTCTTGCTGAACACAAGCAAATTAATCAAGCCTGTGGAGTTTTGTTTTTTGTGGTATTTGTTGTGGTTTTTTCCACTGATCCCTTTTAGTTACCAGTTGCGGATTGAATGTATGCTGATTTGTGAGGAAACAAAAATTCTGCTGGAGTGCCTGTGGCCAAAAGCACAAGCCATCAGGACAGCCTGTGAAAGTAAGTACATCAGTGCTGCACCAGAGCCCAGGCTCAGCCACCCTCTTCTACTTGATTAGCAGCAGTGGTAGCATATGCTATAATTTAATCAAAATTGGTGAATGTGTAGCAAACATCAAAATGATTCTGTATATTCCCGCTCCTGGAATTCATTCTGCAGAACTGTAGTTTGTACTGTTCTGCTCTGAAGTGGAGCTTCTGTTGGCAAGAATAACATAAATCTCTCTGGTGTCAGTGGTTCAGCAAAGAAGGAAATTTCCTTAATCATAAAATGGTTTGGCTTGGAAGGGTCCATCCTGGCCTTGAACACTTCCAGGGATCACGGAATCACAGAACTATTTAGATTGGAAATGACCTCTTAAGATCATCGAGTCCAACTTTTGACCCATCACCACCTTGTCAATTAGATCTTAGCACTAAGTGCCACATCCAGTCATTTCTTTAACACCTCCAGGAAGGGTGACTCCACCTCCCTGGGCAGTCCATTCCAAAGCTTAACAACCCTTTCTGCGAAGAAATTCCCCCTATGTCCAACCTGAACCTCCCCTGGAGAAGCTTGAGGGTGTGTCCTCTCATCCTGTCACTTGTTGCCTGGAGAAGAGGCTGACCCCTACTTTGCTACAACCTCCTTTCAGGTAGTTGTAGAGCGTGATAAGGTCTCCCTGAGATGGAAATGTCAATGACAGAGTCTGCTTGAATACAGGTTAAATTTTTGGATGCAGTGGAGATTTTTGTCCATAGGAATGAATCAGTTCCAGTTTTTCCTATAGTGTGCACAGGTTGAAGTCCAGCTCAGCTCTTCAGTGGAGCAGGCCACCATGGCATACCAGAATCCAGTTTAGCTGCCAAAGAGGACATCCCAGATGATGTTCACCAATGTTTCAGGAGACCCTTTCACACAAATTGAGCCTTCATTTTAAGTTGGCTCTTTCTTGAAGGTGCTCTTGGATTCCAGCTTCAGTTCAATGGTTTTGGAGAATCATTGTTCTCCTGTTGAACATTTAAACTGCAAAACTTTTATGTTTGCACATAAAACTTGGTTATACCTGGTTGTCTGATGTCAATAGTGTGGTTACTGTTCACTGGGGTGCAATCAACAGCTCTCTGCAGTCCCCCCCGTCATGCCCATCCCTCCTCCATCCCATTGTGTGGGTCAGCATTTCTGTTCTAGTTCTACCAAAAACTTTATTCTTACCCCATATTCCCCTGCTAAAATGCACAACTTCTGGTTATTGCTCTCACTAATGATGACAACAAGGCAAAAAGCCTTTTGCTCTTCTTAACCTAGAATATGTGCTGGGAATGGGGGCTGTAGACTTTCACAAGTTTATACACTTTCTCATATGTTGTTCTCCATCATAAGGGTTGCAGGGTTGACACATCTGTACTCCAAACTTAATGTGAAAACTAGTTTTCTATCTACTTGTAAAGAAGAGATCACAATAGAAACTTACTCATTCCACTTCCATTCAGCTGATTTATTTCTGTACTGGTATTTTTCCAAATCCATAACAATGGCTTGACATAATCTTGGATGAAAATTTTGTTACCATCACTGTCAAACCTAAGGAAAATCCTATTTCAGATAATTTAATTTAATTTATTGAGAATGTCTCTCTTCTTATTCTTTAGCACTTCTTACCAGTCACCGACTGCCAGTTTTCTGCCAATTGATTCTTAAAGTTGGAAACTTTCTGAACTATGTAAGTAAAATGATTTCTTTACTTGCTATATTCTAAAGATAATAGAAAATACAAGGCACGACTTGGCAACTGAAGGAAGGAACTTTTTTTCTGTATCTTCTAGGGGCATCACACTGGAGATGCTGGAGGTTTTAAAATTAGTGCCTTGCTCAGACTAAAAGAAACAAAAGCAAACCAAAGCCACATCACTCTGCTTCACCATATTTTGGAGGTACAACAAAACTGAGAAATTATTCCTGTGTGCATCATTCTCAAATATTAATTCCCCAGAACCTAAGGGGCTTTCACTTCAGTAGTATCCCTCCATTGGTATCTGGATGGTGAGCCTCTGTGTATGAAATACAATGAAATCTTTTCCACATTTCTCTGTGCAGATGGGATCAAACTCATTTGCAATAATGTTTAGAGAGTTAGCACTAGGTTTCCTTTCTCAAGTTCACTTGACATGTCTGCTTGCTGTTTTCTTTATCCTCTTCTCCAACTGCTCTCTTGCACTGACGCATATCCTAAACGTATCTGTCAAAGGAAATTTATTTTGGTGGTATGAAGACAACATCAGCCTGCACACTGTGGCAGCTCATGGGATGTAAGCCTGAGCACTTAAAAGAGCCTTTTGCTTTCTTTTTAACTCCCTGCATGTGCCAACATGAGGAAAAGAATGAACAAGACTGAATTTATCCCTACGGTTAAAAGAATGAAACTGGGGTGTTAATTTTTCAGTCCTGATGTTGTCCAGCTGAAAAACTTTCATCCCCTTAGACTGGCTGTGTAAGCTAACAATGTTTTTCCCTTCAATTTTAGGAGGTCGAAAAAAACCACAGAGATCTGCTGCAGCTTCCCAGAGATCTTGACTTTGTTTCCAAGGCAGCAGGGTAGGACATTATTGTTTGTTTCTGTCATGTATGAATTGCCAACCTCTTTAAATCTAACGAGGAGCTGAGTCATTTTATGGTGGTGTAATAAGGTCACAGGACTTCTCTGCTGTGGGAGAGAGTGGTTGCCTTCCAACACCAAACAATGTTGAGATTTATAAATCAACCTGGCTAACTTTTATGTGGGGCTCATTGTGATTTTTCTTTTGATTGTTCTGCTACTACCTTAGTAGTAAAACTGTGTAGACAGGGAACTTCCCTCATTTTCAAGGACCAGATTCTTCTTCCACATATTGCAGTGGAGACATAACTTCCCTGAAATTTCTCAGTCATTTTTGGTTGCAAGCCCATCAGGAGGTGCAGAGCAGGGATAAGGAGGGAATGACTGGGGTGATTTATGGCAACTGGGGGACCTCAGGACTCCCTAAGTTGAGTATCAGCACATTTCTAATATATGTGGGTAGAAATAAAAAATCTGTTTCCTCAGACTTTCAACTTTCATCCCATGTGCCTGAAAGGCTCATGAGTCTATCAGCAGCTCTTTCTGTTTAGCTCAGATGAATCACATGGAGACATGTTAAATTACGTTAATCAGAATCCACATTTAAAGCACCGGGATTAACATCTTTAATCCTGTTATGAATTCATGGGATTAATAGGAACCTTGAAGTGTTTTAGATTTGTAACTCGAAGCAGGGGTAACTTCTAAATCTGGAGATGTACTGACATTTATAATGTAACAGCTAAATAATTTTTAAAAAGTATTTTAATTTGGTAGTTGAACAGAAAACACTACAGCCTTTGTGAGTTATCTTTGCAGAATTTAAATTGGATATTGCTCTGAACCGTGAATTTCTTCTTGGATTGTGTCATAATAGAAATACTTTTCTTATCCGAAACTAGATCTTGCTCATCAATGATACAAATGTGCTCTTCTTTACAAAGTAATTGCCCTCCAGTTCAGTCAAACTCTCAAACTTACAAAATTGATTTGCTAATCAACCTGTGGAGAACTGTGGACAGTGCAAATCCTGCAAGGGACTCTTCTAGGGCTGCTCACATGTGGATGCACCGTGAAAGACCAAGCCAAGTTTTGCTGATTCAGTAGATTTTGTCTGGCACGAAGAGTAGTTCAGAAGTACAGAGGATGTTGGTTTGGCAGCATTTGGGTTCGGATCTCCACGTGAGCTAAAGTAACTCAGAGAAGAGATACAATTTTGGACTATAAATAGACTAGAGAGAAAAGGCAAGGAGGGAAAAGAACTAGCTAAATAAGGACACTATTGGCACAGGGAAGATGAGCTTATGTTGCCTATGAATAAAAATAGGCCGGAAATTTTTTTTGAGTCTTTTGAATACTAGGACAGGGAGGTTCTGTGAGGTTCTTCCACAGTCTGTCCAGGGAGGTAGTGAGGGCAAAAGCACAGATTCTTTCTTAGATGAAGATTTGAGCACATAAAAAAAGAATTTATATAGAGGAGAACCACCTGCAAAAGCAGGGCTGGACAATTAATTCTATATTCACTTGCAGAGATTATAATGTTTGTAATAATCTTATAGAAAACAAAAGGCTTACCCCTTCAATGTATCTTTGTGGACCTTTCAGAATCCACATTGATGTCATGCGGGCTGAGGCAGGTGCCAATTTGAAGAAACTGTTGGAAATAGAGAAACGTTTATTGTCGTCAACAGACGATTTAAAAGTACAGCATGGACAATCTGTTCAAGTAGGTCATGTGAGTGTGGCACATTTCCCATATTTCTTCCTAAACCCCCTCTTCTCAAAGGCACTGTGATTCAGGTTGCAACCGGACGCAGAGCCCTATGGGAAAGGGGTCATAACTACCCTCCTCCTGTGTCCTGATGGAAGGAGCATCCCGGATTTTGCTCCGTTTTTGTAATGTGATATTGGGATATGGAAACAGCTGTAATACTGGGATATGGCAACAGCTGAGGACCAGACAGCTGTTTGTGTGGGTAAAAGAAAGGAAGGCCCTAAAAATGAAAATTAGGCTGCAACTATGAATGTGTACGGTACAGTACAGAAACATGTTTTGTCTCACTCTTCTTTGGGGGTTAAAGTGAACAGATTTGCAATACGCTTTTTGTCTCCACATGTATTTCCTAACATCCTAGCTTTTCATATTTGCAAAACAGGTCACTTAACTATAGATAAAAGGTAGAAATCCTGGTGCTGTATTTCCCTTGCCCAGTAATCCCAGGTAGTGCCTAATTTCCACGGGGTTGTATGGTGAAGTGCAACTTTCATCATGGGATGAGCTGCTTTGGGCCAAATGAAATGAGGGGAAATGCAGATGGTTCAATTCAGAAGTAAATATCACACATTGTGAACCAGCCTTATTTGTCAGTTTTTTAAAAACTGACTGCTCTGTGTTAACTGGCTCGAGTCTTGTGGGCAGCTCAGAACATGATACTTCTTAATTTGCATAAATTGTGTTGCAAAATGTGTCTCAGGACAGCCTCGATGCTTCAAAGGACCTGCAGAAGGAGTTTGTCACCATTGAAAAGAAGAAGGAAGAACTTGCTGATTATCTTTGTGAAGACCGAACAAAATTATCTTTGGAAGATGTATTTAGCACAATGAAAACCTTCAGAGAGATCTTCCTCAAGGCCTTACAGGTGGTTTGCATTTGTGAATGTTTAGAAATAGGTTGAGAACTTTTCTTTTTTTCTTAAGCAAACAAGAATTTCCTTTTTCTTCTGTTTCAAGCTGGGCTACCTAACCCTGGCTGCAGAAGTAAATGAAAGTAATTTTATGTGCTTGCAACCTGCAGTGGCAAATGGGCGTATGGACAAATATAAAATGGGATTTTTTTATTATTTTTTTTTTGCTATGGGGAGCTAAGAACCCTTCAAGTTGGTTTTTCCACTGTAAAATTATTAGCCAGTCCTCAGTGCAATAGGAGCTTCATGGCATGTGAAGGAAATGCAACATGACATGCTTTATAGGCTTTGCAGATAGGCCAGAGGTAGATTTTCCAACAGGCAAAGACTAATTGGAAGATATGTTTTACATGTCAGTATTTCATTGTACTAGTTAGTTCCAAACAGTATGTTTTGGGTTCCCAAAAAACCCCTGATTCTCCCAAGAGGTTCTATTTGGCACTTTATTAACTTATAGGATTGTGCTCCTTGCAATTAGGGGTAAGAAAAGAGCAACTTCCCTGTAAAAGTTGTGTAGAGAACCTTCCAAGCAGTAAGCCTCCAGTAAGCTTCCTTTTCACAACCCCAGCTACATATTAATGTATGGTCCTCTAGGGTTTTCTTAATGCCAGGGGACAGTGGCTTCACATTTATATATTTTAACAACAGCAATTTCCTGCTCCTGTGCTGACTCCAGGAGAGGCCCAGCCTGGATTTCCCTTATGTAGAGGCAACCATCCACCTTACAAGAAGAATTGCAAGAATACAGACAGCTCTGCTGGTCAAGAGAGGCTGGAGGGGTGCTTTAGGGCAGACCATAGCTTCAGATGAAAACGATGGAGTTTCTGAGGAAGTGGTAGAAGATGAAAAATATATCCTGTACTGTTCCCACTACCTGCTTCTCCTGTGGGGCACTGGGCTGTAATGTTCCAAGCAATGCAGATAGCCAGGTTCTGAAATAATGTGATAACTGCCACAGACAGTCTGGAGAATAAACCCTACAAACCACAGATGTTTTGGCAATATGCTTGATCCTCGAAGTTTATAAAACTCTAAACACGAAGGAAAGAATTAAGAGAGTCAGGAACAGAATGGCTCAGCACTGGAAATTTACTGTGAGGGGTAATTCCAGGTACTGCTGTTCTTTTAAGAAACAGTCGTAATAAAGGCTGTGTAGTGTCCTAGTATAGCTGCAGGAGATTTAAACTACATTTCTGGGTGCTGCTTGTTCACAGCCAGGTTGGAGCAACTAGAAAGAAGCTTCTTTTTATATACCCAACACATAAACTCCCTTTCATCCTATTTTCAGTTCCATTTCTCAGCAGCACCTCCCCTTGAAGGTACCACAGCTGTTAGCCATGTTGTGTGCATCTCTTACCTTCACTGCAGACCTGTAAATAATCTCCTCTTCCTTCTTGCCTTGCTTTCTCCCTATGGCTGCGGTTTGAGGTGAAAAGCTGAAGGTTTTAATTTTTAAAGCATCTTTTTGTTCTGTGATTTTGATTTTTATTACAATCAGCCACAGCCATCTTCTCTTCCCAGTGCCATTTATTTTAAGCTTTAATGCTAAGGTGTAACTTTTATTTTGAGATCAGTCTTCTGTGTAAAGCAGGTCTCTTAGTGCTACCAAAATCATTAGTGCTATCTTTCCATTCCCACACCAAATAAGAAGGGTAAGAGTTTTGATAAATAGTGGTTCTTCATGTCTCCTAAGCTTACCTACAGAGATTTTGGTTTTGTTACTTTGTATAAACAAAATCTTTCTCCCTTCCCTGAGGGTTCTTTCCATCTTCTTGTCCTCCAGGTAACAAAAAGTGAGCTACACAAATGGACTTACTATAATAAGGTTTTGCCATATTTCTCTCCATCTCCTTGAAGAAAGTAAAAAAAAAAAAAAAAAAAAAAAAGATCTCCAAAACTGACACAGTGAAAGGGAACTGGTTCATCACCCAGGGCTGATGACTGTTTCACCAGTTCTCAAAAAATAAAAGGAGCAGATGGCAGGAGGAAGGAGACAGGGAGAAAATAGCTTCTCAGCTCAAGGACAAAAAAAGCCAGAATTGGAGTTATGGTGAGAACTGAGTGGTAAAACTGTGGGGAAAAGAATCAATGTGTGATTATAGGGGACTGGGGAGAAACATTTGATTTCCCTTAGCATTTGCAGCTGTTTAAAGAAGGGAGCTCCCAACATAGAGATGGTCCAATCCTGGGAAAAAGAGAAAAAAATGTTAACCAAAATCTACTCTAGGAAGTACTCAGTCGATGCCAGAGGTTATACAGACAGCTCTGCACAGGGATAGTTCCTCCCAGTGTTCCCCTAGGACAACTGAGCTGGAGCAGCTGCTCAGTAGGGTGCCTATGCTGTTGGAACAGGATGTGCTTTAGACAGTGTGGGGATAAAGAGTTGTCATGGAGCATCTTTTAATTCAAAGATAAAGCAAGTATCTATCATCCCACAAAGTGCAAATCCAAAGCAACATCGGTTTTCACTGAACCTCATCCCTGTAGCTGCCTTCAGTAATCCAGGAGGATGGAGAGGGGATTGTGAATATTCATTCCTCTGCCTTGCAACCACTTTACCTTCTTGGGCTTTCTCGTGTTGAAGAAACTCTGTTAATTTGCATTGAATTGTTATGTGGGGATTTCTTTTTTTACAATTTTTCTGAACAATTCAGTTCAGGCTTGCTTAATCTATAAATTTATTCTTGATGTGTTTCAGTTTGTCCTAACTACTGTGTGTGCTGCTCAAGTAGCAGGACAATGTATCCATGAATTCATCTCCTTTATTTCTTGTGTCATATTATGTAGAAACCTTCTCCCAGGACCCACAAATCTGCAAGTCTCTCAACAGCCATAATACTTCAAAGACTTCGTGGTAAGGCACAGCAGGAATTAATCAGGCAAGCATGTAGGAGGCATATACTGATAGAAGGCTTCTAGCCCTCCAAAAGACTTCACCACCTGTACCTCATTCTTTCAGAAGCACCCTCTATTCAGAGCCAATAGATCCTTTTCTTTCTTTTTCAAGAGTACACTGTTTTTCTTTCCTTTTCTAGGCATCCAGTGAAGGTCCCTATAGCCTTGTGCCCATAATGCTCCTATATTTCAGACAGAATAACTCTGTTGATGTTCACAAGTTTATTTGTTTGGAAAGTTCTTAGGACAAAAGGATCCTAGGCTTTTAATTTCTATAAAGGCTGTAAGAAACTTGTGCATGTTTCCTGGGACTTATTCTGCCCATCTTACAGAAGTAGTGGCAGATGATCCATAGAAATCAACCAGGTTTGTCACTATAATGGAAAAATGTATTTTCTGCTTCAAACTCTCTGCAAAGGAGACCAGACATGTCTCATCAAGAATCCTATCTGCACCAAATCATCAATATCTTTCTGGATGTTATTAAGTCTTTTCATATGACACAAATCTGTGTGACAGCAGGCCTTATAACTACTGATCTACCTGCAATGCATAGGTTAGCTACTCACTGGTTGCAATCAAAAGCAGGGAAGCTTCCAGGCAGGATGGCAATGCTCTGGTGGTGACTACAGCTCTGGAACAAGGACTGCATTTAAGAAAATGGCTTTTATCATCTTAATGTTCTGCTACAGGCACCTCAGTTGTTCAGAACGACTTTTTCCTAAAATTGTGCTCCTTATCAAAACCCAGAAATACTCTTCCACTGAGTAAAGCTCTTCTTTTACTAGCAATAATCATTCAACTTCTTTTTCTTCCTCCACTAATCATATCATTCTGGTACCAGCAGCTCTGTGGAAACCAGAGTCCTGCCTGTCTGCATAAATCCCAACAGGATTTATGCCATCCTGGCAGTTACGTGAGTGGTACCAACAAACATCCAGCCTGGCCTCTGCCCCTGAACACTAATGCAGAAATACTGCTGGCAAATTTAACGGGAGCCTGAAGAGAAACTGTGAATTGCTGTTTAACACAGTTGAACAGTTCCTGAAAATTCTGGTAGAAATCCCTGAATACAAACAAGGTTGCTACGGGATAAATCTCTAGAATGCTAATTAAGTTAAACTAATGTTCTGTTTTGTGGACAAAGGGACTAATTAAGAAGAATGCATTTCAGTCCATACTGAAAAGTTGCAGTTAAAGCTGATGAAATAGTTTGCTGGTAACATCATCACATGGAGAAGGCCAAAGGGATTGACCAGGAAGCTCCGTTCTGCTATTTACCCCCAAATCCCGGCAGCTGAGATTTTTAAGTGTGCATAGGTCATGTCAGAGTAGCTATTCATTGCAAACTGAGTTTCTTAACAAGCTTTTCCTTCTGTAACTCTTATTTACTTTTTTATTTGTTATTCTGTTCAAATGCAGGAAAATCAAGAAAGGAAGGAGCAGGTTGCAAAGTCTGAGAAAAGGAAGAAAGAACTTAAAGGAGAAGATGCAAAGAGGCTAAAGAGAGAGTATGGAAAGTGCAGTACATTTAAAAGAAATTGATTCTGTTTTTATTAGCCAGTCTTGTTAATTAGAAGGAATTTATCTGTAAACTGTGGCTGATCTAGTACAATGAGAGTGATTTTGCCATGGATGATGATGTTGTCAAGCAGACAGTGTATTAAGACATCAATTATCAATTTTCCAGTGCAAGTGAATGTTTGGAAGAAATCATGATAGGGATGTTGGAAAAAATATCACCCACCACTTTGCTAAGAGGTGAAGGGTATCCTGCTATTGCTCTGCATAGTTGTTTGGAGACTTTTAGGGGTATGGAAAGCTGCACAGACTTGAAATTCATGCAGCATGTGTCTGGTGTTATTGTTACCACAACATTTGCTTTTTTCTGATCAGAGATCTGATTCCTTAAAGCAGTTATGATTGTGCTTAAAGGAGTGTCTGTGCTCTGCTGAAGCACAGCTGATTGATGCAGTAAAGCACGTGCTGTGCTGGGCCTCCCTGGGTGTGAAGCACATCTAACGCTAACGCTGGCATGTGTATATTTTAAATTTTTATTTTGGCAAATACTTGGCATCCACTTTTATTGAAAACTTCTGCCAATAGCATTTGGTTATGATTCTTGGTTCTTCAGAGAACCACTGCAAAAAAGGCCTTAGTAAGTCTGAGTGGAGTTCACGCACATTTTACACTGGATGATCAACCCTTGGAAGACTGTGTTTTTTCTTGTAGCTGGTGTCTAAATAGATGGCCTTCTTTTAGCTCCTCTTTCACTGTTACCTTTAGAAATACAATTTTAAAATACATAAAATCCATTGAAAACTGAGCAAAACAAAGTTTGTAGTGTTGTCTTGACAAGTTCTACTGCAAACGTTTTGCATACTTGCAATCATAACACACTGAATGTAAAGCTGCAGATTAAAACAATAAACCTTTATGCTATAAATACAGAAAAGTAATTTAATATATGATAAAAAGAAATTAAAAAGCAAAAGTCACTAGCTGTAAGAATTAAAGGACTGCTTCAAGCCTATAAAGAAAAGGAGCACCAGACAAGAAGAACCTTCTGTACTTACAGCAGGAAGTTTAGGTGGAACTGTTGTTATTTTTGGTCCTTTGTGAAAAGGTGGATTTAATTCTTGGGGGGCATAAACTCAAACATGAAAGAGCATTTAGAGTCTGAATTATTTTTCAGTAATTGTTTTAGAGTCTGAATTATTTTTCAGTAATTGTTTTAGAGTCTGAATTATTTTTCAGTGCTTGTTTTAGAGAACTGTGCATAGCAGTGGTGACAATGAGAATCGGGAACTTTTAAAATCTATTTTGATCTTGCTCAGGATATGGTGATATAAAATACAGAGGGTATCAGCCCTGGCATCACGGGATGTTGAAGCTCATCTTAACATTCTTCAGTCTACGTAAAACCTTTTTTCTTTCTTCTTTTTTTCTTTCTTTAATCATATAATCAGCAAGTTAAGTCTTTATTTTCTGAGGAAGGGAGTGAAAAGACAGTAAATCAGATGAACCCCTATCAGCACGTGCTTACAGGATTATCAAGGCCTGGTTTGGTTCCACAAAGAATGAAGCACACCTTTAACTTTGCAGGTATCTCCCTTGGTGCCAGTGATATGCAGCACACAGGGCAATCCTGCGTGTGGATCTTTAAGGTCCCAGTCCTGCAGCCTTTGAATCTCTGACCTTAACCGCAGTCACATGCTCCGTCAGTGTGAATATCTGGTTTATCCAGTTGTCTGAGGATCATTTCCCTGCAGCTGACAGATCTGCCAGGGACAGCACACAGCAGCAATATCCCGTAGGGCAGGCAGTAGTCTCGCTCTCCTCGGTTCAAACAGGAGAGGTGAAGGCAGAAGCACCCACCGCTGATGTGTCATTAACAGACAACAAGGGAGGGCTTGAGGTACTGAGAGCTGCTGAGAACCAAACCAAGTCAGAGGCTGTCACCCAAATTCAGATGTATGGTAAAATTAAGAGAAATGAGCAATATTCTATTGGATTCCACATATTAAAAACAGGTTTTCTGTGAATAATATTTAAGATAGGATTTCCAAAATTTGGTGACAGGCTCCTGCTGATTTTAGGGACTCAGACATTTAGATTTCGGGGGGGTTTTTAACTTCTCTGAACGTGTTTACATAGGTATGTACACTAAGATTTTTTTTCCCATGTTTGTTAGTGGATTAAGCAACTCTCCTGCTTTAGTTTCTTCAGCTTCTGTTGCAGCATCTTCCATTACTGGGTATTTAAATTCTTCTGGAGAATTCTGTCAGATACTTGCAAGGACTATATTCTATATGTTACTTCAAGAAAAACATCATATATTATATATGTGTTATTTCAAGAGAAATAGCAACCAGAGGTTTCTTTAGCTAACCAAGTGGAAAAATGAGCTGCTTCTAATGGAAATTTGGGAGCACAGCTAATGACCAGAGTAAGCAACAGAACAAAAACACTTAAGAATAAAATAAGCAAATGTGCAGCTAAGTATCTGGTGAGAATTTATGTTTGTCACTATAATACTGTAACTGCAGCAGAAAATGAAATGGTATTAAAAGATAAAGAGCAAGTAAATTTTGATGAGCAGTACAGGAGTTCCAGAGCATAACTACCATTGTCACACATAGAAACCAACTGCAAAAGCAGATCTCCATTCCAATTTCATATATTGATATATCCAGGGTAACATACAAGAGCTTTTCTCTGGCAATATTCTTATTATATGTACTTACACAGGACTCACTCATTTGGCTGTAAGTATCCAGCCGATATATGATAAAATGTCACCAACATAAACTGGTCTTGCAACAGTAAAAGCATCTAGTCTTCAAGAGCTGGGGAAATCAGCTAATATTCTGCTGTATTGCTTGGATTTGTTTTTTTAAAGCTTTAATAATGGTTTAAAAACTGTGCATTAAGGATAAGTGCAACTTTCAGTGTGGAGTTTTCTTACAACAATTATACTATAATACATGTTTGTAATCCAGGGTGTATTTCACTTTTGTTTATCTTCATTTTAGTAAACAGAGCTAAACAAAAGTACCTGAATCTGTGAGTTGTGGGTTTAAATCACACACTAGCAAATAAGACCCCGAGCAAATGTTTTTCCTGTGTTGATTGTGAATGCTGTCATGGTACTTTTTTTTATTTTTAAGTGCAAATGAAAGGATAGACTATCTGGCTCTTAATCTCCTAAAGAAGATGGTAAATAAGTGAGAAAAAAGCTTCTTAATTGCATCTGGCAATATAAAACTGTTAAGCAGTTAAATTAATTGCACGAGAACTCTGGAAAACTGCAAAGATTCTTTTTTTTTCTAAAGAAACCAAAAAAAAGACTTGACCTGCACTCCAAGAGTTCAATGAGTTTGTCACAGTTCTTTCACTGGGAGCCTGGCAGATTTCAGCCCATGGTCTCAGGGCATAAATGAGTATAACCATATTGCAGTATTCCTCTTATCTCTTTTTTAAACATACATCTCCCTACACAATCTCCAAATCTTATATTGGCTGGAGAGGTGATTCAAATTGAGCTCATTTCATTAAAATATGTCTTTAAGTCTTTCCACAGGTTTTATGCAACCTTATTTCTGTGCACATTGTTTACTCACATAGCTGAAATAATATGAGGAAGCCTCCAGTTTTGCTATCAGCTTATTTGTTGGGCAGAGAGAGAGAAGTTGTAGATGCCCCATCCTTGGGAGTATTCAAGGCCTGGTTGGATGGGGCATTGAGCAACCTGGTCTAGTGGAATGTGTCCCTGCCCATGGCGGGGGGTTGGAATGAGATGGTCTTTAAGGTCCTTCCTAACCCAAACCATTCTATGATTCTATGATTCAACTACTAGAGAGCTTACTCTAGGATTCCACAGACTAAATAATTCCTGTTCATATCTCTAGTCAGCAAAAAGAGATCTGAAGCAGCAGTGATTGTCACATCCCACCTGAGACCCTTAACTTCTTGGGCAATCTGGGGTGACAGTTGAATCATTTCTGCCTGATCTCTTCTCAAAAATGCCCAAAGACAAAAGAATCCTGAAGTCTGGAAAAGCTGCTGCTGTGCTCAAATGCTGTCCTGAGGAGCTGTGTTGGAGCAAAGCTGGACTTATTCACAGCTTCCATTTCAAGCTTGCTAAAGCTTTATACACCTGTCCATGTTTATCAGGTTAGTTTGTTAGTCTAATAAAAGATGCAAACATTTTTCATTTCATCCTATGCACAACAGAGAAAACATATTACCACTCCCTTTTAATTTGCAGCAGTATTTACATACTTGGTGGGCGTCATCATGTCACCCTTGGTCTCATTTTTCCTAGACTAACAACTCTTTCTGTTTTTCAGCCTTAGACTTTCCTAGTTTTTTCATCCTAGGGTTTTCCAGACCTATGTTCATGCAACTGTAGCTCTCTTCCTCTTTTTCTTCAACTGGATCTCATCTTCCCCACAATGCAATGCTGGGCCTCCAGCTGGGCAGTTCAGAGTGAAAGGACACCTGCCTGCATTTTACAGGTTGTTCTTCCATCTCAGCATGGTGTTTGACTTTTCTGCAACCATGTTAACATTTTGACTCCTTTTCAGAGAGGCATCCTGGTTTCCAGCATGATATTTGTCACTTCAGCTTCATGCCATCTGCACACTAAATAAATGCACTCCATTGCATACTCCAAGTCTTTCATGGAAACAAAAAAAACAAAACCCTAACCACAAACACAGCCGTTATGATTTGATGTACACTTTGTCCAAATAATTCATTCCTTACTACTCTTCAGTCATAGATCTTCATGTGCTTTTGCACCATTTTACTATATTTATCAGGGCTGTGAACAAACAAGGGTTTATTAAAAATGCAGTTCTGAAAAGAAACAGTATAGTGTGGGTTAATTTATTCCGAATTAAATCTAAAGTGCACTGCTTTAATCCATGCACATATTTTGTTCCTATCAGTTGCCCTAAAGTAAAAAGCACTGCATTTTTTTATCTGAAAAGGGAAATGCTTGAATTTCTTTCTGTGGAATTGCAAAGGTCAAGCGTTGCAGATGAATTGGTTTTAATGGAAGAGCTCTTGGGAAGATGGAGCTCCTCTGAGACACCGATTCTGATCACTAACAGCTCATTCCCTTCTCTATCAGTACCCAGCACTAAGTGACTCAGAGGGGACAGGGACACTGCCTACCCTTACAAGTCTCATGGCACTCTGCATGACCCCACTGTTAATGTCTTAACTCAATTTTAAAGTCAAACATTTGCTTTTAACTGAGCAAAATCTACCTTGAATATTTGATTTTTTTTTCATCTCACACATCAAAATATATTTAAATCCATTGATGTCCATGGATTTGAGTTTGCTTTTGACTTGGCATAACAAGAATAATAAATCACTTTGAGTAATTAACCGTTTCATATTATTTTCATGCTGAGCTAAATGGTTTGAACTTTTATAAAAATAAGTGTTCCCCTGGTTGATTAGTTTGCTTGTAAAGTATTTGGTATTTTTTTAATGTAAAACAGTTTACAGAAATAGAATATTTGACATTGGTGGCCCTGGAAAGAAAATACAACTGGAGTTTCTGGCCATCTCAGAATGACAATGGATACACCTTTCTTTGCACAAAAACATGCAGAAATTTCCATCAAGCCAGTCACTTTGAAGATATATGAAAGTTATGAATGTATTCTTGTGGCTGAGAGCCAGAAAGACCAAACAGCTGAAAACTCTGTCATGTCCAGTCAAAAAGACTGGAGTCTATCCTTAAGCAGGACAATTTATAAGTGGTCATGCCAGGATGATTTGCTTTTAAAAAAACAAGTGCATAACCAAAACCCAAACAAATGCAGGAACAACAATAACATTACTCTGGAAAAATATTTGAGTTCCTATACTAATAGGTGTAGAGTATCATAAAGAGAGAAAAAAAAACAAATATGCAGGAATGGTAATACTAAATGCCAAAAAATATAATAATAAATAAAATTCTGGTGTCCTCTCTGACTTCAAATGTAGCTGTAAACAGCTTCTTTTGCAGAGAGGCAGCACCAGGAATATGTATTTCTTGAAGCAAAGGAGGTTTTTATATTCTAGCTGTGTAGGGCTGACTCACAAGTCATCAGTTTTGAGGAGAATTAGAGGAGAATTAATAAGGGAACTAAGTGACACCACTGCTACATTTTGCTGTCCCTGGGGCTACTGTTTTCAAATTGTGAAAACAACCATAAACATAATGCCTGACAAATATTTATTCTACAATGAGATGGTGCAGCTTTTATTATTTTATGGACAAGATTATTTTGTTACTAAGCAGCAAAAAAATCTGAAACAAGACAGAAGAGTGAGAGAAGCTTTAGAGGAAAATTTGAAATAAAATGAAAGCCTGGAAGTGAAACTGGGATAGAGTACAGAAGGAGAAAGCAAAAGTAAAAACAGATCACTGGCACTGGTGCCCTTTGAAAACTATCAAGACAGACCAAATGCAGCAGACATGGACTTCACTAAGGCACTCAGTGTGATGCAGAGTATGGGATGAGAGCAATTACAAGGGAGGCTAAAGGTATCAAGTAAAGAGAAGTCATTAACAATAATTTCTGTTGCACAGCAGGACCAGACTGGTTGCATATGTTTGAGGAGATGACAGACCAGAGCAGAAGTTTTTCAGATGAGGTCCAAAAGCTGTCAGTGCATGGCTGGGAAGAGAAACATGGACAGCTCTGGGAGTTCCTATGTGAGACAGAACAAGTTCAAGCTCTAGTGGTCTGACATTGGGCAGCTCTAGCCTGGCTGGTACCATGGCAAGAAGCCCAAAGAGCAAAGCCTGTGCCTGAGCAGCTGTGGCCAGACCTTTCTGTGCATAATAGACCACAAGAATCAAACGCCTTAAAATAATCCACAGTAATGTTCCATCCTGTATTGGGTCTGGCTGAGATGGAATTAATTTTCCCTATGCCAGCCCTCCTAGTGCTGCAATTTGCCTTGGTAGCTAGAAGGGTGTTGATAACACACCAGTGTTTTGGCTATTGCTGAGCAGTGCTTGCACACCATCAAGGTTGTCTCTCCAACATTCCCCTCTCCACCAGCAGGCCTGGGGGTGGGCAAGATCTTGGGAGGGGTCATAACCAGAATACGGGACCCAAACTTATCAAAGGCTCTACTCAGCCAAAGCTAAGAGAAAGGAGAAGGAAGGAAGGCATTCATTATTTATTACATTTGTCTTCCAGGGCAACCACTACACATACTGAAGCCCTGCTTCCCACAAAATAGTCCAATATTGCTTGCTGATGGAAAGTAGAGAATTAAATCTTTTGGGTTCTTTCCTTTGCTTACATGCAAACAACCTTTGCTTTTGCTTTAGTAAACTGCCCTTATCTTGACCCATGAGTTTTTTCCCATCTTATTTTCTCTGCCCCTGTTCTGCTGAGGAGAGGAGCGAGAGAGTGGCTCGGTGAGCAACTGGCTCCAGCCAAGGTCAACCCACGACACATCCTTACAACTGAAGTAATGGTCAAAAATAAAAACAAAGGTTAAAATTCTATAATGCAAAATTCTGAAACCCAAGCTGGAGGCTTGTCTTTCAGTCCATGTTAGATTGCACGTGGCATCTGGCTGTGAATATATGCATCAAATGCCAAGTAGCTGAATTGTGCATGTGAAGAGCCAATGGCAGAAAGCAGCAGTGGTATTTCAGTGTGTGAGATACCAGCAGTGCAGTGAAGTGTGGGAAAGGAGCTGACTTTCATCATGTATGTGAAACTTGGCAAGTCCAGGAATGTTTTAGGTGAGATATCTCCATCTGAAAGGAGAAGACATTGATCTCCACATAGAAGGTACTAGGATACTTGGCGTGTACTATTTTAGCTGCCTATATGCAAGAAAAATGAACCAAATTCAGAACAGGTGCAGGGCAGGCAGGTGAGAATAATCAGCAATTTGAGACTCTGTCTTTAGAGATGAGTGAAAAATCTTGTCTTTTTCGGCAGAGCAAAACAAAGCCAGAGACTGGATGTAATTCCCTCTATAAATAAACACACAGGAAAGGGAAAGCAAGAAGTATTTAAATTAAATGACAACATCAGCACAGAACATATAGATATAAATTGGCCAGAAGTCTGGAAATTAGCAGAGGTTTCTAACAGCTCTGGAACTTATTCATTAGGAACAGCATTGTGTTGTATGATTTTGTTGACTGCAGAAGCCAAGGAAACTAGGCTCAAACATCAGAAGTTCCCTTCCAGTCTTCTCTTCCATATTTATCACCTCCACTATTCAATGCTAAATACTCAGCCAGAGCATACAGAGTGTTAAATCTTTTCTACCTCTTTTTCCTAGAGGAAATACTGCAAATGCTAGAAATTATGTAAAGCGAGTATTTGCTGTTTGCCACCATGAATCCCTACAAGGTCCTGGAGTCTGGATTATGTCCTATGCTATTTCTATACATGCACACACATAAATTCATACATGTATGTGTACAGGCATGGGTAGATGTTTACAAGCGCACATACAGGGCATACATATGCATGACTGAAATGAGCTGTGTTTTTTTATTTCTCAGGAGTTCATCAGGGTAGTCCAGTACTATCTTTTTCTTCCTTATACTAGAGTAATGGATTGTGGAAGCACCCTTCTGCATTTTGAACACTGCACAAGCCACGTGTGTGATCTCATACATATCACAGCGTTTCATCTGAGCCAGAGTGTAAGAGAAGGAATGTGTCACTGGAAAATGCTGAATTTCTGTCCCTTACTCTCTTGGTAGGGATCACACACATGCAATTGCCAGGAGGAGAGCAGAAGCAGCACCTGGTACAGTTCCCCCTGCCTGAAGCTGTGACCTGGTATGTTCTCCTGTTTAGCTTCTGTGCATGTGTGTGTGTGTGCACTGGTATGTACGTGCACGTACGCACCTCACACTAACACAGGTGAATGTGCCTCAAACTAGTCTGTTAACATTACACATTTCAACTTGCTTCTTTTAAGGGCATGGTACCACGTGCCTGGACCTACAGAATGCATGTTGCAGAGAAAGCCAAGCGTAACCTGTGGCTGGTGCATGGAGAAGGAGTTATGGGTGACAGGCATGGTCTGTTCGCCTGTCACACCACAGAAGTGGGTCCCTGTGACACAGCTCCACATGCCTCGTTTGTTTATCTGTCTTGTACTGGTTGTCCTGTGTTTTTTCAGGTCAGTGTGTGAGTGCATGTGTGGGTGTGCATGTGTGCCTTGCCAAAATAGTCTCGGGTATCTCAGGCCATGGGACAGACTATGTATGTGCCTGTCAACAGGGTAATGCCAGTTCAGTAACAACAGTCATATGTATTTTAGGCTAAGGTGTGTGTGAGCCAAAGTGCGCCTTGCCTGTGTTTGTCGGGCCAGCGGGTGGATGTTTGTGTCTCATGATCCCTGTGTGCCAGAGCAGCTTGTGTGCTTGTCCCTCTCCCTCTGACTGTTGCATATCACAGGATACTCTGAGTGTATGTGCCAGGATTGTCCGAGAGCTAAATTCTCTGTATGTCTAACAGCAACAGTCCCAAATGCCTCAGAGCGACCTCTGTCTTGCAGTGATAGTAGCCCACGTTCCTCAGGCCAGTGTCTGTCTGTCTGTCAGTGACACAGGCTCATGTGCCTGAGAACACTGTATGTGCCTCACAGTGACACACTGTCACACCTCAGTGACAGTGACAGTCACACACCTCAGTGCAGTATGCGTCCGTACATCCCCATGACACAGCCCCACAGGCCTCAGACTGCTGTGACAGCCACATGCCTTGGACCCGTGTGCCATGACTGTCACACAGCCGTGTGCCTCAGCCCCTGACAGAGTGACACAGCCCCACACCTCAGACCCGTGGGTGAGCGTGCCTTGCAGTGATGCAGCCCTGCATGACCCAGCTCCACGTCTGTCTGCCTGTCAGTCTGTGCCAAAGGCCCACCTGCCTCAGACTCGCGTGTCTGCCTGAGGGTGTCATGGGCTCATGTCCCTCTGAGGTGCCCCTGTCACATGCGAGCCCCAGGGCTGTGCACGCCCCATGGTGCCACAGCCTCCACATCTGGGGGTCAGCGTCCGTGTGTGTGAGGAGACTGTGTATGTGTGTGTGTGAGGGGACTGTGTGTGTGTGTGAGGGGACTGTGTGTGTGTGTGAGGGGACTGTGTGTGTATGTGAGGGGACTGTGTGCGAGCAGTGCTGTCCGTGTGTGAGGGGTCCGTGCGTGTGTATGAGGGGACCTTGCATGTGAGACGTGCTGTGCGTGTGTGTCTGTGACGGGACCATGCGCGCGAGTGGTGCTGTATGTGCAGCGTGAGGAGACCGCGCGTGTGTGAGGGGACCGTGTGTGTGTGTGTGTGAAGAGATTGTACGTCTGTATGAGGGGACCGTGCATGTGTGAATGGACCATACCCGTGTGTGAGGGGACCGTGTGTGTGTGAAGGGACCGTGCGTGCGAGCGCGGGCGGGCGGCCGACGCCGAGCCCGGGGGGCAGCGGCCCCGCACGTCAGCGCGGAGCGGGGCGGGCGGCGGCGGCGGCGCCCTTAAAGGCGGGCGGCGGCGGCGCGGGCAGCGCGCAGGGCTCGGCGGCGGCGGGGAGCGAAGGCAGCGGCTGCAGCCACAGCCACCCTCCCACACAGCATGTCGGGCACCCGGGCGTCCAACGACCGCAGCAGCCACCCCGCCGCCGGCGGCGGGCTGAAGCGGGCGCGCAGCGAGCCGGGCGGTAACAAAGTGACCGTGGTGCTGGGGGCGCAGTGGGGGGACGAAGGCAAGGGCAAGGTGGTCGACCTGCTGGCCACCGAGTCGGACATTGTGTGCCGGTGCCAGGTGGGTGCCGGGCCGGCTCTTATCAACCGCTCCCTGGGCGCTTCCCCGCCCTGCGTTCCGTGCTCTCCGCGGCTCCCGCTTTCCCCCAGCTTCTCCCGGGCCCGGCGCCCTCCTCGCCGTGCGGGTCCCCTCTGCCTTCTGCTGCTCCCCCTTTTCCTCCCTCCAGCCTTGTTTCCCTCCGCCTGGCCGCCGCTCTTCGCTCTTCTGCTGCTCCTCGCTCCCGCTGGTCTCCTCCCTCCCCGCTCCCTCTCCGGCAGCCAGCGGCGGGGCGCGAGCGTGTCCCGGTGGGCAGCCGTGTGTCCCCCACACCCCCCCTCCGACCCTCCCCGGCTGCGCTTCCAAATGCCACTCGGAAAGAAAAAGCCCTGAGCTATAAATATAAATAGCTGACCCTTCACGATAAGCGACACTGGATCCCGAGGGGGCGGGGGAGGGAGGGGGGCCGGAGCCGCCTGCCCGGGGGTGCCCGGGGAGGAGCCTTGGGCAGCCGGGACCCGGGGACCCGGGTGCGGTCCGGGCTTGCAGGGATGTTCTGCCTGTGCAGGGCTGGGTGGGTGTCTCCGGGCGTGCTGCTTCTCCGGGGAAAATCGCTAATGAACCTCAGGAGTCTGCCAAAGTTTTACTGCAGGGACTGTTTCGGATGGGCGGGTTGCGTTCCCTGCAAAGCGCCTGGAGTTGTATTATAAAAAATATTTTAGGGTGGAGCATGAGTAAAATGGGGGGGGGGAACCCCCAAGTAATGTAAAAAGTACAAGATTTAGAGTTGCGTGAAACCAGGAACATCTTGCGTGGCTTTGCTTATATCTAATTTTGAGTTGAACATGATGCGAGTATTCTCAAAACAGTATATTTGCCTAGTACAAACCTAATAATTAGACACAAAGGTGATCCTAAACAGAATCTTAAAATGGTTTGGAAGGACCTTAAAGATCACCCAGTTCCAACTCCCCTGTCATGGCCTGGGACACTTTCCACTAGATCGGGTTGCTCAAAAGCCCCATCCAGCCTGGCCTTGAACACTTCCAGGGATGGAGTATCAGTAATGGTAATAACTTCTAAAGAACTTTTTTCAAACATTAGTTATGAACATATTAGATCAATACAGCTAATAATCTCTCTTGTTCCTTTAAACTATGTGAGCGCATTAATAAGTAGTCAGCTTAGTCCAGCTCAGCTGATATGTACCATGAAATTCTGCTTTAAAATGCATGATAGCTACTGAAAAGCTACAGACATCCTTGAATCCAAGATAATAAATCCAAGGACATTTTTCTAATTAAGTATATTATGTAAATAAATGTTGTCATGAAGGTTAAATATTTAGAAGGTGGAGGAAGTATTTTCATTTGGGACATTAAACTCCCAAGATCTTGAATCACCTTGGGGAGAAGTTTCCCTGTAAAAGGTAGCTAATGAAAATATATTATCAGGACTATAGCTATTTTTCCATATTTATTTCTTCCCTCCCCCAATAACGTATTACTAGGAATTTAACCTGGGGTCTCAGGATTGCTTTGGTGAGAAAGCAAAATCTAAAAGTTTTAGCTGAGGAGGAGCATTTCATACAGGCCATGGTCAAACAGTGCATTCTCATGAGGTTACTGTTACTGCTGCAGGGAGTCATGTTGGTTCTTTTTAGATTCAATTTTGAGGGATGCCCTGAGGCTGCTTTCAAGGCAGATTTGCTGTCCTTCCAGAGAACTAATTTGCAAGCGTGGCCCCCAGGAGCAGCCTCAGAAAACTCTCTGAAGGATACAGGACTCCGTGTGCGTAAGGGTCAGTGTGTTAGCAACAGGCTGGTGGCTTAGATGGGTTAATGTGCTGCTGGGCACATCCAGATTGTCTTTCTGTAGCCTGATGGTGAGACTGGGGTGGATGGAAGGCAGGTGGATCTAGAACAGCTCTGGACTCTTTTCAGAATAATGTTCACTGGCATACTTGCACACACACCGTGTGTGTGACTATAATAGGATTACTGGTCAGATGGAGATGTCTTCAGGATTGGAGTTTAGGGACTACTATGAAGTATTTGAAAGATAAAATATGAGTCAGGATTTACTTTTGAGTTGCAAGTAGTATAAAACTTCAGTGAGAAGTGGATTTTTTTTTTAATACTTAAGTGGGTGTTTGGCACATTTGGCAATTTGAGCATGCTTTAAAAAATGTGCCGTTTTAATAATTTAATATTTCATACTTTCAAAGCCAATCATGCAAGTACATAACGGGGTATGATTTTCACCTCTGTTAGAAGTGAAATGAGACTGTTAAAGCTTAGTAAAGATATACACATATCTAAGGATGTGAACTGTACTGATGAGTTCTCCCAGTGTGATAATGGCAGGTCATTAACTTACAGGTGTAATCAGCCTGAGAAGAACTTAATTAATGCTGTGCAGTACCATCAAAAACCTCACCATCTGAACTGGAATCTTGCTTGCTTCACATTCCTCCTGGAAACAGGAAAAACTTCTAGTGCCATAGCACCTATTAGAAGCAATTCCTTAAACAAGAAACATTGAATGTCTCACTTATTGGAGACTTGAGGGGAAAAAAAAAAGTAAGAAAAAAAATCCCACCAGGACTTTTTTGTGGTTTATAATATGGTGATTGACAAGGTTATTCCCTGATGTCCTGTCCACTTTGTTTTCTGAGACATTGATGGAAATTATGTTCAACAGCTTGTTTTAGTTCTCTGTGAAATGGAAGTAGAGAAATCTCTAAAAGGAATGTCTTAAAGGGGGATATTTGTCTTTTGAAACCGTGTCTCAGCTATGTAGTAGGATAATCTTTGAGCTAACCTTTCAAAAAAAGGTGGGGTTTCCCCCCTCCCTGTATAGGAATTTAAATCCAAGGCCAAATTTGAGTTTGAAGAGTTTTCTCAAAATACCAGTTCCCTAACGTTTCTGTGAAAGGAAATAATATTCATTAAATGCTTCTCAAGTATTTTAGTGTGTTGATTTTATAAGAAAAATCTGTGACATACATTGCTGCAGAGGAAATGAAACTGTATTTTCTGGGATACTAGAAAGAAAGGCAAGCAGGTGAATGGGAATAGGAAGTCCATCACAGGCACAAGGGAAGAAGCTTCAAAATATGTTAAAGAAAATTCTGTATTAAAATCCAGCCTCTTTAATTTTCCTGAGTGTTCGGAATTTAATTTCACATGTATTGATGAGTCAGTTTATTGGTCATATTGTTTCAGTTTTTCTCAGTACTTAGATTATACGCAGTCTGAGTTCAAAAGAGTTAGGTACACACCATTTGGCGACAGTGAAATATGTGACATAATTTAAATATGAGAACTTAGTTCACCTGAAGTAATTGATTTCATTTTCTCTGTATACTTGAAACATTCTTTGTGAAAGAGGATGTTTCAGAAAGGGTAAAAGATCTTGGATATTCTTGTAGATGGTGCTGTACAAAATTTTTCACAGGCTTCTTTCATTAAAATACCAGACACATGGGCACACAAACCCACATAAACAAGCAGAAAAGGTATTTCTGAATAAACTAATAACAGCAGGCCATTTAGGGCTGTTAAGGAACTGAGTAGGTTTAAGTTTGGGTTATTAATGGAGGACATCAAGAACATTTTTCCTCTAAATTGCTCTGTCAGCAAGCAAAGGCACTCAGAAGCAGAACATCAGAGTCCAATATTTCTTTCTTATTGTGGCCTCCTGGGGCTTGGAGCTGCCTTATGCTGTGCAGTACTTCTAATCCCTGGTATATTTTCAGAGAAGGGTATAACCAAGGAGCTCAGTGACAAATAGTTAATTTTGATGCTTCTTTTAAAAACAGGGTTTGCATTTGTTTAAAGCTTTTAACTAGGAGAATATTGGACATAAAGAGAGGAGTTCACTTTTTACCAGGCCTTCTAGCATGTTGTCATAGAACAAGAAGTCCTTATATAAGATGAAGTAGTTTGGGTACATATAACATACTAAAGAAGAAGTAATTTGGGTGCATATAACATACTAAAGAAGAAGTAATTTGGGTGCATATAACATACTACAGAAGAAGTAATTTGGGTACATATAACATACTACAGAAGAAGTAATTTGGGTACATATAACATACTAAAGAAGAGAGGTTTGGTGTTGTTCAAAACATGGTTTCAGATCATGATGTCTTTAGTGGCAGCTCTCATTCCAGCTGTACCTTTCTCACATCACCTAATATGCTGTCTTGTGCCTACCTTCAAAGCTGGAACTTGTGGCTGGTATTAGGTACCAGGGTTTTAATTAGATAATTTCTCAGATCTGGTTTGGAGCATGATCAAACAGTCACCTGTCACCAGGGCCAAGGTGGAAGGCTTCCAGAGGCACTGCTTAAACCAGATCTGTTCCTAAAAAGTCATATGTAGTATGTCCTCAGTTAACTGAGGCCAGCTGGTGGTCATACAGTTCTAGCTGTTTCCTTAAGCTGAGGCTACATAAGGTACACTGTAATAATAACTTTTCACTGAATGTGTTTACTGGACAATTCTGTTTGTGATTGGAAAAGGAAATAGTGTGCATTGTCATATATGGCAAGAGAAGTACCTTGCATCTTTGCCAATAGCGGCAGATTACTCATGAGACACTTTCATAATTCAAGTGTGTGCCAAGAATGCCTAGGAATTTCTCTTGTAATGGAGAGTAAACAGTTCTGCCTTTCCTGATGAAATTTTCTTGGGCAATAACGTTGTTTTTCAACAAAGCAACCCAAAGGGCTGTAGGAAAATACCTCATAAACAATTTGACAAAAATTTTGAAGAGAAGGGAAGACTTTCCAAAAGCTTAATGTGAAAGATACAAAAACTATCACCAGTAAGTGAGTAGAGCCCCTGTGATAATCACCATTACCTGCAGTGGGTCACATCCCAGTTGCTGAACAGATGGGTGAAATAGTGGTGGCACAAATGCACCTTTCCTTTGCTTCACACCAACACCAGTGGCAGTGATTCAGCAATAGGGACTAGGCCAAGGCAGTTTTTAAGATTTTTCAAGATATCATTTGGCACTGCTGTTCCAGTGTGCCCATGACAATGCTGGATGTGTCAGTCCTGTGACACTTCTGCCTTCTGGAAGTCTGGAAGCAATCTGCTTGATGTTGTCAGCATTCCCCCAAGAAATGACATTTAAGAGGCAACACCAAATGGTAAGAATGTGATTGCATTAAGAAGAGCTGTTGTTAAATTTCTTAAGCTTCTCATATTAAAGGTTTTGTTTTGTACTAATTATGCAGTCATTTTTAAAACATTTCCTCTATCCAAGTCAATATCCTTTCAAGTTAAGAATTGCTTTGGTTTCAAAAAAAGGATCTTCTGATATTTTGAGGCAAGTGGACAAAAATTACAGTTAATGTTAATACTGAAGAAAAACTTAGGAGGTTGAAAAAGGTTCAGAAAATCTGACTGTTAAGGTCTTTTGTGGTTGAGTAGTTCACAGTTATTTAGACTGAGAGATTTAAACAGGTCATACACCAAGAGTGTTGAGTGGCCAATTTTCTTGATGTAGTGGATGCTAACAAATAAGATTAGGAGGGTCTAACCAGTAGGAAAAGCCTGGCAATGGTTTGGGATACCATTGCAACGTTAGAGAAGGATCTAGGCAAGGGTGAAGGGACGTGCCCAATGCTTCCACAAAAGTAACTCATATTATTCCTGGTTTCCTTATTTCCTTGGTTTAGTGTTTTAATGAGCGCATTAAAACAATGCTGTTTTAATACAGCATTGTAAATGCTGTATGTTTTTGAAGCAGTACTTTGAGGAATGCAAAGGAAAATACTGTGGGCCAGTGATCGAATAATAAAAACCAAGCGTGGCAGAAATGCCAGACGAGTATTTTCTCTCGGTGATTTAGGTGGGAAATGGGGCGGTTTCCTTTGTTCCTCTGTTGTGGCTGCTTACCCTGCCCTGTCAGCAGCACGTTGTTGTGACTGTTCCCTATTGATCATGGGCTGCTGGAACTGTTTACAACGGGGATTAAATTAGGGCAGTTTTATGTGATGATTACGTGGAGTTACAGGGGCTTGTTGGCTACTGCTTTTCTCTGTGTGTAGGTATCGTGTGTTGCTCTCCTTTCAGTGAGATTTAACCCTGATATTTAGTATTTCTCCCTACAGGATAAAGTAGCATGGAAAGACTTTAATCTCCTAATGATTTAGTGCTTGATGATCTTCAGTGAAGAGATTGATGACCTTGGAGTCATGAGTGTGCAGTGACTGCAGGACTGTTGTTTCTGATTTCTTGAATGTTTGGGAGGGCTGATAATCTCATTTGTGTGTACATTCATACAGCTGTATTTCTAAGTAATTTTTTGCAAGATTCCCTGCAAAGAAAGCAAGTAAAAATCATTTTGCTATTCAACAGAGGAAAGGATTTGTTGAGTGTGAGTTTTGTCCTTAGCTACAATAAAGAAGTCCACCTTTCCAAAACTGATTTTTTTTTTTTTTTTTTAGCAACCTGTTGCTTATAGGGTATTTTATTCAATTTTCTAATTAATTTTCCTTATACATACTTACATGCCACACTGTATCATTTTAAGCTTTAGAACAACATGGTGACATTGCTATTTTAAACTAGTCTCTCCTTTGGGCATCAGCGAGATGATCTCAGGACCACCAGGATTATAAATACTGTGTGAGAAGGTCAGGTTTAAAGTTTCCAAATCTCCATAAGAAAGCAAGCTTAATTTTCAATCCCCTTTATAAAGCCTGATGAATTTATTATCCTCTACAAGCATCAAAAGAAAACAGCTGAAAATTAAGCTGAAATGACATCTGTTCTATTTCATTCCTGTTGATAACTTGTTTACAGATATAAGAAAACTTATGTTCATGTCTTTGGATCGTGTTACTTCCCACAGGGTTATGACTACACTTCTTCAGAAGAGAGGACTAAAGACGAGCAGACATGACTAGTTTTTTCATGTTTGATTTCCTTTATTTTAGTATTTTACAAACTTTGGCCAGAATGTTTTTTCCACTATAGCATTTTCTGTCAATACACCTTGCATTTATTTTCTTTGCATCTCTTGTTGGAGTAAGTGTGTGTTTTGTTCTAGTGGTCGGTCGTGGAATATTGTTTTTATGTGGTTTGATAAAACTCTGAATTCAGTTTGAGAGAAAATAACTGAATTTTGAGTGTCTAGTTTGCCTGCACTGATTGCTGCTTAAAACCTGAGTTGAATTAGACCTGGCTTTTCCATTTGCATTTTTCAGATAGTTAGGAAGACCAAAGTATCCACATAAATTAGGGTCATTTCTTTTAGTAAATGAAAAATACTACATTATTGGTGCAATATATGATATAAGCTTTGAGTGCTAGGAAATAATTTTACATGTTTCTTTAAAGTTCAAAAATCTTGCTCAGTTCTTTGTAGGAGTATTTGTGTTTATAATCATGCTAATTACCTCATTAGGCTTTAGCAAATCTCCTTCTATGGGAATTTGGGAGTTTTTGAAGAGATCTCTATTTTAATTGGGAAGGTGGGAGCCTGTGGATTTTGTTCATTGTTTGAGACAGCGAGAAGGGGCACACTTGAACAGAGGCAGGAACCAGACACAGCAGTTCTGTGCAGCATTGTTTGTACTTGAAACCATTATTGGGAGTAAGAGCCAGATAAACTAGATTTGGCTGATGGTGGTTGGTGTTGGGAGAGGAACCTGCAGCTCACTCCAGTTCTCTGACACCACCACAGCTTTAAGCATCACCTCTCCCTCAGTTCTTCTGGTCTGAGGATACCTGTGACTATTCCCAACCCTTCTATTCCTAATGGCTTGATTTAAAAAAAAAAAAAAAAAAAAAAAAAATGGTCCACTTCTTGAAACTTGAGTTGGGGTGAGTTGGGTGTTATTTGGTGATCGTTAAACTGGAAAAAAAAATTAGCAAGAAAAACTTCCAATAGGGGAAACTATAAAAAGCACTTGTGGCAGCAACCTCCCCACTGGAATGTGCAGCACTTCCAGTCTCTGACTAAAGCTTTCACACACAGGTGATTCAGTGACATTGCATTGGTGGGTCTGAGTGTTCAAAGCACTTAATGCATTGTATTTGTTTGGATTTTTTTTTTTAATACCAATGATGTTCAAACCTGATTTTCAGTGGTATAAATAGCAAGAAATATCATAAAAGTCAATGGATCTCTATTATTATAAAGTTCATGTCAGAGCCTGTTGTGCTGGTAGCACTAATTAGTTACATTTACTCAAGTTAGTTTCAGGTAGTTTTTGTGGTAAGTTAGAAAGCCAATTTTGATAAAATTGTTAAGAAAAGAAATTATTTATGTAACAATGCTCCTACTTGTTTATTCACATATAAAAATGCTAAAAGTGAAAGAAAAATAGTTCAGGTAAGAAAGCAGAAGTAATTTATAGCCTCTTTGTTAGTATGATGAGAGAGATGTTTGGCCTCCAGATACAGATGAATTTCAGAAAATGTTTTGCTCCATTGATGGATGGAATTAGTAGAGCTTATATATATAGGACACTTATATACAGGGCACTTATAATGAAGGGAGATAGACAGGAGTCATAGGATTTGTTTTCAGATGCAGACTTCCCAAACTGCTGGGTTGTGGCTGGTATTCCAATTCATAGATTATAAATTCATATATTATAATAATGCCAGAGGGGATCATCGTGTAATCTTGTCCTAGTACCAAGGACACAGTATCCTAGTAGCGGTTGCACCACTGCCAAAAGGAGAGGTAATACAATCTTTCTACTCCTACTTAATATTCCCATTTATCCATGTGAGGTTTGCCTTGGGCACATCAGCCAGTACTGAAACTGTGTTCAGATACCTCCACGTGCTTCCTAGCACAGATATCTGCCATCCAAAGTTTGACCTACATTTTTGGTTTGAATTCAGTTACTCAAAACCTGGTCATGGCATTTTATACATTCACTGCATGTACCAATGGGCTAAGGAGCTGCTGTGTACTCCTGGTGTGTTACTCATACCATGGTGGTGTTGGCTGCAGATCTTCAATAACCAGTTTTTGTTCTTTCCCCGTTGCATTGCCAACTGGGAGAGGGTGAGAACTGATCCTCGTGGGACCCAGCAGTAATAAGCCTGTTTGTGTTCACACAAATATAATTTGAAACTATCATCATGTTCTAAGGTATTTTATATGTGCTCTGATGATTTTTTCATATCAATGTACCTAATCAAGTTGCGTTTGGGCATTGTGGGAAGCACAGAGCAAATGAAGGATGTGCCAAACAGCAGATCATCTGGAAACATTCCTCCCACGTACACATAATGCCATCTCCTGCATACTACCTGCCTGGCAAGAGCAGGCAGAAACACCTCTGAGCATAAGGATGCATTTCATTCCTATTCAAACATGTATCTTAAGGCTAGCTGGGAAAACAGAGTTCCTGCTGCAGGTACTGAACAGCCTCACTGCTGCTCTCAAAAGAAATTCCCTTTTTATCTTGGGATGTTTTGGCTGCGGTACAGAACAAAACAGGAGCCTTTAAATGGTTGAGCACTTTGGGAAGTGGATTTGTTTCTTCATTTTTTTTTTTTAACTTCTACTACAGAGACAAAGACTGTGTACTCTGCCAACCTGTTCATAATAACTATTAATTCCCTAAAAGACAGTGTTTTTACCAGCATACAGTTGATAACACTGGTAAGATTGAGCTTCTCAGTTTAGTGTATTGTTGCAGTTTTGGTGTTCAAGCACTCTGAAATACTAATCAAAGTACATCAGTACAAGAGTCCAATATCACAAGTAGATCAGCACGTAAAAAGCTTGGAAATGCATTTTCTTTTTAAACAAAGTGCTGTTCCGAAAAGACCCTTATGATGTTTTATGAGGTAGATTAGTTTCTCTAGCTCTTTCTGGTACTGGGACAATATGTAACTTTACACTTGGATTATAATATTTTTGAAAATATAGATTTTTATCTGAGTACCACTTCATAATTTTTAAAAAGAAAAAAAAATCTAAAAAAAATCCCAAACCTCATTGCTGTTAATAGAGTCTTCAACTTCTCCTGCTTTCCAAGTTAATAAAAACTGATTTATTGAGCAATTTAGGTACTTTGAAAAGGCTGTATACTAATTTTTCACTGCAGGCTGTTGTGGTGGGTTGACCCTGGCTGGATGCCAGGTGCCCACCAAAGGCACTCTGTCACTCCTCTCTCCAGGTGGGCAGGGGAGAGAAAATATAACAAAAGGTGTGTTGGGACAAGGGCAGAGAGAGATCACTCATCACTTACAGTCATGCACAGAACAGACTGGGGTAGGGGGAAACTCAGCTTGTTATCAATCAGAGTAGGATAGTGAGAAATAAAACCAAGTCTTAAAAACACCTTTCCCTGACCCCTCCCTTCTTCTCAAACTCAACCTCTCTCCCAAATTATCTTCCCCCCTCGTGGCCTGGGGGACAGGGGTTGGGGGCTGTGTTCAGTTAATCACACGTTCCTGCTGCTCCTTCCTCCCCAGGGAATGACTCCTCGCACTCTTCTCCTGTTCCAGTGGGGGGTCCCTCCCACAGGAGACAGTCCTCCATGAACTTTTCCAACATGAGCCTTTCCCAAGGGTTGCAGTTCTTCATTAACTGCTCCAGCATTAGTTGCTTCCATGGGTCGCAGTCCTTCAGGAACAGGCTGCTCCAGTGGGGATCTCCTGCGGGCAAACCTGCTCCAGAGCAGACTCTTTTCTCCATGGCTCTGCAGGTCCCTGCCAGGAGTCTGCCCTGTCATGGACTTCCCATGTTGTTACAGACTCCTTTGAGCATCCTGCTGCTCTGGGCAGTGTCTACATGTGGATCTCTGCTCCTCCTTAGGCCTCCATGGGCTGCAGGGGCACAGCTGCCTCACCAGGATCCGTACCACAGGCTGCAGGGGAATCTCTGCTCCGGCACCTGGAGCACCTTCTCTTCACCTGCACTGACCTTGGGGTCTGCAGAGCTGTTTCTCTCTCACATTCTTGCTTCTCTCTCTGGTTGTAGTTGCTGGGGTTTGTTTTGGGTTTTTTTGTTGTTTTTTTTCCCCTTCTTAAGTACATTATCCCAGAGGTGCCATCCTAGTTGCTGGTGGGCTTGGTCTTGGCCAGCAGTGGGTCCCTCTTGGAGCTGGCTGACATTGGCTTTATTGGACATGGTGGAAGCTTTCAACATCTTCTCACAGAAGCCACCCCTGTAGCCCCTGCCCCCACCCCACCAGTAAAACCTCACCATGCAAAGCCAATAAAGCTATGAATTACTTCAATGAAGTAATTATTTTTTACTTAGATGCCTGATTTAAATGGGAACAACTTTAACACCTACCAAATACAGCCAGAAACAAGCATTTGTGTGCTCTGAAACTTGAATATAGCTGGTATGAAGAACACCAGCTGTGGCTGCACAGTCAGAAATCATTGCTGCATTTAGGTAGTGCCTCAAAGGAAGTGCTTTTGTGTGCTCTCTTGAGATGAGCTTCTGAAATGATATGTAGGTCTCTTTATTACTACAGTAGTGATCTCTATCCCGTTGCCTGTGGTGTGTGTAATACTTCCCAGTTCTCAAGTCCCGCTTCACTGCTGCAGTTTGCTGTAATCGATAGCCCCAGTCACCTGCACCTGGAGGGTTTCCTGCATGTGGCACAGTCTTAATTGAGTCACTAGAGATTAAACTGGCTGAAAAGAAGATATACAAGTGCTCCTGATCATGTTGGAATCACTGCAGGACCAGTAAGGAAGGTTTGGGGTTGAAGGGGTTGCTAATGTTCAAGTCACTGCTGTCATCCCAGTTGCACTCTGAGACTTTTGGTGCCTTCTTGGGAACAGAAATTCCCACACCAGAGTAGTTTAATGGGGTGCCCAGGCTTCCAAGTCTTTGAAGGTGAATGCTAATTGTTATTTCTGGTCATACCATCATTTCACAATGCAGATCATGCCAGAGTGACACTGGTGATTAACCTGTCAGAAGTTGTTGCCTTAACGTTCCCTGTGTTAGAGATGTGTTTGAAGAACTGCAGAAGGCGGCAGATACCATCTCTAGTGACCTGGGAAATTGGAAACAGTAAAACATAAATAAACTTCAGGTGGGCTCAGTGGAGCATGCCAGAGCCTGGATATTAAATGGAAGTTCATTTTGCAGAAATGTGTTTGAAGCAAGGGCCAAGCAGAGGCACCAAAAGTTTCTTGGTCCAACAGGACGCATCCTGAGAGTCCAGGAACACTGTCACTTGCTGCATTAGTGTTCATAGCACTTTATTGAAATACCATTTGAGGGAAAGAAGGGAGCTTACACAGTTGCAGTGTACCAGGAGGTTTTCTGCACTTTTAAACATGTAATCTTCAAATTAAGCCTGTACAACCTTTTAGGTTCTCTTATAATTCAAGCAATTTCAAGCAATGGCTCATAGAGGCCCTATATTGACTCTCAGAACTTGAGTAAAAAAACTTTAGTAAATGTCTGCAATATCTGAGCTATTAGACTGCCCATATGCTGTTAGAATAGCTGTGTAACTGAACATGAGAAACTACTGAGATGATCAGATAATAAAAAGAAAGTACTTCATCAGACCAGTGCTATGTTTTGCAGGTGTGGTCATATCTGTTGGACAACTCAATGCTCTGCTGCCACTTTTAATTATATTTATAAAAATGTAATTAATTCAGCTGTAAAAATATTCTTGGAAGACACCTGTTCAGAAAACACAGACCAGCATGACCACTGCAAAAAGCAGTACCAGAGCTGTCAATACTAGCTTTAATTCAGAAAAATGCTGTTTTATAAGGTCTGTCACTGAATTCTTGATTCATGCTATCTATCCAGAGAGACTGAAAGTGTATTCAGATATTTTGGGCATTGAAGGATATATCAGATGTGCTGGTGTTTCTGTGCTTCAGATTTTTTTTATGTATGCCAGCTTTCACAGCTGCTTGATTAAAGTCCCTTTTAAGCATTTGCTAAAGAAAGAGGCAGCATTTGTCTGGGTATCAGTTGTTCAGGAAATTTTCCAAAAGCATAAACTGTCTTTCATAAATATTCTCATACTGATGTATCCCAGCTTCTGAAGTTTCAAGATATGAGAAAACACCTTTGACTATAATTCAGGAGTGCTGTTTTCTCAGAATGTGAGTCCTCAAGCCTGACTTCATTTGTTCGTATTCACGTTGATTAAGTAAAGTATAACTATAGCATTAGTGACAACAAATACTTTTGAAGCAGCCTGGTTCCCCATTTTCTGAGGAAACATGAAAATTGTTGTTTGTTGTAGAAATTAAATCAGTGTTAAATGAGGGAGTTAATTCTTTTAAAGTTTCAATCTTGCCATCATCAATAGGTGAGCAGAAAGGGAACACTGGGAGTCCCAGCAGAAGTTACCATCCTCTTTCTCAGCCTGATACCAGTATAATAAAATAAACCAGTGTTTCAACCAGCTCAATCCATCCTGTGTCAGACCTCTTAAATACCATGTAAAGGACTCTCCTACCTGATTTATTAACCTTTTAAGTAGTTTAATACTCTTAATTACATCCAGGTTCCTACAACTGCTTTATTATATCTGGGAGGCAAACAAAATACCCAGGGTGGTTCAACTTCCTTCAGGATTCTCTGGACAAGTTATAATTCTGTGTTAGCAAGATACTAGGGAATCCTTCCCATCTCAAGGATGAGCTACCCAGAAGTTTTTTAATCAAATGAAATTTGTGTTATAACTCCTACTCACCTCTCCCTTAGTAGATTATCAGTTTAAAATTCATTGTTGAGCTCACATCTTCCAAAGCATGAAATTTAGTTTTGTGATATTTGAAGGTGTATTTCCTAGTTTTCCTCCATCAAACTGCTAAAAAAAAATTCTTTTTTTGTAAGCCGTAGCTTTTATTTTCTTATTTTTGTGTTTCAGTATTTATCCACATTTTGAAAGGATTGCCAGTTGCCATTTTCCTGTGCTTTACATACAAACAAACCGGCAAATCAGTAAATGAAGGATAAATGAAACTCTGGAATAACATGTGTTATAGTATTCATTTTTATAAATGACTGTCCTTTCTCAGAATTTTCATATAACTGCATTCATTCAGCCAACACTCTTCATTGTCTGCAAATTACCAATGACAGTCTCAGTTCTCCTCCCAGCAGATGCCCTCATTCTAGACAGTTTTACATCATTCAGACATCACTTCAAATCGACAGAGATTTGTAATTGTTTTGGAAAGCTGAAGGCCTGTAGCACTGGAGCAGACAAGTAGTCAGATTTCCCAAACTTATCAGTAGGAGACTAAGTTATATCAAGACAGAACAGCAACAAACATTAAGCCTGCTGAGAAAACTGGACCTTTAATTTTTAAAACTCTTTAAGTTGCTGGTCAAATCAACTCATGACCTTGATTTACTCACCTCTTTCCAAGTTTGTGTGTTGTTGCATCACTCTCTTTTAAAACTGTTTGTGAAAAAGCAGTTTATTGAGGAAAATACTAGCTCCTATTCTAAATCCTGGTAGATAGTCATGTAAGTCATGGCTTGTAGCAGACTCTATAAAGTGATGGTGGTGGTGACAACTGGGAAGATCATCCCTTCACCATTTCTTGGGGTGGTCCTGTGCAGAGCCAGGAGTTGGACCTTGATGATCCTCGTGGGTCCCTTCCAACTCGGGATATTCTATGATTGACAAGGACGTTCAGTGAAGCTCCCAAGACTACACATGCTCCTGCATTTACAAAGATCTTCTGTCTTGAACAGCAAGAGAAGCAGTAGCTGTTTGTAGGTGGGTAGCAGGAAGAGCTTCCATTCAAAAGGAAATACTGGGCATTGTAGGCTTAAACCCAAGGAAATGACCATGTACAGAAGATGCCTAAAAAGGATGGGCTTGTGCAGGCATGTCATGGACAAGACTCCAAGGGTGGTAATTAATTCCAGTTTTGTTCCCAGAAAGCTTCAGTTCTCTTCTAGCTTCTGTCACCACTCCCGGGTTTACTCCTGCTCTGCCCCAGCCCTGCCTTGACTCCATGGTATTGTTCTGCTTCATAATTCTACACAGTCTTGCTGAAATCCTTCAGCCTCCTCATTGTCCTGTCTGAGACCTTTTCACAAGAAACTATAAGGTGGAGAAAGCAGTGACCAAAGATACGTAAAAATGAAAAAAGATGGTCTTGTCAAATCATCTGTTGAGAGTTTCAGGTGATGATACAAGACAGTTAATCTTCAGGTGTTTCTTTCTGTTGCAGGGTGGGAACAACGCAGGCCATACTGTCGTCGTTGATGGGAAAGAATATGATTTTCACCTATTTCCTAGTGGCATCATTAATCCAAAGGCAATTTCTTTCATTGGTAAGACAATTATGCAATTTATTATATAAAATAACATTGTATAGTGGATAGCTGCAACTGTATTTTTTAGTAACAAGTAAAGAAAATCATATAAGGGACAGTCAGATTTGCTTCAGCTGTATGAGTTCTATTCCACTGCTGCTTTAACATGAAGAATTACTCTACTTTCAGTGTCAGTTTAGTTTCTGCTGTTAGAAAGCTGAGAGCAAGAACACCCTCTTCCTATCATTTGACTCCTTCTTATACTTTATGGTGCAAGTTTGGATTCCACTTGTACTCTCCTTTTATACTTTCAGAAATCTGTGTGCTATTCTTTGAGGACACAAACCCCAGGACTTAGGCTAAATAAATAATATAATTTATCTCTGACATCTCTTTACTGACTTTTCAGAAGCAGGCCCCGATATACCAGACTCTGCTTGGAAGGTTGTCGTCCAGTCTCCTTTTTGTTCACATCACCAGCTGTTTAGGGTGATGTTGTATTTTGCTATAAAGATATTTGGTGCAGATGGCATCATAAAAAGGTTTGCATTGCCTACTGGACATTAAACTCATATTTAAATGATAGGCAAATTTAAGGCCCAAACTTATGATTCTTTCTGACAGAAATTATGTACAGTCTGTGCAAGAAATGAGTCTAATTTTAGTGAGTCATGGACTTGCAGTTTTTTTCCATTTGATAATTTCCAAATAAATGATTGAAATATATTAAACATATTTTTCCTCACAGCTAAATATGCTGTGTTATCTTGCTTTCTGATTTACTCCCTTGTCAATTAGTAATGACTATTACTTAAGTTTTGCTAAATTTAGGCTGAGACAGGCTCTTGCATATATTTCTGACGTTCCCAAGGAGGCAGCAGCTGTTTCCAGCCCACTGCATCGCTAATCCTCCTCGCCAGCACTGCCCTGTATTGCTTGTGGATTCTATGTTGTGCTCAAAAGCGGGGGGGAAGCATTGCTAATGCGTTACAGCACAAGTTCGAGCTGAGTTTAAAACAAATACCTGAGTATTGAAGAAAATTTACGTATTTTCACGCAGGCTTGTCAGTGTGGTAAGGCCACGGACTTCTTTGAGCTTCTCCCTGTGAACAATTGAGGCTGAAGTCGTGGGACAAAGTCCACCACAAACAAAGACAAGAATCTGCTTACCTCAGCTGGCTGTGCAGCAGCCTGGCGTTTACGCCTGAAACAAGCCAACTCTGGTTTTCCTGATTTTAGCAGGCTAGTAGCTGCTTACCCAAAATCAGGATTTATCCAAAAAGTCTCAAGATCACTTTGTGAGAAATTTAGTTTTACTTTTTAAATAAAACTTCAGACAGCAAGTGTTTACAGTGCCTTACTTCCTAAGAGTGAGTATTTTATTCCTCGCTTTAAAATAAATCATTTATGTTCCCAAAGGTAATGGAGTGGTTATACATTTACCAGGCCTGTTTGAAGAAGCTGAAAAGAATGAAAAGAAAGGTTTGTATCAAGTAATTTTTAACCTACCTTTATATTGGCAGCCAGGTTGAGGGTTTTTGTAAGCTGTTGTTTCTGGCCATAAATACTTGGTGCAATAACAGTCTGGATTTTAAAAACAGTATTTAAAATGTTTAATTGTGTTGTAGTCTTCAGATGTATTTTCAAAATCAATCTTTTCATGTGTTTTGGGGAGTTTTATTGCATTTGAAACCACACTAGATGGAAAATAAATCCTAATGTGTGGTAAGCTTCCTTTGACCTCAAACTGAGATGATTTAACCCAGAGTTTCTGTGCCCAAATATAAACTCAGTTGATTCTGCTCTGAGTGAGGCTTTGGACCCTATGACCTTCCAAGGTCCCTTACTTCCTAGATAGTTTTATGTTTCTATGTAGAAATCCTCTATTTTCTGAGGCACAAATGGAGTTTAAGTGATGTATTGTATAGCAAGTTAAACAAGATTTCCTTGAAGTAAGAATTGTGTGTAAGCCACAGCATTATGGCATTAAGAAGTATCTTTTTCCATGCCAAAATGAGAAAGCTGATAATTTAAAAATGAGAAAAGTTTGTTAACAGAAACATTGCTATATTTGATGTTTGCTTATGGTTTATAGATTTTATCTGGAGTCTTCTTAACAAGAAGCTCTATAAACTTGAAGAAACGCATAGAAAAACTGAAAGACAATGTCAAAGTTTGACCAATCAGCACAGCTGAAATCCTACCTTTCTTTATATCTCCTGACAGGTTTAAAAGATTGGGAGAAAAGACTGATTATATCAGATAGAGCACATATAGGTAAGTGACGATTGAAGGGGGGAAAAAACCTTGCACATGATTGCTTAGCTCACGACGCTAAAGTATTGTCCCACAGAGCAGTGATGTATCTGATCTAACACAGCCTCTTTATATGTTGTGTGCCTGAAGGATAATAATGGAATTTGTAGCCAGCAAAGAACGATGTTTTACATGTTTTCACAACCTTTAAGGAATACTTGCTCTGTTTTCTCTTGAAGAGGCCTGTGCACTGTCAGCGACAGTAAAGGCACTTTGTCCTGAAATTATGGATGTCCGTGATGTAAAGAATGTTTTTCTCCTTTGCTCTTCCACTAAATCCATTTTATTTTCCATTGCAGTGTTTGACTTTCACCAGGCAGTAGATGGGCTCCAGGAAGTGCAGCGTCAAGCACAAGAAGGCAAAAAGTAAATATTTTCAACTCCCTCGTTTCATTAATAGTTACGCAAATTTGAAAAAAATGGTGTAATTTTGGAAAACAGAAGTGCAGTGTATCTCTAAAGAGCCGTGTTGATATTACTAATTCTGTGACTCAGTTCTGCTTCTACTTATGTTAGTGAACAAACTAACAAACTGTCAGCCAGGCTCAAGGCTTCATGCTTTAGTGCACACCACAAATATTAGCAATATTTATGCAAAGCCTGAAAGTTGGTATATATTTTTTATTATAGCACTTTAATATCTTTTTATGTCTCAGACCTCCTGCCCAATATGTGATATAGTGAAGAGCTTTTACTTGGCATAAAGTGTATTTTTGCATATATTTATACATGTTGGGGTGGGGTGTGTGTTATTTTCACTTAGTATTGGCACAACGAAGAAGGGGATTGGACCAACATATTCTTCCAAAGCTGCACGAACAGGCCTTCGGATTTGTGACCTACTTTCTGACTTTGATGAATTTTCTTCAAGGTAAAACTATTTTCATTTCTAAATATTATGTTAAAGAGTGATATATTTTGGCTGACAGATTTGCTTTTAAGGGGATGTTTTTAAATATACGTCTGAATTTTGTATATAAATTGTCTAGAAGGAGAAGAAAACTGGAAAGAGTGTGTGTGTATTTCGTGTACTTCACAGATTTTCTCATAATTTAAAATGTAATTTTGTACATTGGGAAATGCACTGGTTGAGGTATCAAAGTCCTGGTATCTTCTCCCTGTAGCTCTCAGTATATGCTGCAAATAATATAAACTGGTTTCTTGCCAAAAGTTCTGTGAACAGTGACTATGTTCCTCAGAGATACAATTTCAATATTTTTCAGATTTAAAAATCTGGCACAGCAATACAAGTCAATGTTTCCCACGTTGGAAATTGATACAGAAGGACAACTGAAAAAGCTAAAGGTAAGGATTTAACAGTTGTAATATTTATTTTCATTTAAAAAGTAAAACCAAAGTGTACTAGAACTACCACTGATTAAACTAATTAACTAATTTTTATGAAAAAATGCATGTGTTCATTGTTATAAAAGCTTTAATAAACAGTAACTATGCTTTGTAATAGAATGTTTTCTCTTATTGTAGGCATTAATTTAAACTTTGTGGATGATTTAATTCTCCTGTAATATTTTACTTTTTTGAATGTTGTTTAAAATGACTGTTGTATTAAAGTAGTCAAAAGAATGCAGGGTGAGAATTTCAGTTAGTGTTCTCCAGTCTTTCTGATGGACTTCCATGATTACTGAAGAAATGTTTGTGGAAACCTTTTTCAGGATCCTGGTATTACAAGAAAATTGTCTTTTTATAAATGAGTTCAGAAGAGACACTGATAAAACAGCTTCTTTCATGAATATATGAGAAAAGAGGATGACAAAAATATCTCTTACCTTTCCTGGGTTTTGTCTCACACACCCTAAAGATATTTTTTAATATTCAAAAGGAGTTGGTTTTTTTTTTTTCTTCTGGTGCCTGCACTATTTCTAAGTCCCATTCTCAGTGTGTCTAGACTATCAACACACTATCTAGAGACTACAGCAACAAAATTTGCTAAGTATACCACACCTCTGTGAACAGAAATTATACAGAAATTATGGCATTCTACTGCCATAATAGGTCATCTTTTCTTATGTGGTTCAATAGATTGATTTGTTTTCAAATCATAAGCTAGTGGTTGTATTTTTCAGGAAAACACAGTTATTGAGGCTGGAAGCTTAGAATTATCTGTATGTTTCGTCCTTCAAAAGTGAACAGTGTTCCCTGCTTCCAGCCTTTGTCTGGGGAAGCTGACATTTGTATTCAATTTGCAGGGATATGCTGAAAAAATAAGACCCATGGTTCGAGATGGTGTGTATTTTATGTACGAAGCTCTTCATGGCTCTCCAAAGAAGATCCTTGTTGAAGGAGCCAATGCAGCATTACTTGATATTGACTTTGGTAAGTCATATTCTAAACTCAGTTTAACTCCTAAGAGATCAGTTTTATTTTGATTAGTTTTATTTTGATTTCAGTTTATACTGACTTGGCAAACAGCAGGAAAACAGGGAAACAAAATAGTCTTTCCTTAATAGGAACAGATCTCCCAGAAGTAAAGCACAAATAAGACAGGAATTGTATCATTAACAGGATTAAATGCTTAGGGTTTAAAAATTGATTTTCAGTGAAGTTTATTCCAGTGGAGTTGAAATTTCACTCCAGACATTCTTGTCTTTATTACTTTTAAATATGAGTGTACACATTTCCAGACAATCCAGGCACCATTGCAGTGCTGCTGAGATAATTCCTCTGCAGTGGAGGGAGGATTAAACTCATGCAGTAACCTGTAAGTCTTGCTGCTTCAGTTTGTCTCTGCTCTGCTTTCTCACCAAAAGTTTAATTAAACAACCTAGTTCTCAATGAAAATGAAATGAAGAATTGAGAGATTCTCCAATCTGGAGTCACAGTGTAGAGATTATGAGTAACCTCTTAAGACTTAGACAATTTGTGGCAGATACTGAGAGCCACTTGTGTAGAGCATTTGGAATGTCAGACAGTGACCTTTACACCAGGCTCTCCATGGATGTAGTGGAAATACTTTCTGTGATACACAAGACATTGAAAAAAAGCTTTACACAGCAGCAGCATCTTATAATAGATCCCATGCCTAATGGATGTAGTATTGAGGTGCTTTTCAGCTTCTCTCTTGTGGGCCATTCTCAGTGAAAGTTACAAAGAATGAATGACATGTAGCAAGAAGAATTTCCCCGCTCTTTGGCTGCTGTTTCAGTTTAGCTTTAAAGCCAAACATAGAGGTGAAAATCTCTTTTGAAGTGATAAAGGAAAAACAGTCTTTGTTTCTTACCATTGCTGAAACAGGGTTGTGCTGCTGTGTTTTGACAGGCACGTATCCCTTCGTGACCTCATCGAACTGCACCGTGGGCGGTGTGTGCACCGGGCTTGGTGTCCCTCCCCAGCACGTGGGTGATGTGTATGGAGTGGTGAAGGCCTACACCACTCGGGTGGGAATTGGAGCCTTCCCCACCGAGCAGATTAATGTAGGTTTAACGTTACAAAATGTGATGCATACAGTTGCCAACAAAGAGCAGTCGATGGAATGGGGTAAGGGAGTACCAGGAATAAATAAGCACTGTAATATTAGTGCCGAGCAATCGCGCTCGTGAAGAGGAGAATTACGTTACAGACTTAAGGTATTTTTCATCAGTGTGATGATGTTATATTGCGGGGACCATGCTTCTGTTGTAGTGAATTATGTGAAACAGATTTCATCATCTTATATAAGATCTTTAGGTGTGTTTCAGTGGTGAGAGTTTGTTGTAGACTGGAACTGTCAGCGCGTCAAAGGAGAGCGTAAATTACAAGATAAAACTTCTGAGCTTAATAGCCTGTGTTCTGTGTGATTTATAGAATAAATGTGGCATGTGCATCAGCCAGTCATGCACAAATTGATCAATAAAAAGAAGGGGAGAGACTTTGATTACTTTAAACTGTCTACTGTATTTTCATTAGCAAGAAACTAGAAAGCTTAGGTATTGATTATGAGCTATGCACATGGCAATCTCTAGGTCAGTGTTCCGAATCTAATTTAAGGATTTAGTCACTAAAATCCTTTCTCTAATAACTCAGATGCTTTAGTGGTATCCTTTAAGCTTATGGATCATGAACATGAAGTTTCTTCCTTCTTCATTTTTAGCCCATTATAGACACTGCCAGTCCAAAAGGAACAGTTTCATACTGTGGTAGAACCAGAGATCACTTGACATGGACATGGAGTCTGACCTAGATATTGTACAAGCATTGGTCTTGTCCCAGGCATTTACAGTCTTGTCTGTAAAAACAATAGATGCCAGAAGACCAGATGAAGCAAACACAGTTTTAAAGATGGCTGAATTGCCAAGGAAATCTTCCTTTTAGATGAAGAAGGAAGAAAAGTGTCTCCTTGGAACATGAAATAGTCATATTAAATAAGTGGTTTGAAATGGTAATGATTGCAATACAAAAATCCTGTTCATGAGGGACTTTGTTCTCTGCCTTAGTCCCATCCTAGTAAAACTTAACTTTTTTTTCATTTTTGCTTAAAAAAAAAAGCCTTGAAATTGAGCATATTCTTGCTGTTCATGCAGTTTTTCAGTGGGATACCATCAGCATTCTTTCTGTCTTATTTTAGGAAATTGGAGATCTTTTACAGTCCCGTGGCCACGAGTGGGGAGTAACTACAGGCAGAAAGAGACGCTGTGGCTGGTTAGATCTTGTCATTTTGAAATATGCTCATATGATCAACGGATTCACTGCGTAAGCATCAAAGATTTTGCGCTACATTTGGAAGTGATAATTTTGTGCTTCGCAGAATAAATATGTAGGTAACATTAATATAAGTCCAGTAAAGTGTTACATTTTAAGCAATACATTAATTCACAGTGGGCAGCTGAGAATTGTCTTAATGCTAATAATAATCTAATTCCTTTTTTTTTTTTAATTAAGCAACTTTATGACATCATAGCAGCGATTTTTTTTTGGTATATGTTTTCACTTTGCTTACCTCAGATGGCTGGTGTAGATTGGATCAATGTATCAGTTTTCTAACAGTTTGTTCTAGTGTTCTTGATCCAGTGCTTTCATACTGTCTTGTGCTGGGTTTGAGCTTTGGTTGCCTCTAGTGGATCCTACTTGTAGGACCAGTTCTGCATCATTTGGAACCACTGCCTCTATAAGTGAAATAAATGGGATGACCCAAAGTATACAGTGACTGGCACAGTTTTCATTCCAAGTTCATTTATTTACAAAGGCATAGTCAAATGTTGTATTATAAATTCTGCTTTTAATGGGCTGACATTTTTTTTCTTTGGGACGAAGTGACTTACTTGGTTGATAAAGTATTTTATAATTCAAAACACATATAAAATTGGCATTTTACAGGAAAAGTGGCTGTTTAAAGGAGCTGTTCATGACCATAATGCCCTCAAGCTAGCTTATGTCTAGTGCTAAAATACTAGTAGCTGTCACAAACCATTAATTTGTAACTACCAATCTGTATCTTCAGAAAAAGTTGCAAAAGTTTCATAACAGTTTTGTTCATATGAAGTGTAGACTCACTGATGCATTGAGGCAAACTTGTTCATATATGCAAACACATGACTCTGGGAATTTTAATGTACTATAAACTGAGACTTAATTTAATATTGTTTATGCTACTACTGATGTTACAAAGGAACGATGGTCTTGTTCATTAATTTGTCAGAAGGACTTTTAGGTTTTGGTTTGATTTTTTTTTTTACTTGGATTTATATTTTGCTTTATCTTACACATCTCTAGTTTATGTGGAAATAGCTTTAAGAAGTCATTAAGTTGCCTTTTATTTCAGTTCTATACAATTACTGTCCTCTTATCAATAAAACTGCGTCATCTCTGATAGCTGTGACAGTGAAAAAACATGAGCAGATAAAAACATTTGAAAAGTTGAAGAACTGTCTATAGGTGCTTCTTTCCCAAAAGGTCTTTGCCTTTAATCCTTGCATTCATCACATTCTTACTGAGCACATACCTGTCTAAATCCTTGACTACCCAGATTTTTACCAAGCAAAGGTCTAGGGTATTGTTTCTGGAGAATTTGACTAGTGCTAAAATGCAGTTTTATTCTGATCAGTGAATACTACGGTGTCTTCTTGAGGTTCCATTTTTATATACCAGTTGGTTCATTCACAAGATGAAAAAGGTTCATTAAACTGACAGCACAGCCCAGGCACTGAAAGTCAGGCTGGGATCCTTCCTACTGAACTGCAAACATGGTTTTAGTAACCAGACCATGCTTGCTCTGTTATAAAAGTGTAACTTAGTAAATAAATCTGTCATAGGGTTGTTGTGAATCAGTAGGAGTACTAAAAAGTCACCATCAATGATGTCAAGTGTTGTACCCCCCCCAAACCAGGCCTCTCAAGTGCCACTTCACCTGGTGTGCATTTTCATGCACTGAGCTGAACACTGTGCACCTGTGTGAGCAGCCAAGAATTGGGAAATGTGTCATAGTAACTCAGTCATGTATTCATCCCAGAGGCATGAATTAAATTAACAGCGTTCATAGTTTAATGCATTTTTGTATTTCTGCTGGCTGGGCTACCTGAGCTGGACTTTGGAAAGGGAAAAAAAAAAAAAAAAGGTGGAAAGTATTGAAGAGGAGATTCATTATATGTGTAATTTTAACTGATGTTTTTCTGTGCAGTTTGGCATTAACAAAACTGGATATTCTCGATGTCCTTGATGAAATTAAAATTGGTGTTGCCTACAAATTGGGTGGAAAAAGAATTCCATATTTTCCAGGTAAGTTGTTAAACATCTACATTCATTTTTATCTTTTCTGCCAGTTAAGTCACACCTGTTGGGAAAGACTGTTTGCTTTTTAAAATCAGCCTTGATTTCTTGTTCACTGGACCTTCTGTAGCAATTTGTGGAGCTGCAGTATCTGTGTAAAGGCAGCTGTACCAGTACACTGACTTTTTCATTTACCTTGAGTCTGTGTACAATGGCAAGATCTTCAGAGGAAATAAAATCTTGTGTTAGGGCCTCTGTGTCTTGTCCCATTAGATTTTTTACTGGCAACACCAGGGATCTGAAAGTCAGCAAGACTCAAGTCAGTGACTCCGTATCATTGGCAATAGCCTTTAATGAAGTAAAGTTATAATAAAAGCAGCTTAAGCTGTGCAAATATGAGGTGGATACAAGCAGAATAAAGCTGCTTCTGGAATTAACAGCAGCAACACTGTGGTTAATAAAAGTGTATATTACCCCTCGATAATGATTCATGTTAAAACTTTTAAGATGCAATAATATGTAATTCTTTGTACAATTATTAAGTTTTCAAGATCCCTGTGACAGTCTGTGCCAAGATGAGGGGCTGGTTCTGTTGAGATGGGGGATTCTGGAGGTGTGGGGTGGGCTGGCAGCAGCCAGCTTTTCCACCACTGCTTGTACTTCCTTGGTGTGGACACAGTGAAAATTCCAGGGGGGAAAAGCTTGCAAACATGTGAGTTTTTCGCAAGCCTGATTTAACCCTATTCCATAAAGATAAAAACCTTTGAGACAGTAGTGCCTTGTCTACTGTTTTATTATGTGCTAGTCTAAACCAAAAAGAGGAACTACTGTAAACCTCAAAAAAATCTATTTCCTCAAAAATAAAACTGTAGCGTTTTTGTTGACTCTATGTTGACAGAATAGAGTGCATCCTACAGTTTTTAGAGGAGGAAGCTGGATTTCTGGATCTTCTTAACTCAGACTTATCTTCCTAAATGCTGTAAATAAATCTAAATTAAGAATGAGTGAATTAATGAAAAAACAGTAAAAATACTATTTCTTCGTATATCAGATTTTAAATGTTGTCGAAAGACTTTTTTGGTCAAGAACCATAGGTATGTTCTGTTAAGGTAGAGCAGCTAAAGTCAACTGTGACAAAAATTGCTCTCCCACAGCTAATCAGGAGATACTACAGAAAGTGGAAGTAGAATATGAAACAATGCCTGGGTGGAAGACAGACACAACTGGAGCACGAAAATGGGAGGACCTCCCACCCAAGGCCCAGAATTACATCCGCTGTGTGGAAAACCACGTTGGTGTGCCAGGTAAACCTTTCTGCAGGTGTCCATGTGAGGATGCCACAGGAGGCAGGCACAGCTCCATGGAAGCTCTCGGTCTGTTAGTCGGAAGTCGCTCGGTTTGGGCAGGAGGCAGCAGAAGTACTAGTGGTTGGGCTGGTGGTGGTAAAAGACAGCTTGCCAGGAAGCAGCAAAGGGTGTTCAGCAGGCAGGTCTGCAGTGCTGCAGAGAGCCCCAAGCTGCTGCTGGCAGGGATTTAACCGGGGAAAGATAAATGTGTGTTGTTCTTGGCAAACTGCCACCTTCTGTCAGTGAAAACTTTGGGGTCTGTGCACCATGCTTCAGTGTGTGCTTGGGCTAACATCCTCATCTCTTCCTTTCTCTCTGCATCCTGCACTGCATCCCTCTCTGAACAGAGAACTTTTTTTTCCCATTCTTACTCATATAAGGAGAGGTATTGCATGACAGAGATGAGACTGTTTAGCCCGGTTCTGCCACTTTGGAAAAATTGAGAATCTTAACACATCAATCTCCAAAAGTTCAAGCCATCCAGTTTTCTTCTAGAGCTCTAGAGGTGCCAAGAGCTAGGTGTGGCACAAATGGTGGAGTTTGCAGGGGAATTTCCACAATAGCAAGCTTGGAAAGGTGGTAGGTGTGCTTTTGTTTTCCATAAAGCACCTCAAAGGTCACCTCAGAGCAGTACGGGCTGGTTACAACTGCGGCGATTCCAGTATTGTTCATGGATCAGGAAGCATCTGATAGCAGAGCTTGAAACTCAGTGTGTGGTCAGGGACACAGATGTGGGTGAAGGGATATGTAAATAAAGCTCCCCTTACTTTATTTCTCTGGTTCTCTGTGTGAAAGCAGGCTGCCTTGGTGGGTTTGATAAAGGAGACTTACCTACAGTCAATTCTTTAGTAACTGTGGGCAATAAAACTGTAGTGGAACCGTTACAGTGTGGAATTTACTGCTCACACTGGATAACGTTTATAACTGCAGCCTCATATTTATCAATATTATGGCACATGGGTATCACTATCTCCTGCTCCGCATCACAAAAACTTCAGAGTGTGGCAGAACTCTGGCTTCCTCTCTGCAGGGATGTAGCTAAACATCCTGTCACTCAAGACAAGGACAGTTAAACCTGCAACAAATGTGCCTGACCTTCTCTTAGGCCCTCTACCTGCAATGCTTTGTATTTATGGTATAATTATTTCATGCTTTCAACCTTCAGTATACTGCACTTTCTAGTCTGGTAGTGCAGCTGGAGTAAAGGGATTTTTGACAACCAAACTTCCTTCCTAAATTTGTCCAGTTTGTAGTGAAGCATGATGAAAGGTGAAAATTATTCCAGTTCATTGATTGCAATATTTACTCGTGGTAATTGTTCTAACAGATGTGTTTTCCTCCCTAGTTAAATGGGTTGGAGTTGGGAAATCAAGAGAGTCGATGATCCAGCTGTTCTAAACAAATGAAGAACTCCAGTGATGAGAAGCACAACGTGGCGTTCATCAGTCCCTTACTGCTTCCCTCTTTAAATGGAAATGCTATTTAAAACAAACATATTCTTCTAGGAATTGAATAGAAACACAACATATATTCTGTATTGTAACATTTTATTTAAGTTCTCAGTAAATTCAGTGTAAAATCTCCTTGTTGGCCATCTTTAAAAAAAGTCCAAAAAGTATTCCTAACAAAATAAGGAAAGTTTTTTTTAAATTTGATCCATGTTACTATTTGGAAGTACTTTACACCTATATAGAGTTACTTCTTGCTGAAACCAGTATTAAGCCTTTTCCAGTAGCTACTGGGTAACTTTAGAATTGTGAAACTTGGATTTGTTCTTCAACTTCAAATGTTAAAATGTCTGTATATCTGGGTTGGCAGTACTAAGATGGGTACCATGCACTGAAATTGGTTGAATTATAAAGATTTTCAGTTTCTAAAATACAGCAAAGTTGGGTAGGTATTTTTGACTGCACAAAGCAAAGCAAACACAATTATCTATAATTTTTATATAATTACTTTTAATGGCCTATTGAAATGAATGGAAAGCAGCTAAAATGTATTTCTTATAAAGCCTATTGTAGGAACTGAGATAACATCTGTAGCAGGGCCAAACTGGAGAAAGCTGACCTGTCTAATAATGCTTTGAACTATCCTGTGTACTAACAGCCTGGGGACTGTCAGGTGTGCAGCCTTTATTTTAAGCAGTTGGGAAAGGAGTGAGTGAAGGTGGAAGGAAGAGAGTCCTCAAGTTACAAAACACACAGGGAGAGTGGAGCTGAGACAGCACACTGCGTTTTCTCCATGAACCTGAGACATTTCTTCCTGCTAGTGCTGTGACTGTAGTTTCCAAAGTTTTACTGTAGTACTCTGTTGAGGAACTTGTGACTTGCAGTTCTGTAAGGCACTCACTTCCACAGCTCCTGGGTTTCCAAGAATAAATCAAGGCATGACTCAATGATGACTGCTGCAGTATTTACACCCCTCACTCATTTTGACCTTCCTCAGCAAAATGTAATGACTATTTATAGAAGGGGATGACATGTGACAGCCAGGGTTGGGATGTGTAGAAACCATGGAGAGATCCCAGAATCTTCAAGAATACATCTGGATTTCTTTGTGGGTCTTCTAATTTATAATGGTTATGCATCAAGAGCTCTCAAAAAACTCCTCTTGTAGAGGAAAAAGAAAACACTAGAGAGGGGGTTATTCCCCGTCTGTGAAATTTTCCGCGTGAATGTTCCTTTTCTATATATGTGTCAGAGAGCTATGACAATATTTTTGTATCATTTCCAAGGGCTGTGGAAATGGCATCACAACCTCAGTAATGCCATTATGCAGTGTGTGAAAATATCCCTTTTTGGAGAGATGGTAACTCCAGGGGTGCAAACAATTACACTCTTGGCATTCCAGATGGGGGAAAAGGAAAACCTGTCTGGACAATCTTGTGTCCTACTCATCCCCTATGTCTTTTCTCACTCAGTGTTGAACAGCAGATAATGTTCAAAGCCATTTGTGTCAAGCAGGACTTAAAGAAGTACCAGTACAAAGCACTAAAGGTAGCAGTGTATGGTTGTATTGCTGCTTGTAAGGCAGAACTCTGACACCCTCCAGCTGCGGTGCAGTCTCTTCGTGCCCCAGTTCATCACAGACTCTGTCCCTTTTTCTCTAACAAAAAACAAACGAATAAAAAACCAAAACCAGAGCCCAAAACTGTGCATCTTTAATTCAGTGTCAACTTCCTTGGTCACCCTTGACAAATTGTTTGATCTCACTGCTGCTGTTTTTGCAATCTCTAAAAATGGCAATTAGAAAAACATCCTCACTGCCTTTTGGAGGTCCCTGGGTTGAGCCCTGCAGTTCTTCCTCTGAATTGACGAGGAAGCTCTCCCCATCACATTTATGGGTATTCTAATGAAAGAGCAATGAGATTTCTGACCTTATTTAATGTTTGCAAAGCACTTCTGAAAGGTGCTTGGTAAGTGCTAATTATTACAAGCACTGTGAAGTGTGCCTCATTTATATGAGGTAATTTAAGCATAAAGATGCTTGGAGGTATAGTAATTAAGTTTTGTTTTCACATGGCATAACCTTGTGACATTTGCCTTCTGAATGATCTAGAGCTCTTCCTTTTCTTGGCCCCATCTTCATCAGTGCATTTGTGCTGGGAGGTTTCCTCTGTATTTAAGCTTTGGTTGATTTATAGGCAAAGTCCACAATGACTAAGAAGCCACTCCGTGTGCTGAATAACTGGATTAAATGATCAACTCTAAACTGAGTATTTGGCATATTGAAGATAATAGGTTTTATAGTTTAATTTTCACAGGATTACTTTCTCTTGTTCACCTAATCTTTTCATTTTCCATTTTCCATTAAGTATCTGTTAGATCCACATGGCCTGTCCTTGCTTCCAAGGATTCATCAAAAACCCAGTGAGGTTGTCAGTGGGCATGATGTAATAGCCAATTATCCCATGACTCTGTGACTCTAAAAGTAATATACATTTCATTTCATAGCATAGATATTTTAAATGAAAGTTCTACTCCTATTAAATTTCATATGTGTTGTCATCGAGTTAAATGTGAATAAGTTCGGGCTTTTATCAAAAAGCTCTTTAATCTACTGAGTGACACAATGCTTAATAAGAACATTTTAATGTAGATTTCCCTTCATTTTGGCTGTTTCCCAGGTATATTGTTTTGTACTGTTTGGAATGTCATTTAATAACAATCACTGTGTTGAATTTAACTACTTCTTTCTCCCCAGCCAAATGCAATAATAATGGCTAAAACTGGTTGATGCATCATCCTGTTCAGTATATGGATGGAAGAATAAGGGTAAACATTTACCAAAATGCCATAATTTGTGAAAAAGGTTATAGTTTTTTAAAAGTAGCAATTACTGTTTCACACCTGCACAGTAATGTGTTTGACATATTTTCTCACACTTACCCTTACAATATGGCCTTCTAGTCAGGTGTACACTTCCTAACACATGCAGGATAGGATTTTGAAGATTTTGTAATTTTTTAATTTGGCTGTATATGGTCTTACAGTTCTGGCATAATGCACTTTATAAAAAGAAAGAAAATTAAGCATTTCCATAGTAAATGTGCAATCTATACTTACACTTTATGCAGATATTTTTCGGATGATTTTTGATCCACACCTGTTTATTTTCTCCTTAAAAATGTATTAAAACAAATTTAAATTAACAGTGCTTGGTCTCTATTTCTCTTTTATTTTTTAACAAAATACTCTTCATACATAAACCTGGTTTAGCATTTCATAAATTTTAGAAAATAGCTAGCAGCATTAGTGAATGAATGGATATTTTCTTTCAGTCTACAGATTTTCATCGTTTGGCCTTTTTTTACATGTTCTATAACCTTTGTCACCCTTTCCCATTTACAAACTGAGCAGGGATCCACCTTTAACACTGAGATTCATGGTTATCTTCAGTTAGCTGGCCTGAGTGACCAATGGTTTTATGAAGGAAAAACACGTTTTCTAATTATGCAAAAATATTCTTGCTAGAACAGCTGGCTCAGAGGAACTGATGTGAACTCCATGTAACTTTTTATCAGCATCACTGTGATAGAAAAGAAAGGCAGATGCTGGCTCAGATAAATAAATATCACCTCTAAAATGTGAGTCAGCTTTAGACAAGTACTGTTAGGGCTTCCAGAAGCCTTTACAGAATCACTCTTTTTCTCATGTGTTGTAGAAGGAGCCAGAAAGAGCAGGTGAGGGACCTGTCCCGTAAACAACAGCAGGTAAATACACAATTCAGGGCAATGCCTGAGAGCTGTGTGAGAATTACTCTGCTAATTAACTACGGTCTCTTCATTTCCTTTGCATTAGTTTGGTATGTATAATTGCACCTAGAATGGTTTTTGGTAGCTGAAGCACCTGAAGGAGTTTCATCTAACTCCACATAGAGCTGGAACTGCTCAACACAAAAAAAAACCCACCAGCACATCACCACCCAAAAAGACCCCAAACAAACAAAACAAAACAAAAGAATAAAATAAACAAAACCAACCAAAAAACTCTGGGGGAGTTTCTCTGCCAAAATTGCCCATTTGGAAAGTTCTTTGGTTTGTTACTGGTGTGTTTGTTGTCTGTCACCTGGAGAGCTGAGTCTGATGACTGGGAGGCAGGAAAAACATAGACTTTCCTGCCCCTAACCTCTTCTAGTAATACTTTACATGGGGTCAAGCTCCAGCCCACTCCTTGATCCTCGTGGAAATGGCCCAGCTTCCTGTGCAGCAACTTTTCATGTCCATCAGAGAGCTGGTTTCAAGTGCTGGAAGGTTAAGCTGACATCACCCTTTTAAATGGGCATCAGGCAAGGAAGAAAATCCAGCTCCAATCATCTTATCTTTAGAAGTCCCTGTTCATGGTACAGGCACTCCATCAGGGGTGTAACCTGTGCATTTGTTGGCTACTAATAAGTGAGTGTGTTAGTGCTTGTTTCATCTCTTTATTAGATCCATGTTGCCAGTGAAGAAGAGGATGCCTGAGGCATGGAGCCTGCTGGACTGCCACAGTGCTACATGGGTTCATGGCATGTGACAAGTGGTACAGCACAGGCTGCTTCAGGGAGGTAGGAAGCTGGATCTTTGCTTCCTGAATCACTGATCCATCACAAACGAGCTTTGATATGAAAGTGTTTTACCCTTGGATGGGGCTGGCTGCACCTTTGCACATTGGTCAAATCTAAAATGAGATATTATCCATGTAGATGTCAGCCATAAAGTGAACCATTAAAGAAGTAAAGAAATCCTACATAAGGACTGCAAGATTTTGCCATTTTATCTCCCATATACTTACAGGAAATTAGTTGTTCTAAAATATCTTCATGTGTTATTAATATCTGTACATTTGTGGAGTAGTCACTGCTTGTTAAATATTTACCCATCAGTCATAGATGGTAAGAAAAAAAAAACCAGGAGAGATCTTCTGTAAGCACATACACTTTACAGCTTCCATTAATGTAGAAAATTTTGGCCAACAGCAGCCTTTTTCAGTGGTTGAAAACAGTACAAATTTTAACACTGTCTAAATAAATATGTTTGGCAAGAAAATGTCTTTGTCAGAAAAAATAAACTCAACACTGGTTGAATGTTTTCACGGTCTCAAGATAATGCATCTTTCCTGTGTCAGGCATCACCTTTCGAGAGCTGAACACGTACTCCAAAGTTTACTCTGCAGACTTGTAGAGTCTCAGACAGCAGTGTTGGGCTTCAGGTGATACCTTTACAGCACCTGAGAAGTGGCAGAGCACTTGAGACAGTTTAGGTGGCCGCTGAAATCCTTAAAATGAAGTGGGTAGAGGCACTGGAGACATGTTTTCTTGTGGGCTGCAGGATACAGTCAACTGTACGTGCCCTTCCAGCAGAGGTGTCAGTGTCCATCTTCCTGTATGGGACACAAAACCTTCCGTGCTAACTGGGCCTAATTCTTCAAATGTGAGGAAACAGTGTTTGCTGCTGAGGTTTGTGGAAGCCTGGCTGGCCTGGAAATGGAGATGGTCCCATGCAAGTGGAGGCAGCCTTTGGTGAATCTGACAAAATGACAAGCTTGGAAATACAGTCACAATCATAAAAGCTTGTTTCATGGTGTTCTTTGCTTCTGAACAGGAAACTGCCAGTGTCAAACCTACTGTATTTAGAGTCCTGTTTCCATTGAGATTCTTAAAGTAGTGCAGCCCTCTGCCACAAATGGAGACCTGTCCTTTGAGTTCTGAGTTCTAGATGGCTGACAACAAATGGCAAAGACCTTGGTAAGCTTGAGAGCTTGACAATGGAAAGCTCCTGAAGCTCAGGAAGAAGTGAAGGGTTCCCCATGTCTCAGTACAGACTGGGAATCAGCTGGCTGTGGAGAAGCTCTGCTAAAAAGGATCTGAGGTTTACAACAGATGCCAGGGTGAATATGATGCACTTGCATCTTAAATAAAGCAAGTGTCCTACTGGGCTATACTGGGGGAATAATGGTCAGGAGATGAAGAAAGGTGTTTCCCATTACTCACATTGGTGAGTAGTACCACTGATTCCTACTGCACATCCATGGGCATCCATTGTAATGGAATGTTTTATATCCTTAAGAATTGGATGAAGAAGAAAGGGAGAACTGAGGAGATGATGTGACATTCTAGCTTCTTCAAGAATCTGCCTTGCAACAGGGAAGACCAGCTGCGGTCCCAGTGCACAGTCACGTGTATGTCAGTACCACTGTTACAACTTTGCTGCTCAGTTACCACCCCACAGCATCAAAACCAGGCAATGCAGTTCAAATTTTGAGCTTTTCATTTCATGCTCCAATTTTCTTCTGCTTCAGTTGTTCCAGCCATCGAGGCTGTGCCCTTGTGGTGCCGTTGACAATGACCGTTATCACTGTTTCATACTTTGGTTTGCTCTACAAAGTACTGCACCCAGTTTGGGTTCCTTTCCCATGGAACCAAACAAGAAATGCTCTCCAACAGTGCCCCTGCTATGCTCCAGATACTACTCAGAGTTCAGTCCATGGGACCTGACAAGAGCTGGTCAGAAGCCACCCTCCACCCACAGTGTGGATATTGGGTCCTGAGCACCAAGTGCTTTGTGTATTCATGTAGTGCTGCACTGCCTGCTAATATAGACACAGATTTTGAACATCAGCCATTCCATCTCCTCTTATCCAGTTCTTTTTCCACTTTATACTGATCCCTAACTAATAAGTAATTATTTTCTATGTGTTTCTATATCAAATGCTTAATTAAGTCTAAATAGGTTATAACCACCTTATTTCCTTTATCCATAATATCAGTTATTATTCAAGATACTCAGAGGTCATCTATTGTTAAGTCTATTTTACATTTTATCCCATTTTACATTTACCTTCATGTTTTTAGTGAGCCTTTCCTTGAAAATATTGCTAAGTCTTATGAACTACTGGGTCTAGGCTGTTAACCCTCTGGTTGTCAGCTTGATTTTTTTCCCTGCCTCCTGTGAAAATATCTCACTTTCAGTTCTCAGGTAATACAATACCACTCTCAACTCAAAAGGTTATTAAAAGCATTTCTCCCTGCCTTGATATTGCATAGAGCCATTCTTTCAAAATTCAGGAATGTAGTTTGTAGCTGGACCAACAGGGCCTCACTCATATCTAAGTGAGATAAAATACAGCTTGAAGACATTTACTAAGTTCACAAAAGGTTTTCCTTGCCATTCTGAAACAGCATTAAGTTTCTATCTATAGCTTCTAAAGGAGATTACTGGAAAAGGGAACTAAGACATCAAACCCATTCCCTGAGGATTTGGTCCACTGACTTTAAGTACATACATTCTGCAGAAAAAATGAGAATATGCCTTCAGTGATCTCTGGTTGCCTATACTGGGTACTGAAATAAGTAGCATCTCCAGCTTTGCCAGAAGAACTGAGGTTGGAGTGGGAATAAAACAGCAGGAAGTTTGTGTGCTGGGTGCTGAACTTGGCCTAAAGAACAGCTGGTGTCTGGGACAAACTAGGGGGTGGCTGGAAATTTTTATGAGCTAGGAGGAATGTCAGGCTGCTTACCTTCATTATTCAGTCGGTTATTCAGTGCCAATATCACAGTTTTATATTCAAGCCAGTTTCAGTGGTGATACATTTGTTTATGTAGGTAGCTCATCCTAAAGTTTAGGTAGTGATAAAGAATCAGTTTTAGAAACAGAGCCAGTACTGAGCACCTTCACCAGCAATCTTGAGATCTTCTAAATCTTGGAGACAGGAAAGGAGGAAAGAACAGGATTGTGTCACACCAATATTTTCTCTGAAAACCTCATGCAGAAAAAAAAAAAAAAGATGAATGCATATGCATGGCAGGAACCTACTGAGCATAAATATACAGAATAAGTTATGATGCATTTTAATGTACACAAAAAAGAGGTCAAGTGAAAGAAATAAAAGAGATGTTGTCTAGTTAAGGCATTACAAATGGGATAAGACATTTTGTCTATTAGAGATTGATTTGCCCCACACTACATATTAAAATACCAAGGCTGGTACTGATGGAAGTCGGGGCCCTATGCAAAATGCATTGATGATTTCCATGCAGGGGAAACATGCCAGCAGCATGAAAAAGTCTCATTCTATTAATTGGCACCCTGGATGGTAGGGTTAGGACTGAGCATTGCTTTCACAGCTCATACCACACCACTCATGCGAACTGCTCAGCAGAGAGCCAAGAGAATGAGTGCCTTCAGGACTTCCCAGCATAAACAGATTTCAACCAAAAGGGCTGTGCTAGGAAAATTTCCACATTAGCCCTTGTGATGGTCCCTGTAGCTGTGGCATGTTATCCTGGCAATGTTCAGGGAATTGGCTTGACTCTGTGCAGCTTCTGTTTTCTGCACAGACATCTTCTCTGTCCAGGACTGACAGCATAGTTGCACATATTTAAAATAAACACACTTTGTGAGATGCTGCTGAGGATGGTTTGTGAGACACGGTGAGTGCAGAGAGCCTGGCATAGCCCCCTGGAGCTGAATGGATGTACCCTGAGTTATTCCAGAGGCAAACATGTGAGGAACAACATATGAAGCTGTCTCAAAGTAAGGATTCATTTCCACAACAAAATGACAAGAACAGGGCTGGATGCAGCTGCAGTGTGGAGAGAGGAAAGTTTTGCCCAGCTGTTCCCATGCCATGTGTGGGAGAGGATGTTTTGTTCTGTGCAGTGCTAGTGAAAGGGCAGAGCTACCTCTCATAGCCTCTCCAAGTATATCCACACTGAATAATGTAATAGCATGACTTGGACACAGATTTAAAGAATTCCTAGGACAACGACCTAGTATTAAATGAAAAACATCGTTGCCTGCAGAGAAGGAAAGCAGAACACTTGGCACCACGTTAGGTCAGGAGTGGCTGTTATCACTCTCAGAGCTCAATTTCTTTTTTTTTTTTTTTGACAGATTAAAATAATTTGGAAAGAAGCAAAATGAAAAGAAAGTGCGTGGCAACAGAAATGAAGGCACGCTACTGATGGAAAGGCCAGGAACAACACAAAACATGAAACACATCTTGGAGAAAACAGCCCCTTTGTAAACCCTGTCAGCAGAACAATAACATCTTCACAACAGCAAAAATAATTTACAGTTTTGAGAGTGCCCTCTAGTGTGAGCAGGACCTTTGGGTGCTGTGATCTCCTGAGCAGCACTGGTGTTTCTCAGAGCTGGCAGGACAGAAACACGCTATGAAATTCAACCACACCGTGCTAATTTGAGAGCGACCATGGCAGCATGGCAGAGCCTCGGCTTAGCAGCAGCATTCCTCAAGAGCCAGCCCTTAATCCCACACATCACTGGTTTATCAAAAATTATCTTGATGCATAAACTAACTCATTAAGATGAGGGCATGAACTCTGTTTTATCGAGTCCCTGTAAAATTACTTGCTCTTGTGAACAGACAATGTCTGGTCTGGGTGCAGCCCTTTGAGCCGAGTTGTACACATGTTGTCTCTTGAGGCTGATGTACCACACAGCAGGAGGAAGGTACTGAAGAAAGGAAAGGGCCCTGAACCCTTTCAGAAAAAGCAAGTTTATTCAAGGAGGTCTGGGGGTTTTTTATCTTCAAATCCATATTGCAGAGCACGGGAAGGACAGCGCAGTGGGACTGAGCCCGTGGGGTGCGGTGCTTCACCCCAGGCCTGACAGAGGATGTGTGTGCATCCTGATACCCCATCCAACCTAACACAGGCTGCATGCTGGCACATGACCAACCACATCAGCTTCTATAATATACTTTAAAAAAATTCCATAATATTCCTTTGACCGTTTTAGCATGAAAACATTACAGAAGAACCAGTGAATTGGCCAAAATCCGCTCATTTTATATCAATACAATCAAGGAAACTGGTTATTTGAAGAGGTGTAAGAGACAGAGTTCCACCTCTAGGTATTGTGTTTCAGTTTGTTTCTAAATGGCTTAATAATGAAAGAACAGAATAAGTGGGGAATTTTTACTACAAGCACGGGGAGGGGAAGCCTTTGGTATAAGTGAAGCTGAAGGGAAAGATTAAGTATATTGGAGGCCTTTCTGATGCTTATGAGACCCTACTGTTAGGCATTTGGAACAGTCAAAAAGCTAATATAATCTCCTGGATTGATATTTATGTCCCACCTGTTCCTGACATGGAATACTTTGACTTGTTACTGTAGGTGGGTAAAGGCTGCTTGCAAAGCAAGGCATGGAGAGGAAGAAGTAAGATTGATGAATATTTAGATTCACAAAGCCAAATCAGCTATCCTGTATATTTTTTCTGATCCATCCTAAAACAGCAGGCAGAATTTTCCTCAATTTGCTCTGTTCCAAGCTTTTATTTTCCTTTTAAGAAAGCATGCAGTATTGAGTTGCAATGTCTGTGACTTACACCGCCTGTGATTTTTTTTTTTTTGCAGTCTACCTGTTTATTTCTAATCATATTTTGGAGTATTGCAAAATGTATGTCAGGAATTATTAGGGAAGGGACCAAGAAGAAAACACCGTTAAATTCATGCTGTCCAAATGAGTAGCATACCTGCAGCTGATACACTGGCCAGTCAGCTTCAGGAAGGATGTCAGGGACTATAAGAGGTATGGAAAAGGACATCTGAGGCTTAGATGTGCTGGGTGCTCTCAGCCACACAGATCCCTACTGCACAGAGCTCTTGGGGCACCCAGGGCTCCCTCCCTTCCCACATGGCTTTCCCTGCTGTGCACTGGGATGTGGCAGAGGTGATGTGGATCAGGACACACTGCAAAGGAATGCTTCAGTGTGAACAAAATACATCAGCTAGAAGGAAAAATGAAGGAGGATGATAGACATCTTCGTAGCCATGGATGTTATTCAGAGAGTCAGTAGAGCATGGTTATTCATCATCTTTTATAATATTAGACATAGGAGACAAACAAAGAAATTAACAGGCAGCAAATTGAAAACAAACTTGATGAGATATGTTTTTATAAATAATATATTGCTCGGTTCTAGATCCTGCTAGACAAAATAAGAAATTAAATGTTACTGGTTTTGAGAAGGGGACTGGAAAAATTCCTGAAGAGTGGGCCTGCTGACAGCTGTTAAACATTAAGATCGAGATGGAAATTTCGGCTCAGAAAATTTCTGACCTCTAAAATGTAGAAGTGATGAATTATGGCCAAAGTCCTTCTGTGCGTGCCCTGACTTTCTTGAAGCACTGGTAGAAATAGGAAAGACAGACTTAACAACAGCAGTCCATTTTGCTCCTTAAACTTGCTTACTGAAAATGGAAACCACTGAAAAAAAAAAATGAAATGCAATTTTCCTTTTTGCTGAAAGTGACAAAGCTATCAACCAGGCAACTTGTCTGTAATATTCACATGGGCACAGGAGAAGCACAGTAGCAAGAAAAAGACTGTAATTTTTATTCTTTGGGCTTTTTTCACAAAAAGGTTTTCAAGGATAAACCAAAATCATTGTATTTCACAATTACCTCTGGTGGTTTGGGATTTGTTTGGATTGTTTTTTCACATTCGGAGTCTCATTAACTAACCTGAAAAATCATAAGCATTAATTTTCGGGAATGCTCAAGCTTTGCCAGATCAGAGCTCAGCCTTTCTGCTACTTACAAATCACCAGTGGACCTTCCTCAAGGGTTACTGCTCTGAAACTAATAAAACACTCAGCACCATTCTGTTGGGTAACAAGTCATCAGACAGGCAGGTGACTCAATTCCCTTCCTGCAGGATGCTCAGGTGTGCTGGTGCAGAGCAGATGGAATTGTTTTGCCTTCATAGCTTACAAATAGGAGACACCTTATCAGTGGCAGATGTTATTGAGGTTGAGTCTTGCAAAGCAATTAAGAGATGTCACCACCCAAGGCTGACTCAGAGAGCTGCAACAGAACATTTCTGCACCTGCCCTGCAGTGGGGGTGGTGGCACACGTCAAATGTAATCAGCCCTCGGGGAAAGTCCCTTCCAACTCAGAATATTCTGTGATTCTGTGAAAGTGCCCTTAAATTTACCCTTTAGTGACAACACCAGTGGCACTGCTGCAGCATGAGCTGCTCTCTTTCAAATCTAATTCGTATTTGAGATCAGTGTTCCAGAGCACTCCTTCTCCACAAGCAGAATAGTGCTTTTAGCTCTTTCTTTGTAGTTCAGCCAGTTCTCAGACAGCCAAGTTCCATCCACTTGTATCCTATGCCATATTAATGAAATGTGTGATCTGCTGCCCTCTATCCCAACAGGGCTCCTTCCTACTGGGATTACATACTACATACTCCCCAGAGAGCTTCAGGAACATCAGAATGTACATCTAATGAATATTTACAGAGAAGTTTTTTTAAAGAGAAAGGAAAGACAATTAGTTTTCAATAAAAATTGTCTGCTGAACATCCTTAAGCATACATTTGTAAATACGTGCAGAAAAATCCAGAGTAGAAACCTTTACAGCTAAAGAAAGCACGGCAGGAGTCAGACTTTGGAGCTCAGGAAGGGTTTTTGTGAATTACTGTGAGTTACAACCATAGCTTCCAATCCACAGACCACAAGGATGGGCTGATCAGCTGCAGAGACACACAAAAAAAAATCACATTAACCTGTGTCAATTCACTGTGGTTGTACCTGCAAACTGTCAGTAGCTCAGCAAATGGTGGAAACATCATTTTGGTGTTTGAACAACACTCTCAAGCACATGGTGGGATTTTTGGGGTTGCCCTATGCAGAGCCAGGAACTGGACTCGATGACCCTTATGGGTCCCTTCTAACTCAAGATATTCTGTGATTCTATAGATGTAGTTAGACACTGTGCTCAGTACTGGTCTTGGTGTCTCAATAGTTTTGGAATAATTTGAGAAATGAAACCAGGGTTAGTCCGTTAGGTATTGTGGCCCATTTTCAACACATAGGTCTATATTGTATGTCTTGCATATTGCACTTTCATATAAATGATTGCCATTCTAAATCTTGTGCTAGTATTGAAATCATACACAGAAACTTTTATGAGTTTCTGAATGAGAGAAAACCCTTTTAAAAATATTGATTCTGTCACTATTTTGGGGGGAGGTGTTTACTGCTTGGGGGTTTTGGTGTTTGGTTTTTTGTTTGTTTGTTTGTTTTTCAGAAAGAAATGTACATCTGTTTGTGTAACTTGTTCTTGACCAGATTAAAACAAAGAAACCAAGAGTGTTCACAAGTCCTTTGGACTCAGCAGATTGTGAATTTATTCATGGAAAAATTACTCCTGTACTTGGTTGTGATTCTTTCCAGAGTCCTAGAGTCCATACAGGGGCAGTTTTGGATTCAGAGACCTCTCTGGAAGAACTACGACTGTCCTGTATGATTATGTTCTTCAAAAGACACAAAACATTGCACCGGAACATCGCCCCCAGTTTTAAACTTGTTCACCCTGAGGAAAACAATGTATTTTCAAAATATACACAGTAACCAGTCCAACTGCTGCTTGGAACGGTGCCTGAGGCTTTTAGCCCCTGAAACCACACCTATAGAGTTTACCTATAAATGGCAAATTAATTACAATAATCCCCTGTCGCAGCAGAAAGTCTCAGGGGACTCTGGATTTAGCTGAACCTGGCTGCCAGACCCCAAAAACTCACTGTGCCCACAGTGGTGAACCCACACCTGCTCTTGGCTGCTCTGAGGAGCCCCCCTGGAGTCCCTCTGCCAGACAGCGGGTCTCCAGCCTCCTCAGTAATTTTTTTTTAAAGTGAATTCTTGTGCTTTCGCACATTTTTTTTGGTTCCACAGCATTCAGACCGCCCAAACCTGGGCAGGGGTTGAGGCTGCAGGAAGAACTCGGTGAGCACAACATAACCTGGAGAGGGAAGGCGAGGCCAAAAGCACTGATGGGACACAAGGTTCATTAACGACTTGGACACAGGACTTAAAGAGATACTAAGTAAGTTTGCAGATGATACAAAATTGGGAGGAGCTGTAGAGTTCCTGGAGGGCAGAGAGGCCTTGCAGAGAGACCTCGAGGAATGAGAGGGCTGGGCAACCACCAAGGGTATGAAGTTTAACAAGGGGAGATGCTGGATTCTGCACCTGGGACATGGCAACCCTGGACGTACAGATAGATGAGGAAAGGGACCTGAGGGGGGTCCTGGTCGATGGCAAGTTGAATATGAGTCAGCAATGCCGTGGCAGCCAGGAGGGCCAACCATGTTCTGGGAGGCATCAGGCAAAGCATCACCAGCTGGGTGAGGAAGGGGATTGTCCCACTCTGCTCTGCACTGAGGCGGCCTCAACTTGAATATTGTGGCAGTTCTGGGTACCACAAATGTAAGAAAGGCATTAAGCCATCAGAGAGTGTCCAAAGGAGGGCAACGAAAATCATGAAGGGCCTTGAGAGGAGGGTGTGTGAGGAGCAGCTGAGGTCACTTTGTTCAGCCTGGAGAAGAGGAGACTGTGAGGAGACCTCATTGCAGCTACAACTTCCTCATTAGGGGAAGAGCAGGAGCAGGCACGGGTCTGTTCTCTGTTGTGACCGGTGGCAGGACCCGAGGGAATGGCCTGAAGTTGTGTCAGAAGTTTAGATTGGACATTAGGAAAAGGTTCTTCACCCAGATGGTGGTTGGGCACTGGAACAGGCTCCCCAGGGCAGTGATCAAAGCACCAAGCCCGACAGAGTTCAAACAGCATTTGGACAACGCTCTCAGACACATGGTTTGACTCTTGGGGTGTCCTGCGCAGAGCTCAAGAGTTTGGACCGGATCATTCTGGTGGATCCTTTCCAACTCAGAATATCCTGTGATTCTGTGAGTCTGTGTTTATGGGCAAACCCGAGTTCCAAAGCTCGTTTCTCTCCGCCCCGCCGGTTCCCCCCGGTGCGGGCGCAGGGAGGTGACGCCTGCGGGGCGGTGGCGGCGGGCGGGGCCGGGCGGGCGGTTCTGCCAACCCGGGCGGGCAGCGCCGGGAGCTCGGGACGCGGCGGGAAGCGACATTACAAGGACGACGCCCTCCCTTCCCTGCGGGAAGAACGGAGCGGTACCGCGGCTCCCAAAGTGCCCGGTCGGGAATGGTCGGCCCGGGCCCGGCGCGGCGGTGACGCGGCGGGGGCGGGCCGGGGCCGGTCCGGCCATGCCGAAACGCTCCTGCCCCTTCGGGGATGCGGCCCCGCTCCAGCTGAAGACCCGCGTGGGGCTGCGGGAGCTGAGCCGCGGCGTGCGGGGCGAGGAGTACCGGCGGGAGGTGTTCGGTGAGCCGGGGGGGCGGGCGGCGGGGAGCGCCGGGGCGGCCGAGAGCCGGAGGGATGTGATGGGGAGGCCGACCCTAACTCTGCTCTCCTCCTCTCCCGCTGGCAGAGAGGACCCGGCGGCTGCTCTTCAGGGGGGCCCAGGCGTACATGGAAGGCGCCGGTCCCGCCGCCGCCCGCCCGGCGGAGCCGGAGCCGCCCGGGGATGCGCAGGGAGGGGGACCCCGCTGGAACGGGCAGCTCCTCATCGGCCACGACGGGAAACTGCTGCGGCGGCCCGCGGAGAGGGGTAGGTGCCCGCCGGGCCCGGGGGAGGTCACAGAACCGCTGAATATACTGAGCTGGGAGGGACCCACAAGGATCCCATAAGTTTAGTTCCTGCCCTTCACACGACACCCCCAAGAATCACACCATGTGCCTGAGAGCGGTGTCCAAACGCTTCTTGAACTCTGTCAGGCTTGGTGCTGTGACCACTTCCTTGGGGAGCCTGTTCCAGTGCCCAACCACCCTCTGGGTGAAGAACCTTTCCCCAATATCCAACCTAAACCTCCCCTGACACAGCTTCATGCTCCCCTCGCGAGGAGGCTGCAGACTGCGATGAGTGGTTATAGACTGCCATGAGTGGTTATAGACTGCGATGAGTGGTTATAGACTGCATAGTTCTTCTTTATTGATTTTCCTCAAAGGAATTGTTAGATTTGAGCTTCGCTGACAGATTTGCAAGCTGTCACATATATGGTCTGCGCTAGAATCCTTTAGTGGCTTGCCACTGAGCAGAGAAAGAACCAAGAAAGTTCCAAGCAGCGCTCGCTGTGCCGGTACCTGCCCGTGTGTTCTGCGAAGTGCTGCCACCTGTAGCTGTGAGCGGAGGCTCCGCAGCTCTCGGGACTTCCAGGTGCTTTCTCTGTCTTGCTCTAAAGTACGGTCACTTCTTAATCGTATCTTTTCCAAGCAGTTCCACCCGTGGGAGCTTCCAGAGCCTGCTCATCGTGTGTAAGAACCACTGATGTCAAGGAGGTGTGTACACAGTGTGACCGGTTTGTCTGCCAGAGCTGCAGCAGGCTCTGCAGCTGCTGTAACAGAGTTGCCTGCTCTTTGTGCTCCACTGTTGAGTAAGTGCCTTTCGAGTTTCTAAGCTTATTTTAATTATATATGCCCTAAAAATTGGACCCAACAGATATCTAGCTCATCCACGTAAAGGACTTAAACTCTTTTTAAACTTCAACAGCAGTAAAACTGTCTGAAACATGCCAACCAAAATGCCTGTATGAAGCAGTATTATGAGTGCAAGTCTAGTTTAGCTTCTTATTTAAATGCTGTAGGAGGCAAAAATTCCCCTTACTTTCCCACCAGCAATGTAGTGTGCTGACCAATGATGAATGAATGCACTCCCAAGGAATAATCCTAAGTTTTTGTCCTCGTTGTTGACATTTCTGTGATATAAAGAAATACTGAATGTGCTGTGTGGGAGTCCCGTGGTTACAGTTGATAATGGAATAGGATGGCATTTATTGCTGTGTTCCAGAAACAGTTGACACACTGACTTTGTTTCTTCTGGTTTTCTTTTTTTTTTTCCCCTAGTTATGCTGATGTGGGAGAGCAAGTTCTCTGCAATGGTTGTTCAATATTTCAAGTCTGAAACTTGATGAAATAACCCTTGTGGCTAAAATGTCCATGAATTTCATGAAGTCTTCTCCTTACAGCTGGTCTATTAAGCCTTTTAGCATGTGAATTAGTTACGGAATTTCTATGTTTTATATCTTTATATTGTACTTTTAAATATTGCAGCTAAATAAACATGTATATTTTAAAGCTTTCTAGATTATTTTGAGTTGGCTTTCTCCTTTTCCCTAGTTGTGGTATGCCTGGTGTTCCTGCTGTGATAAAGAATTCAGAATATTCTCTCCATATGTTGCTCATGTTAGGACACACTTTTGTGAGATCAGAATAGAAATAATTTGCTCCTTCTGTGTTTTCACATGGGAGTGAATCCATTCTGGACACAACATTTTTTTTTGTGAGCTAAGTAGGAAAATCAGCCAGGCCTGAAGGTTTTTCCAAATAGAGAATTTGCTGATTTCTGGTTAATTGTTTTTTTAAGCTATCACAAACACTGTGATTACTGACAGCTTGAATAGTTTTAATCTTTCTATGGTAACTTTGATAGAAAAAGCAATAGTATACCAGGCTCGGAGCAGGAAAGCTTTTCTCAGTAGTTAATTTTCCAGTACCCTCCTTGCAAGGTCTTTACTGGAAAGCAGCTTGTTTGTGTGAGTTGATCATCTACACTATAAACTTCATATTGTCCTGAATACCCACTCAAAAATAGCTCAGGAAGTGGTCTGAGAAATGGTCAACACTCAAGTGTACCTTTCCATAAACCAGCTCATTCCTTGTTTTCCTTTCACATCACTGCAGAGACCAGTTTGCTTGGCATTGTTTGTGCTGTAGGAGTGAAGTAAAGTACTACTGGATAGCCTCTCAAAGTAGTTTTCTTTTACTGGTTTTGCTATGTTTCTTAAAAAAATGCTTTTCATCTTACCAACTATACGTAAGGCAAAACTACAGTGGTCTTTACCTCAGGAAAATGCTGACTTAAGTGCCTGATTCAGGACTGTAGGATAAAAAGAATCGATTTGACAGAAAGAAAGAAATTCTCGTGGCACTCACAGCTAATGGTCTGTTTCTCGAATTCTTTGCCTGGAATTCCCAAAGCAAAGTCAGCCACTCATGATTCCCAGTCTTCTCAACTGTGATTAGTATGTTTTGGGTGGAGTAATCTTTTTTTTTACCTGATCCTCTCCTTTCTGTTTGAAGAGACTTCTCCCTCATGGGGTCCCTTTATTTGACATTCTGTTGAAAGCATTCTGGGTATTTACCTGTCAGGATACTGCGGCTGCCCAGAGAACAGTAAATGCTTTAGCAAAGGGTCGGTGTGGCTGTTGCTGAATAGCTGCACTTCTTAGCTGCACATCACATGGCTTTGGATGTATTGACCACAGTGAGGTGCAAGATGACATCCTTTCTAGCCCCAGTGTAGCACTTGGTGTAACTACACAGAGACACTTGAAAAGCATTTGTGGCTTTAGGGTATCCAGGGGGATGTCCCTTCACTACTGGGTCAACCACCTGTGTCATCCTAGACTGGCTGATGGATCTGGTTACTTTCCCTGTTCTGCAGGCTTTGGTGCCAGTTGAAGTGGGAGAGTTTACTAGTTCTTACTCCAGTCTGGATTTTGAGCAGCTGTAAAATGTATCTGTATTCAGCAGTTCCACAGCAGTACCTGTCTTTTCAAAGCCGTTACAGATGAAGTCAGGGTGGTGGCAGATCTTTGGTGCAGTTTCCAGAATGTTGCTCCTGTGGCAATCATTTTAAACTACAAAGCTGAGCTTTATGAATGGGAAGGATCTGTGGCTTACTGCATTTAGATGTTAGTTTTAGGGAAGAGTTTTAAAACTTGGTTTTATTTCATTTGAAGATTTAAGCAGTGAACAAAAGTGTTTTTCAGTCAAGTATATTTTTCAAACTGAAACCTTTAAATATGTCTGCCTTTTCTCATTCTCTCCTGAGGGTGAGAGACTGAAAATACTGTTTTGCTTCCAGGCTCAGGGAGAGATGAGACATGTTGTTTACAGATGATTCGTGTTTCAAAGTAGTTGATAGATATGGGTTTTTGGCTCATTTAGTCACTGCTGTATTTCATAGAAAGCTGTCCCCTGTAAACAGTGACATGGATTTCATGGCTTAATGTTCTTATTTGTTATCCTCTAGCTGCTTGAAAGATGGTTGTGCATTCAGGCAGATACCCAATGCGGCGGGAAGAGCTGGGAGAAGAAAGAAGCAGGAGGGCTGGAAGAAGGTTTGAGGCTGGGAGGAGCAGGGCAGGAGGAGCACAGAACAGTGTGGTCAGCTCTTGCACAGGGGTGGTGGTGCATTGTTCACATGAGAAGTGGGTTTTAGTGGTTACCACTCACTTGCTTCTCTACTTTCAGAAGGTGTGAAAACTGCCCTTGTCTACAAAAAACTCAAATATTATTCAGGAAAGTTCCTGCTCTAGTCCTGTAGGTCTCAGATAAATGATGGGAGGTAAGGCTGGGGACTGTTTGTAAATCTTTATATTGCCTACACTAAAAAAGAAACCTGTGTGAATGGAAAAATCCTTGGGTGGGAGGTTCAAAGATTTTTCTCTTTGGTTAATTAATTCTTACAACATTGGTCAGTTGCCACCAATCGTAGAGCTGTACATTGGGTACTGCTAGGACTGCATAGGAGAGCAAGAGAAATTGCTTTATTAATTGAGCAGGAAATTGGGTGTAATACTGTGCTTTTTTGTTATTATCATATGTTCTTCCCCTCATACTGAGTGCAAAGTGTCAAAAATCAAAGTTTGCCTGCTGTTCCAAGGGAAGGAAATCCCCCGAGGAGCCAGCAAATTGATGGGTGAAAATATCCTGCAGTAATGATTTTACAGATGGGTGAGAAACTTCTGAGGCCTGTATATCATCACTGGTGACATATGTCTCAAAGAGCACAGTTTTACATCTAAAAGGAAGTCAACTGATCTGATCAGGATAAAATAATTTCTTTTAAGCCTAATATGTGAGTAAATTCTAGAAATGTGTGGTTTCAGAGATGCCAGATATTTAAGGACTGTCTAAGGTGGTGACTTCAGTAGTCTCCAGCATCTACACCTTACTTTAGAACAAACCCACAACATATAAAGAAGCTCAGTGAAAAGAACAAATACACTTGAATTGTCTCCTTCAATAGCATTTGTCCTGTTCACATGGCAATTCCCATATGTTTTGCAGCTCAGGTTTGCTTTTCCAGAGAAAAGTGAACCATTCCACAGATGATCCAGAAAACATGAAAAATAAAAATAAATAAATCTTAGCTCGCAGATCTAACCAGTGCCATTCTGTGATTGGTGTGTCTTCTGTTTAGTACAGCCAGCATCTCACCTTCATCCCCTCCTTTTGTTTTGATGTCCTACCCATTTGGACCCTGACTTTTAACCAATTCATAGCCTTTTTTTTAGTTGTTTATTTCTGAGCAGGTGATAACTAGATGAAACTCTGTGTTGTCTCAGGGCAGGGCACAAACCAAGTTTCATGGGTGTGACTGCAAGACAATGTCTTTTTTTTTCTTTATCAATATGGGTAAGACATTCATGCTTTGCCCCTGTGCTGTATTTGCTGCCATCAGCTGTGAGACACTAAGAAGTCAGCAATCTACAAATGGCTTAAATCTTCTGAATCTTTCCTTGAAGAGATGCAACCAAGAAGTAGAAATGGAAACAGTATCATCTTTGTCTGTTGGTTTGGCCAGCACACAACTGGCCTTTGGCTGGATGGGTTAGAAAACAGCAAATACCAGCACTGGGCACAGAATACATATTTCTCTCTCACCATGCTCCCTACACAATGATGGCTTTGGGTTTTGACAGGACCAAACTGGATTAAAAAATTGAATCCTAGCAAAATGTAACTGTTATTGAACTCCCACCTCTGCTGTGGAACCACATGTAAGTGTAATTTTTGGTTAGTTGTAATATTGTTTCATCACGGCAGATTCTGCAACTGTATAAGCTGTTAGTGTTGCCTTTCCCTTCTGTCTAGATTCCAACAGTGCTGAGTACCTGGGCATCAAGTCCTCAATGCCTGGGGAAACTCCATTTAGTTTAGTGTGGCAGTTTATCTCCACAGTTCATTCTGTGTAAGTCAAGCTTGTCCTCTGCTCCATGTGGTGGTTTGCCATCGATTGTCAGACAGAGCTTAGATCCCAAGCAGAGGGAGGAAAACCTCGACCCACCCATGAGCAGCACTCAGCTGATGTGCAAAACAAAACTGCTACAGCAGCACAAAGATTGTAGAGCCAAACTTTGCAGCATAATCATGGGTGTGCCAGCTTGGCAAACAGGAAATGAGAGGGATGGTGGGAGGCTCTTCCCAGAGAGCATCCTTCTCTCAGGAGGCTTTTACAGGAGGACAGGGGAGGCTGAGAAAGCCTCGTGTACCCACATATACCCCAATATTGATTTACCTTGTGCTCTTTCATGCACTCTCATTACTAAAAGGAGGAAGGAAGCAAAGCTTTGAACATTGTTTTTAGTGAAGCAAATTGGTTAACCTATTAAAAGTAGCCGAGAGGCTTGAGAAGACGCTTCTTTAAAAAATAAATGGGAGCTATGTCATTTAAAAACAAACACTTCTTGTGAATAGAAAATTGGAAGATAGTTATTGTAAATTACTTTCTGTTTTACATTATTAAAATTGCAATAGAGCAAAAGTGATCAGACACTATATATTGTATATTTTAATGGTTAACACAGTAATTCTTTTTCTTTTCTATAGATACTTTATTTTGACAGATATTGAAATATCATACTTTTTACAGTTGATTGCATTTTGAACTGCTGTCATTGTAATACAAGTTTTAATATTTCCTAGTGTTGTGTATTCTGGGCTTTTGTTATTTCATTTTTTTTTTTTCTTCTGGAAAAAAGCTGGAATTAAAAGCCTCAGCTGGAATCAAATTATTCTAGCTTACACATTTATTGCAAGTTTTTAGTTCTCATGGTTGTAATTTGCATTAAAACCTAGCTCTAGATGTTATGTTACTTATCTCTTGCAGAGGTTATTATTGCTTAAACATTTTGTGATTGTAGGATTTACTTCATATTTTACGATTTATTTAATTGTACTTTCTTGCCTTGTTTGACTCAAGTGTAATAGTTTGGTTAGATAACAGCAAATGGTCCCCTTCTTACTTTTTCTGTAAGATACAAATGTTTTTCTGTTTCTTCTTCCCCTGATAAAGACAGTTGTAGGTTGTAAGGACAGATGTCCACTTAATAACCTGCACAGCAATGTCAGAATCCCCATGGAACCACCAGGTACTACCTTGATCTGTTTTACATACAACTGCTCCTAAATTCGCACTGTTCTGAAAGCTGCCAGTGGCTTCTTGTCCAGAAATGTACTTTGATTAGGGGCTTAAGGTAAAACATAACCAGTCACCCGACCTCTGTAGCAGAAGTTTCATCTTAAAGCCACAGGGTGGCAGCGCGATGTTGGTTTTGTGTCGCTGGTTACCCAAGTTCTTTTTTTTTTTTCTCAAGTCCTCACAGCGTGATTGATACTGTTAAAACTGGACTGCTAGTCTGGGGAGGAAGTGTGTTTTAGAATATTCCCCTCAAAAATCTGTGGGTCGAAAACAAATGTTTCCAAAACAGATTTTTTTTTTGTACCATTCATAAAATATAGCGTGAAATTCAAAAAGGACCATTTTGCTGCCTGCAAAGATGAAAGTAAAATGTAAATCATATGCAAAAGCATAAATTGATCACATTATTTTTTCTTTTAATTTTAAGGTATCAATATAGCAAACAAGGGTGTTTATATGCCAGACAACATGTAAGTTATGTCACTCTTCTTAAAACACCCCCCTCAAAAAAAGAAACCCAAATACCCCCATTCCACATTTGGTTGCATTAAATGAACATACCCCACTCAAGTTGCTTCTTATAAAGATGTGAAAGAGTCCTGCCAAGAGCAGGGCTGTAAATCTGGACTTGGAAATGTACAGTGGGGCACTGAATGGCAGTGGCACCTGGGGGATGGTCCTGCTGGTGGAGAAAAGCTGAGGGTTGTGCCATTCTTTGAGCAGAACGATTTGAGGAATTACGGACTAGTCAGTCTGACCTCAGTCCACAGGAAGATTGTAGTGTGAATCCTCACAAAAGCTGTGCCCAGCTCTACATTCAGGCACATGAGGGGCAAGAAAATAATTGGGAACTGTCACACAGATTTATCAAGGGCCAAGGTAACTGGCTTTGCTGAAGAGATGAGCAGCACTGGATGAGAGGAGAGAAATTGGTGTCATTTACCTTGACATTAGCAAGGCTTTCAGCACAGTCCCCAAAGCACTGTTTGGGAGCTCTGTTGGAGAGGTAGGGTTTGAGCAGGTGAACTGTAGGGTGGGTACAAGCATTGCTGGACTGTCAGATACAAAGGGCTGTGACAGGCAGGGCAAGGTCAACCAGCAGCAAATTACCAGTAGCATTGCTTGGGGGCTGTCACAGGAACTGGTGCTCCAGTGACCCTCCAGTGCAGAGAGACAACACTAGTGAACAAGAAGCCTGGTGACTTCCAATTCACAGATGGGTCACGTCTGTGGCCTTCAGAGTCCATCAAAAGCACAAGTATTTTATGATTTTTTGGGTGCTGCAAGGCTGTGTGTTCATGTGGGGTGCATATGGATACACTTAACAATTTATAGTACTGTTGAAACCCTTCAACACTCTTAGACCTGCTACATTCTTCTTCTGTTCTCCTAAGCAGTGATTGCTGCTGTCAGAAATGAGGAACTAGTAAAAGGCTATGTGGTCTGAGTATGTCCACTCTTACATCCTGTTTACTCTGCTAGAACTACTGATATGATAAAACTTACTCATTAAGTGTTTTGGTGGGATGTGCTGTAGAGTGCCGCACTCTGCAGAATATTGATTTCTGAGCCTAAAGAAATGATTCAGTTTTCAACCAAATAGTTTACATACAAAATTTAATGCACTTTTATATATCTTATCCCATTGAGTTTCGTTTTGGGAGCTTCATTCTCCCACACTTTCTTGCACTGAGTAATACCTCCCCAAATGAGTAATCTGATTGTTCTGATTTCTTTTTCCATGATAGCAAGATTATTTGCTGCCCCAGAATCGATTTTAAAGTATTTTTAAACCCAGTAAAAACAAACTTAGAAACCTGGGACTGTGGTCAGTCTGGATGACCAGGATAAGGAATTAACATATAGTAAAATGTAAGGCTGAAATATATATAGTCAATGTGCAAATTTTCACAGTCTCCTCCCAGAAATGTCAAAAGAAGAAAGCCAGCTTGAATACTTCTTTCATACCTGAATGGTTTAACTCCAGGTTGTTCTGGAAGTCCTCACTTCTCTAAAAGTGAGAGCACTTCGTCTCAGCTGGTTGTCGTCGCAGTATTGTTGCTCACAGAGCTGATTTGAAGATATTTGTGTATTTAGATGGGTCACAGGAGTGCAGGAGCTTTCTTATTTAGCCAGGGCATGAAGTAAAGAAAACTGCTTCATTCCTGTGACTTTGGATGAGCACAGCTGAGCACAAGCATCTGTAAGTCCTGAACATATCTTTTGTTCCTGACCTATCCAATACTGGAGCACACTGTCTTGGTGAAACCCAGAACTAGGAGTTATTGTACATCAAGTTAGAGGGACTTTTTCACTGGGACAAGACTTCCACTTTTGTTTGCTCCTATACCCACCTGTTTGTATTTGGGATCATTGCTATAACTATCTTTCTTACATCTTGCACTGAATTTGTCCCTTCTGTGCTGATGTCACTGATAAGGACACCATGAGAGCCTGTGCACTTCTGTTCACCTCAGCACTAATAAGTTTTCCATTGGTGAAGTATAGAGGTGTCCTTGCTCTGCTGAAGAGATCATCAGTGTTCATGATGTTGCCCTTTCACTGCTGCTGCTGCTGCTTGTAACCTACTGCAAAACAACATGGTTTGGGGGTCTTTCATCTTTTCCTTAGTGCCAGGCATTGTGGCAAGTACAGCTTAACACGCAGGAGTCGTGGCTTCAAGCTGTACCTGAATTGTCTATTATTAATCCCACATGTGGTCTCTTCTCCCCAAGTTAAATGAAAACTTCCATAATAATGAGCACTGTCAGAAGTGAGTGCCCTTTAAAGTTTAGTGGCATACATCACTTGGACATGAAAACTAGTTCAAACCTCAACACTTGTTCTCTGTATCTTCTCGAGAATTTCACTTCTTGTGAGGCCTTTAACTTAGAATATTTTCTTAGTTTGCTTAACTCCTGCTACCATCTGTTGTTCGGTGACAACTCGGAGCCAAGACGGCTGATGGAGATCCGAGTTCTCCTAGATCAGCACTTGGCACCACGAGCTTTTTCACAACCCAACAAGCAGTTCTAACAGCTGCATGCATGAATCACTTAAGTTATAGTACCCTGCAGCACCCTGTAAGAATGGGTTTTGACAATCTGGTCAGATGTCACACAAGCAAAAGTGCGATGAACTGAGCTCCTTGGAAGGTGTGACATAAATTTAAGATGATTATTTTGATACACATTTTAATGTAACATGCTCTAAAGTTTCATTGCTGTTCAGAAAGTTTTGGGACTACCCTGGATTGCATGTAAGAATTTACAATTACAAAAGAAATTCAGTGGGCCGGGGGGTGTGTGTGTTTATTTGCTATAGCAAACTATTCTGACACATTCCCTATGGCATTTCATATTACTGAGAGACAGTTTGCTCCAGCAGTAAAGTGCTCTTCACGTGCTTTTGACTCAGTCTATATTTAAACCAGTCTCCAGCAGTATTTTATTTCAGTTGTTTTAGTCTGGTTTGCTTAGCTCTGGATGCATTCTTGATTATGATCCGTGTTTATTGCAAGATTTGCTGTCATAGAACCATAGAATAATTTAGGTTGGAAAAGACCTCTAAGACCATTGAGTCCAATTGTTAACCCAGCACTGCCAAGCCCACCACTAAACCACGTCCCTGAGTGCTGCACAGCTTTTAAACACCTCCAGGGATGGTGAGTGACTCCACCATTCCCTGGGCAGCCTGTCCAGGTGTTCACATACTGCACTTCCACAAACGCTACAGAACATAATTTCATTCAGAGTTTAGGAAGCTGTAAGAGCACTTCTTTAAGGTTTGCAAGAGGACTGTGGGGATTCCCTGTGGGTTTCATAGCAGTTAGCTGAGTGCACCAACACCAAGCCCAAAGGACCAGTGTCCAGAGACCAGGATCAGCCTGGTGTCAATGGGCAAACTGGGCTACACAGCTGAGGACTTGTGTTATGCTCTAGTGGTGTCATTATTTTTTTAATGATAACCATTGCTTTGGCTGAGTATTTAACATGAGGCCATTGACAAAGAATTTATGGAGTCCATATGTTTGTATTTCACTTAGCTGTCCAAATAAGGGGGGGAGGGAGCAATATGGAGATTACAGTGTCTTGATTTTATTTTGAAGCTGCATCTGCAGACTAGCTGGAGCCAAGCAGGGTAACTATAGGATGGACAGTATCATCCAGGAATAGGGTGTTAAAACTTCTTGGGCAACTTCCACAGAGCTGCCTGGCAGGAATTCCCCCTCAGTTTCTCTTAGAAAATGAGATCAGTGGGTACCCAGGGGATAATGAAGGCTGGGTGCCAGAGAAGGGAAGCCTTGGTAGTTCTGCAGTAGGATGGGAAAAGAGATGATTCCAAGAGTTTAATCAATAGTGTTGAGTTGGACTGCAAGCCTTTCACACCACTAGAAAAGTGGATAAATTGGTCTCAGGATGCTCAGGCTGCAGACGGATGCAGTGAACTTGAGGATGCTGAAGAAGGTTGGTGCTAGTTTCCCATGTTTTAAAGAGCTCTTAAAAGTTTATAAGAGTTTTAAAGAGAATATGTAAATGTTTTCCATCAGCAATTTTCGGTTAATGTCTTATCAGGTACTTTATGTTTCTAAAGAACTCTAGATAGGTTAAACTTGATAGTTCACACCACAGTGTAAAGATTAGCCAGATAATGGGCAGACAAAGTTCTATTTTCCCTGGGTTTTTAACATTTATCAGCTGGAAATCCACACAAATTCAGGGATGCCTTGGAACAGAAATGTCTGCCAGACAGTAAGGGATGACCGGATTTTTTTTTCCTAAATCTACAAAAGGACCAAGAGTGTGTGATAAAGGCACTGGGCTGTTACCTCCTCCTCTTACCTGCAGCAGAATTGATATTAAAAATATCAATAGGAATAGGAAATCACTTTAAAATTCAATGGAGACTTGCTCTTTTCTTTGGTTAGGCCAGTATTTCATGCCAAAATAAACCAGACAAGAGTCCACATGAAACTTGAGGACATGGGTCTGTATAGACAATGTAAATTGCTCCTATAGATTTGGGTCAGATGAAGTCTCCACAGCGACCCAACGAGCATCCAGAAGGAAAATACTTATTTAAAGACATATTCTGTCAGCTGATAACACACCCTCTAGAAGGGACTGCAGAAGATAAGAAACAGGCTAAGGTACAAAAAAAATGAAAGCAAGGGAGAAGAGGAGGAAGGAATCCACTGTTTCTTGTCTGCTGGGAAGAGACAGGGGAAGGAGGACGATGTCACAAGGCAAAAGGCAAATAAAGAGAACTGGAATTCTGACAAAACTACTGAAAAAAGGGGCAGGGGAAGTGCAGCAACAGTGCAGCCTGGTCTCTGCAGGTACCACCCAGCAATCTGCATCCAACCTCTGTGCAGCAGGGAAGTGAAAGCCCACCTCCATGTGCCAGCTTTTTTCCTGCTCCCAGGAGAGGAGATCTGCTCAGCAGAAGACAGATGGCATTACCATTGCCTGTGCTCCTGTGGGGGCTTTTTCCAGATGGGGAGTTGGAAGCTTCTTTGTGCTGCTACAGCCTTCCTCTCCAGCAGCCCTCGAGTGCTCGGGGCTCCACCAGCCTGTGCACCCGGATCAGATGCTGCTCAGACATGTGCAGCTCAGCACTGAGAAGATTTCAGCTGAACCTGTTAGGAAAATAGAAGTATTTATATCGAGGGTTTTCTTCCTCTTTGAGAAGTGTCCTTGTTGACTTTTCCTTTCTTGTAACACGCACCTGTGTTTTCTCATTATTGAGAGACTGCTGATAAAACCCGAGTTACTATCAGTGACTTGAAAAGAAAGGTGACGCAATTGTTTTGCAGAGGAACCCCAGACAACCTCGTGTCACACACTGACTTCACCAGCCAATACTGGTGCTTTCCTGCATCGTTGGGATGCCTCTCCTACCTCAAACAAGGCACGGGTGTGACAAGTTTCTCAAAATTACCCGAAGAACCACTGGGCAGTCCAGGAAGCATCACTCTCATTGCAACTCAGTGAGCTGCTTACTGGAATTTAAAAAAAAAAAAAAAATAATAATAATTTTAAATACTAAGCAGCAACCTTTGATCTCTACTTCCTTCATGCCAAACAAATCAGCACAGAAAGTAAAACTTTGAAAGGTAACATGATTACAAGTTTTACAAACAAGTAAAGGGAAATACTAAGTTTAATCCCCTTATCTTAGTTACACATTAAATTTATGACCTCACCTGTGTAAATAAGTACATTTTGTTCTGCTTTCTTCCACTTCCCTTCCCTGCAACTTTCCAGTCTGCAGTTGCTCCAAGTGACCGTGTTCTCTCCACTTTGTTTTTACTAAGCTTCATTTTATACTCATTATTGGAGGTATTCCTGTCTTCCTGTTTAGTTTCATTTCTCCCAATAATATCAGAATAAGGAACAATTGCAGCAGCTAAACATACCATATGGAAAACTTACTATATGCTGCAACCATCTTAATAGTATAATTCCATTTTTCATTATTGAAGTTCAATGAAGGGCTCATATTTTGATCTTTCTACACATTCATAAACCCTTTAAAAGTCACTGGAGCAATTTATCAAATGTGTGAGAAAAGTCCATTAGCTATTAAAAAAAAAATCCCTCAAATGCTGTATCGTCTCCAGGCCTGTGTGTGGGAGAAGGTGTTGGTATTGCTCTCCAAAGTCAGAGCTGCACCTCACTGAATTAAAATGAAAAGCCAATTTCAGGGTAAGGAGCCTCTAAAGCATCCCTTACCCTCACAGCCAAGCCAGGGCTCCTGACTGAGGCCTAGTGACATGTGCTGAGCTGCTGGATTCACTTCCATCAGGAGAACCAAGTCAAACTGGCATTTTCTGCAGCAGTTGGCAAACTGGAAGCATATGCCAATCCACAGGGTGCAGCTGTGCAGTTACAGGTGTCAGCCACCTTTGGGAAACTGGCAGCTCCTGCCTGCATGAGGAACAATTTCTGAGCAACCTGCATCACACAGGTGAAAAGGACAGTACAGGAACTTGTTTCAGGCGTGGCACTGTGGAAAGGAAAAGCTGTGACCACCAACACCAAGCAGAGATGGAAGTGCCAGGTGGTGCTGGTGTTACTGCAGCCTCCCAAAAACAGCCCAGGGATCCTGTCAGAGTGCAAGTCCTAATGCAGAGCAGACATCATCCTTCTCCCAGAAGAGTAAGTATCACTCAGGGTTTTCTCCCTTTGCCACACCAGAAGGAAGCCCAGAGTATCCAGCCTGCCTTCACCCACACAACCATTGAATCATGGAAAGGTTTGGGGTGGAATGGACCTTAAAGATCACCTGGTTCATCTCAAGGAATGTAAGGGCAAGTGCCTGGTGCTCCTGCTTTAGAGGAATGCACTGACATCCTCCAGTTCAGTAAGTGACAATATGCCAGAATACAATGTACTCTTCATATCCCTGAGGAAATTACTTACAAAACTATAATGCAATAAAATGTGGATGAATTTAACAAAAGATATGCGCTTTGCTTAAAACAGTAAGTGCAGCAAACTTGGGATGACCAGGGTCAGTGACATCAAAGAAAATGACACAAATGGGGAATTTGTACTATTGGAAGCATCTCAAAGAAAGGCTGGTGTCAGGTCACACAGACTGTATGAAAACAGTAGGCAGGTTGTATCAGGCTGGAAGTATAAATCTATACCAGAGAAGACAGAAAAAAATCCACAAAGACCCTCCTTCACTAAAGCACATGCTCTCAAATCATTAAAGAGACTAAATCATTAAAGAGACTCACAGACTAGTTGTGGTTTGCAGGGATTTCTGGAGATGGTCCAGCCCCATGCCCCTATTCCAAGCATGGTCAGCAAGACCTCAATTTGAACCCCATTTTTTTGAACACTGAACTCCAAAGGAGTTCAATTTGTTCAAACTGCTGCACTTCAACACAATGAAGGAAGAATAGTATTACTGATTTTGCCTTTCTCCAAAACTGTATGTTTAAGCATGGATTTCATGCTCACTTGAATCCAATTTCAGTGAATTCCCAGGCATTCTGCTTAAGATCACAGTCACTATTTTTTGTTCTGATACAGGTTTTCTCAGTACTACACAACAGGTTTCTGGCTGAGAGCATCAGTACTGTGAGGACACAACAGTGCAAAGAAATAGATGTGGCAGAGTTTACAAATAACTAAAGATCACAACAACTGGGGTAAAGGTCTGTCTCTCCTCTCTGTGAAGAATTTTCACTCTTGTATCAAAACAGTTATACCATTTTCTGCGGGGTGAAAATTATGTATTATTTTAACAATGTGCAGAATTTGGGAGACCTTCAGAATACAGAAAATACAGCAACTGCTGTGTTGCCATTTATCTGCTTGAAACAAACTCAAAGCCCTGATGAAGATGCAACATACAAGCAGTTAAAGTAATCTGACAGCACACATGAAGAAACAGTGTGGAAAAATTCCTAGAAGTGGCCTCTTAGACCAGGGTTACATTTAACACAGGAAGAAATTCAGAAAGCCTGTCTCTAGAGAACAGGTAGTGAGCGCTAACAGGCAAAAAACTGAAGCAGCACTTCAGTGAAGGAGGAACAGAACTGAGCTACGAGCACACTGAAAAACCACAGAGGGAAGTTAAGTTTTTACAGATGAAGTCTTTGATTTGATCCTTAAAAAAGAACCCACCACGCTCACAAAACCAGGATGGTGACCCAGCAGTTATAAAAATTAAAATAAAAAAAAAAAAAAGGGTCAAGCAGGAGCTACTGTAACAAAATGGGTTTGTTTAAAATGGTTTCAGACACAGAGCAACTACTCATCACCTGATTAGAATGCAACATATGCTCCACCAGACAGCTACCACACGTCTGCACGCTCAGCTGCAGTGGGGATAATAAGCTCCTGTTTGCTATAGGCACTGTGTGTTCTTTGCATTTTACTCCTCATGGCAATTAACCTCCCTGTTATTAAAAAAATTGCACTGGAAGTGGAAGACAAACACACTCATTTGCAACACTGAAGAAACAAGATACTTTTACATTCGCCTGTTTCTCCAAATGTGTTTTTACCTCTGAACCCCTTCTAGATATATTGAAATAAATCAATCCTTCTAATTTATTTCCCCAATATTTCTCAGGCAGAAGATCCATACGACTCTCACAGGCACTTTCTGGGTGTGGGCTCCTCTTCTGCAACTCTGTCTCCTTGGAGTTTGCACTCCCATTGTAGGTCGTGGCCTCTAATCTGGGACCACCATCCTAAATCCGGCTACTGGAGATAAAAATCTTGTTTTGGCATATGTTCTTTAAAAGCAAAGGGTATTTTCTCTGACAAAGATTTCAAGCTACCCACAAACACTCAAAAGTATGAGAATACAGTGCTCTTGCACTGAGCATTTCAATGCACATACGCGATACAAAGTAGCAGACAAGAAAATTCACCGCTGGTTAAGGCAAAGATCATCCAATTCAAACAATCAAGGCAAGCTTTTGCCCTCAAACTTCCAAAACCTACCATAATTTATTTCTCAGGTGGAAAACTGGGAGCAAATTCAAACAGCAGCCAAGGTACTTGAGGCCTGCATGAGAGCAGTGCAGCAGCTGGAGAGCAGGTGGAGTTCACCTGCTGGAGGGGTGATGGCGCAGAAAGAAAAATGAAGAAAAAGCAACTTATTTTACTGGGGGGCTGAGAGGTCACAGTTTGTGCAGAGTTGGGAATGCTATAAACCACGGTTATCTTCACCCAGTTTAAAGGGAGAACAGCCTGCCATATCCTAATGTGATTGTACTGGATGTTTTAGTTACACAAGGGAATATAAAATGGAATTTGCAGAATTACCTGGCTTCTGCCCATGTCTGTTAACCCCAAACAGCACACAGGGCTGTGTATCTGTTTCAAACACTGCTCAGCTGACCTTAACTCCTGACTGCACTCAGAGGCACACACAGAACTAACTGCAAGTTACTCACTTGCTCTTGCCAAGGGTTTTTTTTTCCCTATTTTTCTCCCAATCCGAGTTTACAACCAAGTTCCTGGGCTGTGACATACGTATACTACCAGTGTTCAGAACCTGGGATGCACCATCTTTGCTGCAATGTGTAACACCAGAGCAAGATGACATTTTTCAATGCCAGAAGGAAGAATGAGGAGGTTTTGGCTGTGAAGAAAGTTCGAAAAGTTTTGGGTTTTCAAATCAAAGAGTTAAAGAAACGTGCAAGATTTAAGTCTCTGCATATATGGTAGAAAAGGAACCTGAGGTGAATGACATTCAAGTCACAGGTTTCTGTGATAGGATTTTCTGTGCTAAATCAAAAAGGACACATTTTATGTTTGCAGATAGACAACTGATACACCTGTAATCATTCAATTATGGACAACAGGTAAGGTGTTTTAAATAATCACTGGCAAAATGAGGGAAAATATCCAGAAGACCTGGCATTCAGGTGTGGCCCTCACAGTTCTTGGTTGCCAACAATACTAAGGTTCACAGAGATTTTTAGCAGCTTGGCTTTTTTATGTTATGTTTTATATACGGGAACTAAAACAATTAGCAACAACTGGCAGAAAAATACTGTTCTGAGACATAATCATCCTCGGCAGAACAACCCGTTCCATGTCTGCTCCTGCATTTGAAAGACCAGATTTTCCTGGGGCAGATTACAGTAACCTTTGCTCACTCGTGTTGCCTATATTTGGATGCACGAAGTGTGTTAGTTCAGAACTTGTCAGTACTTGTAGACTTGCAGAAGAGTTCCTTGGACTTCGTCCCTGGGCTGGCTGGAGACTCGGGTGAAGGCTTGGAAGCAAAGGAAGGAGAGCAGTTACGAGATCAGACCAGCAGAATAAGACAGGCTGTCCAGTCTCTAGAGAGACACAGATCCCTTCCTTCCCCTTCCCTCCTTGCATAAAATATGCAGTAAATTGCACCGGGAATTACAGCTTATTCCTCGAACCAAAACATGTGTTGGATATTTAATGGCTTACTACAGTCGCAGCTTCTGTGCTGAGTTTGAAGCACACTGCAGTTGTTATTGCATGTTCTGGTACTGTTCTCTGTATTCTTGTTTGAAAATGGACATGCCAGCCTCCTATAACCACCTCCTGTGATTAACGTCAGTCCCAAGAGAGGAAACATAGTTTTAGAGACTGTACAGTGGCCTGAGTGATGGAACAGAAACATCTTTGCAGATCAGGACCTCAGTAACACACTCTCACTGGCATCAGGAAGGCAGCAAAATGAGGCCTGTCCTCATTCACCTCAAGACAAACTTTCTGGCACAGGGTGCACTTCTTCGAACAAACATTTTCCAAAATTATCTTTGCATAATGATCAGCACAGAGATGAAACAACTGAGGAGGGACAGAACAGCCTGAATCCCTCAGAGATACACACATTAAACTCGAGAAACTGGAGCAGTTGTTGCAACTCTACAAATTCAGAAGGTTCCTACCACAAGAAATAAGAACCTAACTCGTTAAAGCAATTTTATTTAAGTATTTGGAGGGAAATTTTCATATCATGAGTAAAAATACTAGAGTTGAATGTTGTTAAAAAAAAAAAAGTCAAGATGATGGGCTCTCTGTGCAAGCACAGCAGTTTCTGATGGAAAGGAGAAGCGAGGGTTTTCATAACATACTCCCTTTCAAATAAAAAAATTAAATGCTAGTTAACTGGAGTACATGTCATCATTTTTTATACAGTCAAGAGAATGAAAAAAAACCAAAAAAAAGCGCAATTTAAAGAACGCAACCTACAATGGAATAAATTCATTCGCAGCAGAGACAGAATAAGACTGCTTTTATGAAAATTACAAAGAAACATGATACAACAAAAATAGGGTGAGGGGAATTTTCCACTAAGATTAAAAATGAAAAACAAAAAAAAAAGTTCACTTTTTGAACACCATTATTATTCAAACACATATGAAGTTTCAACCTATTTTTTTTTTTACATGGGAAAACACTGTTAAAGTGAATCTTCAAGAGTGAGAAGGCACCATGAACTGTTGGTTGATACCTTTAATGCACACTCAAGAAAGAAGAAATGATCTGGCATGATGCAAAAAATCATTAAGTGTTTATATATATTCATATATCTTTTCATAAAAAAAAAAAAAGCGGCAACAAGTCATTACTTCAGTGCCAAAATGTACTTGTGTCTGGCTGATTCGCTCATTAAGATGATTTCTCACTTAGACCTGTGTGGTATTTCTGTACAGTGGTGGAAGTGGGTGATTTTTCATTGTTGCATTTCATATTAGATTGGTAAATCAAGCATTTTCTAGGTTCTGAGAAGCCAATCCTATGAAGTATTCCTAAGCTCTATGCAAATGGAATAATTAAATGCACTGTCTAGAATGGAATACTCATCTGTACGATGTGGCAATCCCACTGGTTTCAGTTTGATATGTAATGTCTTGTAGCAGATGTTATAACAAAAATAACTTTTGCTTTTTGATTTACCTCACTGAGGCCATTAATGCTGTTCCTATAGTTGGTTTTCTGGAGTTAGATGATGCTTCACTGCTGTCCAAAATGAGTTTGAACCTTGACTCTCCAGAGTTTGTTCACTTTGTTGCTTATATTATTGCACTAGCTACTAAAGTCTTATATCTTCCTATATAAATCTAATTGTTCAGAGTGCAGATTCTATATTTAGATAATGAACTGTATGAAATAAATAAAATAAGGGGATTTTCTGGTCAGAGTTGCTGATATGTTGAATACCTTAATTATTTCTAAAGTAAACAGTTTTGGTGTATGTTCTTAAAAACCTATGGTCATTCAGCATAAAAGCCTTGACGTAATACTTAAAGAATGGATTCGTTTTCCTTCTCAAAAATGCATCAAAGAATTGTTTTAAATACAGAATCTGTGAGGCTTCCTACAAAGTCATCTAAATCGTAATACAAACACAGTTTGTAATTCAGATAATATAGAAAGTTCTCTAGTGTCCATTGAAGTAAGGTCCCCAAAATGCAGTCTGTTTTGTTTCTGAATGGCAAAACATTAAGCGGTTCCACTGGCTGAGTAGGAGAACTGAGGAAAATGAGGTCTTCTCTCGTTATCTACACAATCCATGCTGTCATCTGAAAGAGGAAAACAACATTAGACAATATTTTCTACCTTTTTGATTTTAAGTAAACAAACAGTAAGATACTGCACAGTAAAGTTATTTCAGAAAATTTCAGTGTTGCCTTTTTTCTTCCACAACTTGAAAGGACAAAGAAAGAGAAAGTCTTAAATCTCCCCCCAGTAAATGGGGATCACACCAGATCCTGACTAGTGTATGTACAGAGTTGTTTGGATGTCCATTAAAAATTGGTAGAAGCTGCATAGCTTAAATCCATATTCACTGTTCTGAATTTCTGGAAATTTATATTTGACAGCAACAAACATGCTCAGTTACCAAGAAAATAAAGTATATTTTGATTGAATATGGACATTAGTCCATGCTCAATTGACTGCTTGCATATACATAGTGTGTGTGGATATGGACATGTGCAGAACTCATTATCAGAATTAATTTCCAGTGGGAATGTGCAGAGTTGGAAAAGACAACAGTACAAATAATTTCACTCTTATAAAACAGGTTTTTAATTTCCCGAACTGGAAAGACATGTGGAAAGTTTCACAACAATTTACCAACTTCTAGGTCAAGTATATATGGAAAACCAGCAAGTTTAAACTGATGCTTTTTCACATAGCTGAAGAGAGCTGGTAACATCACAGCAAATTATTTATAGTGGTCTGGAGAACACAGTGAGAAACATTTGGGAAAACTTTACCTTGGTCAGGAGGAGTGATTGTTATCATCTGTGCTGTAAATTCTTCATCAAAGTATCTTGTATCTGTTTCAGATGTAACTTGTGGCTTGAACAGAGGTACAAGCTATGAAAAACAAAAAAAACCAAACACTGTCCATTTACAGGTTCTTGCAGTGTTGTAAGTGAAACAAGTAGGATTTGACATAGTTATAAGCTACAGTGTCTTTTCCTACATTCCTAAAATGTCTATAAAACATCAGTTTACAAAGAAGGAAGCATATACAGTAAAAAATATATATTTAGGTGTGCACTTCCTATTTATGGGGCATTTAAGGCATTTTTTCTCTAGGATTTAAATGCACAAAGAAGCACTAAAATTGCACAAAGAATCCTAAAATTTCTTCAAGTAACAGCATATTTACAAATGTATAAAAATAATATTATGTACTGGTTCCCCACCTAATTATATGGAAATTGTCAACTGCATCTAGTTAGGTTTACGCTTAAGGAGGATGCAAATGTGTAAGAAAGATGCTCAGTGATACCAAATTGATCAATAACCTTCTGTATCACCACAAGGGTTGTATAATTCACCAAAAATTTCAGCTACAGAGCTACTGTGTCCATGCAAGTCTGACTGGAAATGTGCTGGAGGTCTCACCAACCTGGGAGAATTTAGGCCAAGGCAGCAGCAACGTTAAGCTTTTACATTCCTGGTCCTGAAAAGCAGTTTGATGTCAACTCTGAACTTCAAAAAACCGAAGTGCTTACAAAAACCCGAGTCCAGTCAGCAGTGAAATCCTCCTCTTGTTACACCAGGAGTTGCACTATTTGGGGTTTATTCTTGAGACTCGCTCGGGCAGACAGGCTGGAAATCATCCATGTGTACCTAGGCAAGCTCTGGCAAGAGCAGCTCCAGATGGAGCGGAGCTGCTTGACTGGGGCTGGAGGAGGAGCGCGCCTGGGAAGCGGGATGACAGAGCTGGATGCATACAGATGCACAGGGTTGGAACACGTACAACTTTGGAGGGCAACAGAGTTGGGATTCAGACCTCACTCACCTCCCCACTGCACAGTGCAGCAGAGCCAGAATGTAAACACTGTTCTGAGCCCTCCCACAGAGGACATGGAATAGCGCTCAGCGCTGGGCTCCCGCTCGCCCACCACTGGGGTTACACATGGCCATCTTTTAATAGCACAGAGCCACACCAGGCAACAATTTGGGAGCGTGATTGAGGAAGTATATGGCTTCCAATCTGAAACTGCAGGGAAAGGCTTATGAAGGCAAATGGCAAATTGCTCCAACTGGAATTACACAGTGACCCCAAGACTTGCACTCCTGCGCTTGCACAAATAAGAACGACACCGACAGAAACCACTACACTTGGAAAACATCAGCAAATCTTGGATGCACGAAACACCTCTTCCCCACCCCAAACTTTTCCTCCTGCTTGGATGTGGAGAAATCATTTGCTTGTCAATTTGGTAAATGAGAAAAGCACTAGTTTCAAGCTCCCTATCACCAGGATCATCTTTCTGATCTGTTTTCAGAGCACCTGACAGCATGTTGTCCTGTCTTACAAACAACAATCCAATGAGCCACCTTCATTTTCAATGTAAAGACTTTAAGAAATGTAATCTCTATATATGGCAGTATTTCCAAATACAAAGAAACATCTACTGCTTAAAATCAATCTTTAAAAACTAGGGGACATAAACACTCTGTTTAAAATAGGACAGTGCAATTACAGTATACATTTTTCTTTTTTTTAATTACTAACAATCCTCTGTGCCCAAGGATGGCTTAAAAGAGCTGGGCAAATGATCCTATCAAAAAAATACTAGGTTCTTAGAAGTGGTCTTTATGTCCTGAATTTAAAAAGGAAAAGGAAACAGGATATCCCAAGTCAGGAGTCACCCTGAGCCTTACAGTCCCCCTGAAGCTATTGAAGACTAAATGCTTCACATTATAATGTTAATAACACTTCTCAATCAAATCACACCAACATAATTATATGTTAAAGTCCTGTTGAGGATAAGGAATTTTTCTCTCCCATTTTAACTCTATTCTCTCTCTCCTTACAGAAGTTTCTGCCTACTCCTCAGAGCAAACCTGGCTTTGTTTTTGACAGGCTGTGCATGCACACGTGTGTGAAGCTCTATCTGTCCTTTTAAGCTAGTGGTGGTTTTGGCACTTGGAGTGCCCCCAGTTGCTCTGCTTGCTGTGCACAGCATGGAGTGATTTAGGACTTGGGCACTGCAGCAGACACCTGAACTATGCACATCGGAACGACTCGGAGCAGCGATCCCAAGTGAGAACACATGTGGAATGGGCTAGCGCTGCCTGTATCATTTTCCTTTTTATTTTAGTATCTGTTAGAAGCAATTTGAGACAGATTATGATGCACCCACAAGACATTTTTTTCCCCCTAGCTGTCAAATTCTGAACATTAAGCTGGAAACAGAGGGAAAGCCGCAGAAAGCTCCAACACTGGCTTTAACAAGCAAATATGTCACTTTACTGAAAAGCTGTCACTGCAATAGCTCTGCAGTTCAACTGGCAGAGAGGTGCCACCTGTAGCCTCCCATGGCTGCAGACCAGCATGAATCCTGCAGGCTTATGCTGGTTTAAGAGAGAAAAAGTACCAGGAAAAAAATGCATGTGATTAAAATCTCATTGACTATGTTCTGCTCATCGGTGGGCAAAATACTGCAAATTAAATCGCACCTTTCTGTGCACCAGAGACAGATAGCACTCTTCCAGGAGAGTCTGATGAACATTTTAAATTTTCAGGACAACCCCAGTTATTCAAAACTCCTTATAATTCAAAGCAAAGCTATGCTTCCAAAAAGCTTAATTACAAAGCAAGTGTTCTCGATTACCCAAGCCCATATTCATGCACATATTCAGCATTACTGGAGATGGTGTGTAACCAAGCTTAGCACACAAACACCTCTCAGCAGCTGACAAAATCCAGCTTTTATCCATGAGACTGCACTTCAGGTAAATGCTGCAAGATTCTCTTTGGACCACCCAGAACGTAGGCAGCAATTACTCACAGGTTTTTTAAAATCTTTCCACTTACACAGCATGCCAACTTCAGATGCTAGTGGGACACGAGCAAAACCAGGATCTAGGTTCCTTGGACAGGACAAAGTCAGGAGTGGTTTCAATCAACACAGTTTTCTCTAAAACATGTAAGTATCTGAAATTTCCTGGTGGTTTCCAGAACAATATGAATCAGTACTACTATGGGACAACCTCTGAAGTCTTTCCGAGTCCTATGGATAAATAAATTGCCTCCAGCTTGTGTGATTTCTTTTCCATTCAGGGAATCAGGACTACCATCAAATCACAAACAACTTCACTCTTGAAGTTTGAGCCCCAATATCAGCTTTTTACTTTAAACTGCATAAAAATAGCAAAACACCAAGTATTCAGTTTGTCAGCTGGGTGAAAACAGGGACAACTTCCTGTTTAGAACAGGAATTCAGATCCACTTTTTATATTATACCGAATAGACTCCATGTAACTCCCTCCTGCCCTCATGACTGCATGCAGCTCTCCCTCAAGGATGCTTTGAAAGGGCTGAGGTCTAAACTCTTATCTACACTTTCAAGGCACAAAAACTTACTTTATGATTTTTCAGTTCCCTTTAACCACGTAAGATCTGTGAGGAAGTGAAAGAAGGGAAGGAAACAGAGGACTCTTTGTAGTTGTATACAGGAACTGGACAATTCCCCTACTACGGTACAGGAACTCAGTTTCTGCAAAGCTTCTTACCTGTTCCCACCAACTGGAGAGAGAACTAAACTGTACTTAGAGATCAAACGAGATCTGATACCACAAGGGGCTGCTGGAGGAAAGAGGGAAATCAGGAAAGGCTAGGACTGAATGAGATCATATAGCACCAGTAGATGGGAACCTTGAATCACCAGACCCACATTTTAGTTGGCTGCATTTCATGTTAGTGCTATGAAAATGTGGCTGATGAGAATCAAATGGGAGAGGACAACAGCAGATCACTATGAGAGCACAAAGCAGGACACCTTGGAGGAGTGAAATACTTATCTGTGAAGGAAGGGGCAGTGAGACATAGAAATGATGAAACACACTCCTACGGAAAGGGCTGGGCTCTTTGACTTCAGTGGCTCCACTGGAAAGCCTACAGGCTCAGTGGGTCTCATGGAAAACCAATGAGAAACACCACAAAGTGCAGACACTTCCTATCAGTCCTTTGTCACACACAGAAAAATAGTATTAGGTTTGGATTGATGTAAAAGCCCACACTTGTCTGCACTTGTCCTGAATGCTGAAATTAGACTGAAAAGGCAGGAAAAATGCAATGGGAAAAAACAGCCCATCTTCTACTACTGCTTCTAGGAATTTTTGCTTCAGATGCTCAGGAACCAACAATAATCCTGGTCTCACAAGGGATACATCAGTTGATAGGAAGAAATGGCAACAAGAATTCACAGGAAAAGCAATTTTAAAAGCTTAACATATTGTCTAAATTTGGAAGCAATTTCCATTACATCTTATTTATTCAGCCAACTACCTCACTGAGAGATACTCCTATCACTGCAAAATAAAAATTCAGAAGTAATCCAGTTACAGTATTTTAAGAAACACTAAGCAATTTAGCCCTGTTAAAAACAACTGCAAACCTTTTCTGTGGAGTGTTTCTGTGTACATTACACAGGGCAACAAAATTTGCAACATTCAGTATATTCACAGCTACAGTTCACTTTGGATGAACAGTTGTATAAATACCTTTTTCTCATATACATCTTGCCAAACAATGCCAGCAAAGAATTTGTGCTGCATAATCTCCTTGGCATCATCAGGACCACCACCTAACCTGTAGGAGGTAAAATAAGTAATTAAATGTTTGAGTACACTTATTTTTCTCATACAATTTTTATTATAGGGTAGTGAAGAAATTCTGAGTTTATATAATACATTTGGGAGCAGTTCCACCATTTGCTACATATTTGGTTTTTTGTGCACGGACTATTTTAGGCTTCACTAAAAGATTTAAAACCATGCTAACAACAGAGTTAGAATAAAGGTCTCTCTCAGACAAAGAAAAAAAAATAATGATCACAATTCAAAAGACCTGCTCTTCAGGAAAGGTGCTGTCCTGGGGACCACAGCAGATCCTACAAGTAAAAGGTTTGAGCCACACACCCTTTTCTCTGCACTAACAGGAGACTACCCCCTACAATTTTCTAGAGCAGAGCAATGCCAGCAGTAAAACCGAATTTGATTTTGAAGTGAAAGAGAGACAAGGCTTTTTAAGGCAACCTGATTTATGCAACCTGATTTAAATTTCCATTAAAGAAAACAGTTGACAAATGCAGTGATAATATCACGTCGTATGCAAATCTTTCCTCCTCCTTGGCTTCAGGAAAGCACAAAGGGTGTTTTATTGACTTGAGGTATATCAAGATAAAGCACTTTTATTCCAAAATAAAACTGTCCACACAGCTTACAGATGCAATCAGTTTAGTTGCAGTCTTGAGCTAACAGATGCTTAAATTTTGCTGTGGAGGTTAAAATGTTCTCTAAAAGACTGAACCACATATCTGCAAGCAAAGGCAGGCACCAAGAAAGCAAAACAGATACTGGGTAATCAGCAGGAGACTCTTTCAGGTAACAAGGTTAAGGTAACGCTCAGGATTTCAAGTACAGGAGGTGTTACCATGTTCACCCAGGCTCACCTCCAGGATCTCTGCCTGTTCTCTGGTGCCCAGTGCCATAGGCAAACTGAGATATTACCACTGTTTTCAGAGCTTAAAATAATGACTCTACGTGGCCAAGGCTAGAGCTATACTGCTACAGAAACCAGGGATAAGGCCTGTTCTCTGAGCCTAAAGTCAAGATTCCCAGTGAGGCCTCATCCATGCTGCACATCATTTGGCCCTTCATGTCCTCCAAGCCACATGCAGTAACCCCTCAGCCCTAATACACGGTTATCTGGGGATAAAGGGGAGAGGTTTGGTTCAAAATATCTCAAAATATCAGAGATAACATGAAGGCTGTGTTAAAGCCCATTGAAGTGGTATTTTTACAGCTTGAGACTGCAAGCTCTGGGATGCAGTGTGAAGGCACAATGTTATTGGGACAGCACTGGATGACAGTTCAGCATAGAAAAGTCAAATACGGTGACACTGTTCACAGTGTTGACTGGGAAGGAATCCTGGTGCATGCAACCCCCTCAGCCATGCCCAAGCACCATCTTCAAAGAAGGCACATTGGTTGTACCAGAGACACCAAAGCAGCACAGGTGCCTGGCAGTCCAAAGTCTGGGCTTGCTTCCTGGCCCTCTTCCATTCAGTGGCACAGCAACCTAAGGGGTTTGCTCCTTCACATTCCTTCAGGAAATGTGCAGTGGAACAGCTCTCCAGTCTTCCAGTACCAAAGTGCGGGGTGACTCTCTCCTTCCCAAGGTAAGCTCTAAGACCAACCTAAGTTCACCCCAGAGGCCAAACCAAGCTGGATGATGGCTCTCCCAACTGCCTGGCAGCACATTCTACAGCTGTGGAAGAGCCTGGAACAGAGCCCAGCTCTGGGGCAGCCTGGGAACAGAAACAAACTCTGTGAGTAATCATCTCTCGGCTGGTTCCCCCCAGGTCCAGTGGCTTTGCCAAGTCTCTACCAGACTCCTTGTTACATCCCCAGCACAGATGATAATGGCTGATGGAGAGGGTGGAGTCAATCCTCTTTATCCACAGATGCCAACAGACGGCACGAAGTTCAGGAGTGACTATGAGCTAAGAAGCACCTGAATGGTGTTTTGCAGAAGCAGGCAGGAAGGCTGGCTGGCTGCAGCCACGTACAAGTGCTTTGCAGAATATATTATCTAATATGAGCCTTTGTTCCATGAAGGGCAAACACATACTCCAGGAAATGCCAAAAAAAAACTCCAGATGCTTTACTTACCTTTCAAAAATCTATACTATTAAACAAATCCAGTCAAAGCAAATGGGGAAACGATAGAAACCTCCTGTTTTGGACATGGACTTATTCCAAAATACACTTCGGTTTTCCAGAATTATTATGAAAGGACTCTCAAGGAGAACAAAATTAAATGGACAACTAACACAAAAATCATGCTTAAGCACCACTGAGAATGGAAAGAGCAGCAGGCTTGTCTTTCATAAATAAAGAAAAATACAGCAGAAATAAGAGCTTTGAGGAGATTCCTGAACAATAAAGTTAAATTCTGTGCATTTAAGTCTTCAGACAGAACCAAAAATAGTATAAATAGGACTGGAAAAGCAAAAGCTATGGAAATTTACAGTATACAAAGAAATATAACAGAAAGTGTAGAGGCCAAAAAGCAATTTAAGAACAAACAAACACCTCAAAATCTAAACGTCTGTCTAAATTGGTCTCCTTAAGAAACACCTGACAAACAACTCTGGTTATTCATTCAACTTCTATCTACATTTGAGAGACTTTTTCCCTTTATTTTAGTTAAATCAAAAAATGAAAATTATTAGTAAAGTGTGACATCAATATTAAACTGAAAGAATTTTCACATTTTAGCTTTTTATGAAACTGTGTATTGCTTTCAAGTTCCATTAACCGTTTAATGACAAATGTCTGTGCTCCACAGATCAAGGGCAATCAGCCATCATTCCACAGATATATCATGCAGAAACAATTTTTAAAACTTATGTGTTGTATGTTTTTAATATACGTATATAAATATAATGTATAAACAGACAGTCAACAGTGACAGTATTAACACCATCCAGAAGACTGCAATTACTGGATCACATGAAAAATACTGTCCACGTAAAAAAAAAAAATTCATCCATGCAAAAGTAAACAGTGCTCAGCAGCCTCATCCATTCCCAGCTCTTTTAAGAAAAAACCCACAAGCTTCTAGTTTTATAGTTAAGAGATTTCTACAGTAAGGACAGCCAGGCTGCAGCACAGGAAAGTGGGAGCAGCCACCTCCACTCTGCCCTGCCAAATAATCCCATCCATGAGCTCGTGCTTTGCTGTATTAGGAGCCACAATACAGATCCTGACTGTGGGCGAATCCCCATCTGAAGAGACTGTCATACTTGGAGGCGACACATTTCTGTTGTTCGCAGACCTGCACGTGCACTACCTCTCATCTGAGGAGATGGACGCAGTTTTAGGCATCACTTCTGCTGTCACCCTGTCTTCACATGATTTGTCTGAGTCACCCCTGTCCCCGAACCTGGTTTTACAACAGCACAAACATACCCACCAGGCTCAAGAAAAGCAGCTCAGGAAAAGCTATTGGTGTTCAACCAGCTCCGAGCACATAGACACATATTTCTCCTTTTCTGATACAGTCAAGATGGAAAGTAATATTTTACTATGTCCCTCACCTTCAGAGGCCTCCAATAGCCACAGGGAAGGATTTGGGAACTGCATCTACATCACCTTCCTGTGACTGGCACTATCAGCACAGAGAAGCTCTGGATGGCTTTGGGAACAGCATGATTTGATGGCTCCAGATTTGGAAAGAAAAGGCCACATTCTTCCTAAAGCCCTGTACACAGAGTCTTTGGGGGCTTTCCTGCTCAGAGATTAAGATTTTTGGAAAGCCTAATGCAGCTAACTTCCAGCTCTGTGCTGAGCCTTACTTCCCCACTTCTTCATTAACTATATGCATGTGACACAAACACAGTAGATCCAGAAGCACTGGAAAAGTCCCCACTCCCCAATATTAGTAATCAAAAGGAGTCATGTTTGAAGATGCTGAAGCTTGGGAAGTCTCTAAAGTACTGGTTTCTAGAAAGCTGGGAGAAAAATCTCTTTAAATCTGCCTTTTATGTTTTTCTCAGTTTCAATTTAGATCTCTGTGGGTGAACTGTTTCAGTTTGTCCAAATCGCTTTGGACAGAACCAAGTTAGGCTAAAATTATCATACCCAACAGTCAAGTCTCAGTCTGTCTCAAAGCACCTGGTGAAACATGAACACTTGATGAACACTTTGCAGTTGAACTGATATGCAGGACACTGGAGCTGATTGGAGGCACTTTTGTACTCCAGGAACATTTCAGAGTAAACACAAACATTTGTCACGTGTGGTTTCAAAACTTTGCATGTCCACAGGGCATCAAAGTCTGCTGTCCAAGAGGACCAGCTATTCAAGATTATCTCCTCCTGCCAGCCATCAGCTTAGCTGGGACCACCTCCAGGCCCCTGCAGACCCCATTAGTGTCACCTCTAACTCTTCCAACTCCAGCAGTCTCTGTGTGGGCTGCAGACCTACCTGTGCCTGAGAGCAAGTTTGCTCAAGAGCCATCTAACCTTCCCATAGCAGAACATCACAAACAGAGGACACAGACACACAGCTTAACTCCTTTCACAAGGAAAAAAACCCAAGGAGTTTGGTTTTCATACAGGTAAAGGCTTGATTGACTCTCATATTCCTGAGCATCTGTGGCCAAAATTGCACTCTGGATGTGGAAAGAATCACCATTGCCAGGAAAAAATGAAGTACCAGAAATCTGTGTGGCTGCAAAAACTGATTAGCAGGCCTCAGTGACCTTCAGCTCTCCAAAAGCACAACCACAACTCTGGTCGTGAAGTCACTAAATCTTTGAACAGGTGTTTGTAAAATGCTACATCTTCTCCCTCTCGTTCTTCCTGAGGGGCAAGGGCCAACAGCACCACAGGAGACAGAAGCAGGTGAACAAACCCCATCTGAGAGAGGCTGAACAACCCTGACCTATGACAGGGAGCACCAAGGCGTGTAGTGAAAACACATCAAAATTCAGATTAAACCGTCCTGAACTTCTCTCAAGTTATAAACCTGCCAAGACTCAGAGCTTCTGAGACACTGCTGATAACAAACCCACCCACCCATCTGAACTCAGCCCATTTACATGGAGCGCTCTGATCCATGCCCACTTCCACAGGCTGCAGTCTCCACAGCCAGAGGAATAATAATGAAAGTTAAGAACTTTGTTGTTTTATGTGTGAAAAAATGCTCTGATTAGCTCCTTTCATTTGATCCATGTCACAAAGCAGCAAAGGAGAATTTCAGGTCACATTAACAGGAAATATTTACAGAATAGTTTTGCTCCTTCTTAGGAAAATTAGGGCTCACATTACAAGATTAATAAACTTCTATCAATCCCAAAAGAAACTTCAAAATTCCTTTTCTCTTAGAAAATGGATTTCATATGACCAAATTTAGAAAACAGCCATGATTAAAAGCAGAATGCAAATTACTGTTCTTCACATTTTCCCCACATGCCTGTCAGTTTGAGACTGAATGGGTATGACTGAACACAGAGTGCTAACCCTGCTTCTGTAAACCCAGCTCAGGTACAACAGGTCCTTTTTAAGATTTTACTCACTGACACAGATCACAATTCCTGAGATCCTTGATATTTAAACTACCCTCATCACTGAGCTTCATTATATTAACCTTTACTGATGTTGGGGGTTTTTCTGATAATGATTTTACGGGAAGTGACAACATCTCCCAGTTTCATTTTTCTCATGAATTTGGCCATCTCCTCCATCCCACTCTGAAGTTCACCAGCAGTTACTAAATGCTGCCAGTTCTAATGCTTTCTACCACATACAACATTACAATGACACTGACTTCTGTCCACCCCAGGGCTTTATGAAAGAGGGGACTTCTGTTGAATTACACAGTGGCTCCCCAAAGCACCATCAAGGGGCCAGTGTCAACCAGACTACTGCACATTATTTAACTTTTCAGTGACTGCAGTTTTGTAGCTCTCTGGCCGGTTTTTGTCAATATGGTTCCATGAGCTCACTGTGAGTCAACCACCAAGTATGTCAGGCTCCCAACCTCAGCATACAGACCACCCAGAAAAGAGAGTGTAACACTAAAAGGGCAGGATGCAGGACTTCTACCCCTCATGCTTCCAGATCAGTTCTCTGTGCCACCTGAAACGCCACAAAGTGCAAGGGATTTGCCGAATCACAACCTCAGTTAAAACGTTGTGTGAATGGTGACTGGTTAGAGTATTTAAAACAGTCCATGATCCAAAAAGCTTGGGAAGCACCAGTGTAATTAGGCATAATTACAATAAGGCATGTGTGCAGGCTTGTCTAGTCAATAGTTATTTCTATCAGCAGCATGAAAATCATCTGTCCAACAGATCAGAGCAGCGCCGCTTCCAAGCCTGCAGAAGATACATGTGAAGAAGTGGCTATTTGTATAAAGTGAGCATATTGTGGAGTAATTATTGGCATTGGGAAAATCTTGTAATTAGAAACGAGTAGGCGTTCTTTGTTTATCAACAAATTGCATTTTGGTTCATCAGAGATGCTCCTTTAAGAACAAATTGCAGCAGATGCTGCTTGTGTTTTCCAGTGATTGAAAGGCCCCACCTGAATAAGCTACAAAAGGGTCACAATTGCATTTAACCCAGCACTTTACTGGACAGGAATCCTGCTGCCAGGGGCTGCAGCCAGGCTCGAAGAGCACAGTGCCTGGGGGGCTGCTCATCAATTACACAACCTTCTCCTGGAGGTCCCCTTGCAGGCGCCGGGTTCAGGAGGGGGGTGCAGCTGTTGCCACCTTGTACAAGGCTGGCCACGTTCCTGGCTGCAACTGTGCCCCGTTCCCCACGTCACCGCCAAGCTGAATCCTCCAGCGGTATAAACTGTGGATTTGCATTACAAGACCTCCCAACAGGATTTTCCATCAAAAACAGTGATGGAAATAGCCTACAGTGATGACAGAAATCGTTCCTACAAGTATCCATGTACCGGCAAAACCCACTTTCCTGCTGTGTGCACACACGTGCACAGAGAATAAACAAACACCAGAAAGCAAACGGGAATACTCTGCTTGCACCTCACATGAAAGGTTTCCTATTTGGGGCCCATTTACAGTGGAAGGTTCAGGACAGAAGATCAGGGGCAGAGTCACAATATTATTTGTTCTTAAAACGTCTGGGTTGACAAGATGGCAGGTTTTTAAACTGATGTTTATCTTTGTGCGAAGGTCAACATCCTTTTTGGATCTAGTTCTATACTGTTTGTCAGCCATTAGTGGCTTGGGTTTTTTTGTTTTCTCTTCGGTTTGTTTTTTTCTGTTTTAAAATCAAGGGTTATTTTTTAAATAATACAGCAATTAAAAAAAAAAACAAAAACAAAAGGACAAAATAAGAAAAGTCAATTGAGCATGGTTTAAACTCCACCACAAACATGGTACAAACACCACCACCTACTGTCCAAAGCAGGATACTATATCATTGGCACATATTTAAAGAAAAAATTCAGAAAAGGGACAGCAGTCTCAGCTGGGACAGAAGGTGAAAGTATTTAGTGTAGAGCAGCCTATAACCCACAGCAGCCACTGGATTTGTTATGACCAAAAGCAGGGTTAACTTCCTTTTTCCCCCAGCTATAGTTTTGCTTAATGGCAGCCAATCTACTCTGAAGTTCAGCACCAAAGCTCCTTCATGTCACTATTTGTGGTGTCAGCTCATGTCAAAAGTTAAAAATAAATGAGTAGATCCGCTTTCTGCATCTTTTTGGATGATTGCTTTAAACAGATTAGAAATAAAACTACAATTTTGTCAGAAACACCTTCCTCAACTTTTAAATAAAGAACAATATCTGGCATGTGTCCATGTAGGCAATAGGCCTTTGTGCAGTACCATTTTCAATTATTTTGCAGTTATGACAATAAGGTTATTTCATATGGGAGTGTAGAAATAGTTACTCCTAAGTCACCTGTCTCAAAGACAGTTCCCTTTCATTCACATAGCACAATTATTAACTTCCTTGTGAAGCCTGTGGCAGAATTTTTCTGTGGTTTTTTTGGCACTTCTGAGGGCACAAGTACTTAAAAGTGCAACCATTAAGCAACAGTCTCACCTTTGCTTAGGATCTTTCTTCAGCAAACCTGACAAGAGAGATTTTGCTTCAGGTGACAATGTGCGTGGAAATCTGATCTCCTCCATAAGGATGAGTTCAAAGAGCTTTTCGTGGTCCTGATTGTAGAAAGGGAGCCGGCCACACATCATTTCATACATCACGACTCCTAAACCCCACCAGTCCACTGCACGACCGTAGTCATTATCTTCCAGAACCTGCAGAAGGTAAGGAAAAGGCTTCAGAAGAAACTCCCAAACCAGGCACGAACACAGAATTTGAGAAGCAAAATTTAACTCAGCAAGCCCGTCTTACGTGACACAGCTGAACCTACCAGAGAAGTACTCGCAGAGTATCCATGTGAAAAGAACTGGCATCCATGCTCACCATCCTAGGTGAGCAGAATGGGGGAAAGGAGGCAGCAGGTACACTACAGCAGTCTCCTTCCCTTCTTCCTCCCACCCTCCCTCACATTATGGTCATGATAAGCACAACCTTTGAAAGTCCAAAGGCTGAGAACTGTTCTCACATTACAGAGCCAGCTGTTAAATTCTCACTTATTCATCACAAACTGTTCCAAATGGAATCCAAATTTTTAGAAAAACCCCAAACCACCGAGGAGTCATATGAGGAGAAGAGACCGTCAACCTGTTCCTTCACAAACGACAAGCCAAACATATCCATCACCTTCATATCAGCCTGCCCACCACCAAAGGGTTGCTCTGCTAAAAGACCATGCTAAAAGACCACCCACAAATACTCAATGACTAATCTACATTAAACACTAAGAGCCAGAACACCACTCCTAACATTTGACCGGCTGCAAGGCTGTAAAACGGCAGCCAAATTGTCTGGAAATGCTTCCCCTCCACCCCTTTGCCCCGCTCTAAAGACACTCCTGCCTCTGCTTAGAGAGCTGCAAACCCAGGAACTGTCAGTGGGGTGGACTTTCGCCAGGTCTCACAGCAAAATGAGTCCAGCACAGTTCATTCTTCTCTTCCCCGGGCAAATTCTACCTAACAAAGCTGTGGCTGGTGCAGGGACTTAGGACCCCAGCAGTGCCCTCCACCTGTCCTGCTCACTGGTGAGAAGCTGGGCCATAGTGCATTTCTGATCTTCTGCACAGTGGGTTGTTGAAGGGAGCAGGGAGAATTTTGTGCCTTGTGCAGTGGATGTTACAAGGACTTCTCTAGACTTGGTGTCTCCTATGCAGTTGTCTGTAGCTGACACCAAGAGTCTCATGTTCCAGAGTCTGTCCTCAGGTTTTAGTCGTCATCTTTACTCCTTTCACGGGTCTGCACTGAGCTGCTTACTCTTGCTAAGAGCACAAACCACAACTGCACCACCATCGTGTTTTCTTGCTGTGTGGTGTCCGTGTGAGCTTTACATTCCTGCGATTCAGAACACTTTACACTCAAAAATAAAAAGGTGAAAGAGACAAACAAAGTTGACGCAAGCTTAACAAAAGCAAGATCTGAACCTCTTATGGATCTTGAGAAAGGTTTTGCAAATAAAAAAGAAGCATCGGGACACTTCACGTAACAACTGTTTGCACTCTGGCTCTCTGCATTCACTAATTATTCCCCTTAATTATCTGAACGAGGGAGAGGGCCTGCAGTAAAAATCAAAAGGCTGCCAGGTATTAGATTACCCCACGTCGGTCTATTTACAGCATCCCTGGCCGTATGATTCACACCAAACGACAGCTGGCTGTGCAGCTGCCCCGTATATGTATACGGCCGACACAGCTGCCGGCCGGACAGGATTCCAGGAGCCGGCCCCGTCCTTCCCAAGGCATGGCAGCCCTTCGGCTCGCAGGAGATATTGTGTGACAATGCAGTTACCGCTCTCTGAGTCACCCCCGTTCAGTAAGCGCTTCCTGTTCGCACTCCCCTACACTTGGCTTGCCTAAAATAAAACAGTCACAGGGCCTCCAATTTTTATTTTTTAGACTGCCGCACAAGAGATGCAATAGGAGATACTGAGAGAAAAAGAAAACCACAATGGCCTTTGTTGTGCACTTAATAAATGTCATAGGTGCTTTAGAAATGCAGTAAACACTTCAAATGTTACTTTAGTAAGTGCATTATAAGACGTATTATAAGCTGTATTACTAACTGCAACGCTTCCCTTCACCTCCATTAATTCTAAAAAGAATATAAAATGCTTATTTCTTCAAAGTTCTTTATCACAATGAGCACACCCTCATATTAGTGACTGCATAAAAGAGAGCAACGGTGTATCAAAAATACACCGTAACAAAAAAGATATTGCGCTCATCCACGATTTATTGTAGCACACTGGATAGCTGGGGAGCAGTGAAGTAGCAAGGTCATTTCACTTAAATTAAAGGATCATCATTTCCTAATGAGCAGCTCTGGACTGCTGTGAGATGGAATTTGAAAGAGAAGGCAGAACAGCTGTAAACATCACAGCCATTGATGCATCTGACACATCAAAGTTGACATGGTTCAGTCACTGTCATCCATGCATGAGATTCCAGTATGAACCTAAAAACAACGATGCAACAACTGTACAGACACGCCGCTGTGCTGGACTCGAGTTACAAATGCAGACAAGAGGCTCAAGACCCCCGCTTTTAAGGATGTCTGACCTCAAACGCATGGAATATCGCTCGCGCACAATTTCCAGATTTTTTGCATGCTATCAACCAGATGACAAAAGCCTCCAGAATTTAACACTCCAACTCACAGATGGGGTTTGCAAGTAGGGGAGAGAACTGGGTTAATCAAAAGGATTTGTCCTTCAGGGTTTCTGGATGAGCCAACTCATCATAAATATTAAAAAGAAAAATAATAGCAAATGCCACAAGAGAAAGAACAACACAATGCCTGCACAGGGAATCCCCACATTCTGAGTTAGGAAAAAACAAAACCAAAACAATAAATATTTTCAGCCTCCTCAAAAAACCCTTGACAAGAAACTGAAGTTCAGCAGTTGATTTTTTGAAGGAAGCTAAAATAAAAGCTAACACTACATCATGCTGCTAATTACTCTCTGCATCAGTAAATCTCAAACTGTAGTGCATGGCCCCCAATTTAGATTCACTGAAGACTTCTGGTGATCCATGGAAAAGCTGGCAGTTATCATGAGATTGGCTCCACCTCCTTGCTGCAAGCTACTTTGACAGGTGCCCACGTTCTTCATTATTACAAAGAGACTGGAGGCCCTTGAAAGCACCTGGGAGTTAAAAAAAAACCAACCCAACCAAAAACCAAAAAAACCCCAAGAGCACACTGCCACCATCATGCAAGCAGAGAGCACAAAAGTGCTGATCAGCAGACACCAGCTCTCAGCAGAAATATTCCTCCTCCACTTCGGTTTTCCATAATCTGTACTCCTGCATACTTCAACTCGAGGCAGGTTTGCAATGCCCAAGTCTCCCAGCTCAGGGAAGGCTACATCCTGGCTGTGTCAACAATAAATAATCTGCCAGCAGCCCAAGACTTGCTTCTGCCTGTGCAGAAACCTAAACGCCACGGGTTGCAAAGCTCCCACTGCAAGGGAAGCAGTGCTTGTGCAAGGCACACCACATTAGCTCGGGCTCTGTGCCCCACTAATACAGGGAGCCTGCTTCCAGACAGCTCAGAGCGTGGGCAGAGAAACCAGCGTCTGCCTGTGAAACACCGTGTGTACATGTATCCCCTATAACACAATTCCACTTTTGATCTGCCCGTAACTAACTCACAGTTATAACACCACCTGTGTTGCACAATTCTCGGAGTGTTTCCAGGAGGGAAGCTGCAAGAACACATTTACATTTTACACTTTACAAAAAAAAAAAATAAATTTTCGCACAAAAAAAAAAAAATCCCCCAAACATACCATTTGGGGGCTGAGATCCCCTGCCTGGATTTATTTCCTCTGAAATTGGAATGTTCAAATTAACATGGAGAAATATCTCGTGCCTTTATAGTCATAAAACAGTCGGCACTTTTAATGCATACCATGCTAAATACTGCAGAAAAAGCTTGGTCTGTACTTTTTTTGAAAACATGTCACCTTATACTGTCCTCAAAGAGTAAAAGAATTGGACAATACTTTCACTTCTTAAGCAAAGTCCTGTTGATAACTTTCAACAGGACAACAAATACCATACTGCAAAACAAGTAATACAGCATATAATATTTGAAGTGATTTAAAAGATTTTTTTTAAATTACATATCTTTTACATATTAAGTTACATATTACATATTAAATTACATACAAGAAACAATCACTGTTCCACTAAAATGTAAATACTCCCTGAAGTGGATGGAAGATACTATCCTGGTGAAAAATTATCACATATATCATTATGCTAAAGATACGTTCCAGATCATGATGAAAAAAAGGAGTCTCAGTATGTGTCATAGCAGTCAGTGCATGAACACATAATGGTACAAGAATTATTCTGTATTCTTACTGCTATCATGGACAGCATATAAGAAGATAATTTAACACAACAGCCAACATAAACATACCTCCGGCGCAAGGTACTCTGGAGTGCCACAGAAAGTCTTCATTGTTGCTCCATCCTTGATGCCTTCTTTACATAGTCCAAAGTCTGTTATTTTTATGTGTCCATCTTTATCCAGCATAAGATTTTCCAACTGGGAAGAAAATCCAAATTAAAGACATGATTATGTATAACATACACTGCTCCTGAGCAGGACAGTAAAAGACATGAATTTCTCCAGATCAGTTTTAAACCTCATTCTCACTGGGGTCAGAACAATAGTAGCTGCCAAAGCATGTATAATGTAAATATACATTGTAACACTCTCCTTAGTTCTTTAGGGAACATTAGGTAACTAATTTGCAGTAACCAATGGTATAAACAGAAAGAATGCAGAACGCAGACATAATATTTATGCTTCTACAATATTATCCCCAACAGAACACCAGTTATTTTGAACATATATTAAGTATTCCCCCCTCACACAACTTCATCCCTGCTTTTGCTGTGATTTTATGAAATAATCTGTACCAGTAAATAACAACAAATCAAACAGAAATCATCTGCAAGGCTACGGAACCACTTTCAAAGAGACCCTTTAAATGAGAATCACTACATACATTCACTCAGCAAATGGTATTCATCTTAGCTTGGGCCACTAATTTTTGAGAAAGCTACCCAGGTATCACATGTCCACCATGTACAAATAAGGTGCACTTTCAAACGTATCATGGTGATATGGGAGACAAAATCCCAGCAGAAATCCTGAAATTACTCTGACATAGCCTGAAAACATTACACACAATGTTCATTCTATATTGCTCCTAAATAAACTACCAGTATACCCTCACACTCTCCTGAAAACTCTTCTCAGGAAAAAAGAAAATGCTACTCTTTTTAAAGCTTCCTCAAGAATTTCTCAAGTTTGTTTGCCCTGAGATATCTTGTTTCATTGGGGTTTTTTTTCCCCTTTTGTGCTCACCAAACAAATAAGTAAGTAACATGAAGCTAAGGTAATTTTCTGACTGGAAGAAGGTGCTATGAAGATAGTGCTGTGAGCACACTGCAAGGAAGAGCAGCATTCACACAGCGTGAATTTGCATCTATCTGATAAGACCAGGATTATGTTCCACCGTGCAAAAGAACCAGCAAAGTTTCTCTTAGAACATAAGCAGGCAAGTGAAAATGAAACCCAAGTAGCCCAGTGTCCCTTCCTGTTTTCTGAAGGGCTGCCCCAGGGTCCCGATAAATGCCTCATACAGACTATGAAAGTGCACAGACATCCTATAAAGTCGTGCCCAACAGCTGCAACAACAGTTAGGATAAAGTTCAGTCAGGAAAGCATTTCTTAATAATTCAAGCTCATTTGCTTTTGTTAACAACAAACAAAAAGCCAAACACCGAAAGCCTATGAAATTATTTCTCTACATACCTTCAAATCTCTATAGACCACATTCTTCTCTGAATGCAGGTAATCCAGCGCTGAAACAATCTCGGCTCCATAGAACCGAGCTCGGTCTTCAGAAAAGACACGCTCTCTTGACAGATGGAAAAACAACTGCAAGAACAGTAATTTGTTTAACTTCAGATGTTTCTGAGTCATGTCTTGCACAGGACATCCTGCTTGGAATGGGCTACTACCTAAGAGAAAATCCCTTCCCTTCCTCACCCAGCTGCGTTCCCAAATGTGTTAAAAAGCACCATAAATAAAATTATTTTACAATTATATCTCTTATTCACAGATGCACACTGATAACGAGCTTGTGTGCTGCAGTCTTGTATGTTCAGAAAATTATAAAAACTCTTTTTGACTGAACTACAATTACATACTAAAACTACAGTGTGATTTGGAGGAATGTTAATATTCTCACTTTTCCTTCTTGATTGTAACAGTAGTTAGCTCCCTCCAAAGTAACATAGTTCTCCCTCCAAAGTAACATATGCTCACAATATTCATTAAAAAGTGTTAAAACTTGTCTGAAGAAAAACTAGAAAGCAACCTTGCCTTCTTGAACTTCTAAATGTCAGATTACAATATATTGCTGTCATGTAAAATAGGAACCTACGCCCAAAACCTTTATGTTCTAAAAATGGAGGAGAAAATTAAGAGTCTTAATTTTTAATATTAGTTAAACCTGCAAACAGCTCTGTTTAACTGGGACAACTTGGATTAATTAGAATTGCAAACGTGGACTTCAGCTAAATAATGTCAAGCAGAATTAGCAGTAGTACAGGAAAATCCTAGAGTATTAAACATTATTATATTTCCCTTACCTCCCCTCCATTAGCGTACTCCATAACAAAACACAAGCGATCATGTGTCTGAAAGGAATACTTTAAAGCCTGAAAGAGATTTAAACCAAAATTTAGAAGACAGATCATAGTGACAATTATAAAAAGCATTTTTTAATAGAGTTTCAGAAACAGACATGAAATTTTCTATTTTAGTGAACTTCTTGTCCTTGAGTCTTATATCATACCTACACTTTCCCGCTGCATCTGAAGACTGATCCACTGCCAACTTATTTCATTAAATAAATTTAATTAAACATTAAATCAATCCCTTGCAGAAGCAATCAGCACCTATAAAGCTGTGAAACAAAGTCCTGGCTCATTAACAGTGACACAAAATGTATGTACAACAGTGGCTGTGAAGCTTCCTTCTCAGGCCACAAGTTCCCACAGGCTCCACCTCACAGACAAGAGGCTCCGACCAAACCCCAGAGCACCGGGTTTCACGGCACCAGCGGTCCTCTTACATGAAACACGTATATATTTACACACACCAGCCCCCTGGTCTCTGCCCTGCTGCCTGCAACTGCTCCCTGCTGACAGTCTGCCAGAGGATTGAGCAACACCGTCAATACCAATTTGTGAGCAATTCGCAAAAACAGACCGGATGGAGGGTGTGATGGAGTGTCACAAGGTGCCTTTGTACAGTCCTGTCACATGTGTTCCCGTGGCAAGAGTAACATCAACTTGTTTGCCACAGTCTTGAGATTTCTGGTCATAACCCATAGCACCATAGAATACCCTGAACTGGAAGGGTCCCACAAGGATCATCGAGTACAACTCCTGGCCCTGCAAAGGACAACCCCATGAGTCACACACCATGTGCCTGAGAGCACTGTCCAAACAATTCTTGAACTCTGCCAGGCTTAGTACCATGACCGCTTCCCTGGGGAGCCTGTTCCAGTGCCCAACTACCCTCTGGGTAAAGAACATTTTCTTAATATCCAACTTAAATCCAGTCTCATAGCTGACTTCAAGAGACCTTGTTTTGGGTATCTGAGTTTATGAAAGCATCAAGGAGAAAATATCACATGTCGTATCACTGTCTTCATCACTAGGGGTGACATTTTTAAACTACTCATATTATTGCAGAGAAAAGGAGGATCAGGTTTTAGACATTCATGATTACACTCAATACAGCCAATATTTACTTCCAGAGGTCACACTTAACAGGGCTTAATTCCAGTTAAGCCCTTGTACCTGGCCAAAGGAAACAACCAGAATCCTATACAGTCTCTTGGAGGGTTTAAGCAGTTGTAAACAACTCAGAGACAACTTGTAATAAATATTAGAAACAAAATCTTGAGATGGAACTTGGATATCTGAACTCAGCACAGAGAGATTGCTGGCACTGAAAGTCTAAACTGAGAGTGTGGTTTGATTACGCAGTTAAGCCAATCCAAAAGGAAAGCAGTGGTTAAAGCACAGTCCTGCTCTTCCCTGCCCCATTCCACATGCTCCCACCACTATTCTTTGGCTGCCATTACCAGTGTTCTGATTCCACAGTTTTTGGGAGCTTAAAATAACAACAAAGACAAAATTAAAGGGTATTTCCCCACTCTATCTTCCTGAACTTGTTTGTCACAAGATCAGGGTCACCCTGATCTTTGCTAGAAAGAGGAGACCAAGCATTTGGAGGACAAGGGAAGTAGATATTTCTCTCAGAGATAGAAAGTCATTAAATGGGTGAGCTGTAAAGTCAAACCACACCCTGAAACACTGTCTTCAAGAGGTACTGAGGACCTGCTCTGCAAGAATCAGAAAACTTTAAAAAGTATCTTAATTTGTGCTTCCCAAAAATGGAAAGGGTACAAAAATACACAGCCACTCTGAAAACATAGATCTCAGATGCATTATATAAGTAAAAAAACCCAAAACCACACAACAGGGAAAGCCTTGTTTGTCATGATGTCAAGTAACACTCAGCAGAGGCAGAAATGCTTACTGTTAGGAATGGATGCCGAGAGTTCTGTAGAACACGGTTTTCTGTCAGCGTGTGCGCTACTTCATCCTGAAACACAAGCAGAAGGAAATCAGCAAAGTGGTTCCCCAGATCAGGGCTCCATGTAAAACACTAACAGAGCAATTATTTACAAGTTCTCTGAGAATCCTTGGCATGACTTTGCCAAAGGCTGTATCAAGGGTGAACCACATGCCCAGGTTTCCCATCTACTCACCTTTGCTACAATAACTTCTTTCTTCAGAATTTTCATAGCGTAATACCGTCCAGTTGCTTTTTCTTTAACCAAGATGACCTTTCCAAAAGTGCCTTTTCCCAGTAGTTTAAGGTATTCAAACTCATTCATGGTCTGTTAATGATACAGATAAAAAAGAACTGAATTACATGAACTAACAAGAAGTACACTATTCTCAGCAGAAGTGCTCATTCACGTGAGAATATGTTACATCGCATATGTTACACATGTGTCTTTTTTTTAATCTTTTTGTTTTGTAGAATTCAGGAGTAGAAATGACTCTTCCATAAAAATGAATGCCAGTGCACTTCCAAATATAATCAATCAAACTATTTAGGGAAAACCATAAGCTTTCAATTAAGTGAACGCTCTTTTGCATGACGACACTCAACTGCGGAAGTAACACTCAACATACATTAATCCAGATATTTTGACCTCTTTGTCAGTGCAGACGTTCCTTAAAAGGCACATGCTGCTCTGATTCCAGGGATTAAACTCACACCTTTTTTCTGATGTTCCCCACATCTCTAGGAGGGTGCTTTCTTGTGCCTCATTGTACTTCACTGAACAGTACCAAAACCACAGGACAAATAACTGCCTCACAGATTAGCCATGTTGCAGGCTAAGGACTCTCTCTGTGAGATCAATGATGGCTGCCAACGTGGCAATAATCAGACTTACACAACCCAAGCCCCAGTTGAGGAAAAAAATTAAGACACTTTCGACAGCGACAGCAAACTTCCTCAATAGTCTTCCCTAGAACTGGCTCAGGAGACTTCCTGATAATTGTTCAGTACAGTTGATATCAAGACTTCAGTTATCACCGTCACTAACACACCCAGGGAGAGACAGTCACTGTTTCAGAAAAACAGGTATATTTGACCAATGTTTGACCAATATTTCTCACTGCATTTCTATGAAGAGGTGCCCAGCAAGGGCAGGATCTGTTGAGCCAAGGATCTAAAGGCCTAATGGCAGCTTTAATTCAGAGAGACATGTAAGTAGCCACCCCCATCACTCTGAAAGCACTGACATGACACAAGGGTAACAAATACTTAGTGAAGAAACTGGTGGATAACTATCTTTTAATAGAAAAACTTCATCAGTTTTCCCAAAACTGAAACAAACTTATGAAAGTAGGTGGGGATGACAACGGTGAGACGAAGACACAAGAAAGTGCCCAGCTAAAATCCACAAACATTGCATTCACTTGGGAAGTTTCTATCAATTCTTTCTTGCAAGAACAGGTGGGATCACTTTGGAAAACAAAAATCCAAACAGAAGACCACAAGGAGGTAGAAAGAAGTGAAGGAAGGCTAAAGACAGACACACCTAAAAAGGCTAAAGATCTCCTCTGGTACACACTCCTTTCATTGAAGGCCACTGATGAACTGGCCCTATGCATTCAGACTATGTTGTGCCTGATGCAAAACCCCAAGCTCTAGGAACATTACAGACAGACACTGCCGTGGCTGCAGGGGGTCAGCCTAAACCCTTAATCCAGAGCAATTAAATTCGCTGGACCCACCCTAAATCCTGCAAATCCACTGGAATACCTTTGTACCCGCCTGCAAAGAGTTTACAGAGTCATGTGGTCTAGCAGGAGCTATGATTTCAGGCCCTGTACCACAGGAAAACAGGCAAACCAAACCCAGACATGAGCTGGCCTTGAAAGTCATCCAGTAAGGAAACTGAACTCAGAACTCTGGTGGACCCAGCTAGGCTCTGCCTGGTACCTGCTCAGCTCAGACAATTGTTTCCTGCAGAAGCTGCATCTACAACCAACTGTGTAATTGTTATGGGAACAGATGTGGCTTGATGGCTATTTCTTGTCTACATTTGAGAAGACCTAAAAAAACCAGTTATTCCTGCTATGCCCACTTACCACTTTGTGTTTTGGCTTTGTCATAGAAACTTCCATTTCTTCGGCACCTGAATTATCACTGGGAGAGCCAGATCTAAAATCCATCATCTCTTCCTCTTGTTTCTTGAGGCTGTCTGCTACTGTTTGGATGGCTTTTGTCCATTCTTCCCTGGCAAAATATAGGCAAAGACATTCATTACTTGTGACTTTACCATCTGCTATTGCAAAGATCATCAAGGAATACAGAGCAACTAGTGCTCTCTGAGGAATCAGTGGAAGATACAATGAATTATGTGCGTTTTCAAGCACTGCAAAAATGCATTTTTAAGACCACTTTCAACAAGTATCTTTATTAATAGTACTAGAAACAAAAGACAACTGAAGTTCTCCCAGTCTGGATGTAATACAAGGCTTTTCACACAACAGAACTTTTAATAGGAATTCAGTCAACAGCTGATATGACCTGGTGATAGAGAGACTTACATAACAAAAACAGACTTGCCAAAACCAAAAAGCAAGAGGCTCCCATGAAGCACAAAGCAATTAAAAGCAGTTTCTACATTTCTACGGTGCACTGAAACACATATCCAACTCCTGGGGACACTATGCCACCTTTTTGCACACATATCCCAAATTTTAATGGCAAGGGGTGTTCCTGGAGAAGGTATTAAATCTCAGGATACTTAGGTTATTCCTGTGTTATAAAGATGATGACAGCAGTACAGCAATTCCTGTGTAAACTTTAGCAGAATGTCAGCAAAAGCAGTGACATTTCATCTTAGGTCTTGGTTACGATAAAGTTTCCACAGCTGTTTCAGCAACGGGTGCTCTAACAGTGACCCCTTTGACTCCCATGGAGACCACTTCCACTCCAGTGTCCTTTGGGAAATTTCACACCTTTGGAAACTACTGAAGTGAAAGTTCTTGGCCTTCACTTGATTGCACTGCAAATTTATTGAACATAAAGAATACAACTCGTAAGGGCTTACAGGGTTTCAGGACAGGGTTTAAGACATACAGGGGCTGAAGGACTATCTGAACTTACGATGTTTTACTGTCTTTTGTATCTGTAGGGAACGAGATGTGGTGGTTTAGTTGGTGTTTTAGTTTAGTTGGTGGTTAAACTCTTCTCCCAAGGTCAGCCCAGGTAAAACACTTTGTTACCACAGCAGGAACAGCAGCAGCCAGTGCTGAACTGCTCTACACGCAATCTGCAGTGCAGTTGTGCCATCCTTATCAATGCCCCATTTTCCACTGGTTCTATGAAATGACTTTTTTTTTAAAAAATCATATCTGAACATGTGGATTTCGGTTTGTGATGGATGGAAGAGGCACATCATTCGTCAGAGGAAGCAAAGTCCATAGGAAAAAGTGCCCAACACAAGATTCTAATAAAAACTGCACCACTCAGGGCTTTCCTGCCTTGTTCATTTTTTATTTTGGATTTTGCCTCAATATGCACTATCCCTCCAGCCCTGTCTGGGGCAGCAAGGTAATGCCAAACGTTCTGAACATTCTCCCTATACTCCCAGCACAGACTATTCCATCCACCATCACAAACACATTCCCTTATTTGCTAGACATATTTTTCACATTCAGAATGGTTACAATAAGAACTTTTTCTTCTGTATTTTTCTCTTTCCATCTCTTTCAAAAAGCAAACATTGGTTTTAAAGGCACAGAGGAAGCTGAAGGCATATCTACCTTCATATCTCTTCTAAGATTTGTTACTGACTTGGTTGAGATCTCGGTCCTCCTGAAGCGAGTATCTTTGATTTCTGAGAGACCAGAATTTCACCCTCAGCTTTTATGTCTCAAGAGTACACAACAGAGGTGACTAACACTCCGAGCCCCGAAGTGTCACAAAGCTGACTTAATTGGGTAGGAGGGAACAAAACAAGACTGAAATACAATCTTCTTCCAAGTGGAAACTGTTATTCACTCCCTTTAGGGTCACTGACCACAAAGCTACTAAAGAAAACAAGGACCAGTTTCTTTTTCTTTGCTTTTAATTTGACTTCACCTTCTTCTGATCATTGTAACAGAATTAAAAGCAATAACAGGAAACTTTCTTTAAATCAGTGCATGCAAAGTCTATGGAAACAAGAGGCAAATAATATTGGATAGAATTTACCGATCTTTAAACTAAACATGTGCCAGTATCATATCTAGGGAATACCAGGGGTTTAAAATACTCATTCCCCTAGGGCAATAGTATTGGAATAATTTAAATTCTGTTTCTGAAGAGCGAGTAAATATTTAAATACTCAGTAGTTGCAGAATAGCTGTGCTGGAAAACTGTTCTCTCTGGAGGTAAGAGATCAATTCTCCAATGATGAGAGCACAGGATGCAGCTCTTAGCTTTGTTTCCTAACAGCTGAAACAGAAATCTGCACCTGCAGCAGATAACTATCACCTTTATTATCTAATTTGCATAAAACATTAGCAATCAGCAATGACAGAACTAACTTTTCCTCTAGAAACAAGGTGTCTAAATAGACTTTAAAAGGTCAGTATTTTGATACAACTCAACTTTGCCTGAATCTCTATTTCACTTGTGCTCATCCTTCCAGAAACTCCCAGGTCAGAAACCCTTCATTTTACATACCCACAACATTTCCAGTGAGAAACGAACCTTACATTTCCAGAAATAACTACCTGTGTGCTGGTACACACCTGCACCTGTCCATTTTGGATACCCAACCTAGCAACTCTTCATTTACAAACTGCTCAAAATCCACTCCCTGAAACCCCCCCTTAGGGTACCTTTTATACTGGAACATGGACTAAAACTGAGGCGCTCAAAAATCATTTGCCGCTTTTCAGTCCAGACGTACATCATCTGATAAATAAGAGCTTCAGCAAAAGACTTGCTATTAATGCTGAAGACTTGCATCTGCTTTTGCAAGGAGTTTATGCATTAAATATGAATGAAACATACCGCTCCTCTGGAGTCTCCACATGAAATGTTCTTTCAATTACTGTGGTCCACTGGAGGCATCTAATGATAAATGTGTTTGGTTTAGGTCGTTCTGTCTTCATCAGCTGGCACTCTACCACAATCAAGGAAGAAAGAGTCATGGTACATAAGAAGGTTTAAATAATCATTTGTCTTTATTCTTATCTAGCAAACTGTTGTGATTAATCAGCCATAGAAATCTCTGTAAGTACTTCTTTAGGAGACTTGAGACAATTTACTGTGTTGATGAAACCAATAAATAGCTTGGGAGATAGCCATCTAAGCAGCACCGAAATCAAATTCTGCTTTGAAAGGCTCCGCATTTGGTCTGCCCATAGAGGTAAGTAGAAATGTGATGTGATAACACAGAAGCCATTCAGACTCAGGTCCCAGACTCCAAAGGTCATCCAGAGCAGAGCACATGGCCAAAGTCATTTAATAATGCAGCAATTACATCCACTGAAACTAAAGTCAAGCCCCCACATTCCCTCCAATTGACTTTCCCAACATAAAACCCTGTCCGTGGCTTCCAAGCAGTTGCCAGAGAGCACGTTTGGTCACTTTGCACCGACCTGAGGAAGATTAGACTCAGCATTTCCAGTCCTCAAACACTAGAGGGAACATCAAACTGCAAAGGTACCCCCTGAAAAGACCCCATTCCAAACGCCTTCGGGACAGCTGCTGCAGTCGGATGCTGTACGGACACGCGGCTCACAGCTCCCATCACTGCCAGAATTCAAGCACAACCTAAAAAGGCTACAGAAGTACAGCTACATGCAAAGCCACCACTTCCTTCATCAGAATGCTCTACTGAGAGCTGAGCATTATTTTTTTTTAATTTTAAAATCACATCTACTACTTTAAGCTTCATAGGATGTTACGAGTGTTTATCCTTCCAATTTGGGCCTGAAAATGCACCTGACTAGTGCACTAGTACAGCTAATGCTATACTAACAGAGAGATGAAAACCAAAAGAAAATCAATACCAACAGAAGCTAAGACACCATATTTTTTAGATTAACATTAATAGAAAATCTAATTAATTAAGAAGCTCCTGCTGGAGGAAAGTCAAATTAAGAAACCAAGTGAGCAGGGGGAAAAGAAATAAAATATAATTGTGGGGTTTTTTCTTGCATTAAACTCTTTTCCTTGCAGTTAATGAAACCACAAGCTGGCTATTATTTGGTCTTCAGGTTCTAAATCACTTTCCAAGTAAATAAAAAGGCACTATGAAGACAAGAAGAAATTTCTGCTTACTGCTAGAGCTACAAACATCCTCCACCTTCAGAAACGTGCAACTTGAGGACAGAATCCACCAGAATTCATACATGTCACTAAAGGCTACACTGGTACCATTAGGTTAATTTCATTATTGTGAAAATTTAGAATGCTCAGTTTTAAATTCAAGCTATTAATTAGCACCAAGATAAAATATTTACCGCCAGTGTTTTTAGGCGCCGTATTTTTGGCAATATATTTCATGCCTCATTTGCGGCTGGAATTATAAGCTTTTCAATGAGTAACTTTGCATTTTTCATGACAAGAAAAACCTAATTTTTCTTTAATAGCACGCTGAGGTTAATACTGCATCCTACTAAAGCACTGCAATTAGATAAGAGAAAGTTTATTAATGAGTCATGAAAAGGTTTTAGTGTGATAAACGGCACTCCTTCATTCACTCAGATTAAACAACTTCCGCACAGCGACGCAGCCGAGCGCCGTGTTCAGCCTCCCGGTCACCTCCATCCTCTCTCACTGAATGGCAATGAAAGCCAAACAACTGCACGGGCTGTCGCAGCCCAGCGCTGATAAATTCAGCTCAAAAGATCTCATTCCTGCTCCCAGACCGCCCACCGCAGTTTAGCTGCTCTTCTTTTTCTGTTGTTTGTTTGTTCTGCCTCCCATTTTTATCTGCTTAATGTGATTAGATTAAGGCCAGGGTTGTCCTCTGCACAATGCAGCCCTAAGACACCGAATTTGGCTGAAGACTCGAACAACATCAGGCTATTTCTAACCTCGTGCTAATCCAGAGCTGTTTTCCCATACTTATCCAGAAGGGCAACATTATGAAGAAATAAACTGAAAGGTTTTGCTTACATTTAAAAAACAGACTTTACATTCACATTAGGTGCCTCGGATTCTGAAGAAGTAGCACAGACATTTAAATTAGCCATGAACTCTAAACTTTAACCATTTAATTTCAGCAAAATAAACCACACGAGGAGTTTTCTGTCATAAAAGAGGACCAATTAAACGTCACTCTTCCCCTAAATCAGCACTGTCCATTGATATTTGTTAAGCTTGCTGATCCAGCAATCTTTAAGGCATACAGCAAGATGAATAATAGAGATTTGTCAGTTAATAACCACTATAATTCAAGTATGTCACACAGAAGTGTTTTGTTTAGTGAACAATATGCTATCTAATTACCCTGCTCAATCATAACAGCACATATCAAGTAATACAGAAGGCTTTATTTTTAAATTGCTTTACCAAAGTGCTGTACCACATAGGTTCCAGAAAGTTTCAAACTACCACTTAGCTCTCCCCGCATATGACAATCACATGGATTTTATTAACAAAACGAATAAACAGTAGGTTTTTTCTTACTTTTAAACCCAACTGTGTGCTCTTTACTGTAGTTGACAAGTTACAAAAGCACCAAACTTGCCTCCTCTAACCATGTACTGCAACATGAACCACACCAGCAGAGCACAGACATGGACGAAGTGCAATATGAGGTCTGATTTACAGCATGTTTGGAGGTTCTGCTTAAAAACATTCACATTTCAAATACGGGCCGAGGGTCACTCACCCACTTGGAAGACAGTTTTTCCTGTCAAACAGGCAAATGTAAGTATTTCCCATTTGCAATAAAGTAAGTACTATAAACAGCAGCCTGTTAAAAATGATTTAAATTGCTCTAAAGAACCTCTTGATTCTTTCCTGGCGTTTGGTCTTTTAAAGTAAGTAGGACAGAGAAATTGTTCCTAACAGGAATAGACACCAAGGCATTCAAATGTAAATTACCATTTTGTATTTGAAAGACACTTACTATTATCCCGGTGACTTTCTAAAATGTCACAATATTTGCTTTCCCAGCACTTAAGCTAAAAGGCAGATTACTTTCGATGAAAGTGTCAAACTCTGCTCCCTATATAATGACATCACACTTGAAACAATAATGTAAAGGAAGAATCCTTCCCATTCCTGCTTTGGTTTCTTTAAGGAAGGGTATGGAGAAAAAGAGAAAAGAAAAGAAAAAAAAAAGAAAAAAGGTAAATGAGGAAAGAAGAATGATGAAGAAACAAAACTTTGGAGAGGCAAACAGGAATGTTATGTTGAAGTTCTTGTTTTCTGCTAGCACCACTGGATAGATTCACCTTGGATAGATTCATGCTGTGCCTTGCTCAGCATGGCACAAGCCAGGAGCACAAAGTTACAGACCTGCACTAAGGTGGCCCTTAGTAACAGCAGACAAAAAATCCAGCCACTAATCTGGCCATCCCATGCCCTCAGATAAATGCTTGACTGCAGACACACAGTCCTGCCCCAAAAGGAGCTCTCGTATTGTTGAGCAATTATGTTTTCAGCTGTACAACAAAACCACCACAGTCCACCCTCCTTTTTGACAGCCGGGAGAAATAATCCCTTTCTAACAGGAACAGCCTCTCTCTCCATGTGGTTTTTCACAATATACTGCTTTTCTCAGCTATATGGTTTTAAAGGCTTATAACCTAATAGGGAGACATACATGATAATCCGAGATTACAATCGGTATGAAGGCTACTTATCTCACAGATTTACAACACAGGCTCTATTGGTTATTCATCTGCAGGCGCTCCGGAGCAGAACTTTTAGGTACAGGCTTCCTTTTTCCTTCTATCTTATTAGTGGTGAAGTACAGAACACAAACACAAATAAGACTCAAATATGTCAGTTAAATGCTCAGGCACCATCATTCAGAAGTTCTGTTTTGTTTTTTTGGGGTTTGCTTTTTGTTTGTTTGTTGTTGTGTTTTTTTTTTAAAATAAATCACCAGTAGGTTAATTCCAGACAAAATAAACTCCTTAAACACAGCATTAAATTACAAACATAAATATATGGTTATTTAAAATGGAGAATTAGCTGGAGAAAAAGTTAGTTAAATTAAATAAATAGTGAGCCTCTCTCTACCTAGAGGGGCTTAGAAACAAGTTTTCAAAAATGTACTATCAAAACCCTCACAGACTGAAAGGAAAAGGCTAGTGTAGCAGAAAGAAGAAACTGTCAAACACATGGAGAGTACACTCTGTTTATTGCTAATACTTTCTTCATATCTGTTAAGGAAAAAGACAGGTAATTGGTATCTTCTATCACTCTTTTCTCATGAATGGAGTATTTTCTACCTCTCATGGACTGCCAAAATCACTCAATATGAATTTTACACTATAAGTAAGAAGAGTCCCCTACTCATGAAAAAACTCCTTTTACTTGCAAAGATAAAAATGCCTACATTATATTACAGTAGAAGAGGTAAAGATTTTAATCAGAGACATGGGACCACTTCCAAAGAACAGACTGACAGAGACAGCCTGCCATCTCATTAAGAAAAAAAATCTAGTTCATTAATTAAGAAAAAAAGTCAGGGCTATCATGGTCTCTTGGAAGAAAAGAAAACAGAAGGATTAATTTTTACAAAATATTTAAGCTAAATTCCCCCCACCATTCACTAGCAGAAGGCTTCTATAGGTGCTCTGGCCTGAGCCTTCCTCTAGAGACAGCTTGAGTTCACTCACATTAACTCAACAAATTAACCCAAATGAATGTATCAGGCAAGCAGGTTCAAAGGGAAAGCTTATGGTGTGGAGGGCACCCAGAAGGGAACTGCACATCAGGTGCTGGAAGCACCACGTGCTACTTCCCACGTGGGAAATTAAATCCTGGTGGGGAAACAGCTGCTTCTGTGAGCCCAAACCCACAAAAATGACTTCTAGCAAGGAGGCCACACTCCAATCATCAAGACCTTCCTGATCTGCCACTAGTTCACCAGGCGAGAGCCAGTCTAGGAACATCCTCCCACCCACCACCCAGCCTGCAACGCCTCTCAGAAGGGCTACACCTTATCCACAGGCACATGCTGCATCTTCTCTGACCATGCTCTGATGCCATGGTAACAAACCTGTTTATCTATAAATGCTGAGACTGATGGGCTCAATCTGCCAGAAAAAGCACTATATTCCTGTTGTGAAAACCTATTTAAGTTAACTAGTTTTGAAGGCAACTTGAACAAAGAGAAGGCAATGGACACATTTTTACTCCTTAGCACTGAGCTGCCCAAGTAAATGCAGTTAGCAGCAAGAGGATGGAAGTGTCCTGCAGAAAGTGCATTTGTTAAAAGCCTCTGGCTATAGACCAAGTACTGAATTAATTTATGAATTAATGGCTTTCCACTGCTTTTCTTTACCTTCTTGATCTGTAAGGAGATACCAGACTAAAGAGGAAAGTACTGTCATTACTGAAATGAAAACACTATGACAATTCTCTCTCTCTAAAACGAGGCAAAAAGCCCCAAAGCACTCTTAGCATCCTGCACAGAGGCACCAGGCAACAGCACGTCCACTATTTATTCCCATCATCAGTCAGAACAGGTATATGCTGCTACCAGAGGAAAAATAACAAACATTTGCATTAATTCCTAGTGCTGCCCAGCCCTCTTAGGACCAGGGTGTTCCAAAAAATCTGCTTAATGATCAACTACAAAGATGAATCCCATGTACTTGAAGCTATCTGTAATGAAGAGGGAAAGCCCCTACACCCTTCTTGCTGCAGAGCTTTGCTCCCACTAGACACCAGGAACACGGAACAGATCGTTGTTAATAACAGGTGCCACGATCTATTTTTAAGTGGTGGAACGAGACACAGGCAGATCATGAGACAGGAAAGATTAAGAACAGGAGAAAATAAAAGCTGGAAGTATACAGAGAAAGGTTAAAAACATGAGCAAAAGAAGGAAATTATCTTCAGAGTCTTCTATCACATCCTGTGCTGCAGCACCTGAGCAAAGTCGGAAATGTTTGCATAGGAGAGAGTGCAGAGGTTAGGAGATGTTATTATTTCCAAACCCTTTTGTTGGCTTTAATAGAAGAAACATGGTTTTGTGTTCAAAATTAAGAAAAATCAAGCGTGTTTCATTAAAAGCAGTGCTTACTTTGCATTCTCTTGTGCTAACAATTAAATAACTTGACCTATGTCAATGCCGCTGGAATCCAGACCTGGTGGCAGAACAGAGGCTGACATGCTTTTGGCTGTGCCTACTTGCCAAGTACTGGGACACGTGCCTAGGTTGATTTCCACTTTAAAGCAACTTGCTGAATAACATACATACAAAATATTGACAAACAGATTGATTTTATTAGATAACTATAAATGGTAAATTAGTAGAAAACTGGTAAAAAAAAAAAAAAGGCAAAAAAAAAAAAAAAAGCAGAGCGTCAAACCCCCACATCACAGTCATTCCTGACAAACACAGCGGGGTTTATCTTCTCAAATAAACACCTACAGTGTTTAGATACATCACTCGGGGCAGACCTGAATGTTACAGATGCAGCTTACCAGCTACGACTATGAGAAAACATCGCCCCCCAAACTGGACGAGGGAGCAGGTAAAAACACTTACGAGCTACTGAGAAGTTATTTAGAGGTGATTCCCGCTGGTCGACATCCTGCGGTCGCTCCTTGTAGCCAATGAACGTGCCATCGTTCTTCAGGAGAAAATACCGCGGCCTCCATGTTTTGATGTATTCTCCTGGAGAGACAGGATGGGCAAAGGGTGAGAACATCAGAAAACACCCCAAAATACTGACTCACCGATAATTTTTTTTTTTGTTAATATTGAAACTACATGTCATTCTGACAGCAGCAGTTTTAAGAACATTCAGTTCAGTCTGATACAAACAGTGGAAAAATACAGGCACTGAGTCAGATACTGCTAGCAATGTTAACCATAAAAATGGGACTTCATAGAAGGTAAACAGCTATGTTTTGTTCTTCCATCTACGCCGATTTCCATTCAAATTCTGCAACATCTGCCTTAAATGCGTTTTAAATTTAAAAAAAATCAGAGCAGATGTCCTATGTATTATTTTTGCTATTGTCATTTTTCATACTGACAAGTGGAGAAATTTTTTTCATTTACATTTTGCAGCGCAAGTATTTTAAACAACAATGGGTAATTTACTAATTAGTCAACTGCTTTATCAAACCAACAGTCACTTTTAGACCATAAGAAGATAATTCTCTGCTTATGTTACATAACATCACTCACTCCTCTCACAATATCTCAAGCGTGAAACATGAGATGATATATCACAATATGAAGGGGAAAACACTGGATGATGTATAGCCACCACAAAGAAGAAAACAAACATCTATTTGAAAGATATGCCACCTTTCTTTGCCAGAGAAAATATCCCTTGCTCACACCATGCTACTGCTCGTCTGAGTAACCTGCATAGGTGTGTGACTGTGTTACAGCCACATTCCAAATGTCCAGCAGCAGAATAAAAAGAAAAAAGATGATCAAAACCTCAGTTATTTACGGGATTTATTCGTAAAACACTGGTCTTCAGGTAAGGAAGAGAGAGGTTCCACCTGTGGCTCTTCTGGATGACTGTCAATATGCCTTGGCTTTTTGCTTATTGACCAGACTGTGTTCTCAGGCAGTCTCTCAAGAACCTCAAATAGCTTTTCAAGGTGCCAAGCTGCCCCTCTAGGTCCTACAAGGTCCTGCAGTAGCATTTCTATTCAACTGAGTCACAAAAACCTCACTCAAGATGTTATTCAAATCACACTACTGGCCACACTTTTCCAACTCTGCTCACCCCAACAACTGATTTTAAAAAAATTAAAAACAAATGGTCACTACAAAGCACCACAGCTGGGCATCAGCTATCCCTCCTCTCCTGAGTATGGTTTCTCACTTGTTTGTTCAACACTGGTGAGAGGACGAGGGAGCACAGTAGGAGCCAAGCTCCTTTTCCAGTCTGTGCACCCCATGGTGCTGCCCTGAAGCACCTGGTGCCCAGTGCCCACAGGTTCATCTGCTGGCAAGCTCTTCAAACAACCACCCAGAGCAGTGAGAGGAGGAGGTTCACCAGACTTATTGGCTCTGGCAACCTTCTGCTGTTCTCCTATTCTCCCAGGTTCCTCTCACACCCTCTTTTCCTGCTGCTCAGCTTTCCTCTGCCAGTAATCTCTTTCCCAGCGAAGTGCACCCTGCCCCAGGAACTCCCTTGCAGCTGCTTTGTCTCCTTCCTCTCCCCACAGTCCTCCTCTCCGTCTGCGGTGCAGTTTCACCCTGCTTTGGGCACCAGCTGTGTCACTTCTCTGTTCACGTCCATCCCGTCCCCTCCTGCACACCGAAGCTGAAGCAGCCCCGACACCCACACCACGCGGCCACAGGCGCACACACCCCCACCAGCTGCTTTCACCTGTTTAGTCCTTGTTGGGCTTTTCGTTTTCTATTTAAAGCAAAAAAACTAAGAGTTACCGAACTGTTGGAGAGAGTTGCACAGAGCTACCTTTGCAGTGGTCATGTCTGCAGAAAACATCCATTTGCACTGAGGAAACAGGTATGGGGCAAGAAAGGGGAGAGGAAAAGGAAGGCGCACAAACCTTCTCAGTGTTTCTTTTAGAGACGTCTGTTACTGCTATAAGTCTTACACTAACCTATAAGGGGTTTACAAAAGTGTCATCATTGCTCCAGGAATTTCAGAACTCACCTACAGCTGTCATGGTTTAACATTTATTAGCAAGGAGGTAAATGTAGAAGGTTTTGTTGTCAGCATCTTTTTAATTCTGACCTTAATTAAAAGCTGAAAACTTTCTGGGATCAGTAGGAGATTATGAAGCCTTCCACATTTAAATTATCAGTTCAACTCAGCTCAGATCAGTGAGATTACTCCAATCTCATTACTATTACACCACAGATGTGACTACAGGGCTAAGAAGATACGTGGCACATTCAGCCCAGTCCTCGACTAGAGGTTTGCCAGGTAAGCAGGTCAGGGAGGTGGCTGTCCAGGCTATCACAATTTTGGAACACACTGTTACATACCTGACCCGTTGGTATTTTCTTCTCTTGCATAAAGCACACCCAGGAGACCTAGGAACCACCACATACCCTTTATGATACTTGCATTTAAGACTAAATACAGATTTGAGGGGACATCAAATATCTGAACAGAGGCAAGACAGAGTTTCCACCTCCCTTACTCCCTAATTTGTGCTACACATCTTTCCCATTGGCATTTACAGAGGGGACATTTATTTTTTGCAGATTCTGAAATTATTATCTGGTTATTTTCAGTGAAGCACGCATAATTTTACACAAAATTACATTGTACTGTCACAGAAGACTCTTCCTCTTAGATTAGATGCTTATGTTTGGCTCTCATACTTTCTTACAGCTTTATCCCCACTGATCTGTTTCTCTGTTAGAAACACATCATCTAACAGGATTAATCACACAGTCTTTAAATTGGTGCACTCCATACATATATAGCATCCTCCTCCACACTCACTCTCTCTCTGTGAAAAATCAAGGATTTCATTACTGCCAGGCTTTTTACAAGGATCGTTCTACTTGTATCTTCCCTTAACCATTGCTTTTTAGCTGGTTCTAGTTCCTGAACCACCTTTTTCATTTGCAAATAGATAACATGATTTTATTTAAACTTCTTTTCCACATGTCTGGAGCTTAATGAATCCTGTAATATGGAAGCCTACATATTATTGGTTATTGCTCTTGCCAAGGACAGTACGAGGCACAGTCCAGCATCTGTGGTATAAATTTTTATTATATAACACACTGAGGCTGTACTTCTGCATCTTGCAGCAAAGTGGTAAGACACTGCCTGGTGTGTGACTTCCCAAATAGATAACCTCCAAGTATAATTTTACATTCAAACCTGAGCAAACTATAGTTCCTCTACAGAAGTTTGGACACACAAATTCACAAACACAGTCATTAAAAAAATGTACAAAGTGTGTATTCTTCAGAAACAAGTTTATATTTTTATGATTAGCCAAAACACTATAAAAATGGTCTACAACCCATGAGGACCACATCAATCGTGACAGCAAAACTGACTACTTTAGGCAGAAAAGGAGTTTGTCAATACAGATAAAAAATAATTATGTGGAACTGCTGGGACAAAGCTGTCTGAAAAACATCAACACCTTTTCCTTCCTCCGATATACTCAGCAAGCTGTCATGCCTGAGGAGTGAACTGAGCTGTTTCATTTTGTGCCCTGTGTTTTTTGTTCCTGTTGCGGTTTTGTTTTTAAGAATCACAAGCAAGAAGTTACTTGAACTCACTAATATTAGCAGTTATGTAGTCACACTAGAAAGAATTGTACCGAGTACAGTAAATGCAAGCATGTGTGGCAAATTTTATCAGACAACACTAAAAAAAAGAAAAAAAAAAAAGATCCACCATGGAAAAGTGAACAATTTACAAAGCAAAACATTTTTTCCTCTGTGATTCACTGCTTGTGTAATGCCCTGGCAGAGCCTTCTTTGTTTTCAGTAACAGAATGCTAACACTGCAGACACAGGAAAGCAAAAGCATGGGTTATAAATCCTACATATAAAATCCTGGAACCAAATAGACTCCTCTGTAGCTTGCTAGCTTTATTATTTAAAATCTTTATGTACCATTCTGTTTACTCCAAGCAATTTCCAAATTGCAAAGAATCCCAAACTGTATATATCTGGAAACATACACAAAGATAGTTATAGACTGATTTCCCTTTATTGCCTTGTGTCTGCCCCCACACACTGCACATTAAAATACTTAACACACACTTAGAATGTAAATCCATCTCATGCCAGAAAAGCTTTCTCGCTGTAATGCATACTGCAAAGCATGCTTATGCCTGAATATTTCAGAAAAAGTTAAACACAAAACTCCTTTGGTTCATGAAAAGTTAATTCTACTGAGGATTTACAATAATGCAGGGTTAGGTTATTTTCCTCTCCTCCCCACAACAGTATCTCACCGAATCTGGAGCTGTCTACCACTGATAGAGTGTCTAACATCAGAAACAGCTGCCACTCCCTGGGAAGCTCACGGGGTAAGTGGAGAATAATGAGCAGCAAGCACCAGCAGAACAAAAGAAAATCCATCTTTATTTACCAACTGCTGCATGCTTGTTGCTGCATCAAGCTCATTCAAAGCCAACACCACACCCTTTAATTCAGAACAGACTATATTTAAGAAGCCTCTGCTATTTTTTTTTAATCAACTCATACATACCGATGGTTTGAAAAAAAAATCATTAGGTTAACCAAGTCAGCATCCAATGATACCCTTGATATTTAGAAAAGCACCAGACCAACTATTAACTTTCTTATGGCCCAAAGTAACCAAGTAACATGCCCAGGAGCACTGACTGAAAACAAGGTCTCAGTTACATGAAATGCACTCAAGTGGCTACCACAAATCTATGGATAAACAGTGCATCAAACTTTCTGTCCTGAGCATCAGAAGTATCAGCTTTAATTGCCATTAAGGTTAACGCTCCAAAAAATTAGAGCTTTTGCGTTATGCAAGCCTTCTCTACATTCCCACACGCTCCGATGATGTAACGACACTCCCTGATTGTACAGCCCCAGTTCCTGTCCGAGGGAACACGAAAGTTATGCCAATCGCAGCGCTAATGTGCCACCAGTCAAAGGCGGAATGACTCATTCCCGAGCCTCAATGGCCCCGAGAAGTGGTCTGCATCCTGTCGGCCTAATAAGGTCTCGGCAAAACAGATGCCAGTTTCCTTAAAGACGTGAAGCTTTCAGGAGCTGCCATCTCATGTGTGCTGGGGAGTGGGACGGGGATTTACAGTTAGTTTTTGCTGCTTGAGTAAATGGGGTAAGTGTCCGCTCGTTTCAAAACCAGCTGAAATCAAAACAGATTTGGAAAAAGAAAGCCGGATTGAAAATCTGTCTTTGCATTTCTAAAGCACTCGGAAGCAAGCCCTTTCCAAGCCAGGGAGCTAATTCTGGATCTTAACAACCTGACACCAAACAATTAAGTCTAGGGTGACCCGAATGAAAACTCTCAGCTCAAATACGTTCATTTTTTTTTACAGAAATTACTGCACAGACACCCACAAGGCTGGTGCACCGCTCTTCGCTCCCCTCAACAAACTGTCAGAACAAGATATTTAAACACGGTGCCAGGTTTTCGGTAGCTTGGGGAAAGAAAAAAAGAAGGGAACAAAAAAAGAGGTTATGCTAATGTCTTTCCCAACGCGCTGGCGGAGAGAGAAGGACCTCTGGTTTGTCTGCCTATTCAGAGGCGCAGTGAAGGGGCCAGTTCTTTGATGATTTTTTTGGGCCCCTCTCTGGATGCCTCCTCGGCCGCCGCCTCCAGTGTACAGCTGCGGAGGCACTGCCTGTGCCTGGAATCTCAATGAGGTGGCCGGGCCTGCTGCTGGGGCTGCTCCCCCGTGGGGAGGTCACCTGCAGCCCAAGGCCACTATGCCCGGCCAATGCTCCAGAGCTCGGCTCATCCACGCCAGGCCAACGCTCCAAAGCTTGGCTCATCTGCACCAGGCCAAGGCTGAACAGCTCGGCCACTCCGTGCCTGGCACAGCCCTAATGTGGGGTCCCACGGTCACAATGGGCTAATTTGGGGTATGACAAACCCACTCCCCACTTTCGTGTCCCACGGGCAGCTGTACGGCTGCACGGTGCACTAGCAGCCCACACGGCCCTGACTGACATGACTGCCAACAGGTTCAGAAGAAATGCCTCCTCCTCCCCGGTTTCTGCTTTTCTAAACCTACTGCCGTTTCTCACGCTCGCAGAGAGCTGCAACACAGGGCACCTGCTTCATTATCATATCTTGGGGGAATATGGGGAGGGAGGGAGGGAGAGGGGAGCTGGAGGTGGGGCGAAGGGGGATGGCTGAGCCGTCTGGCCTTCGAGCGACAAAGGGAGCCCCGCGAGGACAACTCGTGGTCACCTGGCACCCCACATCTGTAAATTAACTTCAGAAAGCAGCAAACAGCCTCGGCTTACTGCTTCCCACAAAGCTGTATAGAAAAACAAGCGTATTGGAAGCTGCCCCGTCTTCAGTTACACAACAGCGCAGGTGGGAAACACCTAAGGAAGGCAAGGAACGGGTGCTCTGATTCACAAAGCTGGCCATGGGAGAGATCAGAAGTCAGATTACGAAGAAAGAAAAACAGATTCTCGCCCAATACTTTCTCTGTGCAGGGGATGGACAACTACCACGTTCTCCGATTCCATCTCTGCCAAAGGGTTTGAGATCACCAGCCAACACCACCACTGCAGAAGACAACACCTCCATTTTTTACCACTGTATTTCAACTGTCTGGTTATGTAAAACTGAAACATGGAGGTTTATCTTTTTTCTTGTTTGGTTTTTTTTTGCTGAATTTCAGTTTAGAAGGTCAAAAATGTTGCCATATTGCTTACAGCAATCAATTTAAGCAATACCAGATATTCCCAAAGGACCAAAAGAGAATTAATCAGCATGTAAAAAACTCCTTACTCCTACCTTTGGCACAGCTTAGTCAGGCTAGTCCTAACCTACAGCTGTCTCCAGTGGGAGAAGATGTAAATGAAATTTCATTAAAACCAGCAGTTTTAAGGATAGCTATATAAATTACAAGAAAATATAAAGTGATTCCTTAAGCTATACTGAAAGCAATCTCAGAGTGAATTGCATCTCCACTACTTCATGGTGTGAGCAAAAGGACTTAAAACTACCATGAGGTGTCCAACAGAATTAGAGAGATCCTTTCTGTAACAAGCTTGCAAGCAGCTATAGCATTTTACCAAAACGCTGCACTCCTGTAGCAGAAAGCACCATCATGTATTTCTCTGCTTTTGACAGGTGCCCAGCTCTCTCTCATTTTTTTAAATAAATAAAAATGACAGAGGAGGTGTCAGATTCACTGAACTGAATTAAGCATGCTTAGAACAATTATTTCTCCCCAAGTAATTTTTACCTTGACACTATGATGGAAAATAGCACAAGCAGCTAACAAGCCACTTAAGCTAATAAGCCTCTTCAACTTCTTAAATATCTTCCCTTAGAGGAGGGAGGTAGCTACAACTATTCCTCAAGCTCAATCTGAAGTTAATACAACCAGTATTTCTGAAAATCAGGCTCCTAAATATACCCCATGTGTTTATAAAAAGAGTGTGACTTAATCCTCCAAAGAATTTATGTCTACTACAAATACAAAGAAAAACAAAAACTAAACCAAAAACACCAAACCCGCCACACCCCGGTGTATTTGAACAAGGATGGGCTTTTCTAGACAGCATCTAAAACCTGATTCAATTATTTTACCTCTTCGCCTAAGAATCCTTAGCCATGACTCTCGTGCTTATCTGAACACATGCCTGATTTGAGTACCACAAACCCAGTTTTATTCTTCAGTAAATCCTGTCTAGAGACTGACAGAGAGTGTCAGAGGGGACAAAGCAAAGAAACAAACCAAAGCCCTTGTAGAGATTAAACAAAGTAAGACCGAAATCACAGTTTGAACTTGTATTCCTCAAGCTGCCTAAACATAGAGGATGTTCAGGAAAAGCATCATTAATTGATTAAAAATTATTTTAGGTCTCTTCCCCTACTCTGCCCCATTAAAAAAAGATTAGGTGAGTCAAAGACTGGGGCAAGAGTGATTTTTATGATGCATTTATTTGCTTCGCGAACATTAAACCTGGAAAGTACTCAGCAGAGGCTCCCCATCAAAATCCCAAAGGCAGTGAGACTGAGAGGTGAGCTCGTAGCTTGGGGGGGGGGGGGGTGTGCACACGAGAAAGCAAGAGCAGGGGAGGGAAAAAGCAGGACACAGGCATGAAGAAAACATCCGCAGCAAGGACTGGTGAGTCCCCGCCTCGCTCTTCTAGGCTCCCATTACCAGATCATTGTGTCATTCACAAAGTGAATCAAAACCTCGGGGAATTGTAAAGAATTGGCAAAAAAAAAAAAAAAAGGCAAAACAAAACTAAAGGACATTAGGAGAGATTTATGGAAACAGCAGCTTTTCTAAAACAGAGGATATGGACCAACTTCAGAGGCAGTTGAAAAGGAAAAAAACCGCTCTCTTTGTAAAAACTAAGCTGCAGAACATGGACTTTAATAAATAAGCAATTTATGGAGAGTAAGAAATTAACACATTGTATTGTTATCCTTTAGCTTCTGGGTTTGAGTCCTAATTTTCAACATAAATACAGAATTGTTTTAGGCCACTTACAATAAAAGCTCTACCAGTAATTGTGTGATCATGCTGTGCATCAGGAAATTTCTTGAAAGTGCCAAGAAAAAAAAATCAATGCAGAATTTTAAACATGTTTATACAAACAGTTACTGGGTAAATATTTCATAGAAAGATGCATGAAAGCTAAGTTAAGCAAACATTCAATGGCAAAAATAAGAAGTAACATTAAAAAAGGGGTTTTGTCTTCATATGGCTGGAGCTAATTTGGATTTCCCTTCTTCATTTCATCACTAGCACGTCTGCAAAACCCTGGAGGAGCACATGGAGACCATGTTAGTTCTAATAAAAAGTTTCATTTATCTTGAGCCATTTAATGGCCATCAATGGAAAAATTACAAGCACTTCCCAGAAAGCAAGTTCTAATATTTGTTATCATGGCAACCTCCTGGTTACGCCTCCAAATTTAGTATTCCTCAGATAACTTTTACTGAGTCACTACCCCAAACTCAGCAATGAAAACCTCCTCCAGATAACAGGAGTGCTGCCTCACTTCAGAGGAATTTTGCAAAGTAACTTAATTGCCTACTGAGAATTTATTAAAGCAACTTCACCTCTGAGTAACACGAGAGCAAACAGCCACCGTAGCTCTGGTGCTAAGCTTAGCTGAGTAACACAAGCGTAAGAAACTTTGCCAAGGATTTCTGTGCCTCGGACTTAGGTGTGTTGTCACCATAAAGCAGAGCACAATCCACACTGCTGCCTCAACAGGGCCACAAGCCCAGCCAGATGCACTACCAAATTTCATTTATTTTTGTAACAGAGAGTCAAAATGTTGAGTCTCAATATAATCAAAAAGCAAAATTCCTGCTGGATTTCAGTGGTACCACAATTTAGCCCTGTAACACTGCAACATGACTAAAATGGGACTAAAAACACGTACGTATAATCACAACTGTTTTTTAAACCCCGAAGTCATCTATTATATTATGCTCATTATACTTCTTCCTAACAACTCCAAGCTCCAGGATAGATGCATTTCAGTCAGTCACATGAAAATCTGTTTCTTACACAAGGAGGAATGAAATAAAGACCAACCCAAAAAAAGATACAATAAAGACCGACCTACCTTGACACTGCTCCCATGAATTAATTTTCATGTTGCCAACAGCATCTTGGTACACTAAAGTCACTTCTCATTTTAAAAATAGCATAAAAAATGAAAGGTATACACCACACAGAAGTGAGAAGCAGATGGACACAGGAAGATGGGAGCTTGAATTACACTTTCCAGCCTGCAGTGTCCCATACTTTTGTAATTTTTGCCATGTCTTCCCAAAACAGCCTCCTCTATTCAAACTGATCCTATTACCAAGGGAAAAAACCCCAGTATCCCCTACCCACAGCCTGTCCTGAACTCACACCAGTTTCTGTAGGCATCAAACCTGGCACTTGCCCCACTGGATTTTCTGAGGTCAGGGACTACTACATCGGCCCCACCTTTCCTCCACAGCTGGTTTTCCAAGCACAGCACACCACAGGACTGTTCCTCACCACACACATCCCTTCCTCCACTGCAATCCTAAAAGCCCCATCCCATAACTGAGCACAGTCCACGCTCTGCAGTTCTGTTCCCACTGTCACAAGGATGTCCCCAAAGGACAGAAGCAAAACGAACACCAAAACACATCCCTTGCCTAACTGGGTTACAGCTACCAGTCAGGTGTAGAACTTGCAGCAACCACAGCAGCTGTCCAGAGGAGTCAGATTCCCACACTTTAAGCCAGAGAACACCAGAAAACCATACATAAAGCTTTAAATTCATATGATGATTTTTGCTCTGTCCTGTTTGTAAAATAATTTAAAAAAAAAGAAAAAGGAGAGCAAAAAAACCCTACAGGTCACCTGGGGTAACATTCTTGAAGGTCATCTGGGGCCAAGCTCGTGCCTCAGGGACTTCTGGAAAGGAAGGTACAGGCACATGTACAGAAAACCCTGCATGCAAACCCTGTTCAGTGCTCAGCACACGCTCTGCTTACAGCATTTCCTGCCACTGCTCCCTGATCTGATGCTTCCAGCTCAGGCAGCAGCTGCTGGGGGCTCCTCTGCCACTCCAGGGGTCAAGCCAAGCAAGTGCCACCTGCAAACTCAGCAAGGTGGGAGGGAAACCAGAGGAGAAAGGGGGAAGACAGAGGCACCTTGAGGAGGGGATAGAGCGTGCCCAACATGAGCCAAGATGTGGCTCCCACAATTCTGGCTGGAGTCTGCTGCATCAGAGGACAATGCTGACAAAGGGACAAGCTGGGTCTTTGATGGACTGAGAGTACAGGCAGGGCAGGGAGAGGTGGCAGCCTGACTCCCCACCCCAGGCCATGCCAGCTGTGCCAGTTGCCATCACCAGTACCGGTCCCGGTTCTGTTGCTGCTGGAAGTGTAGCCGCCACCCACCCACCTAGCTCCTCTCTCAGAACCTTGCTCTTGAAAAACAGCCAAATCCAGTAGGTTTAAATATCAAAGCTACATCCTTTAGATACAGACACGCAGGTACACCAGAGACAACGTGGAGATCTGGCCATGAGCTCACAGTATCACTGTGCTGACCCTGCTCCTTCACAGGCACAGCCAAAGCTCACAACGAAATCTTCTGGAAGTCACACTGGCCTCAAAGACTGAGCCCACCCTCTGATCTGGGGAAGCTGTAAGGTTTAGATTATTCCCTAATTAATGCTTTTGTGCATTTATTTCTCCATCCTCTGTGACAAAACCTTTTTAACATCAAGATTACAAGTGTGTCAAGCTAAGAGACAAAAATGTTTCCAAAAAGCAGTCACTGCACACTTGCAATTTTCATTTATCCACAGAACACCAAATGAACCTTGGTTGTGGATAGACTTTTTGCAAATTACAGTTTTCTAAACAAAGACATCCTTAGCTACAGAAATTGGAAGGTACAGATAACACCCTCTCCTTTAAAAAAATAAGAAATAAAACAGGATAAAGGATCCACATCAAAGTTATTGTTCTGGTATTATATCTGGTGATAAAATTGCAGCTCAGCTACAAAATTAACTAAGAAAGAGTCCACTACTGGGTCACCATCATTGGTTTGAGAAAATGTTTTTCTACACAAATTTTCTTCGCCTCATTTAAGAATCCAAATTTCCTACTTTAATCTTTTTCCCTTTTCCAAAAGAAATTGGGAGCCTTTTTAAGCAATGAAGATATCTAGTTATTTAATCACAGGGGCAATACAAGATTAAAATGGTTTCAAAAATTTAATCCAAACTAAATGTCTCCATTATGATAAAGTTTCCCAATGAACATTAAATCAACAGGTTTCCAATTTCAGGTACAAAATCTGACTGAAAATGCTGCTTTGCAAAACTATCACAGTCTCCTGCCCCTCCTCACTAAAAATGCAGCCTAAATTGCTATTTCCATAAAGAAATACAATAATTCCTTATGACCTGCAAGGATTCTTCTGCTTAACCTAAAGGTAAAATTTGCCCTAATTTATCATACAGAAATCAACTGCTCTGCAGATATGCATACCAGCAAGCTCCTTTTCCATGCTGCAGTTGGAATTTCTACTGAATTGGGGGTGATGGCAATTCAACAGCTTTATTTGCAGTCCTCTGTTCTTTGCACCTAATTCATGACAGTACACAGGATGCAGAGAAACGTGGTTATGGCATTCTATACACTTTCCATTTCATCAGGTATGCTTCCCTGTCTTAATCTTTAAAAAGGAAACTGTAAGCAGTAAGCTGCAAAAAGGCTGATGATGAAAAAGCAAGGGAGCCGAGGGAAATAAAGGAATTTTTTTTTAAATTACGAACATCAATGCCTTTCAGAAAGAAGAGATCCAGCCACATTTCCCCCTTCCTTTGTACTGAAGTTTAATAAACATTCTCTCCAAGTTACCAATTTTGAGAAAATCACCGGATAAACACTTGTGTTAACCCAGCTACATGGCTCGGTGCCAAATGTAATGCCAAACTTCCCAGTTGCAAAACGAGCTGTTTTTACACACCAAAGTAACCACGCAGCAGGCCTGCCGAGCCTGAAGACAGCTGACAGAGATGACTGTTGCTGTCCCCCCATTGCACCGACATCCATCCAAATACCAACATCTGCTGTGCTACAATTTACTTTTTACACAACATTTAGCAAAACAGTGCCTCTGACTGCAACATCATTAAGGAAGTAACAACAAATAAATCGCAAAGTCCCATCAGACAATTGTAAAATTAAAGCATAGTTTGCCTTGCATGCACTGAGCTTTAGTTCAGATGTACTGGACTTCAGAAATAATAAGCATTAGAATCTGTTTTCTTTTATTAAACACACAACACACAATTCTGTACACCGTGACAAGCACAATCCATCATTACAGTGTAAATTACAGTTTTGAGGGGATTGACTTGACTCAGTAGGCAGAGAAGCAGATGCCTGCATGGCAGCCTGGCTTGCCCGGGACCATCACGGCAACCCAGAGTACTAACAGGATTACACTGTGCCTGCAAGCACAGGAGCTGTGCTCTGAATTTGGGGCCCACTCCTTTCCAAACACCCAGAGCACGTATTTGTGCTTGCAAAGTAAGGAATTAACATTCCTAGAATCTAAAGTGCCCTTTGCTTTAAAAGTAGGACGGAGCACAGGGGCCAAGGCAATCAGACACCACCGCACAGAGGTGAGGTGGGCTCTGGTGGTGAGCCCTGTTACAAATTCATAGCCTGTGGGTTCAAACCAGGATTTTGTCTCCAAAGTGAAAGCCAGGTTTGGCGAGTGGTTCCACTGCACTGCCCAACACAGTTCACATCACAGAGGACCCTCCGTGATCCAGTGTCCTCCAATTAGTTGTCCTTCACACCTGCACCACCCAGTGCTGAAAGTCAAAATGGGGCTGCGCTGACGCGCTGACACCCTGACACTGCCACAGTACTTTCATTGGCAGACAGGCAAAAGAGGAGGAAGAACAAAGAATTTCAATCTTCAAGTTAATGCCCAGTTTTCAAAACCAACTCTTTCTTCCTCCTCTCCTGCAGTAATTCTCTGAATGCAAAAACAAGCAAAAAAAAAATTTAAAATCTCACTTTCTTTTGAAAAGCAGATACTGAAATTAAAAATTTAATGAAAAAACAACTTAGATTTTATTAGGCATCAACTAAAAGGTTTTCCCTCAATCTTTCAGCTTCTTATCACCATCTTTAACACAACCTAAAAAACGCTCTAGTTACAAAAAGTGACATTTTTTGTAGGAACAAACAGTCCCCCTACATCTCCAGACAATGTGTCTGTCAGGAACAACAACATACCCAACACTCAGCTCAAGATACAAGAACTTGGCAGGCTGTATCTCAAAGCAGTTTCACCAAAACAATACAGTTTCCCTCAAATCCCTATCAGCTTAATAGTGGAAGACAATAATATTTCAGTAACACAGACAGCAAGCATTTTGGTAAGTGCAGTGGACACTCTTTATCCAATTTGCAGATAAAAACAGGCAACATCCACAGACATGCTGCTACTTTCATGCTTAATTCATGATAAAGGCAAGGGGTTAAGGTTTAAATGCTTCTAGGGGTTTTGGCCAGTGTTGATTTGTATTAGACTCTACAAATATATATATAATTTTATTTTTATAAATATATATATATTTATATATGGCAACAGAAGCTGTGCAAAGCACGGCCTAAGCACAGATCCTCTTCTGGGCAGGGATTTAGAGGACAGACTCCTCTGTGCTAGCTACTACATGTTTGCACAACAGGAGTCAAGGTCCATTGGAAACTTATCTGAAGACTTGCTCCTGCGCAAACTTTAGGTTCAACCTCCGAGTTCAGAACTGAAACACTATTTGTTTGTCCATTTATCCCCTGGCACGGTTGGCTTTTTGTCAGACAGATGTATGCCACATGCAAGTCATTTCCCAACCTCTCTGCTCCACCTCCCTCCACACACTCTGCACACACTCTGACCCCTCAGTAAATGTTGTAAGAGAGGAGGAAGTGTTTCTGACAGTTTGCAGACTCTTCACACCAATTTTATGCCAGAGTATAAATGTTTTCTCCTGCCCTCCAACCCTACTTGTAAGGAAACAAAGCAAAACAAACAAAAAATCCACTGCTTCCCAAACAACTGAATGCCCTAAACCTAGCAGCAGGAAAGGAAAGGGGAGGGAAGGGGTGGAGAGGAAAGGACAGAGAGGATGGATTACACTGAAGTTATTTTTGTCTCGTTCAAGTGGATGGGCAGAGACAACTAAATATAGAATTTATCAAAGCAGGTGAACAAGAAAGATGACATGAGCCCCATGTTTCAAGGAGCAAGAAATAAATGAAGCATACTCCTACAACCTGGCCTAAAAAGCTCCCAAAACCACACTCATTTGCACGAACAAGACTCTATTGAACAAACATTCAACTCACCACAGCCTTCCCTTCGGACATGTGACAATGTAAATGGCAAGCAGATAGGCTTCCTGTCTCTTACCTGCTTATACTAGATATAAACAAGACCACAAAGTCCACATTAAAATGGAAAGAAGTTCACACTCCTCTGTGCTGTTTCTGGACAGAAATTATTCAGAAGAAAGTATGCTTGCATGTACAGTTGGGTAATAAAGCATCGCTTGAAATCAAACATTAAGGAATGTTATGTTGTCAGTGGCAACACAAAGGATGTGGTTTCTATGAAATTTAACCAGTTGTGTCAAGGACAATTGCTTTCTTCTGGTCACACTGCAGTCCATGGTTTGCTCAGAGTAACTGCTACAGTGGTTTGGATTTCACAAGTGAAAATCCATTCATAAGTATTTTTAACTCCTTCCAGGATCTGAGTTAGTCTGGGAAATGCCCTGGGTGGCACAGACTCCACTGAGGCACTGTGAGCAGGCCATGCTGGGAAACACACATATAGCAAGACTTACCCAGGCTCTTGGTCTCGCAGAGTCTGCAGCCAAGGACCCAAACATTAACTGCTTTGCCTGCAGGCACACAGGAGTGAGCAAGGAAACCTTCATAGGAAAGACATGGTAGCAGTCAAACCACGCCTTCAGTGGAAGCCAGACTCACAGGAGTGCTGTAATCTACCACTGGGCTCAAAGAATAGAACGCTTTTCTGCGGAATATTTCCCCTCTTCCATCTGTGCTTCCAGTTACCACAGTATCCAAGAGCCCCACAGCTTGAGCTGCATTTGTCGTCACAACATCCCTGTGAAGTAGGGAAGTGCTGTTATCGCCACTTTACAGACAGGGAACTAGGGCACAGAGAGAGAAAAATAACCCTGTCCGAGGTGATCGTATAAGGAGGAAGTTCGTGGCAGAGCAGAGGAAGATTGACTTCGATTCTCAGTTCCAGGATGGCACTCGAATTCATCAGACACCTCTTCAGCTTCTAGATGCTCTGCCTTCAGTTTGATTGACCCACCCAGCTCCCCTGGGCCACAAGGAATGGGGAATGCATATGCCTTTAGTAACAGCATTTCCAGCCCAAGAAAAATGAAAGAGGGTATCAGATGCAAGTTCTGTTTGCATTCAGAAATCCAAACCTGAGCAAGGAAAACCATTTCCAAAATAGCCAGCACTATCCTGGTATTGTGGGAAGAGGAAGGAAGACGTATCAAGTTTTCAAAGTATAAAAATTTAAAAATCCATGGCAGATCATTAGTACAATTTTGAAATAATTAGTGAAAGTTTTAACAGGAAGCTGGCATTAGACATCCTTCAGGAACCTCCCTGCTCTGGATATTTTAGGTTACAGAACAGTAAGAGATTAAACAAAAAATCCCTTTGGTACTACAGCTATCTCATTTCAGACAGAGACCTAAACACCGAACTAATGTAGTTTCATATGGAGACCTTGCCTCCAGACCTCACACAACAATCTTGTCTCAGATAAAACAAATTCCAGAGGCTCCACACTGCTCCAGGCTCCCCATTTCTGGCTGAGCCAGGCTTCAACCCTGCTCTCTTTTCTAAGTGAAATGGCACATCAGGTCCAAAATTTACTCTATCCTCTGGGACTCTGGTTGCAGCCATCCAGAGAACTAATTGTGAAATAAGCTTCTACAACTTAAGGGCATTCATAAAGCAGTATTTAATGTCAACTGTTTGAGGTGACTATTACCCTGGAGAAAACAGCAGAGATCCATCACCCTATGGATCACCGGGTTTATCTAATCTGACTCCAAAAGGTGACTGCTCATCCTAACGGCCAAAGGATGACAGACTGCTTCTAAACCACCATGAACAGGCCTTGATGATGGACACAGCCACCACACTGATGGGGACAAAGAAAGAAATTTGTGAGTTGGTGGTAGCTGAGGGCACCAGATTAGCCATACTCAGCTTCCAGGTCACCACTGCTATCAATAGACAATCACTGCTGACAAGCTGGACCTCATGGTGCAGGCCTCCGCTTTTACAACAGGCTGTTGTACATTTCAGCCACCAGCCACACAAGGGGCATCTAAAGCACATCTCCTCTGCCAAGACAGAGTCTGAAGGAGCTGCAGCCAACCAGCTACCGTTGAACAAGACTGTACCATCAGGCACCTAATTCAACTTCCATCAGTGACAAAATAACTGATACCTTGCTTGGAGGGGACCAAAAGAACAGAGCTAGCTCTACAACACATCCCTCTAATCCTATTTCTCCTCCTTCTTTTATACTAGGACTACAAAAGAGTGAAGGAGAAAGGCTGGGATGAGGTTAGAAATATTTCTACTTTCTGAGAGCGAGCCTCACAGCAACAACAGCCAAACAAACAAACAAACGAAAGCAAAACTTCCAGCAGCTTCACAGCTACACAGCAATTATGGTAAACCAGACATTCTAGTAGTTAAAGCAAAAAGCAACTTTTGGGTCCAGAGCAGACGCAGAACACTAACAACAAGTAGTAAATACGCAAAGTTTATTATTCCAAGTTTTGAACCTTTCCCGTTAAAAAATCCCAACTTCTGTATTTGAACAGATCAGCCAACACTGAAAAATGAAAAGGCCTGTTGACAACTGAGTTACTGCTATTAATTTTGTTTGATGGTCATCACAGGGAATATGAAAACTAAAACCAAACACCTCTACAAACGGGGTTGTTATTCTCCTCCAAAATCAAGGTGGGCTTTGCAAGAGATTCCTACCATCCCACTATCAAACTGGTCAAGAATCACAGAACACTTTTGCTGAAAAGAGCCATTTGAGGTGATCTGGTCTGATCAGCCACTCAAAGCAGGGCCTTTCTAAATGCTACAAAAGAAATCCTAACACTAATAGTGCATGTAGGTAATTCAAGAGAATCAGACAAATACAAACACAAGAAATAGAATGAATGCAACTTTATCAAACTGCAACTTTCAAATCAAATTTGAGGAACAAAATCTCAGGTCTGCTTGGCCATGTGCCTTCATTTTAATCTCTCTGCCTCCAGTAACTGGTCTGAGCATTCTAGGAGTCAGTATAAAGATGAATATCAATACATTCTCTGTGTGTGCTGGGCATAAAAAGGAGAAATGAATTCAGTGTTCCTCCATGGCTTATTTCACCACATGAATGATGAGAGAAATAGCACAGGATTGTACACGGTCACAAAGCTATGCACAGCCTCTGAAGCGTGAACATGTATCTACAACCACACATCCTGTTGTGTGTCATTCCATTTCTAAAATAATGCCTGAAAAGAGGAAAGTCTCCAGAACCATGAGGTTTTGCCATAAGCACACCCAATGTACTCATGGGAGTAAACAAATCTCTCTGAGACACCAACAAGAGCTGTTGTGCCCATTCCTAATAGCCTGGAGCAGTTCCTGAGAAGAAAGCTTTCCTCTGGCCATAGGGAGGATTCCTTAAAATGTGAAGAACGCTTCATATACACTGATTTTTACACAATCCCACCAGTAACACATCAGAAGATTAACACCAAAAAAACCCCAAACCCCAACCCTTAAAAATGCAGAAAACTTATCAAAGTAAACCTGATTATTCCCCCTATTTTAGATACAGCTTTCTAAAACATAATGATTCATATTACTGCAGTACACAGCAACTTCAGGCACACATCTGGATCTGAGCCACCTGCTGTACACATGGAACAATGAGACAGTCCCTGTTCTGTGGAGTTGACTGTCACAGGACAGGGACAATGGAAGGCCAGACACACACACACAAAAAAAAGGGGACCAATACTGGGCATCACAGGGAACAGCAGTCGCAGTGCACACACATTACAAGTTCATCAGGGCCTTTTATAAGCAACACAAGGAGCGAGAGCTTTTGAAGAGGATAATAAAGCAGCACTGCAGCTGTTTACAGGGACCATTTCCCAAGTGTGAAAGGGTAGCAAAAGAGAAAGCACACAAGTGCTTTCCTGCCTTACGTTGTAGTCACAGTATAGACACATGCTAGGCTAACTGGAGGCAGAAGTCAACATCTTAATAGCAAATTAGAGATGGTAAAAATAGGTATGAAAAGCAAAAGCAGCTGGTTTTGTAGCTCAATGCAACAGAGGAACTAGCGTTAGGAACAAAGCAGCAGCCCAAAGAACGAGCTCTGCACTGTTCAGAGCAGCATTTTGAATAGGACAAGGTTACATGCCAAGCATACAAAGATGCAAGATGATGCAAACCTTAGCAAAGTATATTCCTCCCCTCCATGTTTTGCTTTTGTTTTCCATTTTCAAGAATAAATGCATAGTCCACCAACTACAGGCACGCTGAAAAAATCAACTTCTTTGAAGATTAAAAAATACAGTCTCTGCAGCCAATCTGCTTAGAGTTGCTGTAGAGCTGAGACAAGTCACTATTTCAGAAAGAAATCTGGCCACCTGCTGCTCTAAGCAGAGAAAGTGGTGTACATGTAAAATCACGCTTTCTCTGAAATTACAACTGATATTACAAGGAAACACAGAGCAGACTGAGAAAAACATGCATTAATTCCAAATGGTGCAGCTATGCTGAACTGAGCTGTACACGGCTGGTTAGCAGTATTCATTCTGTTGTCAGAGGTCTGTTCATCTTAAAAAATCATTTCATATTATTCCTGATGAACAAACTTCTACAGACACTTAGACTTGTGGCTTCCTTTCAAGTGAGAGGGTAGATATCAGTAAGGTTGGGGCATCACAAAACCTCAGGCATTACAAAAAAAAAGTTACATGAGTTATTACAGAAGGATGAAACACCTACAGAACGAAAGGTTCCTACTGCAGCAAGAACAGCATGTTCTAACCCAATAAAAGCAATCACCAACTTAGTCCTAGAGCATGCTAGAGATCAGATGAGTCTATGCCAACGACAAGGTGTAAATTTTAAGCAACTGCTCTTAATGCAGCTGAGCCACCATGGCTGAAGAGAAGACACTGCTCCATTGCATCTGTCTTTAACAGGGCTGTCCCACTGTGTTCAAAATGTGAGGTCAGATTTGGCTGCTACGGTTTTGCAATCCCACTGCATAAAGGGGGAGAATTAACCCAGCTAGTAAAAGCAACAGTCCAGAGAAAAAAATGCCTCATTTTACCTGAATGTGCTGCTGAATCTGGCAAGAGCTGTCAGGGAACACACAGAACCCTTCAAAAATACACATCTTTTATTACATTGGGACTGTACTTTGTGTTGCACAATCCCAAGCTTTTGTTTCAAGCAAGAAATTGTTTTCTAAATATTTTGTCACCATGACAGTCTAGCCTTGGACTCAAATTCTGTCCTTGGTTACTCCAGAAAACTCCTGTGAAGTCAACTGTGTTGTACAGCTCATGGTTTTGTCCTGGGCTGCTGGGAAGGCTCACCTGGACGTGCAGCCACTGGTGTCCCCTCGGCCCTCTGTGCTCTGCACGGCTCTTGCAGCCTGAGCTACTGCCTACCACAAACTGAGATCCGTGTGAAGAAACAGCATCACAGAGAACAGGAAGACAGTTTTGCAACTATGAAATACTAAACATCTTCCCAACAGGTTCAGCTTGAACTGAGGAGTACAGGCAAGACAAAACCCATTCCCAAGAGAGCAGAATGAAGTATTTTAAACACAAGAGAGAAAATGAGACGTAGAAAAACATCCTGGCTTTGAGGGCCCTGTTCCAAGTAAAAACATGTCTTTCAGTGACATTAATCTGGCAAACTAAATCTGAGCAGATACAGCCTAAGTCCCCAGCACAGCCCCAAAGAGAGCAGTGGAGCATTTCCGTGTGACTCAGGAAGCCCAGCGAACACTTTCTGCAGAACAAGATCAACAGGGTGTTTATATACTGCAGCGGCGTCATGTGAACGGGTGGTTTAGTTTGTGAAATGAATGTTTGCATTGTCATTAAAAAAAAAAAAAACAACACCAAACCAAAAAACACCCACTATTCCACACTTACAAGTTTCCAACGTTAAAAACATAGCAGGGGAAGGAAGTACTTCAGCAGCCAAAATTTACAAATTCTTACCATAACTCTGGCGCAGTAAACTTCTCCAGTGTCACAAAGGCCTATTCTTCAGGGGGCTTGGTTGCCTTTTTTTCAGAAGGACTAATCCACATGTGAAGGCTATTAAAGAACACACAAAATGCCAGCAGAAGCACAAACATGCTATTTTGTGTGTGTGTGTGTTTTCCAAGTTTTATCTGTTTTTCCTTACACAGATACCCAAGAACAGCCTGGAGGCAGGTATTCCTGCTTTCTCTCTTTTTATTAATGAAGCTCAGTAAGCTTTTTCCTTTCCCTGAAAAATGACAATGCTGCTTTATTTTAATTCATTCAAACCAGTGACAGAGATTCATCCTCTTGAGTTGCACTCAGCAGCCAGGCTTCAGGAATTTAAGAAAGAATGATGATTTTAATACAGAGGGGTTTTGTTTGTTAGTTTGACTAGAAAAAAAATTCCTCACAGTAACCTTTTAATTGTTTGAGAGGTACCTTACTAGAATCTCAAAGAAAACGCTAATACTCTAAGTTACACTTGGCATTTCTGCACAGCAAAACAAATCCAAGCTCTAAAAGTCAGCATTTTCCTCTTATTATCTGAAGCTACATAAAAGCCCTAACATAGATTTGAAAGAAATATAACAGAAAATTCTTCCTGATCTAAGTACATAGAGCTAAATTTATCTTTCACTTTCCAAAACACTGCTTAGAGACTGGGCATTTAGAGTTCTATTCACTAGCTAGAAAAAAGCCAAATGGTACATTTTAAAAAACTGACTTTGAAATATTGTTATGAGAACAGGGACAAGCTATGTAAACCCTAAAATTCTGTGGGTCTTTGTAATCACGATTACTGTCGCAAACTAAAAGGCTCATATTCCCTACTAAGCAAACATTTACAATTAAATCCATTCTGCACAAAGCATTTGCATTTTGAGATAGAACAGTCAGTTGTTCAGCTGCTGTGATTTAGATGGATTGGTTCATTATTGCTGCAGTTCGTTTTCAGCTACACTGTATAACAAAGGGGTGCCAATGTAGTCGTGAATGGCTTTAAAGCTAAGTATGCTGGTATTCTTCCATGATGATGTAATTTAACTATCTCCCCTCTCCCAGATCAAGATATCTTGACTTTACAGGCTAAACTTCAGCAGAAACGACAGAAACAAACTGTCACAACAGTGTTCAATAGACAGTATAGATACTGCAAGTCAGCTGGAGGCTGTTGCTGGCAAGTTTGCAGTGGTTTTCCACAAATGAAAAAGCAATTTTCCCCCAATTCTTATTTAGAATAAATACTTTTGCTATCATGCAAATAACAAGGCAAATTTGACTTCCACACCAGGAGATACATCAGTTATACACCTTTCAAATGTTCCTGCTACACTAAAATGTACCTTTATCAGAAAAGAAGACCAGAATTACAATTATCCCTGATGCAAAGAAAATTTCAAGATGAAAAAGTCAAATACCATCCTACTCTTTCACTGCCTGAAACATAACACAAAGGCAGCATGAAAGTCACATATTGCATTCTTTAATATTAAGAGGGATTAAAGAGAGAGCACGACTTCTTACACAGGCAAATAGTGAAAGGACTGTAGAGTTTTCAACTGTTTTAAACTAAGAGAGAAGATTTAGATTAGATGTTAGGAAGGAATTCTTTAGGGTGACGGTGGTGAAGCCCTGGAACAAGTTGCCCAGAGAAGCTGTGGATGTCCCATCCCTGGAAGTGTTCTGAGGCCAGGCTGGACTGGGCTTTAAGGAACCTGGTCCAGGGGAAGGTGTTCCTGCCCGTGGCAGGGGTGTTGAACTACATGATATCTAAGGTCCATGCCAACTCAATCCACTCTATAATTAAAGCAGCAAGACCATTTTTCTATTAACAACTAAGTAAAAAGGCAGGATTTCTTTTTTTTTAAATTTATGGAAATAAAGAAACATGACAATTAATGATGTTTAGCCCCCCCCAATCTAAAGCACGGCTTTCTCCACACACTGCCTAAGCAGCACAAAGAACACTTCCCGCAGAGTAACTCCATTAGTGAATTTGTAGTGGCAAAGGACTCTTATCCTGTGTCCAGAAATCAGTTTCCACCTATAAAGCTCCTTCCAAGCCCCAGAACCAGCACTGTCATCACAGAGAATCACAACTGGATTCTAGATCGCTCCATGCATAAACTCGCAGTAGAATAATAAACATTTAATACAGCTAAACCTATGCAACCACACATTTCAGTCAAGTCTTGAATTAAGAAATAATTGCCTTCTCTTTCCTTGGTGTTCCCAAAATTTCATTCTACTTAGTGAACATAGAAGGGAAGGGGACTGCATGATTGAAAGTTGAAAATAGTTAAAAAAAAAAAAATCTACATTACAGAGAAAACACTTTCACTTAGTTAAATGATTGCTATTTATTGCAGGTTTATTGACCACAGACAGGCGCGGGGATACGTATGACGTGTGTAAAAACACCAGTCCAGACAATCCACGCCTGGAAGCCCCTGAAAAGCAAGCAGCAAACAGAAGGTCATATTCCACTTTGCAGCTCTGAAGAGACCTGACAACGGATTTTGAACTGCTTAACAGGTTGTTCAAGGGTGTAGCTTTTTACTAATACTCCAGCTGTGAAGCTCCGACTTAGGAATAATGGCAAAAATATAAAAAATTGTGGGTACAACCTTGTAATTCAGGGCACAAACCCTACCTAGTGCAAATATTTTCCACAGCAGTGTAACTACATCATTTTGCACAAGGCAGCACTACGTTGGCAGTTGTGATCTGGCACATACAAAGGTTTAAATAGGAACACATGGAAAAAATTTTAACTAAGTACTTTTTCCCTTAAATCTCAGGATTTGAGTTTGATGAATAAAAAAAGCAGTTCAAATATAATTTCATTTTGATGTTTCTATTAAATATTAGACCGGTCAAGCCTCTTGTTGACAAGAAATTTATTCTTTCATATTGCTTGCTTTCTGAAGTGCAATCAGGATGTATTTTGTGATCCCCAGATCCTTTGACACAACTGTAGAAATAGTAGGGTATACTGCTAAGGCTAGGAGGTCAGAAAAGTAACACCACACATTATAAACTACTTTAAATCCTCCATTTTTTGAGCTTTCTTGTTACAAGTAATTAAACAGCCCTTTTTCTTCTGCTTAGTCTAAACCTGAAGCAGGTACCCAGGTTATCTTTTCTAGTTTTTCTCAACATCATGAGGACTAGCAAGCTTCTCTGCTTCAGGAAGAAAAAGGGGCAAAACTTGCAAAATCTTGTGATTTCTACATGTGGAAACTGATTTATAAAGCCACCATAAACGTTAAGGGCTGCACTTACAATCTGAGAATTAGGAAGCAGCCCTGTCCTCCATCAGCACCTGAAGTCCACTCAAGTAACACCAGTGTCAACCTCTTGAGTTAGACTTTCTATCAGCATAACAACGCTTGTCTTGAAGACCCCTCCTACGGAGACAGGCTGAGAGAGAGTTGGGGCTGTTCACCTTGGAGGAGACTTTGGGGAGACTTTACTGCTGCTTTTTGATACATAATGGGGGATTTTAAGAAAGACTCAGAGAGGCTTTGTATTTGTACCAGGGCCTAAAGTGACAAACAAGGGGTTATGGCCTTAAACTGCAGGAGAGTAGATTTAGACTACATAAGGGAGAAATTCTTCACTATGAACGCCCCGGCACAGGTTGCCTGGAGAAGCTGTGGATGTCCAATTTCTAAAACTGTTCAAGGCCAGGCTGGATGGTGCTTTGAGCAATCTGGTCTAGTGCAAGGTGTCCCTGCCCATGGCACAGGGGTTGGACTAATGATCTTTAAAAGGTCCCTTCCAACCCAAACCATTATAAGGCTGGAGCTCCCTCCCAAAGAAGGCCGTGGTTCACCACCAACACAGAGCCCACTTCTCTGACATGCACTTTCTGTGGTTCTGACTAGGGTACATTAGCAAAGCACAGGCAGAGGAGACTGATTTGACAGCCTCAGAAATGACTCAGATGCTGCCCTCAGTCTCAATGTGAGCACGAAATACCACTGCAGTCATGCAGAGAACCACTGACTCCAAGGGCTATTTCTACATACAGTTCACCAAAGGCCTGGGCTTTCAAAACATGCTCCCCCAAGTTATCCAAGAGACTCAGGGAAACAGTAACTGACTTGCCCACAGTCTGTGATGATTGTTTACCTCAGCTGTCCTCAAATATGACCATGCACTTTTGAATAAATTGACAAATTTCTCAATCTGTTTGATCAGCTATCTTTTTCACATTTTTGGCTCAACTTGAAGAGGTGGGAGAATAATCCCAGACATCCACAACATGTTTTCCAACTGCACTCAAAGTCGGTCTTCATTATTTCCCCCTTTCAGTTGCAGTAAATATTTCTCACAAAAACACACTACTTCACACCTAATATGGTGCTATTCTTTCTCCATTCTTTTTCTTCCTCTTTCCTCACATAGTTTCCTGGTTTTTGTTCCCTCTTCGAGAGGTACAATGTACCTACAACATAATGCATCTGAAAATAATAATCCCTCCTCTGTCTTCCCCCCATGAGAGATGACTTTTTAAATAAGATTTAACTCATTTTTTTTTGTCTTAGCAAACCAGTTACTCCAATATGTAAAAGGAGGAAAAAGCCAGCACGGCTGACAGATGTTTGTTTGGTTTTTACAATGCTCTGTCTTTTAAAATACATTAAAATTAAATGTTGAAATATTAAGCAAATCCTTCTTTTTTCCAGCATATATCAAGGTTTGTTTCCTAGATGAATCTGACACCAACCATCACCCCAATTTTTAAGAAAATTATTAGTACCATAAAAAGTGTATAAAAGCAGAGACACCACATGTCACCATGTACTGGTCTAAGACACCAAAGTCTTCACCAGCTTTTTCAGATGGTAAAGTCTCAGGCTACGAGTGCTATCCCTGAGCAAGTTTGGGCAGGTGGAGCCACAGGCACAGGCAAGGAGTGCAACTGATGGTGCTCAGGCAGTGGGAGCACCATCAACTGGAAGGGAAGGAACCTTCTGGCACCCACACAGGGGCTGCAGGGGAAGACGTTTTCAAGTGAGGACAAAGCGCCAAATCTAAAATGCCTAAAACCTCTCCTGCAAGAACAACGAGCAAGCTTTATTCCCTTACTCTCTCTTTACCTCAGAACAGCATACTCACTCAGTACCTCTTTCTTCCTACATCCAAACCTGATGACTTTTCAATATGCCTACTGAGAGAAAAAAAAGAATAGAAAACATAGACAACTTTTGGGGGTTTTTTTGCACAGGCCTACCTCCCTTTCCCTTCTTGAAAAGAAAGGAACCATGAAAAAGAGGATCAAAGCCAATACAGATGCTTTCTGCATGATCCACTGTACCAAGCATTCCCAGGTTCGCTTTTACAGGGCTTGCAACGTCCTAGATCCCTCATTCTCAAATCCCTTTTAACAACAAGTAACATTAATTTATGATGCTCTCCCAGTCTTAGAGATAAAATTGAGACCTAGTTTGTTTCATTTCTGATGTACAATAAAGCAGAATAGGCAAGTAAACTTCCAGGACTGACATAAATAATGTGGGCACCATCAACATTTGAGCTCTTCCTCTTTGCCATTCAAAGAGAGAGTGCTTAGTGTCACTCGCATGTAAGTTCCAGACAGTCAGTTTACAAACACTGAGAAAAACATCTAACCTAGCATCACTTCCCTAAAGAACTGAAAGTATTTTGTGAAAACGTTGGAATAAAGACTTCCTGGGAGTCATTTTTACAGAAAAAAGAAACATTTGGAATTCAGCCTTCAAAAATGTGAAGCTTGTGTCTTGAAGAATGGGTTTAATGCAAAAATGTTCTGGAAGAAAGGCTTCTCTGAAAGGACACCAGAAAGTAACAAAGCCAGTCAAAGACAAGTAGTTCCTCTGTGAAAGGAAGATGAGCAATCTCTAGGCTACGCTCTTTCAGAGATGAGGTTCAGTATTGTTACACTGTACCAGCTGATTCTCAGCTTCTGACTTCCCTGTCATCCAAAGCAGACTTTTTACAGTATGCTGGATCCAGCCTGTTTCCTATGATCTCTCCACAAATAATTCCATCAGATGAGATTACCCTCCAAAAGTCTAGCTGACTAGCCATTATCAGCTCATATTTCTCCAGATGTTTTGTGATCTCATCCTTTCTTAATGTCTCTAGCATCTTGCCTACCACCAAGGTCAGATTTATTGGTTGACAATTTCCTGGTTCCTCCCCAGTCCTCTTTTCCCAGAACAGGACAAGCAAAATGAAAGCAACCAAGAGCAAGCATTGCAAAACTATTGCCCCTTGTGTCGAAAAAGAGACACACAAGGAAAACCACAAACTGACACAGCTTATCTTTTGTTTCCAATAAGAAGAGCAACAGATTTCCCTATAAACCCAACCCTTCAGCTCTAGAAATAGCATCAGCTTCTTTCCCTCTGTCACAAACTTCCCCGCTCCATTCTTTGTCCAGCCCCTATCTTGTTTCTTACCTTTCCATTCCCCCCAGTTTTTCCTCTGAAGCAGCTGTGCCCTCTATAGCTGGCATCTTCAGAGTTCAGATGGCTCTTAGGATCCTTTGTATCAAGTGCCACAGCCATTCCTTTGAAATACCATGAAAGCCAGACGATCCTCCAACTAATCTGAACCTCGAGGGTTCTGGCTACACAGGTCATCAAGACAGTGCATCACTACATCCCAGGGACAGACAGAAGCCAAGATAAAAAACAAAAAACACCCCAAAATAAAACACACACACACACACACACACACACACACACACACACACACACAGAAAAATAGGTAGGGAACATGGTGAGAACAGAAAAGAGAGAAGAAAGAAGAGGTGAAGAAAAACAGCAACACAAGAGACCCCCCCACTGGCTTAAAAAATATCTTGTAAGATCCTGCTTTGATTCATACTAACAGAACACTGAAAGTATGAACCTGTGCTCAAAATAACAAAGCTAAAGTTCACCATCTGTGCTATTCTGCCAGAGAAAGTTAAAAGAGCAACAATCAGCATTCGATTCCTGGTTTGTATTTTACATATGAACCCTGCATTCACTTTTTGCAATGAAGCTATAGGAAGACAAATCACAAGAGACCACTGGTTATTTATTCAATTGTCTGTATCCCTCCATTCATTACTGAAATAATTCTTAAACAAAAAAAAAAAAAAAGTATTATTTCCAGAAGTGGAGTAAGTACCTTTTGTATAATTTCTCATTTAAGGGCCTCTACTAATTTTGATCAGCTTGTAAGCCAGAGACTCAATCAGTTGAATAGTTTTACCTGTTTGGAGTCCACAAAAACTGACATTTCAAGAAAATGTTCCGGTTTTCATGGTTAAAATACTGTGTGTTGCTTATATACTATTTAAAAACAAAATAGCTCTGCATTTCCTGCTAATTATTAATGGATGAATACACAGGTCTTTCCTGCACCTTATAATTGCCTCAGATTTCTCAGACTGAGAAATCAAGAATTCTATTTCCTTTTTCAAATGTCAATGTACATTTTTCCCTCCCCCTCTTTCCCTGCCTCCAGAAGACTCCTTTTTTTCATACGAGTTTATGCCCTAATAAGAAAACCGGACATACTAGGGAGGACAGAGATGACAGAGTATCAAAACACACAATCCCCCCTTTGTTAGCTGTGCAGAAAGACTTAAAAAAAAAAAAAAAAAAAACACAGGATGAAGACTGAAAACAATAGAAGGACCTTTATAAACAGGGACCAGAGCAGAAAGATGCAAGAAATCCAATGAGATCTTTAAAATAGATCAGTAAAACAAGCAAAATACACTTGGGCACACCTCGGTTATCCAAAAAGTTCCACACACACAACCAAAATTAAGGATACTCATGACATACATTCAGAAAACCTATAATCTCAGAGCTCAACAAGCAGCAATTTGGGCAGATAATTTTCTCCTTCTCCCCTCATATTCAATCACAATTACGGCACCTCTGGGTCAAACCATTTCCCCCATCCTTTCCCACTAAACAAACCTTCAGCATAACACAGCCAGGGAGTGCGTACTCTGGATGTACATGTACAATACACCAACCCCATGTCTGAGTTCCTTCATGCGTCCTATGTGTGTGTTGGAACAGTTCAGCCGTGCAGTTACACAAAGAGTGGTCAGAAACTACTTCACACAAGAGTCTGTTGCCTTGCTGTGATTTGAGTAACATGCACTAAGCACTGCCAATGGGGAAGAGGGCAGGGGGGAAGAAGTTCATTCATGAATCCTTCTATTTCTGCCTGGTTGAGGTTAGACATGTCATGGACATGACTCTGGCCCCTGCACAAACAAACATCTGCACTACTGGAAGTAGAGCTTCCTTTAAGCAACTGACTTACAGAACTGCCAAGAGCTCTCAGCCAGGCAGCAATGTTTAATTCCGTTTCTCCATTTGTATTTTTAATCTTGGAAACAAAAACAGAAATGTAAAGCATGCTGACAGAAGAAAACTACCCCACAGTTCTAGAAAGCCCTGCTATTTCCCCGCCAGGCCAAAACACCTGCTCCTGCTAATGATGGCTTTATGCTTACTTACACCTGCCATCCAGAAGGGCTCCAGAGCACTTCGCTGCCTGATTTATACATACACAACTCATTAAAACCACCAAAATTAAGCCACTGCTGGGGTGAGATGTAGCAATTGTTTCACTGCACACAGCCACGCTGTTCAACGGCTCGGGACGTGAACTAAGAGACACCATATCCAACCAAAGCTGTGGGGAACGTTAGAACATCATTGCCCAATCTGGATTTCAGACAGTCACTACCTAAAATATTTGCATGAGGAAAGACCTAAGATCTTTAAAGAACACTTGCAGTGCAACCTTTGGTTTTATAAATGATCCAAAAGACAAACAATATATGTTTCCTATATCTAAAAATCCCCCTTTAGCAGTCCCTCCCTGCAGTAATTACTGTTTACACCTCAACTTCAGAAGCTCATGGTATCAGACATCAGTTTTGGAAACATCCTGTGGTTGAAGCACTTGATCTGGCAGAGCCAGCACACTGATAGGGTCAGGCAGTAAGTCTAGATTATTCAAAAAGAAAGATCCTTTACAAAACACACACACACAAGTGGATCAGTTACCCCCTGACCAAGACCCAGCCAAAAGAACTGAATTTGTCAATTGATTCCAAAACAGCTACAAAACCAAGAGAGTAACAGATCTGACACGCTGGCAGGCTAAGATGTAGCACTGCCTTCTGAAAACCTCCTCGCATGGACAACACTGAATTAATAACAGCAAAGTCGATGAGTGGAATGAAATAGGTGTCACTGCACATACCGAGAGGGTAAAAAGGTATTGGGAAACAGGTTAAAAAGATTAGGAAACCTGGCATGCAAGAAATGCCAAGACATGTTTAACAGTTTGGGCGTTTGGGCACAAATTTGCTGTATCAAATACGCAGAACGTGCAGAGTAACATTTTGGAAATAGAAATGTGTTCAGCAAATAATCTCATCGTATTATCAGCAAACTATAAGAGATAATAATCTGTTTCTCTAAGGCAATTTAAAAAAAAAAAAAAAAGATCAGGAGATCTGGGCATCTTTTACTGAGATCTCCTCCAGAGGTCTCCTTACTTGAAAGTAGCTTTATCATAATCCAAGAAACAACAAAAATTCAGTTCTCAAAAGTAAACACAGACAAGCTTGAAACACAACATGACTGTTTCAAAGTTTCAGACACATCTGCCCTGAATCGTCCCGACAGTACCTTTTTCATACTTTCTAAAGTAAATGTTTCTCCCCGATTTTTTTACAGTGTTCCTCAAAATAACAATTTTTTTTTTTTTAAGTTACAGATAAGTGCAGGAAGAATTGTAACAAAAGACGGCTAAAAACCCTCAGCCTAAAAACACTGTTTAAACTAAAAAAATCTTTCTGATTTGAAGAGCTTCTAGATTCATAAATGGTAATGGGAAGCGTAATTCTGTGTTTCTTTTCTCCAGTTTAATCCAAACACAGCATAATTCTCAAATACTTTATCAGAACAAGGCAGCCTGGGTACAGCAGAATTACTGAATGAGCTGTTTAAGCTAATGAGTGCAAAGAGGTTTCCAACTGAAATAAACCGGAACAAAAAAAAAAAAACAAAACAGAAAAAATTTTATCAAAACATTCGTACATCAAGCATCAAACAATCTGCTAAACTACACTGCATATCCAGCTGTTAGAAATATATGCTTCCACCCTTTTAAAACACAGATCATCAACATGTTTTCTAAATTCTTAGATATTTCTTATTGTTGCAGAAGAACCATCAGCCTTTATCCAGGTTACGATAACATATTTATAATTTCTTCCATAAATAATTATGCTAGACCTTTGCACCTTCAGGCAAGTTGCTGCAAACCCTCTAGAAAAATCCTGAGTCTGCAGAACCATGTAAGCTTCCCTACTGCTGGAGCACACAGATTCTCTTGCTGGTCCAAAAAAAATGACGTTATTATGGAAAGTACCTGTCAGTGCTCTCTCCTTTCCAAGGAATGATAGTAGAATATAAAGAAACATGTAAGTGAGGTACCATATAGGATCAATGCTGTGGTACTTGAAAATGAACACCTCCCCAGAAAAGAACAAACTCACTGTTTTGGGAAGAAAACATTTAAGAATGTAAATGCCTAATGGTACATGTGACTGTTTTATTACTTTTGCCACTCTGTCAAGAAGAAAGACTTGTTACAAAAATCAAACGGCATTAGTGGTACGAACAGAAATGCAGAGAGTGCACAAACTCGAGGCTATTCTTCCCATCCAGGACACTGGTACCAAGACCAGTTCAGACACAAACAGAATAGCACATTCTCTAGCAAGTCTCTTCAAGAGCACAACACTACTCACGAAGTACAGGCGTATTTTTCACTGTTCAAAAAAGATTCACCTTAATCCTCCCTTCAAACACAAAAAGAAAAGCTCCAAGCCTACATATAAAGCAAAATAATTTGCTACGGTTTAACCTCTAACACTAAGTAGCATCTCCTTCAGTTGCTATCTCTATCATCATTTTCAAAGAGGTTTTCAGTGATAACACACACACACACAAAGAAAACTCCTTGTACATGCATTTTCTAAAACTTGAAAGAAAGTCACACACAGTCCTTATATTCCCACTAAGGTGAAGGGGAAAATAATGGATTATTTGAAGACATGCTGCTAAACACCAGATCGTTGCACGGGAGACAGTCAATCCACTGTCTGGGAGGGAAGAGTCACTTACCTCGTTTGTGAAGCCAGCCTTCCTTCACTATTGCTACTTCATTCATAATGGCAGGAATGTCTCTTGAAAAACCAGTTTATGCCAAAAGATCACTCTGTTGAAATTCCTGAACTCCAGCAGAAGGCTCCACAAGAGGGACGAGGGCTTTTTCTCCGTTTTTCTCCTTCCCAGCTATTTCTAAAAGGATCAAAAGAACAATACACCATCATCTCAAAGCATGTCACAGACGTACAGTAAGGGATATGCGAGGAATCAGCTTTCACTGCTGGGGTGTTGGTTTGGGATATTTTTGTTTTATTATTATTAAAAATCCTAAACAAAGGCTTAGCTCTTCACAAGGATTTTTCTATCTCAGCAGGTGGAGATGCCAAGGTATGCGCTTGCTGAAGTCCTGCTTCTTCACTGAGTAGGTTGATCACAGACAGACTCACAGCATTACCAGAGTGAATTACAGGTTGATTCAAGACCTCCATCTCTGCAACAACACCTCACTCTTCACAACAATAAAAATTCTGAAATTTCACAAAGTCCAGTTTTCAATATTTCCTGGTAAGGAAGACCTTCAGAACCTGTTCTGAAAGAGTTGTTACAGCATGATAGCACTCTATTAACCAGCACATGGCATATCTTAGAGATAAACCTTTGAGAGTAAGTATTCCTATGCTGATTCAGATTTTCTTACCTTCATCATCATCCCATTAATCCCACTCAAATCTCCTCGACTCCCCAAAAAGCATCTTGTCTACCTTTGTCATTTCTACCTCTCCTAGAGGAGCACAAACAACCACAGATAAGCTCATGTACCTTTCTGTTATCCTAAATCAGCCCTTATAGCGCCCTGATCAATTTTACTGCTCTTCCCTAACAGCACTGCAGTTTGCTGTTGTCTTTCTCACACTGAAATACACCCAAGTGCAATTTGGGATTTTTACCCCTCTGCTTTATGAGACAAAGTCCCTATCTAAGTAGCTCAGAATTGCTATATCTTATTGAAAATGTGCCTTGCTCATGGCTGACTACCACCGAAATGTTCTGTGCATTTCTCTCCCTCATTCAAAGTAATCTCTTCCCAAATGCATTAGCTTTTATTATTCTTCTAAATTGAATCTGATTATTTTTCTGCTTGTGGCACAAATGTTCCCTGTTTTTCTTTAATGTCTTCTGCGCTCTCTGGAGTGTCCATGCTGCCATTCAATTTGGTATTACTTGAGTGATCAAAAAGCCTAATTGGTGACAAATTCCCAGCAGTAACCAACCAGTTTTAATAAAACAAAACCCAGCAACATTTGCAACCTCCCACCAAAGACCTGGCTCTTACTGGAGTATCTCTCCAACTAGAGACATCACATTACCACCTAACAAATATATACTGTCGCTGCATGCATTTGGCACGTGTGCATCAATTATCTCTGAGTGTGCAGGTGATAGCCATCCATCAGAAATTAGATTAAAAAGCAACTAATTCCCCATAACTCACCAAGACGTAACACTGGATGGAAGAAACAGGTGGTCAAAATGAATCCAACCTAGAAATAAAACCCCAGCAGGGGCTGAGGGCTCTGTGCTGTACATCACAGTGCTCTGAAACAGGCAGCCTTCAACATACAGAGCTCAAATTTGAACAAGCTCCATTGCTGCCAGCAGAAATGCATGGGGAGAAAGAAGGTCACTCCCTTGACACTTTGTTTATGAACCTACACTGTTTATTACTATTCCTCAGCTTTTCCAGTTAACACTTTATTTTCTAGCTCTCCCCAGAAACAAGGTGGGTTTGAGGTTTTTTCCCAAATTACTAATCTGCCAATCTCACTAGTCATAATTATCAACTCCATGAAACAGATGTTTGCATGAGGGAGGGAAAACACACACAAAATTACATTGGAACAAGTGACATGTAAGAATTCATTAATTTCATAAATAAATATGAGAACACAATACACTGCAGAATAGAGACCAGCAACCCAGAGCTGCCAGAGTTACTTAGGAACAAACTCCTTTAGTTGCAGAGCTATTAGGATGGAACCTGAGGAACATGGCAGGCTTTCTTCTTCCTTTCAGAACTGCATGCACAACAGTCATGCAAGCTAGACTTGCTTGTTGATGTCAGGAGGTTATGCTGTTGATGCTTGGAGGCTTCATCTGAGCATTGAGCAATTTGCAAAGTGTTGAACAAAACCCCTAAGATTATCACAACTTGCATATGGAAATGCAACACCCAGGTGTGAAAGTTAACGCTTCTAACCTCGTGTCACAGAGCACAGGGACTGTGCAACCTCCCCGTGCACCTTGAATTCAACGATTTAGTGGCACTGAACAATTGATACCCTTTTCAATAACCATACATAAAAAAGGAAGCTACAAGCCAAAATAGTCTGTAGAAAGGACAATCCTATTATTAAAAACAGAAAAAAGTACGAAGGACTAAAATTCTGCAATCTGCAACTAACTTACTCCAGGTTTTCTTGGGTTAACACTTGCCAGGATTACCACTTGGCAGCCTCCTGCTTGTCATCAGCTAGGCTGTCATCTCATAATCTGAATTTGAATGACAACAGAGCCAAAAAAAGCAGATCAACAAAGAAATCCAAAGTTCAGAGGAACTGCTTTTTCTTCTCTGTGGTGTCCAAGCAGTTTGGACTGCCTTTCCCCCACAATTTATACCCAAGAAACATTGGGCAACTGCAGCCCTGCTCTCAGGGGTATGTCTTTACCTGCCCATCCTCTTCCAGGGAAGAGGGGAGGCGAAGTGGGTGAGGGTGTTATAAAGAAGCCATGCAGAGGCAGCATGGCACAACCAAGTGGGAAAACATCAAACATTCCCTGACAGCAACCTGCAGCATGGGTTCCACCTCGGTCCTTGAGTCAGCCATGTGAGAGCACTTATTTCATAGGGGGAAACTTGAGCTATTTTTACTGTGAAGAGCCAGGGATCCCTTCTCACTATCTAATAAGATGTCCATAGACACAGCTCCAACAGCAGCAAACCCGCTCTATCTCATGCATTTTAAAACACACACCCAAGCTGTGCCTAATATATCTTTCTTAGTAAAAGACATTATTGGAGACAGTGGCAGCAAGCAAGAGGAATTTCTCGGAATAGAGGAGCAAGTTAACTATAGGTCAACGTACTACTGAAGATGCGTAAACCAGAGAAAGTTCCTTTTCCATAAAATCCTTAGAGGGGAAAAAAAAAAAAAGAATTATTACAGTCCTCATTTATGGCCATCTAGGAATGGTTCCCAGTGAACAGAGGGCATCTGAGGTAAGTATGACCTGGCTGCTCCAGTCTGTGTCTGCACAGGACTGAATACTGTCAAAAGCTAAACAACTTGGTCTTTCTCTTAGCCTTCTCTTTGCTTGTTTTTCAAAATGCATTTCTATAATACTTTATTTAACACCCAAATATTCCTCATGCAGCTGAAGTTAAGTAAATCATGAATGGCATGACACCAGCATCATATCATGGTGACGCTGGGTTTGCGTGTATATTAATTCCTTAAAGGTTATTAACTTCTTCATAAATAATGAGATAACTCACTTCCCTAGGCACTGCAGCAGCAAAACCTGCTCTAAGGAGTCAGTCAAACCAACCGCCCAACAGAAGGTGGAGCAGAACCATCTTCTCCGTATTTGGGAGAGTCGTCTTAGAGCTCCTTCTCTTGTTCTTTTCTTTATGTTATGCTCACCTTCTTTTGTCTCTACAAAATTAAGAGATGAATCTGTCCTCCTTGTCCTCTTTCCAGTATAAAATTTTATATTCGTTTCCACTCACACCCTAAAGCAGAGGAGGAAGAAAAGGAAATTTTCCATCATGCTGAAGCTGAAACTTAAGCTTACGGGATACAGGAGCATCTACAGTAATCACCTCATCTTCATGAGGGAGAGTAAGCAAGGGACTAAAAGAGAATCAGATTCACCAGTCTCAGTCCTGGTATGTCAGACAGTGTCCACGATGCACTGGTTAGCCCAGATCAGAAAGCAGGTTACAGCAAAGCATTCTCCTGGGCTAATACTTTGCCTGTCACACCACCAGTTACCGATGTCCGCTGCCCTGGTGTGGCATAATCCTGATACTCCCAGGACACCCTGAGTCCAAATGTGCTACACATCCTTACATGTTCTCATAATGCACAGCAGCAGGACCAGGCAAAATGGGATCCAGATGCCCATGTTTGCCTACCATGGCCACATGACATTGTCATCAGAGCAGATGAGACACAGGAACCAGACTGAAGCAGAGGGGGGTGTGTTTGGGCCCATTACATGGGATGCCACGAGCAACCCAGGTTCTCCTCCCAGTGTAAGCTCACAGCTGACAGCCAACTGCACCTAAACAGCAAAGACACAACCAAGCTGGGGCTCCAGCCAACACCTCAAGTGGAGCGTACAGATAGATGTCCCCACCAGGCTTTGACCAGCGAAGTACATCTCCTGGTTACGCAAATCCTGCCCTGGGTGTTTCACGGGAGCAGCAGTGATTCCAACGTGCTCAAGGCCCTCTGAGCCCGCAGCAGCTTTGCACCATGACCCAGTTACCAAATCTGGGCAGACAGCTTTCAAGGAAGCTTAGAGGGACCAGGTTGCTCCAGCATCTCAGCTTCCCTTACAAAAAGGCATTGTGGGCCGCAACTTAGGTGTGGTCACCAGAATTTACTACTCGGTGCTGTGTGTCAAACGACAGCACATCTGCTGGAGTTGCATGGCAGCAAGTGCAGCTTATCACAAGGTTCAGAAAGGCTTCTCAGATACTAAGCTATAGAGAAAATGCCAACTAGAAAACAAAAATCTCTACAGCTACTTTCATTTTTTTTTTCAATCCGTTAGCCTAATCTAGGTTTACAAAACCCTAACCTGAAATATTTGTGCTCATATGCCTTTGCTGATCAATAGACAGGAGGTTAATACCGTTCAGGTGAGGGGCCAGAGTTACGACATCCAAGCTGCAACCACAACTACAGTTTGACAGGACAAACTAAGCTGCCTATTTCAAAACTGAGTGATGGCAGAAAAGTGACTTCTTCATGCCCCCTCTGCAGCCCAGACAAAATCCTCTTTATGTTCCTGAACAAGTCCTCTTACAGTTTATGCTCATATAATTTAAGAACTGTGCTGCTCAGAACTTCTGTACCAACCTAAGATGCATTCAATCAAATTCCATTTTAAAGTATTTATGATGGAAGTTTTGTTCTGTGCCCCAAGAAATAAAGTCAGTCGTGAGCCTATTTAATTGTTAATGTAATCACTTACAGGACATTTTTATAAGACTGTAGGTGAATGCTGGAGCTAAAAGTGACTTGTGGACACTGGATCAATTCTTAAATTTGATTTACCACTGCTGTACACCAAAATCAGTTCTACAAACACCACACACAACACAAACCCTCCTATTTAAAAAAATCAAAGGTAGTTCCACAGTGTCTTTAAATCTGTTAAGTCAGACAAATGTTGTGGCTGTCATCATGAAATTAACTACTACATAAAAGTAATTACTAGTCATGCAGTATGTCAAATTTATTTACCTGCAAACAAATATTCCTCAGCGTTAAGTGTTAGTAACTCCCTTTTATAACTGTATTTTGAAATGTACATCCCTCCTGTGGTATAAATAAAACAAACAAGCGCAAATCGTGGATTTGCTTCTAATATGTTAAACGTGGTACAAAAACAAAGCAAAATAGTTAAATGCTTCCCCCAGCGGGGTTGGGGAGGGACACACTACCGATAAGGTGCAAGCTGTATTAGCATTCGCAGCGTCTTGTCAGTAAAATATATAAAAAGCACCAGCACGTTTATATGCTTGATTATGTGTTTTACAAGCGAAACAGAAGCAAAAGTCCTACAAGTCTCTAAGAACATTTCGGCAATTGCAGAATTTCAACTGGGGGGTGGGGGGGGGTCGGGGGAGGCATCTGCAGACAGCTCTGCAAAAACAAAAAGAAAACAAAAACCAAAACCAACCAAACAAAAAAACCCAAACAACAAACCAAAAAAAAAAAAAATCAAGTCCACTAGCGCTGCACAGCCACCTACACACGCCAAATGCCCACGGAGAGAATCACACCCCCGTCGGCAAACACTCAGTGGTCCGCAAAGCGGAGCTGGGCTGAACAACGCGGCCGCAGAAGACAAGGGGAGAAAATGGGGGCGGGGGAGGTGGGAAAAGGCGGGGGGGGGCCTCGGCTACTTCGCTCGTCGCCGTTTCAGAAATAACACAAATCATCCCCCCCCCGGTCGCCCCCACCGCCGTTTCCCCGGGAGATGCTCAGGCAGAGGCAGGGGCCGGGGCGGGGGCAGGCCCGAGGGGAGCCCCCCGCCCCGCCGCCCTCTCCCCCACCGCATCCTGGGGGAGCCAACAGCTTCCTGTCCGCCCCGGGCCCGTCGGCAGGACGCGACCGCCCGCCCGGCCCGGGGGCCGCCCGCAGCCCGGCCCCCGCGCCCCCCACCCCGCCCGGCCGTGCCCGGGGGGCGCCGGGGCAGCCCCCGGCCGGGGGAGGCGGAGGGAGGGCGGCCGCCCCCTCCCCGTGCCCTCCCGTCCCTCCCGGCCCCGCACAATGCGGCCGCGCCGAGCAGGCCCCGGCCCCGGCGCTTCCTTCCCCCAGCCCTTCCCTGCCGGGGAGCGGGTCACTTACATGGCTGGAGCCCCGGGAGGAGGCGGCGGCAGCAGGGGAAGGGAGCCGGGGAGGGAAGCAGGGGAAGGGGAGGGAAGGGGGGAGCGAGCCAGCGAGCTGAGCGGGGGAAGGGGGCGGCCGGCGAGGCGGGCGGGCTCTGCGGCGGGCGCCGAGCGAAGGCCTCACTGGGCTCCCGGCAGCCGCCGCCTCCTCCTCACCATCCCCGGGCGGCGGGGCGGCTCCTCCTCCCCCTCTCGCAGGCGCTCGGCCCGTGGGGTTCGCTCGCACGCCCGCTCCGGCTGCCGGCTCGCCTTCGCCGCCGCTCCGCCCTGCGAGGCCGCCCCTCGCCTCGCTCCGCCGCCGCCTCCCCCCGCGCCCCCGGCCGCGATCCCGCCGCCCGGGCCGGGCTTGTCCCGCACGCGTGTCCGCGGTGCTCGCTCACATCCTCCGCGGAGCGGCCGCCGGGTCCCGCCGCCGCTTCCCGCCCGTGCCGAGGGGCCGCCCCGCTCCGCTCCGTGCCGCTCCCCGCTCGGGGTCCGGGGCCTCGCCCCCCTCCGAGCTCCCTCCGCGCGGCGGGGCAGCGCCCGCCGGCCCGGCCCCCTCCGCCCACCCGCCGGCCCGGCCCCAGGCCCCGAGGGCGGCGTTTCCTGGCCCCGGGCCGTGTTCCCCCTTCCCCCGGCCCTGGGTCGGGGAGCTGGGGGTGGCTGAGCCCCGCGAGGGTTGTGGCCTCTCCTGACTCGGCCTAAGGGCCGGGTGCCTGGAGCGTGGACAGTTTCACAGAATCACAGAATCAATTAGGCTGGAAAAGACCTCTGGGATCAGCGAGTCCAACCTTTGACCAAACACCACCATGTCAACCAGATCTGGCACCAAGTGCCACGTCCAGGCTTTCTTTAAACACCTCCAGGGACGATGACTCCACCACTTCCCTGGGCAGCCTATTCCGATGTCTAATCACCCTTTTTGTGAAGAAATTCTTCCTAATGTCCAACCTAAACCTTCTTGGCACAGCTTAACACTATCCTTTCCTATCGCTGGTTGCCTGGGAGAAGGGGCCCACCCCTCATCTGGCTACAACCCCCTTTCAGGGAGTTGTAGAGCCTTAAGGTCACCCCTGAGCCTCCTTTTCTCCAGGATAAACACCCTCAGCTCTCTCAGCTGCTCCTCATAACCCTTGTGCTCCAGACCCTCCACAGGCTTCATTGCCCTTCTCTGGAAAAACGGCAACCCCAAAAAACGGGCACCCGACCCCACCATAGGGAAGAAGACCTGTCAGCCCTGGCATTTCGAACTCTGGGAAAGGCCAAGCTCCTTTAAATCTCTTGGAGCGCTTCCAGCAAGCTCCCCCAAAAATATGGGGTGCCAGTCTGCTTTCTCTGCGCTTGGAGCTTTCCCTTGGTCCTGCAAAATACCAGCTGATTAAATAATGAGGTATCACAGTACCTTGGAGGATATTTCTTTTCCACAGCAGATGGTCTGCAAGGCATTAAGGAATTGCCCATGGAGGGGCCAGGGCAGCCCATGGATGCTGCACTTGAGGCCGTCCTGCTCTCATAGCAGGAATGGCTCAAAACATCACAAATTACTTCAACTATTGCTTACAGCATGACAGTATTTTTGGTAATGTTTTTGAGAGCTGTTCTGCTCTGAAAAATAATGTTGTGGAAACACCTATGACAGATTTACATTTCTCCACCCTCCCGCTATCAGAATTTGTCCTCTTTGGTCACTGAGGGATTTTGTTTATTCTGTAATTGACAGTGCCATAAACGTTAACTGGGCTGTAAGAACTGACTGGATTTCCTCAGAAACGTACAATCACCAGTGATCGCATTTCTGCCATTAGAAGCTGGCTGGAATTTAGGAAACAGCACATCTTCCCACAGCTTTGCTCTATTGGCAACATAAAAGTGCATAACATGCACTTACAGCAGTAAAGATGGGAAACACAGCTCTGCCTTTACACTGGTATCAAACCCTTTGGATATAATAAGAGGCTTTTCTACGACATCATGTGAATGATTATAAGCATTCAGTGAAATTTGCTTTCTTCTTTCATTTTGATCAACTAGCTCTGACTAATCATATCTGTTATCAGGGTTCCTGAGCATCAAATGTATCGCTGGATTTTGGGTACAACAGTGTGCTAGAGGAGCCAACAATGACACAGAGGAGAAAAGGCTTTACTCTTCTTCATGGGGGAGGCAGAGAGAGCAAGGCCTCCTTTCCCACCAGAGAACAGACCAGTTCCTCCTGGCAGAGCAGCTATACCAGTGCAGGATTTTCTGTGTGTCTCCTTTAGGTTTACTGGGGCATATTTCAGTGCAGTTTTTAAAATGTACCATTCAGGGAACTTAGCAGAGTAATCAGACCCTGTGGCACTGGCCCAGTTACCTAGTTTAGGGTCAGATCTTCATCTGCTGCAGTCAGTGGAAAGATTTCTATTGGTGCCAGGGCAGAATGGAATGGCTGTGGGAACTCTCTAAGATGTAAAGGTAATGGAAAGGGAAAATCTGGGTTTGTGATCACATTTTGACCTGCCATGTATTGTGTACAAAGTACTTAGTGTATATTAAAATGTAGGTACTCATTGAAGATATATTTAAAATTAAATTAATCATTAGTGTGCAAAGCTTGCAGGCAGCTCAGAGGACATGTATCTTACTTAACAAAAACAACGAGAAAATTCATTTATGAACTAATTTTGAGCCTTCAGGCCTCAGTTACACCTAGAAGTAAAAAGGACATGTAGGTACAGGAGTTCAGTGGCTGTAAGACACTTCTGTCCAGGCAGGGGGATCTCTGGTAATAGATCTGATTGCAGGAGAGTTTTCTTGCCTTCCTGCCAAACCTTGTCCTGATTGATAAGCTCCCAGGCTGTGTGGTGAGCAAGGTCATTAGGACTTCCCCCTGCAAATGAAGCAGCGGTTTAAAAAATAAGATCATAGAGTAAACAGTTTTCTGTCCTGAAGAGAAGAAAATAAACCTCTGTTGTTTGCTAGAAAGGAAGTACAATTAAAAAAAAATCCAAATTTCAACACAAACTTATTGTTTAGATTTGCCGACTGTTGATTTACCATGATGAAAGACAGGCCCAAACTAGAAAGTTTGGATCCTGATCTGGATCTGACATTCCCCAAATCTGAGGGGGAAGTGTGATTCAGAGTCTGGAGTAAGGGCTTATCTCTCAAACACAGCAAAGTACTGTGGATAAAAATACCCAGGTAAAGTAGGAAGTGCCTGGTCTGCAACAACAAGAGTGACTTTGTATCAACAGTGAACAAAAGCAGCTTTTTTTTTTCTTTGAGAACAATGAAATCACTCAAGAATTTTTATAAATACAAACAATGTGGGTTTTATCACTCAGTTATCATCAGTAGGATTATAGTCTATAAACCCTAATTTTCAGGGAAGTCCCTAGATTTCCCTGAACGCTTCCTCAGATTTCACATCTGTTAACTCTCGTTTATTAAGTGCTTCAGGATAAGGTGCATCCACGGTGCCTTAGTATTACATTACCTGAAAATACTGAATGTAGGAGTTAGTGGCAAAGAAAAGTTGATTGCCAGATAGTGTATTGATAACACGCCAGAAGAGCAGGCAGTCCTGTTCCCATCCTTTTTGAGCATATATAAAGGTAGCATGTAGTTCAGTGTCACTTTTAAAAATTATTTTAAAATGTTTAATCTATGAAGCTTTGGATAAAATTGGGTTTTATCCAATCAGGCATAAGAAGAAAGACTAGCATGGTAAGATGAAATGGAATTGCTGAGTTAACCCCCACTAGAACAAGCTCTGTTCCATGATTTTAAGTAATGACAGCACCTTTGTGGGCCAACAGAATTTGTTCCTCCCTTTTTAAAAGGTGTGCTGTACTCAGAGGTACTCAAAGGAAACTATATGACATCCTATTAGAATTACTGAGCTAGTACCTCAGTCTAGGCACTAACAGCTTTTAGACAATCAACTCAGATTTGGTCTGAAACAAAAGTCTAGCTCAATAAAAATACAAATTAGAAGTGCTTTTCACAGCACCAAATATAATAAACATAGTTGTGCTTCTAAAACTGAGCAAATCCAATGTTTGAAGGTGTATTTCTCAATAGCAAAACAACAGCAAGCTCTCTGGAAAAAATAATTAATATAGTCATGCTGAAACATTGTGGGTTTGCTTTTTAGAAATTCCTCTTGAGAATAAATAGATGTATGAGTTTGCTTGTCCTTCTCTGATGAATTTCCTACCAGGCTAAGTGTCAGCTAAACTGGTAATGGGAAGAGCAGAACTGAATGGGGCCTGTTTGCTGCTCTTCCTGATGGCTTGCTAAAATCCCTGGGAGAAGTCAGACAGAAGACCTAGCTTTGGTTTCCAGCTTCTGTTGCTGGTCACCAAGGTGCCAAAGCTGGAGAGCCCTGGGATGGCAGGGTGTCAGTGCTGTTGACAAGCCCCAAAGTGAGAGCAGTACAGTCTTCTTCACCAGGAATAATGACAGCCATGACAAGGGGCAGCAAACATGCTGTGGGCAGTTTGGTATATAAACAGGAACTGAGTTGGTTTGCATAGAAAATGGGCTAGTTATATATAAAACAAACAAAAATAGCAAATATATCGGTTCTGTGCCATACACCACTGCAGTTGCTTTTGTTGTTACAGTGATAACCACAAGTCCCAGCCTGGACCAGGCACCATTAGGTGCTGTAGACACACATCAGAAGACCTGGGCTTTGATCTGAAGGGACTGAAGTCTGCTGCAAACTGCTGCTTTTCCCCTCTCCTTAAAAAGTAGCACGTCATGAGTTCTTAGGTCTGGGAAGATACCTGAAAATGCTGAAATTCCAATGATCTGTGTGAGGGAACATCACAATCTTAACTACAGTCAGATAGGCAGATCCTTTGAGACTGAAACACTGGCATTACAGACACATATTAAAAGAAAAATAAAAACTTTCACATTCCTGTTGCATTCCCAACCCTCACACACCTAATGCTAACTATGTTCTTTACCTAAAATTACACAGTTAAGCATGGTGTGGGCATAATAACTTGGGTTTAGGAGCAGCAGCCGTGCTGCTGGATGAGGACACAGGCACAGCAATGGGTTCTTGGAGCACTGGTTCTGGCTGCATTGAGCTCCAGGTGACAGCCAGCACAGAGCAGCTCAAGTTTTCCTCATGAGATTTGCAGTTTCCTAGAGATCAAGAGTTGGAATCGAATCTTTAAGGTTTTAAGCATTATGGTGAGAGGGGCTTCCCATATCTTTTAAAATATGTATATGTATATATGTAGGATATTTATCCAGTGGACTGGCAAGTGTTTTTATTATTTGTATAGTAACATTAGAAGAGAAGGGTTTGCTTTTAATTTCTTCAGTGTGTTTTTAATAGCATCTGCATGCATGCGACAATCTGCTACGCTTTGAATCGCCTGCTTAAAATTGTATAGTTTGGAAACTTTGAAGGGCAGAAGTGACCATTTCAGCATCATTCTGGCTACTGCAGCCACAAAATTGTACTTACTGATGTCTTCATTTATATTCAGATCCTGCTTTATTTATAATACAAGAAGCAGTCCTATGATAGGGGAGCCCTGGTAATAATTTATATATTATATAAATATTTATTTATATATTTTTAAATATAATTTTTTTCTGCTATTTGAGCATTTCTCTCCTGTAGTTCTTTGATTTCTAATCAGGATTAAGCTTATGCTGTCACTTGCCCTCAGTGAAATCACTGAGTTCTTCTTCTCTGCCTGACTTCTTCTTGTCACAAAACATTTGAGTGCTTTTACTGTCCTTTGGCTACATCTACACTTGTTTTGTTAGCTGTGCCTGCAGATAGGCTGGTGGCTGCTGCGCTCTGTGGCCAGAGTGAGTTATGTCCATCCTGCTCTGAGGGGCTGGGCTTGTCTCCAAGCCTAAACCCTCTTCCTCTGCCCTCAGCAGTGAGCAATAGTGGCCTTGGAGGAGTGGTTTTCTGGAGTGATCCAGTGGATGTTGAAGACCCCATCTCCACATTAGAGGTGTTTTAGTGAAGTGGGGGTGTTTCAGGCTAACTGTAATGGGGTCCCATGGACTATATGCCCAGTGGTGGCCAAAGTTTGTGTGGACTGCTCTGGAGGATCTCACTGCTTTAGGTTCACTGGAAGGGAGCTCAGTTCATGCACTCCCAGACTGATCTGTGAAACAAACCAAACTACAGTAAATCGGTACAATCTGGAGATTTGCCTCAACAGCACAGTCCTGATTCAAGCATGCTAATGTAGACTCAGGAACTGGGAACATTTGCTGCCACATCAGCTGATGGTATCCAGAAGTTAAGAAGATATTTGGGAGAAGTTTGAGAAGATATTAGGAATAAGAATCAGAGACACATCGGCTGCAAAATTCAGGCTCAAAAACCCTGCATGTGTCCTAATATAACAAGTACCTTCTTGGTTGCCCACCCCATCCCTCACCATACTTGGCACGTAATATCAGTTTTCTTTGACCTCGAGTTGTCAAACATTGCCTGTCTGATGATCTTCCCATCCCAACCTTGACCAGAATGGCTCACGCATTAAGCTGTGTCCACCGAGAGTCTGTATAAACCAGGACACAACCATCCCTTTGGGTCTGTGTGGGACAGGACCTGCCTCTCGGCATGTCCATGTCCAGTGCTGAGCACAGTCTCTGCAGGAGCTTCTTGGTGCTCATCTAAAATACACACTAAATTTTCAAATAACAAAGGCAACTGTGGGAGAAATCAACCAGTTGACCGGCCTTGCGGCCTCCACTGGCCTCAGCCTTGTCATCTGCATTCGGCTGGAGAAGTGGCTGCTCCTCAGCCAGTTATGGGTTGCCAGCCCAGAGGGAATCAAGCCCACTGCCGCATCCAGCCTGGCTCTCACACAGCGTTCCCGCTGCAGCCCCTGAGCCTGCCAGGACAGGCTGGCAGCCGGAGAGAATGATGTCACCGAATGGGCAGGGCTTCTTTGCCGCCGATAACATCTCAGCAGATGTCCTCCAAACATGCTCACGGTTCTCCCATTATAGCATCTTTATTACCCATTTACCTTTCACAGTCCCACTTTTTAAGTCAGCAAAGAGGTTACTCTTTGCTAAAGACCATGTTAAAAAAAAATGGAAAAGAGCTTTGCTGCAGTTGTTTTAAGTGGTTTTGATTTATGCTTGGGCAGGAAAACCTTGCATTTCAGTAAAACACCAGTACTGAGATACTTCAAAGAATATAGGTACCAGAGTACCACTGAAAAAGTTTGTGATTTTCCGTTTGTGATTTACCCTTTTCCAAAATAATACAAGGGATCAATGAAGTTGCTAACTGTGCACCTTACACGGGCACCCCCGTGATCCTGTTAGCTATAATCTGTTCCCCATAAATCCTGCAGGTTCTACTCCCACCTACTGGGTCTCATCCCTATTTAGAAAATCAGATCTACCCCAGGGTATCCTTCTGGACGTGTAGAGTTCCACTGAAATCAGCAGGGATCTGTTTAAGGACATGCCTGCAGAGAGTATCTGTTATTCTATATTTACACAGTACCCAGCATAATAGGACATGAAACCTGATTAAAGCCTCCAAACAGTACTGCCATGGAAATCAGTCTTGTTATTGACTGATGACTCAACATGTCTGGATTTAGATGGAAGAGGGCTACTTTCAATTCCCAGTTCTTTTATAGACTCTCCGCGTAACCTAGCCAAGTCATTGAATCTCCAAACCTCAGACACACCTGTATTTAATGCAGAGAAAGTCAATCATTGATTAATTCCCTTCTCCCAGCCCATTCTGCAGTTTTTTATTACAAGTTCCTTGGGGCAGATGTTGCCTCTTGTGATGTGCGAGGACACTGCGCAGCACCAGGGAGCTCTGACAAGCCTATAAATGATAAAATAACAATCATGTTCAGTAGCACAGAAGCAGCTGTGATTGTCCTAATATTTGTCCTAGTAGAGTCATTTTTAAATTGAAAGCACACCTGGGATAATTCAGTTCCAGAAGATGCTCAGCCTGATCCTGGGATGATGACAACCTCTGAGTAACCTGAGCTACAGCATTGCCTTGAACAGGATAAGAAAAGGTAAAATGATGAGAGTAATAGAGTTTTGTGGGTTTTTTTGCAAAATGTAAAGCAGTACAGATCGAGTCAAACCTTGAATAAAATACCAGCAGCCACACAGTTTTCCCTCTTCATGGGAACAGATGTGGAAAGCTATTATTATAATTTGCAAATAATGTTACCCCCTTATGTGTGTCATTGGAGCTTTTTTATTACATGGATTCAGCCAGAGAGTTTCTTACATAACACTGTTATTCTGTTTTCATTTTGGATGTAGTTATCAGGTGATGGTTTCCCAGACACAGGTACTATTATTAAATAGCCATCAGTTACACAGGTATTTAGCTCTCAGAAAATCAGTGTTCTGAAATTGTGAAGATATTTCCTAGGATAGAATATTTGCCGAAAGTTAAGCCCAGGAGCAAGCACAGATCCCTGCAGGTATGCCACACAACTTGCATAGACAACCATTATTAATACAAATCACTTCAATTAAAATTGACACGTGAGCTAATTAATAGGATGTTGATTGATAAACAAGACTGCGCTCGTTTTATCCAGGCATTTGTTAATTACCTGCCCGATGTTGCAGCTGACCGGCGAGGACACGCTCCCGCTCTAAGGAACGTCGTGGGGTTTGTGTGCATTCCAGTTTAGCAGGGATTGGCTGTACCTAGAAAATAGCAGTATTTTTTAGCCATGGGATATAAAGTTTTGTGTCTGCCTGCATCACAGATGGGATACCGTGTGCATCAGTTGATGCACAATAAGGTAAATAATATCTGCCATGTGATGCTACAGTAAATTTTCACATTGTTTGCTGACTGTATGTATATTTTTTTTCTTCTCTCATCTATTTCCCCCCCTCATCTGACAGCACTGGCAGCCTCCACAGTGCTCTGTAGCAGCGAGCACACTGCGACACTGTTGCAGGGGTTCCCTACAGCAGAGCCTTCCCAGTGCCATTGATCAAGCCACAAGCACTAGTTAAGTAATGCAAGGTTGCTCTAATTCCCTGACTCATCTCCTGTTCCCCCTGGAAATCCTAAACGTGGTGCTGGAAACCAAACTGCAGTCCTCTGCAGCAGGATGAAGTAACTTTGATTGCTGAGTCACCACGTTGACCCACACAGCTCAAATTTATAGTTAGCAATAGTCAAAAATGCTCATTGTAATCTTATCACGGTCGAGGTGCTAACTGCACATTCCCTGGAAATGCATCCAGCCTGGCTTTCAGCTCGGTGCTCAGACTCCCCAAATCACTATTTGCGTAATGTTTACAAAAACACATCTCATTTTAAGTAGCCTTGAATTATTATATTCCTGTGGTCCTTTTTTTTATGCCTGTGTCATCTTGGAGCTAATCAGCATTCTGCTCTTGCATTTGCAACTGCTGAGAAAGTCAGATCTTAAAAAGCCATAACTCCTTGACAATTTCTGCCCGTTGATAGCTTGTACAAGCTGTTTGGGTGTAGTAAGTAACGTGGAGGAAAACTGAAGATCAAATTATTCTCACGTATGAATTAAATCATTGCTTTGTAGCCGCTGACACATCTCCTTGCTCTGCATGATGAAATTCTCCTCGTTAGGTACTGCATGCTTTTACAAACACTGCTGTCCTTCCGAGCATCATATATGTTTCTCCAATCAAAATCTGTGTTTTGCCACAGTGGCATCACTGTGAAACACTTCTGATAATGTTGGCTGTGGGTCCCACCCTTTTAGGTGCAAACCTTTTTTCTCGTCCACTACATGACGTGGAATGCATTTGATGTGTGCCTGACTGCAGAGGTAAATGGAAGAGCAGAAACATTTGTATGCTACAGTTTGTTTCTAAAACTGATCTTGACCAGTCAGCATAAAATGCATCATGTCAATGTGATTGCCATGATGCTCTTTCATTAGGAGAAATGATTCCTCCACAGGGCAAACGGGAGCTGAGTGGGGATGCTTCTGCTGCCCTTTTCAAACTGGCTAATAGAGAAAAGTCTGCCTGCAATTCAAAGCAAATTATGAAAACAGATCAATGTAAATAAAGATGAAGGAAGTGGGGACTCACATCAGAGAAGATACAAATTAAAAGGCATGTGACTAGTTTAAAATACGAATGAGCTTCTGTTAAAAGAGCTCTCTTTAGTGACCTTCTTTCCTGCCATGTGACCAAATTCTTCAATCATGCACTGTAAAGGAATGTTAAAATTGTCTTTATTTTCATTTCAGATCTGGCCACATTAGTCTATACTTGCTGTATTCATTTATTATCCAAATAATCTCACTTCCTGCTGAAGTCAAAGGGAATTTTTCTTGTAACTCCTCTCCTGGCTCTGCTCTGGGCTGTAGTGATGGTGCCTGCAACCTTTTAGGATCCCGTGGGCCTGGGGTCAGCCAGATCTATGCCATTATCAGGCCCATCTGGGAAGGGTGCAAGTAATTTTAAAGCCAGCAAGTGCCTACGGAAGGAAGCTGATCTCTGTGCAAGGCCCTGGCCTGAAGGGCAAACTCCTCTGAAAACAGCCAGTCCCGTTGTGAGCAGAGGACCCCTCTCTTTGGATTTTGTGTTTAACCAAGACAAATGTCCTAAAAGCAGGTCTGGAGAGGTAGCAAGGTGGGTACTTGCATCTATGCAGCGTTTTTAGTTTATCAAAATCCCTGCTGAATCACAGACCCAGACCTGGAGGCAGCATTCACTCGGTTGCACCCGGTGCCAAATGCAGCAACATGGGAACTCCTTCTTCTCCGCTCCCCTGACTTAGACTTCCAAGGATCACAGAAGAATTTCTGACGTGCTCCAACATTGAACAAAGCAATCTCTGATCTTAAGTGAAAAAAAAAAAGGAAAAAAAAAGAAGGGTTCAGTTTAATACAGGCAACTGGCAAAGATTCAAACTGCATCTTATTTTAGCCAGAGCTGTTCACCAATCCTGAGGAGAGATGTGAATTTTCAGCTCCAGTCAGATGCCTAATTATTCCTCCTTATCTTGCTTTTAAGATCTTGCCAAGGCTGCACCCATCCCTATATCTCTAGGCATTTGAATACCACTCAAGAAGCATCTGAACTCCTTGACGTTCGTTCGGCCTGTTCTCCAGTCACCACGTAACCTCTCAGGAACCCCTGCAGATGACGGTGTGCTGACAAAGAGCACCTCACGCTGGAATGATACTGCCTCTTACCTGCAGAGGTACCACTCCATCCACCATACCTGAAGTGATCTTTGGGATTGCCAGCCTGCTCTCACTAGACAGGAGTGTGCCCTTTTCTACGGGAGGTTTAAGCAGAGCTGCTATGTGACAAATAATAGCATCTATTTTTGCTCTTTGCAGGACCTGAGATTGAATCCACAATCTGTTATTGACTACACAGCAGGGGCTTCCTCAAATTGCTGAGTCTAAATGAAAGCGAATGGTAAAGAGGGTAAAACATGCAGGTTGTGCAGCACAAAATTAGACTTTTCAAAAACTCGAGTTTTGTTTTCCTCTCCACCCAACTTCCTCATCTTCCATTCCCTCCCTCCCCACCCATGTTTTCTGCAAAGATCCCTTTCAGAGACACACTGTACTCTTGTTTTCTTCAGAGTTTGATTTTAGTCTCACTCAAGACTGTCAGTCCTGAAGAAGGATATGAGAGGATCACACCTGAGCCCCAGAGGAAGGACACTGTTTCTGGCAGGGCATCAATTATAAAGTCAGAACAGATTTTTTTTTTTTAATGTGTCACTTACAATTAAAGGAGTGACCTGAGTGATAGATAACTCCTGTGCAGGCTTTCCAAAGGGGACAGGTTCACCCAGGTAAGGATTAGCCCCACAAGGTGAGACTGATGGCATTTTATATGGCCTGGAAGAAGTGCTGTACATGCCACAGGATTAGTTTCTTAATGTATCATGTAAGAGGATGCTATGGTTTCCTATATCATCTTCCACTTTTAGATCTGCTTGTACTGTATCACTTATAAAAGTGATTATTGTTTATTACCTTTGGCTTCAGAAATGGCCACCTGCCACTTTGGAGTACAGGACATGCTGAGAAAGAAATTTATTTCAGTTCCCTCTCTTTTTTCAGCGGCTTTGCATTTGAGCTTCAGGTTTGGGCAAGGAAAGTTTAAATGAAATTCAGGTTAGCTAATGCAGAACAAAAGTGTCTTTTTTAACCTTACAGACCTTTCTAAAACACATCATTTCCTGTCATCCCTGGAGAGTGTGTGACACCAGAGCCGCTCTCTGCTCTGAAGAGCCTGGCTGCGTTTCTCTTATGCTTTAGACAGAGCAGGCATCAGTGACATTGATACATAATTTAGTCACCACCTTCAGGGTACGTTAAATTAGCAAATTCCCCAATTTGCTAGCAATTCACATAGATGAATTGATGATTAAATAGCTGATTGAACTGAAGAACCCAAATGGAACAGTTTGTTGCTAATTTAAATGCTCTCTATGTCTAGACCACTCTCCTTGTTACATTCTAATTGACCTAATTATTTCCAAAAACACTCTTTTAGTCATTTCTTTTGCATTTAGATCATTCTATATGGGGGCTGGATGTGGGAGGAGGGCTGTTCTGGTGTATTCCAACAGCAGAAAGTATTTTAAGCAGTTGCTTTGGATAACAGCAGCAGTGACTGGTTACGAAGCTGGAGAACTTCACGTAGACCTGGGGAGAAGATTGTGGGCTCCCTGTTTGAACTCTGCCACTGCACAACCACATCCACTTTTACAATGCCTTAAGAACGACCACATCTCTGAAGAGGTCTTCTCAGCAGAATTTCAGTATTAGTGCTTAGAGATTTGATCAAGTTACTGCCACCTGACAAGCCAGTGCTTGCCAGCCCAGCTGAGCGGGGCGACTGCTCTCACCGTGTGCATGCTTCGCCTCCTGTAAAGGCAGCCGAATGGCACTTCTTGTGGTGGGGAAAGCAAAGCTGAGAGAGCACACAGTTGCTGTAGGGAGCTGTTGTTATTGCTTGTAGGAGCAAGTACCCGCAGAGTTACCACATCTCACCTGACATGAGGTAGCTTGTTCACTCACAGTAACTGGATCGTGCATCTGAGCCCCGCAGAGACCTGGGCTTCCCTCACATAATAGGAAATATTATCTTTAATTTATAGTAGTGAGGACATCAGCTGTTGGATGAAGGAAAAGTAAGTGCTATAACACATTTCTGGTCCTCTAGAACCTCTATCTTTAATGTCAGAAAAAAAAGCCAGCCTGCCTGGAGATACTCTGCATGGAGAATCCACCATGGTCACTGGGAAGCTGTTGCAGTGGTTCACCATTTGCCCTTAAAACATGCTTTACACAGTCAGGCTGAACTGGAAGCCTTTCACCTTCCAGCTCCTGATCCTGTTTTACCTTTGACTGTTAGATGTTCACCAAAAGTTACATACAATCATCATTGGAGCCAGAATGGCTGTAGTTACATTTAACTCTTCTAGACTGCACTGGCAGATATCAACATGTGTGACCAAAGCAGCCTCTTGCTTCCCTCATTTAAGGACAGAAACTGAGGTGAGAGAAAGACCCTATCCCAGGTCTTACCAAAAATCAGTGATGGTGCAAGTAGGGAACTGGGATGGCCTGGTTAAGGGATTGTCCCATTAGGCAGGAACATTTTAACCAAAGCTCACACTACCTTTAGCCTGTCCTTCACTGACCTCAGCTGAATCACCCCTGGCTCATGTCTGGTGGCTGAGAGAAGAAAGAGAATGAGGCTTCAGATGCACAAAAAGGCATTTTGTTATCCCTGGTGGCTGCTTTGATTTTTCTCAGCTTTCTGTAGCTGGAGACATGTCAGTCAGATGTTGTGCCAGATGTTTCCCCCAAAGTGTCACATAAATGAAATAGCTGGAGCAAGGTAAGAACACACCTGACTGCCAACTGTCTGCCAGTGCCTGCTGACTGTGTTTGGCAAACTATGGTTCTGCTCTTCTTCCAGTCAGCCTCAGACCAGCCCATCCAAGGGACCTGGTGCAGGTGGTGAGGGCCACAACAACTGGGAGAAGACAAATACACTAGCTACCCTGGTCTAGGCTGCACCTTTCCCTCACTCCCTGTTCAGTTCAGGACCCATTGGCAAGGGCTGGTTGGTGTAGATTCATTTAGTGGCAATGCTGAAGGCCTGGAGAGAAGGGCAGTTGCACCACCATGGACAAGAAATAGCATAAAGCTTGATGGTATGGATGATCCTGCTCCAAAAGTCCTTTTAACAACTCTCCCAGTAAAGTTTCTTTTCCAAATCCAGAGTGCCAAGCGGGTGTTTCCTGGATCTGGGGCTTTATAGGAGGTTTTCAGCTTACAAAGCACTGGATGTTTTCTGTCGCGTCAGGCCATGAGAAATTTCTGTCGTGTACTCATTTCTCAAATTAAGTGCATAAAAAGATGGTGCAGGCAGCCAAGTCTCACACAGTTCCGGCCGTGTACTGCCAAAGCTTTATACGCTGCCACTGACCGATGCAACTGGCAGCCAAAAGTGGCTGCTAAATCCAGCAGCCTCCTCCGGAGGTGGTGCATGATGTGCAGATGCAGAACGTCCCTCCTCCTCCCTGTGTACCACTGGCCAGAGGCTTCCCGGCCTGGCCCCCAAATTCCTGATCCTGATCACCCCGTGCTACACCAATAGCAGTGAAACAGGTCTTTCCATTTCCTCGAGACAGTCTCTCCCTTCCCACCCTTGGTTCCTCCAGTTCTTGTGGATTTCTTCCAAAAAATAAACCCTTTTTTAGGGAATTTAGTGATAAAAATCGAGGTTAACAGCAGCTCTGTCCTTCTAGCTCTTTGTGCATTATTATTAACTGCACCTTTGGATGTATCTTGGGAAGAATGTTATTTAGGAAATCAACCGTCACCTGGAACAATATCCTACATAAACCCTCTAATTGCATCAGTGATCTCTGCCCATCCTCTTTTGGTTCTTCAGGGAGCTCTTCGGTCTTTTCCAGGTTTTCTGTGTCAGTTCTGTGCTTACTTGCTGTGACCAAACTGCACATAAATTCTTGAGGTGTTTGCAGATAACTTTTTCTCTTTTTCTTTTTAGTTTTCACTTATAGCATGAGTTTTCACTTAGGATTTTCCCAAAACCTCAGAACTAAAATTCTTTTTATGTGTGCACAGTACTTTGCTCTGAACAATATCTCTGCATGCAATTAAAAACCCCTGATTCTGTACATTTTATAAATAAAGCCTCTAGATATATATTTAGATTACAATGATCTCTTGGGCATGAACTGTCTTTCCAGTCTCTATTTATGAAGCGCACAACACAACAGTAACAATAAAGCAATGTCATCTGGTTGCATTCAGACAGTAAAGATCTATCAACAGCTATATCTGGATATCCTCTTTTCATCAGCGGCACGAAAAGAAAAATTTCCTTGAAATTTCTTACTTGAAAAAAAAAAATTAGACTTCTAACAAAGAGAAGTATTACTGGGAAATTTCACTTTTATTTGTTTTGTTGTTTTCATTGGGAAACTGGGCACTTTAAATATCTTGCAAAAAGTTCAGTTTAAACAAAACACAGGGATTTGGCATGTTGAGGTAAAAAAGCCTACTTTTTGGTTTCAGCCCAGAACTACCAACAACAGAGGATGTTTTTTAATTAAAAATCAAAATTTCCTCTAGCTATTCTTTTGTTTTTCAGTAAAAACTGCAGAACAACATTTTCTTGCCAACTCTAGCACAAATAACCTCTCTTCTGGTTTTGACAACTTCCTTGGGATTATGTTGCTCTATTTCAAGCTCTTCCTTGTTTTCTTTCCTCTACCTTAATGCCAGCGTTGGCACCGAAGCTTCCCTTAATGATGACATATGTTCCTCACTCATTCAGAATATGATCTAACTCTTTATATAGAGCATCTGTTTATTTATCTGTGGGACATGTGGCTAGAACATAAACTTGAACGAGCTGTGGGAAAGGCCAATTTTAAATATGAAAATAGACTAACATTGGTGTACTTACAGACACTCGCAGCTCCCTAATTTGATTACTAGTCACAGAAAATGCTTAGACATTCTCATGACAATTAGTATAAACATTGTTCTTTCCATTGGAAAAAAATATTATCATAGCTGGACAAATAAACTGACCCAACTTGAAAATGAATGTCATTTCATTGCCTTTGAAGGCATAATTCAGTGGCGGTGCTTAATATTCTCAGCTGTCATCAACCATGCAGTAATTAGTTTCAGTTCTAATGAATATTTATTTATATGAAGAAGGTATAAGCATTGCAAATATCATATGTATTTGACCACAGTTTATGATGATGATATTGTATGATTGCATGTATGTATTCGTTATTATTACATGAATATTTCATAGATCAGTGTGAAATGTAATTACACCCCAGTGTGTTTGCTTAATGTCAATGTCAACAGTTTGATCGAGATTAGCATAAGAACAAGTAATTTTCTCAATACAGATCCAAGTTTCTCATCTCTGGTGTAGGGAGCAAGATTTTGGGGATTGTAAATAACGGTGAGGTGCTCATGGTACTTTTCCACACCTCGAATTGCCTGGTAGAAAACTCGCCCTCAACTCAAATGCAAACATAGGAGAGGGGGGAAAATCGTGTTTCATTTCCTTGAATGTTTAACCCTAAAAGAATCAAAGATACAGAGCATTTAGTTATTGAGTGTGTTGTGAAGATCTGTGGTCCATTTAAAGCTATTTATCCATCATTCTTGCTAGTTTCAGGAAGAGTCCTAAATACAAACAATCTTTGTTTCCTGTTGTATCCTGCTGTCAGTAAGAATAAGATATTGTTTCATCGCATGCTAATACCTAAACTCTGTATTACATCAGTTGTTCAAAAATTTCCCACTTGCCTGAAATGTTGGAAGTTCTCTGTAATCACAAATATCCCCTAAAAATGAAAGATCAGAAAGAAAATAAAGCACTGCTTTCTATTTTTGTCGGTGTTTACTTTGTTCCGTTGTTCGCATGTCATGCACGAAGCCATTTCAGTTTCCTCTGTCGAGACAGTTTCTCTTGCAGTTTCAATGTCTTTCTCACAGAGCACGACAGAAGAGAAAACATGTTTTAAAAATAGGAAAATGTGATTGTGAAACCACAAACTTGTGTTTTGTACAGAGAAGAGGTGAAGATGGTCAGAGAGCTACTGCACAGAAACCCCTTTAATCTAAGTTTTGAATTGACAAAGTCTTACTAAAGATGAAACTCTTTGCTTTTATACTCATACCAGCCTTGGTATCAGAACCTGTGTACATTTGTGCGTAGGAGATGATTTCTCAATATTATTCAACTACATAATTTCCCTTTTTTCTTTTGATTCCCCCTTTTCAGCACCTTTCATTTGCTAGTACTGCTGCCCCAAATTGTTGATCCTTTCTGAAATACTTCTGCTGAGATCCTAAATTATGGAGATTTCACCTGACTGATCCATCAGCACTGAAATGTCACAGCAGCTCTGGGGGACTCGTCTCAGGTCCATTGGTGGCTTGGTCTGTTTTGACGTTGCTCAGTGTTTGAAGGGGTTTTGTAATGTTGATGGGATGGAAGGGAGTGCAAGGTGGGAAAAACCCTTTCCGTGGACAGGCTCACAGATAACTTGTTTTTCTGATCCTCTGAATTGTGAAGCATGTGCTGACATTTTCTACAAGTTGCTCTTGACAATCTCTGTATGATGTATATGAGTTTGTTTAGAACTTGACATTTCCTTGCCTTCTCTGTGTATAAGGCAGAACCTCATGTGTCTGCAAGGGGCATATTGTCACCACCAAAACCTGCAACTGCTGCTCCCAGTTCCATTCCCCTGTGTATTATGGACCCAGACAACACATAGATTTCATGAGAAGTAGGTTGCAGAGGTATAGAAAGGGCTTCTGAGGTTTGGGGTGCTGAGAAACCTGTGGTGGGAGTCATCTGATGGTCAGAAATCTCTTTTGAGGCTGTGAATGGTGTGCCCTCTTAGAAGAACTGATGTATTTTTGTTGCTTTTAGGAAAGGATTTTGTATGGAAAAGTTCTGAAAAAGGAGGCAGGATTTATGGTTTATGATATAGAGATTGTTCCCAGGTATTTAGACCGAAACCACCAGCCAAGGTGACAGTGTGCACAGTTTGTCACAAGATAACATGCTCAGAGCCTGGCACAGGCTTTGTAACACACTGAGTTACGGTAAGAGAGTGCCCAGACCCAGTGTCTCTGATATTTCTCTGTAAAAGGCCACCAGGTACCAAAGCCTTGAAGAATGCTTGGCAGAGGGGTGACAAGAGCCACAGGCTTTCCAGGCACTGCTGACTTTGGGATCGTGCAGTACTCCATGTTTCATCTCACATGGGCTGTTTTTCTTGGTGTACCAGGCTAATTTCAGCACTTTGTTACCTTGACTCTATCAGCCATTCCCACAACTGCTGCATAGCCAGCACCACTGTAATTTCAGCTGCTAAGCCTTTGGCTCTTCTTGGTTTTAATCTTCCTATCCATTTTCCTGTTAAATCACAAAGGTCCAACCGCATGAAGAACAGTCCTTTTATCCTTGTGCTGCTGCTTGTTCTGCAGCTGAATCTTCCCCTGGTGCTTCCCTGGTGCTTTGTGTCTAAGGCACAACACAGAGACATGCAATGCAACGTGCTCCCTCCTTATTAATATAGATTGATGTTGAAAGGAGTGTTGGATGTAAGATTTTAATCAACAAACTGCAGCAAGTTTATGAGCATTATATATCTCTCTTAATTTGGCCAGCGATGAAAATACGGTTGGCAGGAGGAAAAAAGAAAACTTCTCTCTCACCAATTTACTTTCCAACATGAAGAAAAAAAAAAAAAAGATTTTGAATAAAGTGGCAATATGGATGCATTTGGAACTGCGAAATGTGATTCTTAATTGCTCGTGATTGTCTCTCCAACAACTGGTAGGTTAACCACGGCAGGCTGACAGCCTGCACTAACTGACAATCAATATTGTTGAAACGCAGAACCTTTGCCTGGAAGACACAAAAACATTTCATTTTCAAACACTACAGGACATCTGCTTCTGGAGAGAAAAAGTTGCTTCTTCTCGGCAATATGCACTGACTTGTAACTTATTTTTTCTCCTTGCTCTGAGGAAACAAAAGTCTTCTTTATACCATATCCTTTCCACTAATCTGGCAGCTATCCAGTGTGGGTTTAAACAGATGTTCTGGAAAAAAATATGGCATATACAAATGAGATGGAATCCAGCAACTCAGTCATGGATTATTACAGATATAAAATGCAAAGGGCTGAATTCTTCCCAGATTCACATTCTGTATGATATTTGGCACTAGATGTAAGAACAGCACACAAACAAATCATTAATACCCTCATTATAATAATTATTATATATTTAGCACAAAGACCCCAGGCTGGCTCAAACCCTTCATGTTAAATACTGTACAGATGCATGTTCAGGCTGAGGAGTTTATTCAAAGGGCTGCTTGCACCAAAGACTTAGATATGTAAGTAACTTTCCTTGTGCATGTTTACAGGATTAAGCACCACATGTGATTATATTATTGGCAACAATGGGCATTTCTTAGTTTCCATGCTGCAGCCTTTGAATAAATCACACAATAATGAACAATTTGATGTTAAAGGGAAAGAATTTGAGTCTTGCTGTGTCTAAGGCTACTAAGCCTTAGGGCTGCCACAGGGTTAGAGATTTAGTGGTAGAAATTGTATGGACACACTCTTCTTAAACATATATTATACACAAGGCAATGAAACTGATAAATTTATCTTTTTAAATGCTGAAATGTATCATACAGTCTCCTGATGTGAAGGGCAACCAGCTAAGCCCTGAGCCCTGGTAACACTCCTGGGAGAACCTGTAAAAGCAGCTGGGAAGGAGAGCTTGAACCATGGGGTGGGAATGAGGGATGCTGGCAACTTTGGGAAAGGCACAGACAAAGAAATTGCTTTCAGCTTTTACTGATCTTGTAGACAGAATATGGCCTGATGGACAGAATAACATCTAAGTGCAAGTGTAATCTCATGGGCCATGGAGACCCCGTTCTAAATCCTTGTCTCCCATATTCAGTCGGAGCTCCTGGTGGCTGGGACTGCTATGGGTGGCAGTTGCAGTGCCTACAATAACCTGCTTTTCTCCAAAGCTTTTATTTTTAACTTTTCCCACTTTTCATCCTCCCTCACTCATTTTCATCTGAATTTGAAATGAATTTGCTTCGGGCAGCTCTGGTGTCCTTTCAGCTAAATGTGTGCTCCCAAAAAAACACACCCCCCCACTTTGAATAGCCCTGAGAATGTACAGCAACTAAGCCCAATACTTAATGGTAACAAACTAAAAAACATTACTTTATTTGAGCAGTCACAAAGGACACTTGGTAACTTGATAAATAATTCTGTTTCCTATTATTGTTATTGCTGAACAAAATGAAATGAAAGATGTTGGTGTGATGCCAGGGTGAGAAGTAGGAGGGATTCACTTGTCCCCATTTTCCTGACTGCTTTTTCTTTTCAGTCTCTAACTTCTCATCATTTCACCAGCTTCAAAAAAGTCATAGGGAAATGAAAGCACAGAAAACTCTAACTTTTCTACTCTTGTACTTTTTGAAATGAGAGCTCACTTGATGGGTTGCAATGGAAGAGTAATGAAAAAATGCAAATGGGGAAGACAAAGAACTGGGCAAGTTTTTTTCTCTCTAGAGACAAGGTGAAACACTAAACATCAGAACTTTGTCAAATCCAAAGATATCAGTAAATTACCATCTAAGAAACATCCCAAACACAACTGGAAAAACTCCTGCATTTGAAACACTGTGAGAGAGAAACAACCTGCACTTTTCCTTCCAGGAGTGTGACAAGTCTGTTCTTCCCTTTCCGCACTGCTGCCTGTTGCTGCTCGAGCAATTGCAAGAGCAGCACTGCTTGATGCCAGTGCCCTGTGCCAGGGGCAGATGTTCTGGCACTTTCCCAGATGTTCTGGGAAAGCAGAGGTGCTGGCACTGCCCAGGCCAGCCTGCGTCACTGCTTGTACCCTCCCTGATACACACAACCCTCCCAGGTTCCTCATGTACTTGATGCCTCTGCAGAAATGGCTTGTGAACAGCCACACAGAGATGGTTTCAATATACATTCTTGGGCAATTTTAACAAATTTAGCTGCAGAAGAAGGAGCTGAATTGAACATTTAGGCTGACTGCTGCAAACTGCCTGGTTCTGGTTACAAGCTCAAGAAATCGAGTGAAATAACATGCAAAGCCTAGTGTATCCTATCTAAGCCAGAGAGCAAGTCAGGCTTAGTGGGTTATTTCATGATATTTGACTCTCCTTCTATATGAATAACATCTGCAAATATGCCGAGTCTCTTTGGAATTGTTTTTGGTTTAAAAGAATTTGTTATTCGGGGCATTTCAATCAGTCACTCCCCGCCTCGCTGTTTTGGCTGGTCACAGTGTCACGTTTGAGCCTTCCCATCCCCTGCCTCAAGAAACATCATCCTCCTAATAAGCAGGTGTTTGTTATGGAAGCCTCCAAAGACAACGGGAGAGAGCCCTGATGCTATAAGCCTACTGCTGGGGGTTAGAAATGAGGAGGATGCTAAAGCAGGGAAAAAAAAGACAAAATTAAATAAAGAAAAAGATCCAATTTCCGAAACTCCACTGGCTACATTGAGATTTCTCAGCAGCAGCCAGCTCAGTGTCAGGCTAGTTCACACATGCATCCTACCCCATGTTGCTGCATCCACATGGCTGCTGTGGCAAAGCCAGTGACACTGGCAGCTTTAAGCCTTCCAGCTATACCAAAGGCTCTTCCCAAACAGTGATGTCAGGTCATTCTATGAAGAAGCTCAGGCAGAACTGTTTGCCTTTTTCCCACCAGTTAAGCCACAGGATGGAATGAGGAGGACAATGCTAGAAAAATTGGTGGCCACCACACCTGACCTCCATCATCTCCATCACACGTCTAGAGGGCTTCTGCAACTGCCACCCATAGCAGAGCAAAAGCAGAATTTCTCCTCTGTCTTAAGATAATAATATAAAAAGGCCATCCTAGGGCAGACCAGAGGTACACCAAGTCTAGTGTCTTCAACAAAGAACAGCAGTGATGTGGAGGGATGAATGTAGGAATGTGGTAGGGAATCAGTGATGCTTCCCCAGAACATTCTTCATGCTGTCAACGCTGTGACTTTCTAAGCCCAAATCAGTGCATTGCATTTAATGCCTTCTGGTGAATTCACTGACCATGAAATTTTCTCACAGTACTCCAAACTCTTCAGTCTTGGCATCCTGAAGATGCTGTACCAAGGAGATGCACATTTTAACTGCAATCCCATAAAGAATCACCCTCTTTAATTCACCATAAACCTGCAGTCTTTCTGAGTTTATCTGCTGTTCCTGTTTCTTATCCTGGAAGAAAGAGGGGAAGGACAGATCTTCCCATAATTATCTGATTCTACAGGCTCCTGCCACCCCTCCCTGAGTCACCTCTCACTGAGGCTGCAAGAGTTGCCCCTCTGCAACCACCCTGAGGCTACGTGAACATGTCCATTAACCTGGACAGGAAGTCTGGGATCAGGAATGGTCTCCAACACAAGCTCAGTCTCCTGTCTGGTAAGACCTTAAGCCTCATCCAGGCAGTGTGGTTTAATTCATCAGCGCAGGTGTCCAAGGGCCAGGCACCACAGGAGTGCCAGTAGCATGGCAGCAGATGGAGCAGACAGTACCCCGGCCTCTGGATGTGTTTAGACAGTGTTTTGTAATAGTAATTTTTCCACAATTTGCCCAACCTCACCTCCTCTTTCCTTCTAGACTTTCAGGTAAGCAATCTTAAAAGCAGTTCCAGAAGTGGCCAGGGGCTAAAGAAGAAAGTCCCGTAAAGGACATCTGGGCAGGGAGAGGTGGGAGGGAGACACATGCCCATTGCACCGTCACCAGCCTGCCTGAAAAGAGAACTAATATCATTTGTGTGGGATTTTCCTCCCCCTCCCGCAGATCAAAAGGACAGCAGCAATGCAATCTGCTGTTTGTGTAGGAAATGTGTCAGAAGAAGGAAGGAGGGGATACACATGGGAACATCTGCTCTCAGAAGCCACTTGAAAATTAACCATTTAGGTCCTGAACCAGGGAGCACCTGCCTAGAGTTAAGCCCCAATGACACTGGAGCCAGGCTCATTCATGGCATCTTCTGCAAAGTCCTGGAGAAGGATAAGGGTGATGAGGAATTCTTCCTCAGACTGGGCTTATGTAGGCAAAGGGAAGCCCTTCGTGGTGCTGCTGGACAGGTACATGCAAGGGTCACTTTGATGGCTGTGCTGAAGATGTGGGAAGAGTTGTGGCTGGACAGAGTTATGCATCTCCATCCAGGCACACCTGGACAAGCGCAAGGTTTGCAACTTGGCTCCCTGAGTCATTGGTACCAAGAACAGGGCACATTTTATCTCATTTGTATGTCAGGCCTTAAGCATCTAAACCCTCCCTTCTATTGCTCTGCTCATTTTTCTCTCCCTCTTTCTGCATCAACTGGACCTGGCAACCCACAGCTTAAGAACCCACTGTAGAAAGTTAAAGGTGGGAGCAGCACATCCTGGGATTTCTTCTGTCTGTGACTATTACGGGTGCCCTGGTCACTCACAGCCAGCCCTCACGACCTTTGCACAAAAACTTGTCACTAGAATAAAGTATGTGCTGACCTGGCTTTGTAACACCAACACACGTAAAGATAAGTACTGCAGAGAAGCAGAAAAGAAAAAAAAAAAAAGGGAAAGGTTGCATTCTTTCTTCCTCCTGCGTGTAAAATTAAAAATCTCACACCGTCCCAGTGCAGCGGAGTTGAGCACAAAAGGGAAAAAACAGCCCCGTGTTGTTCTAGGCCGGGCGCCAAAACAACTTGTGTGAGTTTGTGCTGGCAGCCGTGTTCTCCGGCGGAGGGTCCGCGCTCGGCCGCCGCGCGGAGCCACAACCACCGACCCTGCCTCCCAGGTCACTGAGTCACCTTCCTGCCAGCCCCCCGCCACCCTGAACCTCCTGTGCACTCAGGCAAAGGTTGCTTTTTTTGTGTGTGTGTTTGTTTATTTATTCGGTGCGTCCCGTAAGACATGTCCCATGATTGTCATTTACTACCCAGGGTGGCATACGAGAGACTGCTGCCTCTGTGAAAAAACATCAACCTTAACCCAGTCTTGGATGCAGTCCAACAAATCCTTTACCCACAGAAATACTTTTACACAAGTATTTAAGTCAACAGGATTCCTTGCATGAGTAAGGGATTGTGGGATTTAGCCTTTACCCATCTTATTTTTTCCAGTAAATAACAGGTACTTTTTTCAGCCTCTCTAGTGAACTTCACCATTTTTATCCTTTTGCTCTTCTTTGGGTTTTGCCTATTCCCCAAGAGTTCCCCGTGACTTCAAATATCATTTACCTTGCAATTCTTTTCTTTCCAATCTCTGCTCTATATAAATTTCTCCACTTTTACCCACCTTATTAGTAGACATGAGTTAAATGGGCAATCTGATCTCCAAGTTAGCAGAGAGAGATTGTTTGGATTTCAGCTTCTTCATCAAAGCCGATCTGCTCAGTATTGATTCCACATCAAATGCAGCGCTGGAAGAGCTAGGAGAAGTCAGCTATAACTCCCAATAACCAAACAAAACCCAATTCCTCTTTTTTACAAATTATTATTATAACCAAATTAAAAGGACACATGCTTTCCTTTTCTTTTCCTGCTTTCTTACAAGTCTGGTCTAAACACATGTAATCACAAATCCTCCCCCATATTCATCCCTAAGATGCAGCAGAGAAGCTGAGAGTATCCCAATTACAAAGGTGTAGTTTGAACATTGCTCTGGACTTGAGCTGGAGGCTATCTCTGCTTTACTTGGCTGAAAATAAATACTTAGCCTTTTGGACTATGGAATCAAAGGCAGGCATGAGCAGCAGCACGTTTCTGTACGCTGAACCTGTACGCTGCTGGCTACAAAAACCTCAGGTCCTACAGTCACCCCAACCCAGTGGTCCATTTAGGCACATCATCAAGTCTGGGTCTTGCAGGTCAGACAAATTAAAGGAAGGTGTAAAAAACACGGGATTTTGGCCAATTGCTACTTTTTCTGCAACTCTCCCAGTCCCTTTAGTTTTAGTTTGGCCCCTTGTTATCTGCAAAGGAATATTTCATCGTCATGCCAGCTTCTGCAAAACCTCTTTGAGTACCAAAGGGAAAACACTTGTCACCAGCACCACAGTGCTCCATTCATCCCATCCTACTTTGACCAGGTGACATCCTACCAGTAACACCTGCAGGTCTCCCCAGCAGGTGATTACCATTCCAGGTTGTTCCTTTCACTTATTAACTCTTATGGGCTGACCTCCAGTTAAGTGTGGTGCTGAGTCTCGTCTGGTGAACCCGGTGGCACTTGATAAATAGCAAAAGACTTTTGCCATCGGGTTCACCAGACAAGACTGACACTTTGTAGAAGCATTGGGAGTACATCTTAATGAGCTGGGTTTTCTTCCCAAGGTTTTGTACGTTTTCTGACACCTCTACCATCCCACTCTGTTTCCGAGAGCAAATTACTGAAAACTTTCTCTGGGTGCTCTGGGTGCAGGTGGAGCTCCGGCTCATCACTGTGTTGCAAGAGGAACTCAGCAACGTGATAACCTGTATCTCAAACTACAGCCTGAACTTCCCGATCCTGTGAAGTCTGCTGCTTTGTTGTGAAGCCGTGATGCAGGAGCAAAGTGTTGAGTACACAAGTACAGGCTCTGAAATAAAAACTCTTCCACAGGCAGGGATCTACCTGTAGGTAAATTCAAACCTACTCAGGTTTCAGGGAGTCTGTTCCCCCTCACTGCACCTTCACCTGGGTACTAAGTGCTTGTCTTCCCAGAGACCCAGTCAAGCGATCAGCTTCAGGTATCCAACTCTGCAGCCATACTGTGAAGCTTAATGTTATTCACATATTTCAGTGATTCATTAAAACAGAACTTACACTGAAAGTCTAATTAAGGCTGAAGTTCCACATTCATTTCCAGAGCAGTAAAAGGCAAGTTATGTAAACTCACAGCAAGTAATTCTTCTTTTACCAGAAGAGCAAGATAAAAGCATAAAACACATCCATAGGCAAAACAGTAAAAGAGGGGAGCAAAGGTTTTGGCAGACAGTACGTAAGAGAAGGAAGTCTAGAAAGACATTTTTATTTGCATTTCTTACATGACATTCTCTGGACTTCCCCTCCACCTGGAATACATCAGAGGGAAGTGGAGCGACCAGTGAGATGGCTACTGTATAGCCCTGAGACAACAGCAGCTCTTTTTGACCAGAAAAATTGTCTGTCTCATTCTCCTCCTCCCCAGCCTCCCTCTCTCCATATCTGGGGCTGGAATGCTCTAACTGGCACAGGTTCAGAATTCAGGCTCCCAAAGGAATCAAGCAGAGGGAGCCCAGTGAGCCCAACTTCTCTCTGCACACAGCTCCCTGACGCACCCCAAAATCCCTCCTATCCAATGCCACCAAAATCTTCATCCCAACTCCTCTGACTAGATTGTGAACAACATCAAGGCAATGTTGAGGCATAGCAAAGAGCAAGACAGATGCCCATGCTGAAGGGGCCAATACAACAGCACAAAAAGGATACCAGGGTGAGGGAAGAAGAAAACATTCAGGGAGGGTAGGCAACAGGGTTAGAAGATGATGCCAGTGTGAGCACTCCAAATTACAGAGGTTCTTGAAGGTGGGAGCAAGAAGCTTGGTTTTGATTCAGTACCTGATAAAAAAGGAATAGTAGAGGTGATTGCTGCAACTATCAGAATGGGTTTGAGACAGCAGAAGTGGGTATCACCCAGGCCACCAAATGAGATTGTAGCAATGACAATGTGAAATGTGTAACACATGAAGGTTTTAGTATGGGCAATGGAGAAAAGTGAGATGTTTGGGATATTCTTATTTTAACTGGCATCTGGGATACTTGTGCGTATACGTGCTTAGGCTGGGTTGATTTGGAAACCCCGTGGAAAAGCAAAAGTCAAGAGAAGACCGAGATTATATGCCACAGATGTGGGAAAAGACAGAATCCTTTATGCTCTGAGATTGCTGATTTATCTAGTGAAGAACACAACACTTGTCACAAAAATAATTTGGGCCAACCCCATGAGTACCAAGAGAGGAATGGATCCTGCTTAAGAGACCTTTTGCAGACAGTGGGGTAAGTATGGCAGATCACTGCCTTACAAATCTCAGGGCAATAATTGGAGGTAAAATGGATTTATCCTGGGACAAAACATATTCTGAGGAACAGCTGCTAAAATTGTATCAGAACATCTCCAGTATGAAACCCTTTATTTTAGGTTATGTTTTTGCTTAGTAAGTATCTTCATCCTGAGATTTCCCCATCCTAATCTAGCAAAACAGTTTTGCAGTATTTAGCTCTCTTCTGGGAGTTACCAAAATAAAGTGCATTGTTAACACAGTGTATTATTTGCTTACAAATAGAGCAACGCCAATTAAATCCTCTCCTTTAATAAGAAATTAGTAACTCTACGCTGGACCCTACCAGTGCTGCTCAGCTTATCTGAGCATCAGCTTCTGATTTAAAGACTTTTGTCTGGGTCTGATAAATCTTATGTCTGGTCCCAAAGCAGACACCAGTTTTGTCTCTTACTGTCCACTGGTATTTATGGCCTTTCACTGTCATTCTCTATACACCCTGCTACAAACTTCTATACACCTGGTAATTTATAATGTGGGCTCTCAGATTTCCTTCCTGGGCATTGATAAATAAATAAAACAAATATTAAAAAGGAGATACCACGATTGATTGTATTATATTTTTTTAATTAGTTTGGCCAAGAAAACCCATGCAATGTTAAAATACAGGTGATGAGTAAGGGTGAAAGAGAAAAAAAAACAAAACAACCCTGCAAGAAGAGAGTGTGCCTTCATCAATGCCACATCAATTTCCTTCACCACTGCAAAGCAAGAAGCATGCTCCCCTTATGGAAAAAAACCCAATGGATTTATAAAGGCTGAAAAAGTACCTTCATTTACCATTTCTAGAAAACCAGAACACGGCAGATTGTCACAAAAACCACCAGAAGCTGAGGGTTAGGCAAGCTGAGTGAAACTATGGAAGACAAATAACTGAGTGGGAGCTGCTGCCCAGACGCTGACAAGGGAGCTGAGGTACAGGTGTGATATTAAATGCCTGGCTGGCTCGGACAGGGATGTTGCAAGATCTCACTGCAGAGCCAAATGTGACCTGTGCCAGTGGCACCTCTGCAGAGTCCTTTTTGATTTTAATGCCCGTTGCTGGATTGGTGTAGCCTTATTGATAACAACATTACAGCAAGTGGAACAATATGTAATTTACAAATGCAGCTTAGTGCCATGAGCCTCTCCACGTGTTAGGATGATTTGACAACTGCCCTGGCTGCTACAATATATACTCACAAATACTGCAGTGCACACAGGGTCTCATTATCAGGGAGAAATCAGCAGGACAGCCATAAAACAAATACGACTCACATAAGCACACTGCTGAGGAGACTGTCTGCAATATATGCTCTGATTAATGTCTGGCATGGCAGCAGTGCAAGTTAATGCTTTCTTGAGTCTTGGATGACGTGCTTGAAAAGATCTTTGGGAAGGTCGTGCCCACTTTTATGACTTGACTGCAAACTGAGCAACCCCCCAAATGCTGACCTTGGATTTGACTGCAGGGTAAGTGCTGGAGGAGATTGCTAATTGGGGAAGCTCCATGGATGCCTATGGCAGCTCCTTGTCTTACCACCATCTTTTGGGGTTAAATTCCTCACAGTTTCACAGAAGGGAATGAAGCATTCAGTCTTTCTAATGCCCGCTGCTGTCTGCAAGGGATAAAACAGCCTTTGAAAAAGTTTGGAAGAACTTCTGCAAATAAACCTCTCTATGACCAATGCACTTAAAATAGCTTCAATCCTGCAAGTATCAAACAGTCTCAGGCCCTGACTCTCCCTCTGAAATGCAACCGGACTATCACAAAGAAGATGCCCTATAAAAAAAAAAAAAAGAAAAGAACATAAAAGCACTGAAATTATGTAGAAACAAACACAAAGAGGCTTCTGCCCAATGCGGTGAGAGAGAAAATGATTAAATCGCATGAAAAACCTGTTGCTACCGCTTCTGCATTTGGCCAACAAAGAGGGCTGGAGAGGCCCCGCTCGGTAAATACCTACTCTTGTTGGATCAAAGGGGTAAGAATGGAAGCGAGTCCTCAGGCTTTATGGAATTGATCCAGTTGGTTTTTCTACTAATTTCTGTGGGCTTTGGCTGGTGTCCAGGCAGCAGAAACAACCAGGAGCAGGGCTAGCCTTGCCTGGCAAGTAGAGGTCCTGCCAGCACCACTGATTTTTACTGTCTCTGTCCTAAACACGGGCTTTCTGCTCAACTCTAGAAGGCTCCATAAGCTGCAAAAGGCTTATTGGAGGCCAGAAGGGTTTTAGCCAGACCCAGGAATGCACACAGCTGCACAAGGATACCCACCCTGGTTGCTCCCAACACCTTCCATCAGTCCCTGTTCACGTTCAGCCATCCCCACGTTTGGCAGCACAGTGGTTGTGATCTCTTCTGAGCACGGACACCAGCCAGAAAGTTCTATTTTGGCCAAGCAGCTCTGCCTGGCTCTGCTCCCTCGAGGAAGGACTGAAAAAGGAGCCTCCTCTGGGCTTCCTAGTAGGGGAGCCTTCAGCCTGAGAAGGGCTCAGGGGCCAGGGAGATGAAAGCAGATGGTTTGCTTACCCCACCGTGCTGTCACAAGGGCTGTCAGAAACGCAGGAGCTCTTGGAATAAAGTTTCTGGGGCAGTTCTTCCTGTTGCCTTGCTTCCAGTAATGACTTTGTGCTTGTTTACATTACAGAGTTGTACTACCAGTATTTTATACAACCGTAGGTAAATCAGTACAACACCTGTATTGTATCCAACGTTGCCTTGGTGTGAAGCTGAGTGTAGTATTTCTGAGTCCTGAAAAAGCAAGCCAGCAATGTGCCAAATGGATACTTAGAGAAATGGGAATGCTCTTGTATTGTCTGACATTTTGAACTCACTAATGACCACGGACTTACTGTGAAATTGTAATTGGTTTACTAAAAATAAGACGCTGTTAGATTGCAGTATACCTAGCTCACAGAAACCAAACAGGAATTAAAACCTTGTTTCTTTTTGTAATCTTATTTTTTCCTCAACTTATTTATTAAAGAGGAGAGGGCAAAATGAACACTGAATTATACAAAATAAGAGATTTCTGCCAAGTAGCATAATTCATATGAATACAAGATTCTGCCTAACATTTTCAGTGTACAAAGACAACAAAACTCCACAAATTAACAAATCCACCAAGCAACTTCATGGAAACTGCACTTGCACTTTGGGGCAGAAATTGCTCCACTTTTGGTAGAGCCTGTAACTATCAGGCTGCGACTGTGGGATGATACAGCCTTTAAAGGGACGCAGCTCCTGCTCCCTGAGCATGTCTGCCATGGTGGACAAATAGATAAAGCTCCTGGCTTTACTGAACGGTGATAGATTTAACCCCAAGACCTTTAACTCTTTTGCTGGAGCAGGGCACCTCCACATTCTGGGCTGGAGTTTTCCAATTCGAACTGTAGAAATGACAGTATTACCAAATATTATTACTCTGAGAAGAGCTTTGTGACGATGCAATCGTTAACGCTCAAAAACACCCAAATATCCTGGCATTTGCTGCTAATGGAGATAAATATTTGAGGTTCGTGAGAGAAAAGTGGCGTCGGCGATGCAGACCCTGACTCCTGTGACAAAGAGCCTAAAGATAACACATCAAAGAAACGGATTAAATTAGTAACAAACATACCAATCAACAAACCTGACGTTTTAAGGTGCTAACTGTGGAAAATTACGGAAAATTGTGGAAAAAATGTCTATATATACATAAAAAGTTGCTACCTTGCGGATATTACAATCCAGGCAAGGCAGCCCAGAGGAAAGAAGAGAAAGGAGTTTCCCTGCTGTACTTGTTGGAAGCTAAAGCACGGGCTGGAGACTCCGGCTGACACCACACAGGGTGTGCGCAGGAGAGCTTTGAAGCGAACCCAGTGCTCCGCTCCGCTCCCTCTCCACTCCCCCGCAGCCACCAGCACTCTCGCACTCATCCCTTTTTCTTTTCGAGGGCAACAAAAACCTCAGCATCGATCCGGAGCCTCCATCCCTCGCTCCCTGCCTCTGCCTCCCCTCCCGGCGCTGCTGCAGCCCCGGGGGTTCCGGGACAACCCACAGCGGTGACACCCCCGCCGCTTCCAAGCGGGGCCGGAGCGGCTCCGGCAGCCGCAGCTTCCCAGCGGGTTTCGGCGGCGTTTGCCGGGTCCGATCCCGGGCTGCGCTGGGAACCGCGGTGGGAACCGCGGCGGGGAACCCCGCCCGCGGACCCCGCACCCTCCTCCTCACTCACTCGCGGCGCTGACTTTTGATGCGATCACGGCTAATTAAAATTTAAAATTCAAATCGGCTATCGAAAAGGTCATCTTGGAGAAAAAAAAAATAAAAAATCCGCCAGCATCTGGGATTTTTCAGCTGGCGCGCAACTAAAGATAAACCCCTCGGGGCGGGGGACAAGGGGAGGGGGTCGGGAGAAGGAAGCCCCGCGCCCCTCGCCCCGTCCCCGCGGCGGGGCAGCCCCCGCGGCACGTCGGGCTGCAGCGGGGCGGGCGGGCGGGGAGTTGGGAGCAGGACGGCGGCGCTGCCAGTGCAGCGGCCGGGAGGGAAGGGAGGGAGGGCGGGAGGGAGAGAGGGCGGCAGCGGCGGCGGCAGCAGCAGGAGGAGAGGGAGGAGGAGGAGGAGGAGGAGGAGGAGGCGAGGGGGAGGGCGCAGGCGGCAGCGCGCACCGGCCGGCGGCGGCGGGGCTGGCCGGGGCGGCGGGGCCATTGTGTGGCACCAGACGGGGACACGGCGCTCCCTCGCGCGCCCTCAGCGCTCCCCCGCACCCGCCGCTCGCAGCAGCAGCGGCGGCGGCCGCGGCGGCGGCGGCGAAAGTATCGCGAGACCGGCCGGCGAACAACCTGCTCCCCAGCCCCGCGCCGCGCCCGCGGAGCGCCCGCGCCGCCGCGCACATGCGGAGCCCGAGCGCCGCCGCCGCCCGCCGGTGAGTAACGCGGGCAGGGGGACACCCGCCGCCCCGCCAGGGGAAAGTCCTCCCCGCAAAGTTGGGTGTAAAAAGGTGGTGGGGAGATGTGCGGGGGGGAGAGGGAGGGAATCCCAAAAGCGCCTCCGCGGTGCTCCCCCCCCCACACCCGTTTCGCACCGGCGAAGGTCACCGCGGCGGGGTGCGGGGAGCAGTAACTTTGCGGCGGGAGGTGGGATCCGGTTTGCGGAGTAGGGGGGTGCTGGGGGTGGTGGTTGTGGTGGTGAGAGTGTCCGTGGGGGGAGGCGGGCTCGGGGCAAGTTTGTGGGATTTAATCGCGGGCTATAAATGGGGCTGCTGGAACTTTAAAAGGCAGCAAGCTGTGGTTGGCTGGTAGCGAGATTTGGAGTAACATATGGCATTAAAAGGCGCACAGCTGGAGGTAGCATTTCCATCGCAGTGAAGTCAGAGCAGCTGACTCTCCAGCTTGCGGTGTAATTAGCAAACCGAGCACTCCTCCTTCCCCTCCCTCCCTCCTCCTCCTCCCTCCCGCCTGCCTCTCTCTCTCTCTCTCTCTCTCGCTCGCTCGCTCGCTCGCTCCCTGCTCTCCCCCCTCCCTCCCTCCCGCCGCGCCTCGCTCGCACTCGCACCGCGCTCCCTCCTGCCCGCCCGGCTCCGCGCCCCGCGCAAGGTAAGCGCCCGACCGCGGCACGCAGCCGGCTGCAGCCCCAGCCCTGCCCTCCCGCCGGCCTGCCGACGCTTATTTTCCTCCTTAGCTTTTAATAACTTCAAGGGAAACTTTTTCCTCTTCCCCCTCTTTTATTCCCCCACCCCAGCCCCCCTCCCGCCCCTTTCCGCATGCGGGGGCAGCGGCCGCTCCCGCCCCGCGCCCCCCTCCCGCGGATCCGCCGCTCCAGCCGCCGCTGTTTTGTTGTGATTCGGTGCATAACGACTGAGGATAAAGTTTAAATGTGCGTGCGTGCGTGTGTGTGTGTGTGTGTGTGCGTGACGCGGAGAATATGCTTTATTAAAAGATGCCCCAAGTTAGCGTTGCTGGGAAGACAGCCTGGGAGTTTATGCTTTTTTTCTTTTCGGGGTGTGTGTATGTGTGCTTTCCTCCGCTTAATTTTATTAAAGTGCTTATTGGGAGAAACAAAGGTTGGAGGGGCTGCTGCTTTACTAGCTTTTGTTTACTTACAATCAAGTTTTTCCTGTTCGGAGCAGGTGCGAAAGGATGAGAAGCATGTTGTGTTGGTTTTTTTTTTTCCCTCCCCCCTTAATAAAACTATTACAGACAATTAACAGTAAACGTTATCTCCAAGGCTGTTTCTTTGGCTTGGGTTACCAAAAAGCCGATCTGTTTGTTACAGCTGCTAGGAGGCTTTAGTTTACAGTAGCATTCAAGTTTTTCCTGTTTTGAACAGGTTATGAAGGAAGAATGGAGTTTCCAGACCATAGCCGCCAGTTGCTGCAGTGTCTGAGTCAGCAGCGTCACCAGGGCTTCCTGTGTGACTGTACTGTTTTAGTTGGAGAAGCTCAATTCAGAGCTCACAGAGCCGTTCTTGCCTCTTGCAGTATGTACTTCCATCTTTTCTACAGGGACCAGTTAGACAAAAGGGATATTGTGCATCTGAACAGTGACATTGTCACAGCCCCTGCCTTCAGCCTGCTGCTCGAATTCATGTACGAGGGAAAGCTGGAATTCAACAGTCTCCCGGTGGAAGATGTGCTGGCTGCGGCGAGCTACCTTCACATGTATGACATTGTGAAAGTCTGCAAGGGCAAGTTGAAAGATAAAGAATTATGTCCGGAAGAGAAGATTAATGATGAGGCGGCTAGTTTGGAGAAAGCGGAGCATTTTCTAGACGCTGGAGTGCCCCTGGTCCACGAGTTTGACCCAGGAAACAAACAAAAATTCAGCGTTGCAGAATACGAGAGAGCAGCAGGCAAAGAAAAGGTCAGCAGTCACCCCGCCTGGTCCTCTGATCATATAAGTGTCAGCTCTGTGCCGACAGAGGCAGAACCGTGCGCCGCAGCAGCTGGAAAAACAAAGGCTAATGTCAATAGTTCCACAGGACCTTTGTCCCAAAGGTCTGTTAACCATCCCCTGGCTTCGAGTGATGTGGACTGTGCGCTGGATTTGTCTTTCAAGCCCGTGCCGGGGAGAGATTCCTTACACCCCTCCTATGTCTTTGGACAGCTGGCTTCCGACAGCCAGCAGCAGGGTACCGAGCCACTTGTTAAAGATGAACAAGACTTGCTGTCAGATCAGGAGGACAGTGAAGCCAGGAGTCCAGAGAGTCAGCATTTTGGGAATTCAGCCAAAAGCCTAGTGACAGGGTTAGGACACATGTTTGCGGGGAATGGCAGCTCTCATGCCCGAGAGGAGGATATAGATCAAGAGCGAGACGAGAGCGAGGACGACATGGATTCGTCGGACATCTCCTCGGGTGTCCTCGTGCCTCCTGGGCATATCTGCATTTGTCCCCTCTGTAGTAAGGTGTTCCCGAGCCCACACATCCTTCAGCTGCACCTGAGCTCTCACTTCCGTGACAAGGACGGCTCCCGGACCCGCCTGTCCCCCGACGGGTCTGTCCCCACTTGCACCCTCTGCGGAAAGACTTTTTCTTGCATGTACACGTTAAAGAGGCACGAGAGGACTCACTCGGGGGAGAAGCCCTACACCTGCGGCCAGTGCGGAAAGAGCTTCCAGTATTCCCACAACCTCAGCCGCCACGCGGTCGTGCACACCAGGGAGAAGCCCCACGGGTGCAAGTGGTGCGAGAGACGCTTCACGCAGTCTGGGGATTTGTACAGACATATCCGCAAATTTCATTGTGGCCTTGTAAAGTCCTTGGTTGTTTGAGATGTGTGATTTTTTTTTTTTTTCTTAAATATCCCCCCAGCCCTTTTACAACAAAACAGGAAAAAAAGGCAGCATCTGAATTTTAATTCCCCCCCCCCCCTTTATTTTGGTGATATTCACTTCAGGTATATGATCTTTAAAAGATGCAGAGGTATACACTCCAGAGGCCTTTCAATGCAATCCTTCCACCTCTCGAACTACCACCTTCCCCTGCCACCCTCCCTACCCAGCACTGTCCTTTAGGTCTTCTCTTGCGCACCCGTGTTACATTATTAATGTGAAATGATCTTAAGTAATTCTGCAATGATTTAGCATCTGTTTTCACACTGGAAGTACTTTCTTCGTGGTTTGGTTTTTCTTTTTTTTTTTTTTTTTTTTTTTAGCTTGAAGAAAGATTATCAGCAAATTGCAGAGAAAAATTTGGATTCCCTTAAGCTCCCCTAATGCTCTCTGTGTGTTGCAGAGAATCATCTGAAGAGATGAACTATGATTTAAATACATTTTGGTGTAGAGAAACTTGTCCGCACGTCTCAGAGTGAGCAGATGTACTTTTATTTTCTATGGCTAGATGAGACATTAAATTGGCCCAAATTTTAAAGGGGTTGAGGATTCCTGGCTGCGTCTTTAGTATTGTTCATTTTTTATTCTCTTTATTCCATTAGTGTAGTTCCGCAGTTGGTCCTCAAATCTAAATGAGAAGTTTTTGCCTCGGGACTTGACTTAAATTTTCCCCTCCCACCCATTCTCCTCACTGGGCTTGACCTACTGAAAAGCTACTTCTGAGCATAGAATGTGGATGGAAAAAGTCTTTCTGTCCACAGCTTATTCACTCCCAAAACGTTAAGGATGCACACTAGGAGATACAGAAAAATCATACGATACGTGAATATTTTCATTGCCATATCGAAACCCAGAGGCTGATCCTGTCCCCCTTGGAGGGGACAGCAGCCCTAAAGTGGCCAAATACCCCTCCCAATATCAGGCTCCTGGGGTTTCTTAGTTCAAGCTGACTCATACCGTGTGTATTAGGAGATGCCCTGCTGTCTTGTCCAAAAAGTTTGCTGCCGTGCTAAAATAGCAGCATGAAATTACATTTTATTTTATTTTTTGTGAAGTTGGCGAATCCCTCTGAGCCAGATCGTGTGCAATCGCCGGTGTTCCGAAGGGGCAGTGTGAAGATGAACCGCTGGAGGGAAAGCATGGCCTAACTTTCTCCCCCACGTCCCACCTTTTCAGGGGAAGTTTTTGGGGGTATTTTTAGGTGGAGTATTTTGTTTTAGTTTTTTTTTCTCTTAGTTTGTTTGTAAACTGAGGTTGCCTGTAACTATAGCCAGTTTTACTCCAGATAACTCAGTTTCTTGCCTAATAGAGCATCCTTTGGTCTGTGCATGTCGGCGGATATCAGATTATTCCCTTCCAGTCAAATTACCCATTCAAGGTACATGTACATGGGACTGAACTATAATAATAATAATAATATCTGGGGGTTTTGAATGTCGTTCTGCTGCATTAGCGTTGTTTCACCAGCTTTCCTGACACTCCTGGAGTTGTTTTGTGAAACTTAAGCGTTTATTTTAAAATGAATTTGAAGCACTGAGTTAGATTATTTTAAAAAGTTGTGCTTAAAATACTGTATTATATCTTATGAAGAAAAAAACTTCCCAATGCCTTTCCCCCTCTGGTCCAAAAACTGAGCACTACCTACATAAATAATATGGGATTGACTTTTTTTTTTTTTTTTAAGTACTTCCTCTTTTAAAGAAAATCAGGATATACTTGTTACAGCCTCTTCTTATTATTCATCTCTTAAACTATGAATGTACATGTAATGTGAAATTTTGCTTTTATTTATAGTTTTGGGTTTTGTTTTCAGTCTGATTTCTCAACTGTAAAATATTTTTGCTGAACTTGTTACATATGAAAGTTGTGGGAGAGTACTGTATCTTGAACATAAGTGGCTTTGGTACTGTGGTCTTATTCTACTTAATCAGTTTTTTCTTTTTTTCTTTTTTATTTTTGCTGTGATTGGAAATAGCACTGAACAAAATCTACTAAAATTAAGTTATTTTTCTTTCTACTAAAATTAAGTTATTTTTTTCTCCTGAAGATACTTGATATAGTATTTATTAGATTTTTGTTTTTGTTTTTGAAGTGGAATTATTACTGTTAATCTATTTCAAAACTAGTTAATTTACACTTCACTTTAAATTTTATAACAATGGGTTTTGCATGTTGAGCAACATGTAAAGAGTTTAATGTAGAGTCAGCATTACTGAAGCTGGTAATCTTAATTTTGCATTCTTGTGACACTTTTGTTTGCATTTCAGTCTTCAATTACTGTGTGTTTTTATTTTTTTAGAAGATCATAAAATAGGATGTGCCATAAGAACATCATTAGCGTATGGAGCAGGGAAAAGTTGAAACAAGTTTGTGTCTGATCTTAGTATAGAAATAATTCATTAAACTGATGCTATGAGCATGCTCTGTACTGCAGTGAATATGGGGCAAAAGTTGTTTTTGTTTTGGTTTTTTTTTCTTAAATAAGGAAAAAAAAAAGACTTTCTCATTCTTGACTACATCATGAACACGCTGTTCTCATAGTCTGGTATTTGTGTTCCCACTCCTCATAGCTTGAATTTCTAAAGTAAAGAAATGTTTGCACTTATTTTTGTTCTTAAGGTGACTTTTTTTGGCTATCTCTCTGTGTGTCTCTTATTTTTAAGTTGCAATAGCTTGGAGCATGTTTTCAAAATGGTTCATGGCTCTACGGAGAAGTACTAAAACATGGCACACTTAACACTTGTCTCTTCATAAACTATTTCTCTGTGGGGTGGTTACTGTCTCCGTAGGGAACAGTCCTGCTCTGCATTTTAAACACTGGATTTGTCTTCTACTACAAACAAATACTGTGAAGTTAATGTAAAAAAAAAAAAAATCATTGATATTTTTAATTGTTTTTAATCTTGGTGCAGTTCAGATTAAATATGTATATTTAAAGACACTAATTTTTGTGGGAGAGTTTTATAGTATACAGTATGTAGAGAAGCTATTGGAATGGAATATATTTTATAAAAATGTTCTATCACTGTTTTATAGTGAACTATTTTTCCTTCAGTGTTAGCGTAATACTGTTAGTCTAGATATGACAATCGCAGGAAGAGTGATTCAAGCTACTGTTAGCGCTTAGTTTTGCGTGGAGTTCTGTTTGCAACTGTATTGGTATGTGCTGTACAATGTGACAATCGTGACTAGGATTGTTGTCTTTATAAATTTACACAAAATAAAACGTGCTAGAATTGTAAGCTTGAGCCTCCTCCCCCCTTTAGCGGAAGGGGTGTGGTGTTTGGGGTTTTTTTATTCCACATTAATATTCGTTATTATTTATAAATATTTTATAATTTGCTGCTTTTCTTATAATTATTATTATATACTCTAATAATTCCTTTCTTTTTCAGGGCCATGTGGAATTTTAGGCCTGTGAGGAGCTGCTGTGTCTCAGTCAGAGCCTGACTGAGCATTTCCGTAGTCACTGGGCTGGACCTAAACCAGCACCACTTCTGCATTTTAACCAGAGTTACCGGGGATGTTTGAAGGGCCTCAGCTGTCCCTTGAGTGAGCTGTGTATCAGCCCTGCCCTGAGTGGTGCTGTGACAGCCACGGGTGGGTGCTGGTGGCCAGGTGACAAACCTGTGAATGCAGAGGTGATGTGGTGGCCAAGGACAGCCCAACAAAGGCACCAGTGCCACCAGCATCCCACACCTTTGGGCTGATCCCAACACCACATGGGCTAACTGGCTTCTCTTAAGTGCTGAATCTCTCCTAGCCTTGGCAGAGCTGAGGTCTGATCCGCTCCTGCTAATGTCCCCCTTAAAACTTGGGCTGAGTTCAGCAGGAGCTGGGCTTGGGAGGAGGAAGGAACAAGCTGTCCGTGCCAGCTGCTGCTCAGGGGAGGACAATAAGCTGGTGTGCAGGTTTGTACCTGTACTGTGTGCACTGTGTCTTGTGTTTCTTATTTATTTCGAAGTGAAGTATCCCAGAAGAATCAAACTGCCTCAAAATGTTGCTGGTGGAAGGGTGGGCAGGTTATAGTTAATGCTGGTGGGGAGGCACAGTAATCTCTCCCCTCCTGCTATCATGTAGCTGCTGCTTTGCAGTCATCTCAAAATAGGTGGTTATTTCTTTCCTTCAAGCATGTGTCCTTCCTTATAGATCCTGTGCCTCCATCCCCATCTGCAAGGAGGGCAGAAAGCTGCTGAAGATGCGTGGTGATCCTGCTGCAATGTGGTGAAGTGTTAGAAACTATAAATATTTATATTTTTTTAGGTTTTTTTTTAATTTCTACCCCTGAGAGATGGGTGTCCCTGCTAATTTGCAGCGATCTGTTTCCACTCTTTTCTGCTGTTTTGGATGTATGGAAGAACATTCGAAGGTGTTCTATCTCCTCCCTGCCCCAAAAACGAATTACATAAATTTTACCCAAATCTGAATGCTGTGCAGGGGAAGGAGGAGGCAAAAGGCTTTTCTTTGAGGGAGAGGGTGCTCAGAAGGAAGCAAGCTTGAAGCTAAACCTGGGAGGTGGATGGCTTGCAAACAGGCTATAAATAACCATGAGTAGATTGAGGAGAGCAGCCCACATCTCCTCTGGCATGGGCATGCTGTGCCCATTTTCTTTGTTGATAGCAATTGCTAATGTGAATTCTGGCACTCCAAATCCTGATGCCTGTTGTTCTGATAACATAATTAAATCTTAGGAATGTGAAATATAAAAAGCTTTGAGAAGAAACCAGGCCACTAAGCGGATACTGGGAAGGGGGGGGATGCAGGCTGTGTATGTACCAAATAAGCAATAGGATTGCTCTAGGCAGGATTCCCTGCCTTGCCAGCTCATGGCTATGTTGGGAGTGTTCCTGCCCTTCCTTGTGGGAAAGGGGGTGACCCCTGGGAGCATCTGCTGTCCTAATCCCATGCTGCAAGGGCTGTCATCTTCCAGGATTACAGCATGTCACAGGCTCCTTAGGTTGGCAAGGGTCAGACCTGCCAATGCCAGCAGTTTGGGTTCCTGCTGCCCTTGCAAAGCCTTGGGATGAATGTTGGGAAACGTTTTTGTTTATTTTTAGCTTTTGTTTTGAAGTGCTAAGTGCCTTCTGGAGGTGGTCTGGCCTCAGTATGCACAGGGGTGACTGTGGATTTCCAGGTGCATCTGACCGTGTGTCATCAAATGCTGCTGTGCAGCTGAAGACCATGGAGAAATGGCTTTTTCCTAGCTTAGGTGATGGGGTCTGGGTTTGGACCAAGTGCCTCCCAAGCACTGAGGGAGGGTTCATGCTGATCCATGGGAGTGTCACCAGGTGAGGTCCCTGGTGCTGTTGGATCCTACGTTGTGGGAAGCACTGTGTGAGCAGATCTTATTTATTGCTCAAATTAGATTCTTGCAAGTGAAATAGGCCTCCAGGCACATTAATGAGGGAGGTCCCACATGAGAAGGTGGAGGGGTAGAGGGGTCATTATATTGCTTAGCTGGTTGGTAGTACTGTCACCTTCCAGTGCTTCCCTGGTTCTCAGGGTCAGACTGTGCCACCCTGAACTTCGTTTGCCCACGTGTGTCTTTCTGCACTGTTCTGCTGAGCAAGGTGCACAGCAGAACATGAAACAGCAGCGGTTATCTGAGGGAGTCAATGGCAGGTGTGACCCAGCAAAAACAGCCTATGTAGGGCAAAGCTGGGCTCAAGTCTAGCCTACTGTGCAGTTGGTGTGTGAATACACCTTGTCCTGCGAGGAGGAGGAGGAGGAATCACGAAGGGAGCCACGACCGACTGCCTGGAGAGCTCTTTATCTCAAATGACTTGATGTTTTGTGCTGGGGAGGACCCGGCTGGAAATGCTGCAGGTTGAGCAGCTTTGACCAGCGACACGTCTTGGAACAACTGAACTGAGGGATCCCAGTTTATTACTTTTCAGAGGTGGGATGAGCTGCTGCAGAGAGACACCGAGTACTTTCCAAGTGCGCACCCTCTGTGTATGTGCTGTAGCCCTGTGCTCTTCCTGACACACTCTTTTCATCCCAGTTAAAAAAAACCAAACATTGCAGTTTAACAGGAGGAGAGTGAGCAAACACGCTGGTTATTGTTACCTGTTTCCTGTTTGTTTTTCCCTCTTGTACAGCTGCTCACTTCTGTACACAGCTGGCTCCCTTGCCCTTTCAAAATGATGTGTTGCAGAAAACTAAAGTACTTGCCAACCTGGCTTTAAAACAAAAACCAAACAACAAAACCAAACCCAACTACCCCTCACAACCCCCTGTTAATATTCTTGGGCCTTTGTACATCAGCCTCATATGTGCCCTACCCTACCTAGAGGAGTTTGGTACAGATGGGGATGAAGGCTGGTGCTACCACCAGCCAAAGCAGCCTGGGCCAGGCAGTGCTGCCAGTGTTTTCCAGTGGCAGAGAGTGGGCTCTGGTGTCCCAAGGGGTTTTGAAGGCTTTTCCCAAGGGGTCTTTAAGCAATATATATTGTAGATGTCAGGATAGAATTGCTAGGAAAGGGATGGTATCCGTCTTAATAACATAGGAATTTGAGAAAACAAAGTTCAAATGACGACCTTATCCACAGGTTACTTATCCCTAGGGATAACTCAGCCCACACACTAGGTACTCTCTGTTCCCCAACCTTCTTTCTCTCTCTCTCTTTTCTGTGCTATCCAGGTGGTGTTACGAACCATCTGCTGCAGTGATTCAGCAGAATCCATTTAGCGCTTTCCCAGAGAGGCCAGCATCTGCCAGGCAAGGGGGAGGCCGTGGGGAAGCCCGGCACATCTGCCACCGTGTCTGCCAGCAAGGTCTGGGGTCAGCCCCCAACCTCCTCCGGGCCGCCCCGCGGGGCACAGGTTGTGTGGGGGAGCACAGCGATCTTCACCCTCATCCTCGTGGCTTGTCTGGCTCGATCCGGGTGGTTAATTATCAAATGGCTGATTTGGCTTTGGAAGGGAAGAACTTCCTTCGCACTTTGTGGTGTTCTGCGGTGTCTGGCCAGTGTTTGGCAGGCGCTGGGCTTCCTGGCTGGCACAAGATGGGAAAAACACGGTGCCATCTTCGTTCCCAAGGTCGTGCTGAGAACAATTGGACTCAAAAGCACCTGTGTATAAATACATGATCTCCAAGGTGGGGGTAATAAGGGGCTGGATTCCCCTGTGGGGCAATAAGGCAGCTCCAATCCAGCAGGATTTTGCAGAAGAAATGCTGTTTGGGGGCAGAAAGGGTGAAGCCAGTTCTGCCTTGGGTATCTCGAATTCCTTGGGGTAGGAATTTGCCTTGGGGCAGTTCTTCGAGTGTGAGAATTGCTTGAATATTGTTCTGGGATGGGGGGAAGATGATCTTTCAGATAACATGGAGAATTTTGTTAGCAGTGCTGACTTCCCAACCTATTGGTAAGAGTCAAGCTAGTGCTTGGCAGCAACTGCCAGCAAATACTGAGTCGGTATAAAGAGTAACTACCTGGCAGTGTTTTCAATGCCTGTACATATCTGAGCCTCTGGCAGGAAACAATAGATTTTGTGTTCAAAAATCCATCGCATCTGTGCAATCAGTAATGGCAATGAACACAGAAAGAGGACCAGGAACATCACATTTCTCATGTACTGGAAGATATCTTTATTTCATAGAGGACCACTGACGTTTGGAGGAGCAGAAGCTGCTCTCTCCCTCATTTTGTAAATTAGATAAAAATATCTTAGTTTTGTTGTACTAGGAGTAGTCACAGTGACTGGGGTTTCAACCCTTCTGATGTCTAATCAGCTGTCAGAAGAAGCTGTTTTCCTTGTAATCATTTCCTCAGAGACACTTTTACACATCTAACAATTTTGTTTCTGAAAATATTTTGTAAGCAAACCCTTTCACCATGTTGCTGTCAGAGGATATACACTAAATCCTTGGAAGAGGAGGGAAAGAGACCTTGTCTGGGCATCTGGTCTGCCCTGCTCCGGGGCAGTTTTACCTGACAAATATGTGTCTAACCTGCTTGTGGGAACCTCATCGGGCAGTCTCTTGGTGTCCACTTCTCCCTTAGCCTAGAAAACCCTTTTTTTTTCCCCCTAATATCTAGCCCAGGTCTTATGCTCTGATGTTTTACCTTTTCAGGTGGATAAGGATAAGGAGGGAGGCTCTACTGGCGCTGTGATGACTGAGATGCAAAATGGGCTTATGTGGGGGACCGACCCAATTTATAAACTAGACCTGGATGCAGTCTTGGGCAAAGCAGCAGCAGAGCTTATTCTGAAGCCCCCTGGATGTTTTATTTCACAGCCAGTAAGATAGAGGAAGGTCCAGGGCGTAAGCTGCTGTCTCTAGGTGGGCAGCATGAGAAATGGTCTGTTGTGTCAGTGCCTGCACAAGAGCCTTCTGTAAAATACACAAGGTTAAGGCTGTTTGTTCTTCAGGACACTCTTAGGGACTGACCTCTGCTTGGCCAGCAGTAGGCTGTGTTCTTCTGGGGCTTCTCTTAGGCTTTTGCTTAAGGTAGAATTTTGATCTCTTTTTAATGAACACAATTTAATTTTTTTTTTTGGGGGGGGGGAAACCCTGGGTGTGATTGCCTTCCCTTTTTTTGTAGCCTTCAAACTGAACCTCTGGTTCTGACTTCAGAAATGACCTCATTAGCCTCTTATTAATGAAAGTAATTTCTCTTGCATTAATTTGAAAGTAGGGTGTTCAGATAGACTGTGCTTGGAAAAGGGGGGCAGGGGCCAGGCTACACTGGGGTTATTAACCGTGTGAGTCTCATTAGACTGGAGCTGGACTGGGGGGACAGTGTAGCCTGTGGTGGTGTTGGTAAGTGAACGAGGTAGCGAACGTGAGGGTCCTTCCTGCCTTCAGCCTGGTAAGGTCTGAGCGCCTCAGCTGACAGGGGTATGGTGGACAAACTCACTGCTGGAGGGTAAGGGGTCCAGGGCTGCTGGGGGAATGCCGAGAAACACCTGGGCTGTGAGACCTGGTGCTGCAGGTGCCTGTATCTCTGCTCTGCTTCAGGCTGATGGAAGGGTGAAGCAGGATTAATGCCTTCTCACTGTCTTTCCCTGGTCTGGGCAGCACTTTGTCTCTTGCTTCTCCTACACCTGGCAGACAAACTTTCAGCTCCATGCTTCTCAAGGAGTGTGGCAAGTTTGCTTAAGCTCAAGTTTACCCAGGAGGCTGAGTTTTGCTTTAGGTGTGGAGCAGGTCTGAGGGAGCTCTGCAGAGCTGCAATCCAGTCTTAGTTTCAGTGCCATGAAAGTGGAGCACTGGATTCCACTCAGCTCCATGTATCCGGAGGTGTTAGAATCTCAAGCACTCAGTATGGTCTTGTCTGGACCTTCTTGAAGCTGGGGAAGGAAAGGAGCTGGAGTCAATGATGCCATTCAGTGCAATAAGCCTGGGATAGCAGCACTTGCCTGGGAGGGATGCAGACAGAGCTTCAGCCTTTCACAGTGTTTTGGAACTTGAATGTGCTGTTTTCAACCTCACTGAGTGTCCCACTGCCTGGGGTGCAGCCAGCAGTGTCTGGAGGTTCTTCATCCCCTGCTGCAAGGGCAAGACTTACCCAAAGAGACAGTGAAGGAGAGAGCCAGGCTTTGCACCCAATGGATGAGGACAATTTTGGGGAGGTCAGAATGTGTGTTGCAGACTCAAACAGAGAAGGTATGCTCAGTTTTTGAGGCAAAGCACAGGGCTTTGGGCCATGGTCTCACCCTAAAATGGTGGTGGTAGTGCTTCTGCTTCTTGTTGCTGGTGTAACGGGGCTGAGATGCTCTGGCTCGTGGTGGGGCAGATGAGCTGCAATACTTCTGAGTGCTGCATTTAACTCCTCACCATCAGCAGAATCAGGAAGTCCTGTTACCTCTGAAATTAGGCTAAAAAGTCACCCAAGACTTTCAACAACGAAAGCCACCTGCTTTACTGGGCTCAGGTTTTTTAAGCCTTGCTGCTTGTAGAACTAGAATTTAAAAGATCAGACAACACTTTGTTCTACAGTATTTGCAAACATCAAAAGATGCCAAAACTTACTGAGCACTGCTCTGAAGTATGGTGTGAGCCCAATGACTTCCTCGCAGTGTTCACATTGCCTCCAGTAGCATACTGGCAAGTTCTTGCAATGCTTTATATTCACCTTCAAATAAGAAGTTCTGGCGTTTTGTTTCATTTATTTCAAACCCAACAAAAAAATGTCAACCGCTTTTGGAATATGGAAACTTAGGGAGATTTATCTTGGAAATGATTTTTCAAAACATGCCTTTTTGTGTGTGTTTTTCTCTGTTCACTGGGTCTTCAGGGTGTGCGATGCGGCTGCGCGCAGTTGATGGAGCACAGGGGAGTGCAGGGAGGTATCAGGAATGTAACTACAAAAGCTGAATTTGTCCCCCAGGATGATCTCATGCGCAGTCATGATATCTGGATCTCTCAATTCTCCTCTCAAGCTGACATACCTAAAAGCCTTGCTGCTAAAATGTCAGTGCTGGGAGTTTCCCTGGGAGAGCCTGTCTCCACATCATGACCTGGCACAAACTCCCTTAGCTTTTACAACTGTGTGGTGTTAAAGGGTTCTGTGGAAGGAAAATAGATGTAGTGAGAGCTCTTACTGCATTGCTGGCTTCTGGCACTGCAGCCAAAGCTGGCTGATTCAGTGGGTTTTAAAAAATGAGTTGAAGTCTGATTTTTTTTTTTTTTTTAAGAGTTGTGTTTTTTTTAACTCTGCTAAGGAAAGTATTAGATTGGCAGCCTTTCAGGTAAAAGTCTTCAGGTTTGCCACCCCTGCAGATTTTCACATGTGGAGGTACCAAATCGGAGAAAATATAACACACTTTCTATAGAATTGGAAATTCTATAGAAATTGGAATTTCTATGGAATTGGATAGCTGGCTGTGTCCTGGGAAGCTCAGCCCCAGGGGGGGCAAACTCCAGCACAGCAGGGCAGAATTTTGCCCACGAAAGGCTGTAGAGCGGGCTCTGATGTTGCACAACAGTGTCGGCTCTACCTGCGAGCCTCTCCCTCTTCCTTGTGTACTTTGAAACCCCCAGGGAGGGAGAGCGGGGAATGAGTAAGTCACTGGGAACAGATGTTGCACAGTAGCAGCGAAACAAATATTTTGTGTTTATGCTACTTCCGTTCAAGGGTAATGTTGACACCGATGCGTCTGTGTTAACTTGCCCTTTTCTCAGCAGAATCCTGCTGCAGACCCACTGGAGATGGTTACCCATAAAAGTCTACTTGGAGCGGGGTGAGCGCTGGGCTCCTGCATGTGTGTGTTTGGTTCCTAATTCTGCAAAGCCTGCTCGTTATTCCCTTGCTATGTGTCATTTCTTCCCCTGCCTGACCTGTTTGCTCTCCCCCTGCTGCCAGTGGCACTTTGCTTTGCGTAAGGAGCAAAGGCACTATGCAGAAGGACTCCAATTTTTATTTTTTTTTCAGCTTTTATTTATTTTTTTCCCCAAGGGGGTTTCTGAGTAAGAAGCAGATACCCTGGTGGGTTTCATTTTTCTTCTTTTTTTTTTCTGAAGAGACCTGACTGTTCCTCTCTCAGGGCTTTTTCATGTAGATATGATGGGCTTGGGGTGCACAGCTGCCCCTCCATCCCCTTGTTCTCAGCTTGGTAGGCTGGGAAGTGCCTGGTTCCCCAGCCCTGGAGGATATTATCCCTGTGGCAGCATCTGGCTCTTGGCAGGCTCTGTGGGCAGCCGCGCTGGCAGGGTTTGGAGTTCCCTTTTAGCTTTGTCGTGTGGTAATCTGTCAGTTGGCTCTTTGGGCTCCCTTGTTCTCCTGTGTGCCTTTTCTTCTTGACAAACCTCTGAATTCAGAGTTGGTCAAGGACAGTTTTGAGAATGCTCCTTGGAATTGCACAAGGCATTTCTTTTACTTTGTTCCAAAGAGGTTCTTTTGGCAAATCTTAATTTTATTATGGCAGTAGCAAGAGGGGAAAAGAAGCTGGTCAAGTTCCTAGTAGCTTGGTGGAATCTGTTAGTGTCAGTGGACAGAATAATTCGCTCAGCTGATTGCTCTGGTTCTGATTATTTACAGTAACCCTAAAAGCATTGCCTCCCTCCCCAGGAAGGAAGCACTGGTGACTTTAAACAGCAAGAAAAGACTTTAAACAAACCAATAGTAAAAGATAAAATGTCAGCTTTGCTACTCCTCTTGAAAACAAGTGTTTGGGGACAGATCCTCAGCTGAAGTAAATCCCGCCTGTCCCTTGGATTGTGTCACCATGCACCATTTCAAAACCGTCCCCCAAGGATATTACTATTCTTTTCTCCATGTATGAATAAGCCACTTACAGTGCATAGCTGCTATATTACAATTTCCTAAGAGGTGCTGGCATCTGGAGAGATTACATTCCACTGGCCCCTGGGATGGAAAGAATGAGTTCAAGAACAAAGAATGAAATCCTCACTTCTGCACTCAGAAATCCAATATTCACCAAAGGGTAGGGGCGAGCCGGTAACCAGACAGCGACATCGCCGGGGCTCGGTGCAACCTTCCCCTTTTCTGCCAAAAAATCGGGCTGGGCTGAACCATCCATAAACTTAAGCTTAATACCACTCAGGCTGAACTCGGTGGGTGGGGGGGGGGGGAAAAAATAAAAAAAAAAAAAAATCATCTCAGTGTTGAACTTTGCGACACCGAAATGTGTAGGATTAACAGCTCTGCGATCCGGTGTCTATTTGCAGGACTGGCACGGTTCACACCGCGGTCTTGGCAGCCGCCGCGCAGCCCCGGCACCTTGCTCTGCAGAGACACCTTTCTGGGTGGGAGGAGGGTGCTGAGCGCCTGGCTGCCCGCCAGCCCGCGTTGAACCGCCACGCAAATTGCAGTGTAGCTGCAAAAAAAATTGAGATCGCCCACTCCGAGCAGTCTGTGCCATCGGCTGTCTGGCAGGATTGATGGTTGTCACTACCGAACGCTGCTGAGCTGGAGCCAAAATCAAATGAGTGGATGTCCTCGTGAGCCTGCTTTGGGGAGGGGGGGGGGAGAAAGCAACTTAAGCTAAGAACTTCTTTTCACTTTAGAATCTGAGCTAAAGAGGCTTGTTCCACTTTATAATTGCTTAGCTGAGGAGAAGGGCTGGGAAACATTCCTGCTGCATGCATGAAGGCCACGGGTTTTCAGTTATCTTTCCTTGGTACTGATTTGGAGTGGAGGAGACTCTGGCAGGAAGGAGGGAGCATCTTATCTCATGTTAGACTTCCATAGGACACACAGGAATGTTTAACCATGGCCACCCCTGATCTTGACAGCTGTGGTGTAATGCTGGCTGTGGCAACAGGGGCTGGCCTAACGTCCTTTAATGGTTTTCCCTCTTCCCACATGGACAACAAGCCCTGGGCATGCTCCCAGTGGCTGATGCATGATGATAGTGAAGCAATTGGTTATAACCTCCTTGGTCAATCATAGAACAATTGTGTTGGAAGGTACCTTTAAAGGTCATTCAGTCCAACCCTCCAGCAATGAGCAGAGACATCTTCATAGAATCACAGAATGGTTTGGGTTGGAAGGGACCTTAAAGATTGTCTGGTTCCCACCCCCCTGCCACAGGCAGGGACACCTTCCACTAGACCAGGTTGCTCAAAGCCCCATCCAACCTGGCCTTGAACACTTCCAGGGATGGGGCAGCCACAGCTTCTCCAGGCAACCTATGCCAGTGCCTCACCACTCTCGCAGTAAGGAATTTCTTCCTAATATCTAAACTGAAACTGCCCTCTTTTGGTTTAAAACCACCCTTCCTGTTTTTTCTATCGCTATGTGCCCTTGTACCTATCTTCAACTAGGTCAGGTTGCTCGGAGCCCCATCCAAACTGACCTTCAATGTTTCCAGGACAAAAAGAGGGGACTTGGCCTCCTAAATCTGAGTGAGAGGTGTAACCAAAGGAATTTTACAAAATGCCAGTAGAAATTTAGTGTTAGAATCTGGTTTGGCTGTAACAGCTGAACTGGAGCTACACCAGCAAAGCAGAGAGGAGGCCCTGCCCCCTAGCATGGTGTCCACTCACCTTTCAGTGTCCAAATTGTTTACAAAATAGATGAGAAATATTTGGACCGACACATCCTGAAAGACAACAACAACTTGGAGAATGGTCTACATTAATCTCCACTCCTTCACTTCTTGAGAGAGGGACAAAAGGAAGGAAAGCAAGCCAGAAAGGAAGGAGACGTGCTTCCTTTTCTCTTCTGTGTTGAAAAATAAAAAAAGCTTATTCTGTCTGCATCCTCTTACCTTCCCTCATGTCCTTAATGTGGTAAGACACAGAAAATGAGAAGTGTTTTCCTTGACCATGTGTGTCAAGTCCCGCTCTCAGGATAGGAGTGCTGTGGTGCTGCTGCTCCCTGGGCTGGGAAGCGCTGGGTCTGGTCCTGCCTCTCCCATTATTCCTGCTGGTACTGGTAATTTATTTTTTGTGAGCAGATCTGAACTATCCAAACTAAATCCATATGCCCTGCTAGAGAAAAATGGCGCAACATATTCTTGAGTTATGTCAACAGATGCGATGCCGAAGGCATCTTGAGCTGAGGAAAAGCCTCCTGCCTGGTGATGTGCCTTCTCCAGGATGTGTCCTTATGTTTTCGTCTGGTGTGACTTGAGGGAACTGATTCTGGCAGTGAGGTACTGCTGTGGGGACATCCTTGTGCCTGCAGTGGGGAGCAGTGAGGGGACCGGGCATGCTTCGTTCTGTGGCATTAGCAGCACCTATGTTGCTCATTCCTAGAGGGGTCCCAAATTGTAGAGCTGAAGTGCGTGGTAAATACTGGCTTGGCACACAGCAAGGCTGTAGCTATGCACGCTGTAGAAATTCATGTGTTTGTGAACTCCGAGCACCAGCTGAGTAGTCCTGCCTGGTACAAAATGAGCAGAGAAATCAGACAGAAGGACATAGTGGCAGCAGCAAGGGAGGGAGCATGTCCCATGCCCTGCAGCCCAGCACTTCGTTGGGGTCGTATTTTCCAAGAGACAAATCCCTCCCTGCTGCCCCAGGCAGGGAGGTGAAGCTCTCCTTTTCCATGGAGTGTCTTCCCCTCTTGGCCAGAAAAAGTCCACTCTTCAGATGGGCTATAAATATTTATAGGAGGAAGCATAAGAGCCTTTCCATGCCAGGCCAGCACTACTGTGACTTACAAACCTAAATGACGTAACTTGAGTTCTCGGTTTGGAGGGTACCCAAACAGTGTGTTGGAAATAAATGCTTCCTACCTCCCTGAGCAGGTGCTTCCTTTCTCTGTTGGCTTCAGGAAAGATGCTCACCCCATATTGACTCCTTCCTGGCTGTGGTCCCAAGTTCAGCCTGGCTTTGCAACCCCATGGACACCTTCAGCCTGAGGGATCCTTCCATTGCTTCTCTGCTTTAGAGAGAACCATGTCTGAGTGTTGTGCCCATCCCTGGGCAGGAACACGGAGGATTAACTGGCCACTTGTTTGTGTCAAAAATGATACTTGGTCTGGTTCCTTCTCCCTCCCTTTTCTCTGTTAGTCCGACAGTATCTTTATATTAAGCGGCGCAAGAGAAGAATAAAGATTTAAGCTCATTTAACCTTGAACATAGCCATTAGTTAAGCAATTAAAATTAAAGGGTGAGTTAATGGGCAGTGTCAAACATTCGGAGAAACATCTGTTGTAATAGAAGTCTGCCTTTTAGCTGATGAATAATTGATCCAGTGTTTGTCAGCACCTAAGCCCAGCCGAGGCGGCAGCACTGGCACTGCTGGAGCATCTCCAGTGCCCCCTCCCCAGCTGCAGGCTCTGGGAGAACAGGAGGACCCAGCCACCACCGCTTGAAGGTACATTAGGGAAACCACCTGCATTGCACTCCCTCGGCTGACGTTGTCCCTGTTGGGACTTTTGCTTTCCTGGGATCAGCTGTGTTATTTCAGGTCCAGAGGAATCGATGGTCTATTTTTAAGCCTTTATTAATGCATGTGTGGTTGGATGTGGTGTCTGAACACCCATAGCCAGGGATGTAGATGTATCAAACCACTTTGAATTGTATCACTGAGTTAAATTAACTTGCTTATTGGCAAGCAGCAGATGTGAGAGAATCCCTTCACTAGTGCACTGAGGGCAGCACGGTAAATAGTGGCCAGAGTTTGAGGGGCAAATAGCAGGAAGTGTTTGTCTCTTGGCTGTGGTAGGGCCAGTATTGCTGGAGTCACTTCTGCAGTACAGCCATCTCCCACAGAAATCCCCCTCTCTCTAGAATGGCAAACAGCCAAAGATATTTGGGTGAAATCTTGGGTTCTGTGAAATGAAGAACTCTGCTGTTCCCAGCAGCAGGATGCCCTGGGTGCCTGGCCCTGCACACCCACATGGGAAGTACTTCTCAGCCAAACTGGGCTTCCCAATTCCTCCCCCCAGCCTGAACAGGGTGGGGTGATGGAGCAGGGTCTAGTCCCCGAGCTGAGCTCCTCCATGTACCCTGTGTCTGGGACTGAGGGAAGTGCCAGAGCAACCCAGAAACCAAATCGAGGACATGAAACATTTGTCGCGTGGGATGTGGGAGAGGAAACCTGGGTCACAGAGGATTCTTGATGTGCTGTTTTTCATATTACCTCTCAATCCCTTTAAAAGAATCAAACTGAGCCTGTTGTGCCATTTCCCACCATTTTTGTGGATGCAAAACTGTGCAACAAACTGAGCTAAACCAAAGCCACTGTCTCACTCCAATAGAGAAGGGACAGCAGATTGTCAGCAAGCCAGGTGAGCCCCTTCACCCCCATATGAGGGTGCGATGGGCACAGGCCCCTTTATGTAAGGCAGTTGGGAAAAAGCAGTGGGAAGGCAACAGAAAAAGCAGAAGGAAATAAATCTGAAGGTATCTCAGAGATTAATGTTATCAGAATGTGGGTTCTCCCCCAGCCTCAGGATGAATCAGGCTGAGTTTTTACCCTTTCAGGTACAAAACAATAATATCCATTTGGCTATTTGTTAGAGAGAAACACAGTAAAATCACCTCTACCCTCCTAAAGAAACCAGAGGTGTTAATATTTGGATTTCATATATTTGTCTTTTTTTACCCCTCAAAATCATCTGTACAACTTGAATTTATTCAACAGTTCGGGATTTGTTTTAAAATCGTTTTAATCGGTACGTGCATCATAAGCATAAAGAAAGGGAAATAAACTGGGATGGGAAAATTATCTGTGTGTCTTCTGCTGGTTTTAACTGACAACAAGCAGAACCTGTAGCTCAGTTTCTTCCCTCATCTCCCCCTCTGCATGTAGAGGCTGCCTTAGCATCTGCCTGCACTTTTGCTGCTGCTTCCACTTCTTTCTCTGCTTCTTTAGACTAGAGCAGCTCTTTCTCAATTTTATATTGAGATTTATATTTCAATATAAAATTGTCCCTGGTTTATCATCAAGTGTTTGATACCTTTCTCCAATTTTGCCTTGCATCAACTCATTGATATTGCCTTTAATGACATGTGAATGCAAACAGACCTTGCTCTGACGCCTGCGTACAGCAGGCAACAGATTTGGCTGTTCTGGAGCTCTTTGAGACGAGTCGTGTTTAAGCAAAATTTTATCTGCTGAAGTTATGAACGTGCATAACCCATCCGACTGTGTGTGGGATGTGCACAGAAAAGATGCTCGTGTTGAACTTACTGTGGAAGCTGTTTTAAAGCTAAGACAACTGTGAGGAGGAACGAAGCAGAGATTTTTTTTTTAATCCTAGATAAATTTTGTTTGAGGAAACGAGACCAGTTATTAAGGAGATTGTGTTTGAAACTGTAATTCAGCCATTTTCAAACATGAATTGTAAAAAAACCCCTCAGGAACAAAAAAAAAATCTCAGAACTCTGACTTTTGGAATTCACTTATTTCTATGTTTGGATATACTGTAGAGCCAAATGTGTATTTTTTACTTTTCCCCAAAAATGCATATCCATAGCTCTGCCTCAAGCACAACTTTCACATTGTCCCCATGGTGATACAAGTGACACCATTTCCACTATAATAACCTGGTTATATTTTCTTGGCCACAAACCTACAAAAATCATAATTGCACTTTCTTTCACCCAAATATTTTGAATAAGGGATCTGTGAAGAAACCTCTGCTAAGTATTTTAGCTGAAGTTCATGTTTATTGACTTAAATGGATGCAGAATTGTGCCTTGGGAAGGCTGCTGCCATTCAGATAACTTCCCCAAACATCACTTTTTCATGTGTAGTAGCCAGATATTTTCTGAGCTGACCTCTTCCCAGCCTACAGATAATAAAAGGGGACTTATCCCAGAGCTTTCTTGCTTCTGATGAGCATTTGACCCCCACATGCCACATCTTCTCAGGGACAGTTTATCTGAGGATGCAGGTTATAGGAACAGCTGTTTTTGAAAACTGGAGTTATGCATGTGAATATGGGATAGCTGGGAGCTGTCAAGTAATCTGCTGTAAGCTTACCCTGTACATTGTTACAGCAAAGGATTTGGGTGGTAATGCCTAATTTTTAATTGCATTTTCATTGGGATTATCAGCGGGTTATGTCATCCCTGTTGGTAGTGGCTGGGCTGGGAGGAAGGTACAAGGGCATCCTCTGCTTCGCCTGGTCCAACCAAACCCTGTGTCACTCTCCCGGTGGGGACAAACTCAGTGTCTCTGCCTGAGCTCTGCAGAGCCCAGAGACAAAAGCCCTTGTCCAGAGGCAGGAAACTTTCCAGGAGCCCTGTGGGATGGGCTCTGCTGCTTCCCAATCTGCCTGCTGCCCCTTCTGCCCAACACATGTGGGTCTGTGCCCAGGAGAGGGCTTGGCACAAGCGTGGCCAGAGGCACACAGCTGTCTGCTGCTGGCACACAGCAAAAAGAAGCAGGTGGAGCTGGGAATGATGGCTTTGTTGGCCAGTGTCAGCCATGTGAATGAGCTGGGGAGGCCACACTGGTTTGACTTATTGGCCTATAGGTGAGTTTGACTTTTTTTTTTTAAGTTATTCTGCTTCAAAAATGGGAGCAAAGCTGTGTTTGAAGGCCTGATACAGGGATGCTTGGCATAGGTATTGCTCTCCTGGTTCTTGGAAAGGCTGGACTGGGGAGCATGACCTCTTCCACAGAGCTACTTTTAGGGTTTCTTCAGGAAAAGAGGGGTGTACTCCACCCTGCCCCATCCCTGGAGACCACTTCTGCCATAGACTGAGTGCTGAGCATCTATAAGGAGGTGACAACAGGAAAGAGAGCCTGAGCCTGGACTCCCCTTCTTATGGCATAGCCACATCCAGGACCCTCCACTCCCTGCCTACAGGTTGCTGAGGGCTATGTGGTTTGAAGCTGCCCATTCTGTTGCTGTCCCAGCTTTATTCCCATGAGAGACAGGCTTCCAGCAGTTCAGGCCAGACTGGGCTGGTGGGCTTGAAACAAATTCTGTCCAGAGCTGCTGCTGTTCCCTAGCAAGAGCAAATCAGGGACACTACCAGGTTCTCCCTTTGTCCATTGGTCTGGCTTTTCCTAATATGCTCTCAGAGCCACCAGCCCCTGCGGATGCTTGGGAGGACAAAGTGAAGCTGGGGAGGGAGGAGGAAACCTCTCCACATTGCAAAGACATCCTAGATCACAGAACCACCAAGGCTGGAAAACACCTCCAAGATCACTGAGTCCAGACTTTGACCAAACATCACTATGTCAACCAGACCATGGCACTAAGTGCCAAGTCCAGTCATTTCCTGAACACCTCCAGAGATGGTGACTCCACCACTTCCCTGGGCAGCTCATTCCAATGCTTAACCACCCTTTCAGTGAAAAACTCTTTCCTGATGTCCAACCTGAACCTGCACTGGTTCAGCTTGAGGCCAATTCCTCTTATCCTGTCCTGGGAGACAAGGACGACCATCACCTGGCTACAACCTCCTTTCAGATAGTTGTAGAGAGTGATAAGATCTCCCCTGAGCCTCCTTTTCTCCAGGCTAAACACCCCCAGCTCCCTCAGCTGCTCCTCACATGACTTACTCTCTACGCCCTCAAGATCTCTTCCTAGAGATGCTGCTGAGGCAAGTCAGAATAACTCCTGCTTCGTTTCCAAGTAATAGAGGATTGATTTGGCATTTTCTGCTGAAAAGCTGCTTGCAGTGTTAGCAAGTACCCAGGCAAAACAAAGGAGAAAGGTACAACTTCCCAAGTCTTGGGTGTTCTCCTCCTACCAGCGACTGACAGCTCCACTCTCCATGTCATCTGCAAACGAGCTGAATTCCTCACCATAACAGCAGTTGGAAGAATCTATTTTTCTAGCCTAGAAATAGGGGTTTGGCCTTGGTCTTTTTCGGTAATCTGTTTGGAATTTGGTGGTGGTGGTGATGATCAACAGTTGTTTAAATCCGCTGGCAGCCTGCTGGTCTTCACGCAACAACTCGGTGGTCTTGGGCCCTTTCCAGCTCTGTGCATTAAATATTGCTTTCCCATGATGCAAGGAAAAGGGTGCAGTCGGTGCTAAAAGGCAGAAAATTTAAATCTAATGAAAGCAAATGCTTTTCCACGCAATTAGCCTTTGGGATTTGCTACCACATGGAGCTGCTTAGGCCAAACTTTTCTCACATCTTTGGGGAAAGAAAGGGTATCTGGGGATTTATATGAAAAGCAGATTTTCCAAGGGAAAAGGTTTAAATCTAAATGAGGGATCTGAAGTTCGGAGCAGGAGTTTCAGCTTCAGTCTGAGTGATTAAGATGCTCTCTGGACTGCAGCATGGACCTGCAGTCCCAAGTGAGCATCATGACTAACAGTTGCACTCTTAACCTGTTTTCATAATTGGTTTTCCTACCACCAGTTCACCCAGCAGCATAAACTTCCCCACCAGAGGAGTTTCAGAGTTTAGGTTACCTGATTCCTTGGGGCCATACCAACACTACAGTGGACTGGGCTTAACAATTTTATGTAGGCAGCGAAGGAGTTAGTGGCTTGCCTCATCACTCCAGCTGATGGGTGGCTTCGTGGTGTGGGAGAGGTCAAAATGTACTTTCCCTTCAGACAGGAGGAAAGTACAGGAAGTTTTGTGTATGAAAAAAGCTCTGCTAGATGAACCATCAAGGCTGAAGGCCTTGTTCCTGGGAAAGGTTTCTCCTGGCTGCAGCTTTGCAGGTGCTGGGCCCCTGAAGAGCCACCTGAACTGAAGTTTTAGTATAGTTATGATGGACACAGCATCCTCTAGTCACCTCATGTTGAAATTAATGTGCCCTTTTATGGTAGGTTTTTCTTTCACTTTTGTTTTGAGAATGCTGGGACGATTTAAAAAAAGAAAAAACCAAAAAATTCCCCCCTGGGTTTTCTACCTCCCCCTGAAATTGCAAGCCCTTCATTCAAAATCTGTTTCTATTATTAGTTTGAATCTCACCGGACAGTTTCAATTTGCATCCAGGTGTTTCGTTACACTGGATTTGTTCCCGTGTGCCACAGTGGGTGGCAAAATGAAGCAGTTTGTGGAATAGGGGCATATTTAGAGAAAGTCTGTCAAACCAGCAAAATAAAACCATGGCAGAGCAAGAGACTATTGCCATTACAAACAAGTGTTTGGTGTAAACACAAACCTCTGCAGATGTTCCCTTGTTACCAGTGGGAGGGAAGGTACTGCTGCGTGTCTGGGTTATACAGGTAGATGTAATCTTGGGTCGGTGGGAGCACTTGGGTGCTTAAGTGTGTGCCTAAACTTCCTTCTGGTCTCCATCCTCCAGGCTATTGAGTGAGAGCACCTTGGACCCAGAAATATCCCTCAATACCCCAAGAGCTGACAGGAGGACAGGGGCTCCCATTTGTGCTCGGTGGCCTGAACGCAGAGAGCCCCTGAGGGTGAAATTCAGAATATTCACTGAATCTCAGGAGCTCCTGCCTTTTGGGAGATGAGTGGGAGCTTCTGCACAGTGCTGCAGAGATGCACAACAGCCCCAAATTTCCTCATTTCCTTCCTGGTTGTCTATGATCACAAATACATCACACGAGTATTTAGAAGTGTCCTTTAGCTGGTATTTGCCTCATATTCTCTGTCAAAATCATAGAATCGTAAAATGGTTTGGGTTGGAAGGGACCTTAAAGATCATCCAGTTCTACCACCCCTGCCTTCTGTTAGACCAGGCTGCTCTAAGCCCCATCCAGCCTGGCTTTGAACACTGCCAGGGATGGGGCATCCCCAGCTTCTCTGGGCAACCTGTGCCAGTGCTTCATCACCCTCACAGTGAAGAATTACTTCCTAATATCTGATCTAAACCTTTCAGTCTAAAGGCATTCTGCCTTGTCCTGTCACTACTTGCCCTTGTAAAAAGTCCCTTTCCAACTCCCTTGTAGGCTCCTTTAGGCACTGGAAGGTCTCCCTGGAGCCTTCTCTTATGTCCTACATAATGTATAATGAATAGGTGATTAAAAAAAAAAACCCAAACAAAAAACACCTATAAAAAACTACTGGGCTTATCTAAGTCCCTGCCTGCCTCCATGCAGATTTTAAATGTATACTGAGTGGTAATAGCATTGCAAGAGCAGGGTGAGTAGTTTCTGTCACTACTTTGTCATTTACATTACACTTTTTTTCCTGTGTGAACATTTTCTTCTTATCTTTTCTAAGCCTTGAAACACAGCCTAAGCCTTGGCTAAGCCTTGAAACACTTTCTGAGCCTTGAAACGTCTTGAACCGCTGCAGATTGAGAGCGGAAAGAAGCGGTTTGTCTTTCACTGATGACCCAAGAGCATCCTCTAGTGTGTATGTAAGGTAATACTTACACCTCGCCTTACGAAAAATAGCATTATCAGAGCACAGGAGCGAAGAAACCGGCTCGAAGCTCGTGGTGAAAGGCAGCACAAGGTTCTCGCCAAGGGAGGGAACGCAAACACAGGCAGTAAGAGCTTGCTCCCACTCAAGGCTGGCTTCAGGGGGAGTTAACAGCACCAAAAACCCCACGGGCTGAGCCTTTCTGTCAAGCAATTGGGTACTTCCCATCCACGAATTCTGAGTGAAACTGAGCACCAACCATTTCTTAATGTCAAATGTATTGACGTGGAGAAGTACATCAAAAATGGAAGACTTCCTGCAGACAAATACCCTAAAATGACTTTGAATGCATATTATGCACTTACAGATTACAGTAGAGTCAGTAAGGGCTGTGTGTTGAGTACAAATGTATTTTGCTAAAAAAGGTAAGCGAAACCACCTTTGAGGCTGTGGGGTTTTTTCCCTTTGCTGGGAAAACCTACTTCATATTTTCAGTAACAGTAAGCAATTCTCCTGCACTGAGCAACCAAAATCACATTTTTATTTTCACTGCACTGTGAAACATGGTGAATAATGCAGAGTGCATCTGAAGATTTTAAAACAGTCATTACATGACTATTGTGTGTATTTATGCTATTGTGGTACTATATGACAAAAATCTAGTGCCCTTGTACCTTATTTTTTGTTCCGTAAAATGGGGGGGAAAAAAAGCTAATTTCACTGTCTCAGAAGGAAATAAACCTATTATCCTGAGAGCACAGCTAAAAGACAGTGGGAATCTGTATAATTATTGCAGGTAGGTGGTGACATGGCCAATGACAACATATTACCTTCCAATGTCTGGGCAGGAGAAATGATGCTGTACTTTCCCTTCCTTGACTCACTGCACCTTAGAATCATATATTGGTTTGGGTTAAAAGGGACCTTAAAGACCACCTAGTTCCAACAACCCCTGCCATGGGCAGGGACACTCTGGATCCCTTTCCCCCCGTTGCGTGGGGTGACCCAGTTCTAGTTCCATTTCCATCTGAGGAACCATTCCGACGTCTTGAAGGATGGGGAAAGGGAACTCCAGCATCAGGGGTTTCTTCAGGTCCTGAGCCTGGAGGGGAGAGGTGCCCTCCCCTCCTCCCACCCACGTGGCCCCATGGCAGGCACAGAGACAGCACACCAGGTGTGGAGAGGAGGCAAAAGAGAGTTTATTGTTGGGGGGATTACATTTATAGGCTTAGCAGGATTCACAGAGTAACCAATTACAGGTTGCAGGAAGGGGTTAACAACCAACAGGAAGGGGTTAAAAGGGGCCAATGAGAACACCTCAGGACATCTTCTCAGGACATTCTTGCATGGGATAACACTTGTCGTGGGGGGTGTTGGGAAGAAGAAGGCATGAGTTAGCAAAGAGACTATAAAAAGCCATTTTGAAACATGTTTAAACCACAGTTTTCTCATATACTGCAGATTTCCTGCCACAGGACACTTTCTGCTAGACCAGGTTGCTCCAAGCCCTGTTGAACCTGGCCTTGAACACTTTCAGGGATGGGGCAGCCACAACTTCTCTGGGCAACCTGTTCCAGTGCCTCATTACCCTCACAGAAAGGATTTTCTTTCTAATATCTAATCTAAATCTACCTTCTTTCAGTTTAGAACTGTTACACCTTGTCCTGTCCCTACAATCCCTGATAAAGAGTCCCTCCATATTTTTCCTGTAGTACCCCTTTAAGTACTGGAACCATCCTATTTTCGGGGTGGTTGGTTTTTTTGGTTGCTGCTGTTGTCTGCTAAAAGCCTTCAGTGAAATGCTGCTGAAAACTTCTGCTGAAAGGAAGTGCTCTGATCTGGAGGAGCACAGATATTAGGACAAATAACACACTCCATTTGTGCACAAATTTGAAATGAGAGGAAGGGTGGGGCCACGACAGCCACAGGTGAGATTAATCTCACCTCTGTGGGATGAAAGGCTTTGAAGAAGCTTTGAAGGGATAAATACTCACCCAACATGGAAGGAAATAGAAAATAAGATAACATCCAACAGATCTTACCTGAAGTCCACCATGCCAGCCTAACCTCTTACCTTCCTTTGATAAGAGAACTGATCTTCCAGGTAAGACCTACTGCATCCATACATTACCTGCCTTGTCTCTCAGAGCAGTTGATAAAGTGCCATTTGGGAAACTAGGCATTAAGATGGGAAGTAGTAGAAGTGTTGTGGTGGGGAAAGGAACTGGTCAGAGCAACATGAGTAGCCGGGAAGGCCTTGGAGGAAGCTGCTGGAGTAGTTCCTCAGAAGGAGACTGAGACAGCACTGCCAGTACAGGAGAGATGGTGTGTCTCAGTAGGGCACAGATGGAAAGAGTAGGAGAAGGGGAGGAAATTCAGTTGCTGTGAGCATGAGCTCATGAAGTAACAGCAGAGTTTCTGCCACTGAACAGGTACTCAATACTTGGGAGTGACTGGGAAGAATACCCCAGTGCCTCCACTGAGAGCAGGAGGACTGAGATCCACCACCTGACATGGCCTTGATGGTGCTGTGTTCACTCCCAGGATGTGTTTCCAGCACATAGAATGTGGGATAAAGGCCACAGAACAGAGGTTAGTGAGACTTCATCTGGGATATTCTGCTCAGTCTGGTCCTTTGTTTGAAAGGAAGATGAGTAGGAGGCAATGAGAGAACAGAACTTGAAGGTGGTGTGGCCACTGAAGGGAGCAGTTCTGCCATTGAAGACCTGTCCCAGGATAAAACAGTCTTTTCTTATCATTGCTGTTTGGTTGGTTGGTTTGGTCTTTTGTTTGTTTTTTTCTTCTCTTTATGTATTCAATGTGAATTTTGCACTAGCACAAGCAAGGAGTATCTGGGGTGGGAAGCAGCAGCCCTGGTGAGGAAGAGGAGGAATGATTATTTCCCAGATGGTGTCACAATGCATGGAACATGCTCTTCCACCATCATCTCTCATGCAAAAGATATTGGAGATGGCCAGCTGGGCCCAGTAGAGCAGACTGGAGGTGAAGGGGCCGTGGCCACATCTCTGGCCACACTGCTGCAGTGTGGTGTGGTGAGGTGAACACGTGCTGGGGAGGGTGAAGGATCTGGCTTCTGGTTTATATGCTGGCACCAGGATCAGCAGATCCTGGCACTGGCCTTCCCTTCAGTAGTTTTGTCTGGGAATGAACCA